>NC_066585.1:324043309-325243309 GCF_024323335.1 Lathyrus oleraceus | reverse complement strand
ACCAGGTTAGCATTGATACATGGAGGTTTAATCTTCCTTGATTCAAATCTAACTCATCTTGATCATGGATCAAGTGAATGGCTTTGCATTAAGGATAGATTGCTTCCTAAATCATGCAAAGGACCTAAATCAATACAAGATAATTTCTCATCTTCTTTTTGGCATGGCAAGTTTTTGAGTTTGATTCACTAATCAAGACCTCTAACTTGTGTTGTTGCTTACATTATTATTGACCGGCCTCAGATAGTTGTGACTTCTACATAAGTCTAGTTACGATTGCTTAACATAACGCTAAATTTGCCTTATGGCACACTAACTACTAACACTAACCATTAACCATTAACATTTACTTCTTGCGCTTTACATTAATGCAATTTAATATTCTTGTACATATTATTCATTTGTTTTTCCCCCTTTGCTCATTTGAGCACATGTTTATGTTAATGCAATTTTCCTTTTGCTCACTTGAGCACATAATTGTCTATATATTATTGTGCTTGTGTTTTGTTTTGATTGTTGTGGACCAAATGCAAAAAATTGACAAATGGACCACATTCCCTATGCAAAATTGGAAAAAAAGGACCTTAATGTTGAATATGGATTAGAAGGACCAAACCTCTAAACTCACTCTTGTCCATTCTTTATTTGCTTCATAAAACTCTTTGATGTGTGTGCTTTTGTGCTAGGGAATCCTATGAGAGTTCAAATTGAAGAATCATTACCATGTTCATCCAAAGTGAAAAATACAAGAGCCATTGGGGATCTTCTAGGAGCTTGTTTGATTATGTTGATTGCTTGAGCATACACTTATTGTGCTTACATATTCCAAAGGACAAGAGCTACTTGGATCATCAATATGATCTCAAGAGAGGAACTGCATTTGTGGTCTTGTTTCTTATCCCTCATCTCTTGTATGATTAGGACTTTAGCCATTCTTCTTCTTCCCTCCACTCTAACCCTAGCTAAAACTTTTTGTGCAAACATTAACACTTCCTTTTAAACATTAGAAACCTAAGCCTTATGCTTTTGATTTTCAAACTTTCTTTTCATAACACTTATTTTGAATTGAACTTTTAAATCAACTTTGACCATACTTTGTAAATACTTTTCATAGGTAAATATAACTCATTCAAATACTTTTGTGGTTTCAATGGCCACTCTCTTATTCAAAACTTTCATAACCTTTAGCTATTAGGTTTGAGTTATCCTTGAGGTAGATGTAATACTCACCTACATTCTTAGTGATGGACAATGAGTCTTCCATGCTTATTATAGGGTTAACCCCTCACTAGCATGTTGAAGCTCTCCTCACATGATGTATTTGTGGCTTTAAGTTGAGTTTTCTCCCTTGGATAACCAAAGACCTTAAGGCTTTTGGACCAATCAATTCACCAACACATTTTGAGATTTTTACCCCTAACTACGAGGTTTTGATCCTAATCTTTTTTAAGATGGTACGTAGGCAATGGATTTATCCATCCAAACACAAAATGTAAATAACTTGTATATTCTCTTCTCATCTCTTAAATCTTGTTTGCACAAATAAATTTTTACAAAATACCAACCTTACAACAAGTATGAAAATGGCTCCCTAGGAGTACCTAGGATGATTTGGGTGCTTAAAACCTTCCCATTGAATAACCAACCCCCTTACCCCGATCTCTACCATTTTTACTAGTTTTTGATTCGATAAAACTTTGTAGGTTTTTGTTCGCTTTCTAACCATGCCTTTGGATAAATAGAAGTGCGGTGGTGACTCGACTTGTATGGTTTACCTTAGATTTAGTCAATATCTCTAATGGTAACGAATACCCCGCTACAGAAAAGTGGCGACTCTGTTGGGGAACAAATTTGCCTAGTGGGTTTTGCCTACTTTTCATATTTGTTGTATTGTATTGTATATTGTTTTGTGGCATATTTTTGTGCAATTTGGGATTACTGTATTGTATGTAATGATTGAATTGCTTGAATATTAATTCCTTGTATGCTTGGTGATCTTTGTGAGATGAGTTATATACCCGAACTCGAGTGCACTTAGGATAGGAGAATGGCATAATTTTGTTGACTTGTGTGGAGTTATTCCTTAGCAAGTTGAATTGCAAGCCCATTCACTTGGTGGAGGTCATGTTGGGATTAATAATGTCACACAAGTAGTTGTGGTTAGACATTACTCTTTCCAATATAGACCTTAGAAGCCAAGGACCTTAGTTTACCAAGCCCATCTTGGCTTATTCTTAGGATTTAGTGCGAAAGTCGTTCAAGTGTAAGATTTGATAGGATTGTTACCCGATACTACACTCATAAGAGTCTCTCTTGAGAATATTTTTGGAATACGAGTAGTCGTTTATCCGATGATATTCGAAAGATGGGATGATGACTATGGGAACCTCTTGTAGAACATGTTTGGCAGGTTTAAACTCTAGTACACTCCCTTTGGGTGGTTCTTAACCGAGACTCCATGCTCGTGACTGATAACATTACGAGGAATTGCTAAGTAGGCGTACTGGTTGTCTCTTCTTGAAATGCTTTCCCTTGGCATCGGTGCCAGCTAGGACTGGTAGCATGTTCTTCTCTTAGGCTTTCTCTTGGTGTCAACATAGGAATGGGAGCTGTTTGAATGGATGCCTTTTTCCCCTGATCTTATAATACGAAACGCAATCGATTGAGAAGCCGGAATCTTTACTAATCGGCCGGGTGCAAAAGAAAGAGGATTCTCTAAAAAGAAGCATTCCACTAAAGCCCAGCCCACAACCACAAGGAAATGCGCTGAGACCCTGTGACGACCGCCACACAAGGTGTGACGAGCGTCACGCCCCCCTGCTCAGTGTCACGAGCGTAACACAGGGTGTGACGGACGTCACACCCCCATTCCTATATTTTTGTGTTTGACGCGTAACAGAAGCATGTTCATTCTTTTTCTTCGCTTGACCAGTTGACGCGTAAGGAAACCTACTGAAGGAATTTTTGTGCAACGGTTACATGATGGATTAATATAAATAGATCTTAAGTGGTGCCCTAAATCTCCTCTCCTTTTTTTCTCCAGATTTCCACGCCGTGCATTATTTTTACAGCATTATATTTTTATCAGCATTCCATATTTTCTTCAGCATTACCTTAAGCAATTTTTACTTCCTTTTTCTTTGTTAGCTTAATTTTTTAGGCATTCAATTAATTTTTCACACAATAGTTTCTACACCGGAAAGTATTTTGTATCTTTTACTGGATCTAACCTTACGTTAGGTCATAGTATTTTATTCCTTCGCCTTTATTTTCCTGTCTGATCGAAGATTGTGAAGAACAAATCCAACCGGTATGTGGTGGAGTGTTCAAGCATCGAAGCTAGGAATAATCAAGGTTTCTATTAATTTTACAGGTTCTTTAATTTTATTGTTTTAATATTATATATGCTTTGCACTGCTATTTATCTATACTGTTTGCCTGATATGGCCGTATTTAAGCATAATAATTGTTTAGGCCTGTTTACCATGTCCGGCTAATTAATTTAAATATCGGTATGTAAAGTAAGCGGAATGAAGGAATCAAAACTAAGTTGGTTTAAATTTATTTAAAAATATAATCACTCTTTTTATTGGTCTCAATTTACAGAGTTAATACCAAAGTTTTTGTACGAGAGTAAAAAGCATAAAGAAGTTAAAATCAATAGAACGACAGTTTGAGTTTTTAACTGGACAGTGCAAATTGGACATTAACTTTAAATCAGGGCGAGAGCATTTTTTAGAGTTAATTAAATTCCAATCATTTTCAAAAAGTATTTTTAAAGATTAAATGTGAGGGCGAGAGTTAAGCATTTAGGTTTAATCATATCATCTAAGTCAACAGAGCGAGAGTTTGAGACGAGGGCGTTTAAATGGTTAGTATTTTCTTAAAACGAGTTTTTACCGATTCTATTGTTTTCAAAAAGTGATTTTGGACTTAACTAAATAGTGAGAGCACACGTTAATATAAAGTCATAGTTTATTCAACAGAGCGAGAGTTTGAGAAAAGACTTTTAATCTATAGTGTCTACTGAAAAGATTTATTTTACAACGAAGAAACCAACGAAGATTTGATTCCCTAATTACGACGAACTACATACCGATATCCGCGTTATTTGATATTTAATCTAGATCTTATTTTAGTTTTACTTTTCCCCCTAATCATCAAAGGATCATCCGCCTTAGCTTTACGAAGTAACCTTAGAAAAATGCTAAATCGATTCATAAGTCCCTGTGGGATCGATATCTTTTAAAACTACGCGATTAGACTGTGCACTTGCAGTTAATACCCCAATCGACTCATAAAGTCGCGATCAGTGACTTGCAACAAACCCTTGATTCATGGTTGATCCGTTCTTATATCCTTAATATCAATGGAACTTGGGTGTTGATAAGGTATAAGCCATAATCCACCAAAAT
The DNA here is from genome assembly GCF_024323335.1 of Lathyrus oleraceus. Lineage (NCBI taxonomy): Eukaryota > Viridiplantae > Streptophyta > Magnoliopsida > Fabales > Fabaceae > Lathyrus > Lathyrus oleraceus. The sequence continues at coordinate 325,238,894 of NC_066585.1, read as the reverse complement.
GGATGATTGATATTAAGGATGACATGAGCCATGCCATGACCTTCGCTTGGTGTGCTTTGCTTGATCCTTGAGTGTGATTGTTGCATTCATGCATTCATGCACCCATTTGTATCCATATCATCAATAAATGAGAAAATTATCTAGGAACTTAAGAGGTCTATTTGCAAATTTTCAGACATGGAAAGACAAAGAAGGAATACAAAGAAGTACAGTTTCAGACAACCGGACTTGAAAGAGCTAAGGAATTTGACATCCTATGTATTAGATCCCTTGGGTTTCAAGGCTCATTTTGGGAAGCTTCTATCTGTTATGACTACTCATATGGACGAAGGATTGATGAGTGTATTGGTGTAGTTTTATGATCCCTTGTATCGTTGCTTCACATTTCCGGATTTTCAGCTTTTGCCCACCCTTGAGGAGTATGCCTATCTTGTGGGCATACCGATTCTAGACCAGTTGTCGTTCAGTGGCCTAGAGAGTGTTCCTACTTCTCAAGAGATAGCTGACATGTTGCATATAGATGAATCTCTGGTTGGTGCTCATATGACTACCAAAGGTGGAATTCAAGGCCTCCCTTCTGAGTTCCTCATTGCTCAAGCTACTATGTATGGGAAGGCCATGAGTGAGGACGCCTTTGAGGCCATATTTGTACTTCTCATCTATGGGCTAGTGTTATTCCCCAACATCGACAAGTTTGTGGATGTGAACGCTATTAGGATTTTCTCTACTCTTAATATCGTTCCGACTCTGTTGGGTGACACTTACTTTTCTTTGCATATGAGGAATGCAAAGGGTGGTGGTACCATTGTGTGTTGTTTGCCTCTGTTGTATAAGTGGTTTATTTCGCACTTGCCACAGACGGTCGCCTTCAAGGAGAACAATGGATGTCTACGGTGGTCCACGAGACTTATGTCTCTCACTAATGATGATATCTGTTGGTACAACCGTGTATATGATAGTGTGCAGATTATTGACTCTTATGGTGAATTCTCCAATGTACCTCTTCTTGGTACATGTGGTGGGATTAACTACAACCCTATTTTGGCACGTCGTCAACTTGGGTTCCCCCTAAAGGATAAACCCAATAAAATACTGTTAGAGGGTGTGTTCTTTCAGGAGGGTAAATATCCCCAAGGCTTGAAGGGCAGGATGGTCCGCGCCTGGCGCAAGATCCATAGGAAAGGAAGGAGGGAGCTAGATCCGAAGAACTGTATCGTCTTGGAACCCTATACCTCTTGGGTTAGGAGGAGAGCTTCCGAGTACCTCATGCCTTATGAGTATCCAAGAACTACACCTTTGGTTGTGGCTGGGCCTTCAACCCTCCTTAACCAAGGAGTAGAGGAGTTGAGAGACGAAGACCGCTCGTGTGCTTGGATCCGTGAACGAGAGGAGTTGCTTCAGCAGATCAGGGTGAAGGATGCTTTGATAGAGTTCCTTGAGTACCAGGTTATAGATGATCCTGATGACGCACTGACTTCTCTACTTCCTTAGTCTTCCAGGAAGTATGATCGACTCACCAAGGAGGTGAAGAGGCTTCATGCATCTTATCTTCTTGTGTCCAGAGCTTTAGATGATTGCTTCTAGGGTTCCATAGGATGATCATTTTCCTTCTCTCTTGTATTGTATTTGGTTACCAAGACTGTACTTCTTTGTTGTAAAAATATTTCCAAATATTATTTGATGTGATATTTCCATAAATGTCTAAATGTTTAATATTTCCAAAATTTTGCAAGTACGACTCTAAAGTTCCTCTGATATAAAAAATTAAATCATATGCATTGCATGCATCATGTGCATAAGCAGGTTTTGCTTTAGGCTTCTTGTTCTATGGTCTAACTCTGTGTTCTTCATTTATTTTGAAGACAAGCTGACTCACCGGTACTACACCCGAGCCAACGCATCAAGACTAATGGATCATTTGGAACAAGAAAACCGTGTGCTTAAGGAGGAAGTAGCCAGATTGACTGCCCTGATGGAGTCATTCATGGCTGCCCAGAGCCAGTCGTCTCCGACACCTTCAACTCCTCCCCAGAGGATAGTCATCTCCAAGATTGTCTCTTCAACAGTGCCTGCGGCCAGCGCATATTTTGCACCAACTGCCATGCCAGCCGGGTTTCCGTGGGGGATGCCTCCCAACTTCATGCCTGAGTTTCCTGCACCCACCTTTGCTTCTCTGCCGGCATCTAGCCCGATCCTAGTTGTTCCTCCTCTTGTCGTGCATACTATGCCAAGAGTAGTCGACACCATCTACCATTCTGAGCCGTCTGAGGGCCCAGATGTCTATGAAAAGATGGATGCTATGATTGACCAAATTCTTGAGCTTCGCAAGGAATTGAAAACTCTTCGAGGAAAAGAACTTTTCGGCAAATCTGCTGTTGAACTCTGTTTGGTCCCTAATGTCAAAATCCCGGTAAAGTTCAAAGTACCTCACTTTGAAAAGTACAAGGGAAATACTTGCCCTTTTAGCTACCTGGTCATGTATGCCAGGAAAATGTCGACTCAGACCGACAATGATCAACTTCTCATTCACTACTTCAGGACAGTTTGTCTGGTGCTTCCCTAAGATGGTATATGGGCTTGGATAGCGCGAACATCTGATCCTTCAACGACCTTGGCGAGGCCTTCGCCAAGCAATACAAATATAATGTGGGTATGGCTCCCGATAGGGATCAATTGAGAGTTATGTCCCAAAAGGACAAGGAAACTTTTAAAGAATACGCCCAGAGGTGGCGAGAGGTAGCAGCATAGATTGTTCCCCCGCCGAAGGAGAAAGAAATGACCAAGATCTTTTTGAAGACCTTGAGTTCTTTTTATTACGAGCGGATGATTGCCATCGCTCCTTCTAAATTCACCGAAATAGTGAATATGGGGATGCGTCTGGAAGAGGTATTCAGGGAAGGGCGCCTGACCAGAGAAGAAGGCTCTTCTGCCAAACATTATGGGGCGTTTGCAAAGAAGAAAGATGGTGAGGCACATGCTGTGACCTCCCATATTAAACCAAGAAGACCCTCGGTGAGGAGGAAGACCGTGCGTCCTACCGGTAACCAGCATCAGGTGGCTCACATAGCACCTGTTTTCAGAGATAGTCAGCAGTATTAGTACAAGAATAATCAGCAACAACCACATCCACAATATCAACAACAACAACACCGTCCTCAACAACAGGCCTACCAGCCTTTAAAACAGTAATCAAGACAGTACAAGCTATGAGAGGAAAAGGGTCACCTTCGATCCTATTCCCATGACCTATGCCGAATTATATCCCTCTTTGATAGAGAGGAAATTGATTACTCCACAAGACCCACCGGCTATACCTACCAAGCCCCAGTGGTGGTATAAGCCCGAACTACATTGTGTTTATCATTCCGGTGCTCTCGGACATGACGTGGAAAACTGCTACCCACTGAAGACCAAGGTTCAAGACCTTGTGATATGTGGTATTCTGTGTTTCAAGGACGTAGGTCCTAATGTAAAGAAGAACCCATTGCTCGGGCATGAGAAATCTGTCAACATGGTCCAGGGTTGCCCTGGTAAATACAAAGTCAAATATGTCAGCCATATTCGACAATCTCTGGTTGAGATGCACAAATTGTTGTGTGAGTACAGTCATTACGACCACGACCATGACAAATGTTGAGTGTGCTCTGTCAATCAAAGAGGATGTCGCCAAGTCCGCAAAGATGTTCAAGAAATGCTGGATGAAGGAGTCATTGAGATACTTCAGAACAGAAATGTTGATGAAGATGCTGATGAAGTCAATGTAATTTCTCCGGTGTTTCGGATCCCTGAGCCTGTTATTATCAAGTACGATGGTAGCAAGCAAAAGGCTTCTCCTTCTTTGACCATTAAACCAGCTGGCCCTGTGCCATACTCTTCTGAGAAAATGGTCCCCTATCGCTACAATGCTGTAGCATTTGAGGATGGGAAAGAGGTTCCCCTTCCCTCTACCTCTGTTGTTAATATTACCGACGTCAGCGGCCTAACCCGTAGCGGTCGTGTCTTCTCAGCTCCGCCGAAACCACAAGCTGATGTTTGAAGGGCTGACGTTGCTGATTATGCTGAACGCCCAATTGGGGTTGTTGTAAATGCTACGAATCCGACACTTGTTGCCAAACCTACCTCTATGTTGAAAACTCATGTCTCTGTTGGCCAGAGTGGGAATGCGAAAGAAGACTGTGATGAGATATTGAGGCTCATCAAAAGAAGTGAGTACAACGTGGTAGATCAGATTCTACAAACGCCATCAAAAATCTTTGTACTATCCTTGCTGATGAATTCAGAACCACACCGAGAAGCTCTATAGAAGGTGTTGGATGTGGGGTATGTGCATCACGACGTCACAATAGAACAATTCGACAGTATTGTTACAAACATCACCGCTTGTAACAATTTGAGTTTTTGTGATGCTGATCTCCCCGAGGAGGGAAGAGACCACAACTTAGCGCTACACATCTCTATGAGCTGCAAGGATGATGCCATGTCCAATGTGCTGGTGGACATTGGGTCATCATTGAATGTGTTGCCATAGTCCACTCTTGCAAAATTATCATATCAGAGGCCTCCCATGAGTCATAGTGGAGTGGTAATGAAAGCTTTCGATGGGTTTCGTAAAACTGTGATTGGAGAGGTTGAGCTCCCAGTCAAGATAGGACCAAGTGATTTCCAGATCACCTTCTAGGTTATGGACATTCACCCATCGTATAGCTGTCTGTTGGGCAAACCATGGATTCACGAGGCAGGCGCTGTGACATCCACCCTACACAAGAAACTGAAGTTTGTTAAAAACAAGAAGCTGGTGGTGGTAGGGGGAGAAATGGCTCTCCTGGTTAGCCAGTTGTCTTCCTTCTCTTATATAGATGCTGAGGATGAAGTTGGAACGCCGTTCCAAGCTTTATCTATTGATGAGCCTATTAAGAAAGGAACTTCTTCATTTGCGTCATATAAAGATGCTAAGTTGGCCATTGAGCATGGTGCAACAGTTGGATTGAGGCAAATGATTAAGCTGGAAGACAACAAATCCCGGGCAGGCATAGGGTATTCTTCTGGCATCTTAAATGAGCATGAGTTGTTCAAGAGTGGTGGATTCATCCACACCGGTCAAGATGAGGAAGCTGCTGCCATTGTGGAAGAGGATGCAAAGGAGGATTCTGACAACTTTGTCATCCCTAGAGGGGTCTGCAATAATTGGGTCGCTGTTGATGTTCCAATAGTTATCCATAAGTCAAAGTATTGTTCATTGTGTTTAAAAACCCTCCTCCTATGCCAAAAGGAGGAGTGATGACATTGTTGGCTCATAAATACAATGATATTTTCATTCAATAAATTCATGTTAAATGTTTGTTTTTTCTAATTATTTTCCCTTTTCGCTTTTGCATGAAATTGGTGATCACATAAAACCCTAAAAAATAAGAATAAAATCAATCTTTTCATCTGCATAATGATTTTCTTTGCTTTAATTCTAAAATATTTTATATCCAAAATCATTATGCAGGTTGATCAAACCCATTGAACATAATGATCCAACACCATCTCCCAACTTTGAATTCCATGTATATGAGGCGGAAGAAGATGATGTTGAAGAGATTCCTGACGAGATTACCCGTCTACTTGAGCATGAAGAGAAGATCATTCAGCCGCATCTTGAGAATTTGGATACAGTTAACTTGGGGTCTGAAGATTGTGTGCGAGAAGTGAAGATTGTGGCAGTCCTGGAAGAGTCTGTTAAGAAGGGGTTGATTGAGTTGCTACGAGAATATGTCAACGTCTTTGCATGGTCGTATAAAGACATGCCTGGTTTGGAAACAGATATCGTGCAACATTTCCTGCCTTTGAAACCTGAGTGTGTGCCTGTGAAGCAGAAGCTCATAAGAACTCATCCTGATATGGCAGTGAAGATTAAAGAAGAAGTTCATAAGCAAATTGATGCAGGGTTTCTGGTGACTTCTATATATCCTCAATGGTGGCCAATATTGTGCCCGTGCCAAAGAAAGATGGAAAAGTCCGAATGTGTGTGGAGTATAGAGACTTGAATAAAGCTAGTCCGAAAGATGATTTCCCTCTACCACATATTGATATGTTGGTAGATAATACACCTAAATTCAATGTCTTCTCGTTTATGGACGGTTTCTCCGGATATAATCAGATTAAGATGGCACACGAGGATATGGAGAAGACAACATTCATCACACCTTGGGGAACATTTTGTTATCGAGTGATGCCCTTCGGTTTGAAGAACGCTGAAGCCACGTATCAGCGAGCTATGACTACCTTGTTTCATGATATGATGCACAAGGAGATAAAGGTATATGTTGATGATATGATTGCAAAGTCAAGAACGGAAGTTGAACATGTAGAGCACTTGTTGAAGCTTTTTCAGCGTTTGAGGAAGTATAAGCTTCGTCTGAATCCTAATAAGTGTACATTTGGAGTCCGTTCCGGCAAGTTATTGGGGTTTATTGCCAGCGAGAGAGGTATTGAGGTTGATCCCGCGAAGGTCAATGCAATACAAGAAATGCCCGCGCCCAAAACTGAGAAGGAAGTCCGAGGTTTTCTTGGCCAGTTGAATTATATTTCCAGATTTATATCCCACATGACTGCCACATGTGCGCCGATATTCAAGCTCCTCCGGAAATATCAGTCTCATGATTGGACCGAAGATTGCCAAAAAGCCTTTGACAATATCAAAGAATACTTGTCTGAGCCTCTAATTCTGTCTTCGCCTGTGGAAGGGAGACCGTTGATTATGTATCTGACTGTTCTTGAAGATTCAATAGGTTGTGTCCTTTGTCAGCAAGACGAATCAGGAAAGAAAGAATATGCTATCTACTACCTGAGTAAGAAGTTCACCGAGTGTGAGTCTCGATACTCGATGCTTGAGAAAACATGTTGTGCTTTGGCTTGGGCTGCTAAGCGCTTACGCCAGTATATGTTGAATCATACGACTTGGTTGATATCCAAAATGGATCCAATCAAGTACATCTTTGAGAAGCCTGCTTTAACTGGGAGGATTGCCCGTTGGTAGATGTTGTTATCTGAGTATGATATTGAGTATCGAGCTCAGAAGGCTATAAAAGGTAGTATCTTGGCTGACCACTTGGCACATCAACCAATTGAGGATTATCAGTCTGTTCAACATCACTTCCCAGATGAGGATATTCTGTATTTGAAAATGAATGATTATGATGAGCCTACGCTCGATGAAGGGCCAGAGCCTGGTTCCCGATGGAGCATAGTGTTTGATGGCGCTGTAAATCAATATGGAAATGGTATTGGGGCAGTGATTATTACTCCTCAGGGCACACATTTTCCTTTTATAGCAAGGCTAACTTTCAAATGCATCAATAATATGGCTGAGTATGAGGCTTGAATTATGGGATTGGAAGAATGTATTGATCTTAGGATCAAGCATCTTGATGTTTATGGTGATTCGGCCCTTGTTGTTAATCAGATTAAGGGTGAATGGGAGACGAATCAGCCTGGCTTCATCCCATATAGAGATTATGTGAGGAGGATTTCAACGTTCTTTACCGAAGTTGACTTCCATCATGTTCCTCGAGATTAGAATCGGATGGCAGATGCTCTTGCTACACTTGCTTCAATGATTGTGGTTAGACTCCGGAATGAGGTTCCCAATATCACTGTTTGGCCAGACCAGCTCATGTAATTGCAGTAGAGGAGGTGCAAGATGATAAGCCATGGTATTATGATATCAAGTGTTTTCTTCAGAGCCATATTTTCCCGCCTGGGACATCTGTGAAAGATAGAAAGAGTTTGAGAAGATTATCAAGCAGTTTCTACCTCAATGGTGAAGTACTTTATAAGAGAAACTTTGACATGGTTCTGCTCAGATGCGTGGATAGACACGAAGCAAACCTGTTAATGACTGAGGTCCGTGAGGGTTCGTTTGGTAGTCATTCCAATGGACATGCCATGGCTACAAAAGATATTGAGAGCAGGCTACTATTGGCTGACAATAGAGTCTGACTGCTGCAAATATGTGAAGAAACGCCATAAGTGTCAAATTCATACGGATAAGATTCATATTCCCCCGACATTACTGAATGTGATTTCATCACCATGGCCTTTCTCCATGTGGGGAATTGACATGATTGGCATGATAGAGCCGAAAGCGTCCAACGGTCACAGATTCATTCTCGTAGCTATTGATTACTTCACCAAGTGGGTTGAAGCGGCGTCATATGCAAACGTGACCAGGAAGGTGGTTGTGAAGTTTATCAAGAATCAACTCATATGCCGTTATGGTGTGCCGGATAAGATCATTACTAACAATAGATCTAACTTGAACAACAAGATGATGAAATAACTATGTAGCGAGTTCAAGATAGCACATCACAATTCTACTCCTTACAAACCCAAGATGAATGGGGCTGTTGATGCTGCTAATAAGAATATCAAGAAGATTGTCCAGAAGATAGTTGTTACGTATAAGGATTGGCATGAGATGTTGCCATTTACTTTGCATGGATATCGTACATCTGTCCACACTTCAACAGGGGCAACCCTTTTCTCTCTTGTTTATCGCATGGAGGTTGTGCTCCCAGTAGAGGTGGAGATCCCATCAATGAGTGTCTTGATGGAAGCCATGTTGACTGATGTTGAATGGGTTCAGAGTCGTTATGACCAACTGAATTTAATAGAAGAAAAGAGATTGACTTCCATGTGCCATGGTCAGTTGTATCAGCAAAGGATGAAGAAAGCCTTTGATAAGAAGGTCAAGCCTCGTGTGTTTCGAGAAGGTGACCTTATGCTCAAGAAAGTCTTGTCTTTCGCGCCCGATTCCAGGGGAAAGTGGACTCCAAACTATGAAGGTCCATATGTTGTTAAGAGAGCCTTTTCAGGCGACGCCTTGATACTTACAACTATGGATGGGAAGGATTTCACTCGTCCTGTAAATTCAGATGCAGTCAAGAAATACTTCGCCTAAAAATAAAAACAGAATAGCTCGCTAAGTTGAAAACCCGAAAGGGCGACTTAGGGAAAAAATGAGCGTCTCAGTGGATTCAAAACCCGAAAGGGCGATCCAGGAAAAAGTTAGAGACATAAAAAATAAATTTGTATCCCGCTAGATTGAGCACCTCACCCTGGGGCAATCTAGGGAAAAATTAGTGATTTGGCAAGTAACTGCGTCCTGACAAGACTTTGTTCTACAAACTGTCATCTGCCAGAGATTCTCGCTCAGTCATAAACAACTGAAGCTTCAAATACATTGGATTCAGAGTTGGTGGAGAAATGGTCATTATGTTCAATGTAGCCCTTTTCCAATATATATCACCAATTTCAAATTTGTAAAGATCTATGGAGTCTTGCCATTTGCAGGCTACCATCCCATCAAATAAACTTGAGCCTTTATCCAATTATTCGCACTCTTACTTGTTTCTGTTCAACAAATGTTTTGCATGTTTTAATTGAGAAATATCATTGTTTTAAAATAAATAAATTTTGCATAAATCATTTTTAAACAAAGTGAACATTCACAATGACAAAAGGATACTTAATAGGTCTTCAGTGCTCTCCCAAAGATGGCATGATCCTCAACAGGGTAAGACATTTGTTCATATTCTTGGCATGATTGTATCCCTTTCCTTCAGGGCCTGTTTGTGTTTTCCTCCCGGGCAGAGTGGATGATGAAGAGGTTTATATTTCCTTCAGCAGAGTAATGATCTTTCCTCCTCAGCAGATGTGGTTTCGTCAGTAGTACGATATATGGTGGTGACCCTGGAAGCTGTTGTTTGGTGGTTGTTCCCCACAAGAGTTCTATCTTCCCTTCTGATGATTTCCCCAGTAGAGTTGCTTCCACAATGGATTTTATCCAAGTGTGGCCCCTATCCCCAGCTGGAATGACTGATGCCCGTTCCCCTACAGAGATCTTTGTTTCCTGGTATCTCTGGTCCCCATCAGATTGGATGTTCTCTAGTGGGCCTGGCTTTCTCTCTCAATACGTAGTACCGGATGTTTGTTCATCGACCGTTGGATCTGTTTGTGTGATATATGTCTATTTTGTTAGCATTCATCATACATAAACCATGCATATACGCATATAATTTTGACATTCAAATATTCATGTTGCATTATTTGCCATAAATACCTTTTTTTATTGTCCCCTGCTATTCGGTGTTACATATTTCACCAAGCAGATGTTTGTGACTGATCTCCCCATGTAGAGTCAGCCCCATAAGGAGAAAATGTTTATCCTTCCTTCCATATTCCCCACTGAGTTATGTCCTCATGGATGATGGTTGTTTCTGTTTCCTCCCAACACATATATTGGGATAGAGTACCCCCTGAGTTATATCCTCATAGGGATGAGTCTTGTTTCATCGTGCCTCTCTAGTTTGTTCCTAGATTTGGCCTCTTGTGATTTTTCCTGCACTTCCCCGTAGTTTGGATGAATGATTGCTCAGTAACTAGTAAATGTCCATCTTTTCCCCGGCGGAGTCTGTGGTTTTCTACCCTCATACCGGTAGTTGTAAACCCTATGTTATCCCCTTGCAAAGTTAATTTTTCTTGTTCATCCTAATCGATGACGGTTACTCTTCCGTGGTTTTCTACCCAGTATCCGGTAGATGTAATCCCCTCTTTGACGGTTAACTTTATCCAACATTCATTATTGATATTCCTTCACCTTTTGAGTATATCTCCCGTTACCCGGTAATATATCTCTCGGATCATTGCCTTTGGCAATGTATCCCCAACGAGTCATCTTTCATTTACCCCTTTGTTGGTAATGATTGTTTCTCCCTTTGACGGTCATAATTTTATACCTAGTATTTGGTGTCTCGATGCCCTTTTCTTTCGGTCGATTTATCCTTTATTAGCCCAGTAACCGGTTGTGGTTAATCTTCCATGCGAGTATGTTATCTATCTTCTGACGGTAATAAATAATATATCTCATGCACTCTTTGGTCAAAGTTTTTTGCTCATCCCCCAGTCAAGTAAGATTCGTATCCCCTTTGTGGAGTCGAATGTCCATCCTGTAGTTGAGTTTGCTTTTCATCCCTCCCTTCGGATGATGAGTGTCTTGGGAATTTTCCCCAATTTACGTTTGGTCGGTCACCTATTATATGCCCAGTAACCGGCATCCCTGGTGTGTAGGTGTTTAATTGGCTGCATTATATGGTAAAACACTAGCTGGTTACTAATGTCTTGACTGATGTCATGACATGGTATGTATGTGTGACTACATTGTAGGTTAGAATATCTAACTGTACTCTGATGTCTTGACTGATGTCATGACACACTTGAGTAGTTACTGCAGGATTAGCTAACACAGGATTTATGAAATGTCAAACTGGATGCTGTGACATTCATTCCTGTCAGCAGATACTAAGGAATAGAACAGCTGGTGTTCTGTTAGAACTTAGTATTTATTTCCAGTCTGGTTATCAAGGAAAGACCAGACCTGGCATAAGGCCTACTGACTGAATGTCAAACTGGGTGTTATAACATTCATCATTGACAACAGCTACTGAACATTAGACAGAGTGGTGTTCTGGTATACTTCAGCATGTTACTTAGTCTGTTCTTCAAGAGAATAACAGAACTGACTTAAGGCCAAATGTGTAAATGTTTAATTGGACACTTTGACATTTATTAATGTAAGCTGTTACTGTAGTATGGTAATTTTGATCATGTATGGGTCAGCAAAATTGTACAGTCTGTTTTCTGGAAAAACAGACTCAGCATATGGACCTTGATGTCAAGCTGAATGTCGTGACATTCATTCCTGACAGCATATGCTATATTGTAGGTTGTTCAGTTTTCTGTTTCAGCTTTTTCTCAGGCTATTCTTCAGGATTTCAACAGCTGAGAGAAAATCCAGGAAATCAACAACCAAGCTACATTTAATGAACCTAACAAATAGCCTATGTGTGTCCATCATACTTCACTGCTGTATTTTTGTGAGTCTTGTATTAGACGTATCTTGTAAGCCAAGCCATTATCAAGTAGATGATTGTTGTGGCATAGGGTGTTCATTGAGTTGTAAGTGTTGTGTCGCTCAAAGCTTTTAAGCGTGAGTGCTGTGTATCTTGATTAAAGCTGTGAAGCACAATCAAGAGTTGTTTGAAGTGTGACTTCAAATTGTCTTTAATATTGATTAAAAGTAGTAATCACTGAGGTGATTGAGGGGGAGTGAGTAGGAACTCTGATCTTAGGGTAAGATTGAAATTGCATTGGGTAGGGATTAAGTGATAAGTTGTAAACGGGTGAGTTTAGCTTTGAATTGATACTACTAATAGTGGATTTCCTCCCTGGCTTAGTAGCCCCTAGATGTAGGTCATGTTGGACTGTACTGGGTAAACAATTACTTGTGTTATTTACTGCACTTACGTTTAAGTTCTTCATAATTCCTGTCTGTGCAGAATTGGATGTCATAACAACCCGTGTGACATCTAAAGTTTGATAACTAGAATTTCAATTGGCATCAGAGCAGGCACCCTGCCTGTGAATTTCTGGGTGAGATCTAGGGAAGTTACTTTCTAGTACCATGGACAAGGATATAGGACACTCAAATAGACCACCCATGTCGGATGGCTCTAATTATGATGACTGGAAGCCTCGTATGATAGCCTTCTTAAGGTCTCTAGATAGCAAAGTCTGGAGAGCTGTCAACAAAGGATGGGAACATCCAACAAAGACAGGTGAGGATGGAGTCAGTGTGCAGATTCCTGAAGAAGAGTGGGACAAGGAGCAAGAGGCACTAGCTCTTGGAAATTCCAAGGCCTTGAATGCATTGTTCAATGGAATGAGTAAGAACATCTTCAGGCTGGTGCACCACTGTGAACTAGCTAAGGAAGTTTGGGATACCCTCAAGGTAACTCATGAAGGTACTTCCAAGGTGAAGATGTCCAAACTTCAGATGTTGACCACCAAGTTTGAAAATCTGAGGATGAAAGAGGATGAGACTATTCATGACTTTCACATGAATATTCTTGAAATTACAAACACCTCTGGTGGACTAGGTGAGAAAATGGCTGAAGAGAAACTTGTAAGAAAGATTCTCAGGTCCTTGCCTAAAAGGTTTGCTATGAAGGTCACAGCCATAGAGGAGGCACATGACATCTGCAATATGAAGGTGGATGAGCTCATTGGTTCTCTCCAAACCTTTGAAATGGGCTTGTGTGAGAATACTGAAAAGAAGAACAAAAGCGTAGCTTTTGTATCTAATGCTGAAGAAGAGTCAGAAGCAGGATATATTGAAGGTGATGAAAGTATATCAGAAGCCTTAGCCATGCTTGGGAGACAGTTCAACAAGCTCATAGAGAAATTTGATCAACAGGGTAGACCTAATGTCAAGAACATCCCGTCTGACATAAATAAAAGATCAACTTCTAAGAAAAGTTCAACCAAGGCAAGGGAATCCAGTGCCATGGATGTGAAGGATATGGTCATATCAAGGCTGACTGCCCTACCATTCTCATGAGGCAAAGGAAAGGGCTATCTGTCACCGGGTCAGAAGAAGACACTGAGAGTGAATCTGAAGGAGAATCGGCCAAACTTGTCACTGCTCTGACCAGTGTCTGTGCCTCAGAGGATAACTCAAGTGGAGATGAGCTCACCTTGGATGAACTTGCTGCCTCATATAAAGAACTATGTGTTAAAAGTGCAGAAGTTCGTATCCAAGGAGAAAAGCATAAGAAACTCATCAAAGAGCTAGAAGCTGAGAAACTAGAGCAGCTGAAAGTCATAGAGGGTCTGAAGGGTGAGATTTCTTTGCTGACCTCTAAGCTAGACCAAATGACCAAATCCATCAAAATGTTGAATAAGCGATCTGACACCTTGGAAGAGATCCTGAAGACAGAACAGAAGTCTGGAACCACATCTGGTTTAGGCTTTGGGAAAAGATCCTCAGCTGAACGCAAACGCCCAAAGGCTAAAGTTCAGAAATCCAAAGGGAAGTCACATCCAATGTCTCAACATCGAGGAACCAGAATGAGCAATAATCAGAAGAAGATTTTCAAGAGATGGAGATGTCATTACTGTGGTAGATTCGGTCACATAAAACCATTCTGCTATAGGCTGCATGGTTACCCAAACCAGACCTCTCAAGGTAGACCTAAGAAGAAGGTGTCTACGCATAATGTCCCCATTAAGAAACAAACATGGGCGGGTAAGCAGACACCTCAGGTCAATCCTAAGCAACAGGCATCTAAGATTCACTTCTCACCTGAGAATCAACAGTGTGTTGCTAACCTTGCTCACACTTCTTCAAGGGCACATATCAGACAAGATTGGTACCTTGATAGTGGCTGCTCAAGGCATATGACTGGGATGAACAACCTAGTGGTGAATCTACATCCTCCCACCACCAAGTTTGTGACATTTGGTGATGGAACTAAAAGAGAAGTCAAGAGTGTTGGGAAGCTGGACTGTCCAGAAACTCCAAAATTGAGTGGTGTATTGTTAGTAAAAGGACTAACTGTGAACCTTATAAGCATAAGCCAGCTGTGTGACCAAGGATACAAGGTGGAATTTACCAAGGGAGGATGTGTGGTGTTGAATGGGTGCAATCAAGAAGTGATGAGAGGAGACAGATCCAAAGATAATTGCTATCTATGGAAATCTAAAGACTCTCTCAACTTTCCCAAGTGTCCTTTAGCCAAGGGAGATCAGTTAGCTACTATTTAGTAAGTCAAATTATTAAACAACAAATACTGAGCTCTAAGTGGTCAAAATCTAATAGACCTTACTCTTGCATAAAGCGTTTCATATTCCATCGCTTCACACCCCATTCGTGCAAACCCTCTTCCAAAGAAACGGGTCATCTTCCCTCTGTGATATTCAGCATGGCACATCAATCCGATACCACCTCCTATACTACCGTGTCCGATACTCACAACACAAAGCTCAGCAATCCCAACCGGGAGGAAGTTAGTGTCAACGCTGCAACGTCGTCCCATGCAAGAAGACCAAAAGAAACGGTCTCCAGAATCTCCTCAGCGATTGCTCTGGACAACCCTTCCAAGGAAGGATCGAGGTATGTGCACAATGCCATTGCCTCTTTAGTCACTAAGATTCTGCCCGAGGATCAGAATGTTCCTGGGGTTTCTGTTCCCTTGAACACTATCGTACCCGATGATGGTGCATGTCGTGAAACCGCAGTTGTGTTAAGGAAAAATGTATCTGGATTACCTGAAGAGAACCCTAAGAATGATAAACATGTAAGCAAGGTGAGAGGTGAGAAGGTAAGTGTCCCTCAAGATGTTGAGGCCAACCCTAGAGCTGACACAGTCAACCTGGAAGAGTTCTCTGATAACGAACTGTTGGCCTCAGTTATCCCTAGCATAGCCAAGAAGGTCAGGACTAGGAGAGGGAAAAAGACAGTGATGCAAAGGTCTCCATCCAAGGAAGTTGATGAGACAACTCCTCACAAGTAAACAGTGACAGAAAGTGCTCACAAAAGGAAAGGTTATGGACCTGCAAAATCTTGGAGCAAAGAGGTGCCCAAAAAGTTGAAGACCAAGGCTGTGGTGGTGGAGTCTGAATCTAATGTCCCATGTGATGTCACAACATCCATGTCCAGGAAGAAGCCGTCTTCCAGCAGGTTGGCTGCTAGTGTCCCAGAAGTCCCTATTGACAATGTGTCCTTCCACTTTGCCTCCAGTGTTAACAGGTGGAAGTATGTATACCACAAGAGGCTGGCATTGGAGAGAGAGATGGCTCAGAATGCATTGGAGTGTAAGGAAATTGTGGATCTCATCAAAGAGGCAGGACTGATGAGAACTGTGACTCAACTCCCTAAATGCTATGAGACCTTAGTGAAGGAGTTCATTGTTAATCTGTCTGAGGAGTGTGCTGATGGGAAATCCAGAGAATTTAGAAAGGTCTATGTGCGTTGCAAGTGTGTGACCTTTTCCCCCTCAGTAATTAATCTGTATTTGGGAAGAGAAGATGAAGTGCAACCAGAGCTTGAAGTGACTGACAATACAGTCTGTCAAGTCATCACAACAAAGCAAGTTCGGAGATGGCCTCTCAAAGGGAAGCTAGAGGGAAGCTAGATGGTCTCTCATATGTGGCATAGTGCTGAATTAATTTCCACACATCCTGACAGATAATGACTTTGTGAGAAGAAGAGAGAGTCCATTGGCTTTCAGTTACAAACTATTCCTGGGCAAGCATGTCCCTGATATTGTCTTGACATCAGGAGAAACATCCAAAGCTGGCAACTAACCAGACAAAGCTGCTATTATTGCAGTTCTCAGAGAGACCTGCAAAGAGCTGGAGGCTAGAAAGCATGCTTTGGAAAAGCTCATCTTGCAATTGGAGACTTCTGCTGAGGACACGGATGGAGCTGATAGGCAAAGTTCTGAGGATGAGGAGGAGGCCAGCTCTGAAGAGGAGGCTGATGATGAGGCTGAGGATTAAATACTTGTCTTTGTGTGTTTTCTCTCATTTGTGTAATTCTACTTACTATTTGTGGATCTGTAATTTAAAGTGTTGCTTTGGCAACATTTTTAACAAAAAGGGGGAGTGACAAGTGATACCCCAGGACAACAGAAGTTTACTTTGTTAAACTTTGTTAAAACAGGTTCTCATTCATGACAGATTGAAGTTTTCCTCTACTGCAGCTGATGTGTGATGAAGTGTGTATTTAGCTTCTGTTTGTATGCTGTTGTGTGTGAAGTTTTTATTTAACTCCCTCCCCTGCAGCTGCTGCGTGCTGCTTTGTGAAGCTTTTATTTAACTTCCATGTGTGTGAGTGTGCTGCCACTCTGAGTGTATTAGCTAGGCTTATTTCCTGCTAGGTGTGTGATTCCGCTGCTATGAACTCTGTTATGGGGATCAAAGTGTTTTAGCCAAAAATTTGCCAAAGGGGGAGTTTGTAGGTGTTTAATTGGCTGCATTATATGGTAAAACACTAGCTGGTTACTAATGTCTTGACTGATGTCATGACATGGTATGTATGTGTGACTACATTGTAGGTTAGAATATCTAACTGTACTCTGATGTCTTGACTGATGTCATGACACACTTGAGTAGTTACTGCAGGATTAGCTAACACAAGATTTATTGAATGTCAAACTGGATGCTGTGACACTCATACCTCTCAGCAGATACTAAAGAATAGAACAGCTGGTGTTCTGTTAGAACTTAGTATTTATTTCCAGTCTGGTTATCAAGGAAAGACCAGACCTGGCATAAGGCCTACTGACTGAATGTCAAACTGGGTGTTATGACATTCATCATTGACAGCAGCTACTGAACATTAGATAGAGTGGTGTTCTGCTATACTTCAGCATGTTAAATTGGACACTTTGACATTTATTAATGTAAGCTGTTACTGTAGTATGGTCATTTGGATCATGTACGGGTCAGCAAAATTGTACAGTCTGTTTTCTCGAAAAACAGACTCAGCATATGGACCTTGATGTCAAGCTGAATGTCGTGACATTCATTCCTGACAGCATATGCTATATTGTAGGTTGTTCAGTTTTCTGTTTCAGCTTTTTCTCAGGCTATTCTTTAGGGATTCAACAGCTGAGAGAAAATCCAGGAAATCAACAACCAAGCTACATTTA
Organism: Lathyrus oleraceus; assembly: GCF_024323335.1. Classification (NCBI taxonomy): domain Eukaryota; kingdom Viridiplantae; phylum Streptophyta; class Magnoliopsida; order Fabales; family Fabaceae; genus Lathyrus; species Lathyrus oleraceus. The sequence continues at coordinate 325,221,357 of NC_066585.1, read as the reverse complement.
ATGAACCTAACAATAGCCTATTTGTTAGTAACCTAAATGTTGAATTTATGGGAACTCGCGTGACCTTAAATTCAGGAGAATACATGTGCAAAAGCCCAGGTACTGCAATATAAAAGGAAGGCGTTCCTTCATTCAGTTTCGGGGATTTTGAGGCGTGAAGATTTTGTGTGTCCATCATACTTCACTGCTGTATTTGTTAGAGTCTTGTATTAGACGTATCTTGTAAGCCAAGCCATTATCAAGTAGATGATTGCTGTGGCATAGGGTGTTCATTGAGTTGTAAGTGTTGTGTCGCTCAAAGCTTTTAAACGTGAGTGTTGCGTATCTTGATTAAAGCTGTGAAGCACAATCAAGAGTTGTTTGAAGTGTGACACCAAATTGTCTTTAATATTGATTAAAGGTAGTAATCACTGAGGTGATTGAGGGGGAGTGAGTAGGAACTCTGATCTTAGTGTAAGATTGAAATTGCATTGGGTAGGGATTAAGTGATAAGTTGTAAACGGGTGAGTTTAGCTTTGAATTGATACTACTAATAGTGGATTTCCTCCCTGGCTTGGTAGCCCCCAGATGTAGGTCATGTTGGACTGAACTGGGTAAACAATTACTTGTGTTATTTACTGCACTTACGTTTAAGTTCTGCATAATTCCTGTCTGTGCAGAATTGGATGTCATAACAACCCGTGTGACATCTAAAGTCTGATAACTAGAATTTCATGGTGTTCTTTCCTCTCTGCTCTCTATTATGACTTTTGTCCCCTGTGGAGTCAGATTTCCTGAGTTGAAATATACCTTTTTAGGTTTTCCTCAGATAATTTTGGATGTTTGATATCTCTCACACTCATACTGGTCTAGGATATTCATTCTCCCCGAGCATGTTGTTCTTTCACCCTCAGACCGGTGTTTCGACCATATGTCTCCTTGAGCTTATTACCCAGTAACTGTTAATACCTCATCCTGTTGTTTCCTCAGATGAGTCCTGTTTGGACATTCCTCAGCAAAGTCCCTTAGTTGATTTCCCCCCATCTGAGTCTGGATTTTCATCTGAAGTATCCTTTATGGATAGTTTTGCTATATTGGCATATTCCCCGATACATGCACCTTTGAGTTAGCTTGATTCCTTCCATTTATTTATTCTCATGGAGTTCCGCTCGTATCTCTCAGCAAGTTGTAAGTCGTGACCTGCTCGCGCATTTTTCCCTGTCTTATCCCCGTTAGAGTCCCTAGAGTCCCTATCCCATGGAGTGTATTACTCATATGGATTGTCAGTTTCTGCAGATTTCTTTTCTTCTTTGTGGATACATATCCCCATAGAGTATTTCCTTTTTACATACATACATTTGCATCATGAGGTCTCTTAGGGACCAAAATTCGTCTCTTTGTTATTATTTAAGCCCATTCTACCTCGTCGAGACGAAGATTTTAACCATCACTTCTCCGGCTAGAATGACCTTAAATAGGGGCATCTGTAAGACCCTAATTTTGACCTTAAGATCCCTCATGGCATCATAACATTGCATTTACATTGCCTCAAGGATCATAAGCATCTTGGCTCATTTGCCTTTGGGTGGGACCTCTTGTGAGTTGGTTTGAGATCCCCAAGCATACTTGAATTGTATATCATTGCTTTTATCATTTTATTTACTAACCAAAAGCACAAAAATATGTCACTAACATCTTTTGTTTGTAGCTTGAGCAGTCACAAGGTCTAAAAGCTTCTAAGAGGTCATATGTGCATTGATATGGCCAGGAGGAGATGAAAGCAAGCATGGAAATGGTTCCAAAAGCTCTCATCCATCAAATATGCCTTCCAAGTATCTCAATTCATCATTTTTATCAAAGCAAATTAAAGAGCTTGAGGCTTGTTTCCCAAGGAAACCCTAATTCATCTAATCATCAACTATGCCTTGCTCATGAAGCAACCTCAACCCATGGTAAAATTTAATCAAGGGAAGTTCTTTAATTCATCATTTCATGCATATTTGAACTTATTTGAGTGTCCTCAATCATCAATTCATCAGGATATGAGGTTTGGACTTGAGAAGTTGATCAGTCAATTCATCTGACTATTTTGAAATACACTGAGACCTAACTTTTTGTGTGTTGGTCAAATGGAGATAACCCCAAGAGAAAATATGTTCTTAAGGACCATTTGAACAACTTTCATGTTCATAAAAAATTGATTTGAAGCATGGAAGGTCATCATCCATTCCATGACATTATAGGTCATTTTGACTGAAACCCTAAATTTGGGTCAACTTCCCAAGGACATAACTCTTTCATTTTTTATGATTTTTAGGTGATATAAAGTGCATTGGAAATCTTAAGATGTCTACTTCAAATGTTAGCTTGAGAAAAATTGCAAAATCTCAAAAGAAATACATAGGATAATGCAAAACATTATAGGTCACTTTGGAGGGTGTATTCTTTCAGTAGGGTAAAGATCCCCAAGGCTTGAAGGGCAGGATGGTTCGCGCTTGGTGCAAGATCCATAGGAAGGGAAGGAAAGATCTTGGTCCAAAGAATTGTATTGCTTTAGAACCCTATACCTCTTAGGTTAGAAGGAGAGCTTCCAACAAACCTTTGGATAAATATAAGTGCGGTGGTGACTCGACTTGTATGGTTTACTTTTGATTTAGTCAATAAATCTAAAGGTAACGAATACCCAGCTACAAATGCAAATGAGCAATGTTGTGATGCCATAAGGGATCTGAGGATCAAAATTAGGGTCTTACAGATACCCGAAGGGTTAACTTCTTGGGGAACCTTCGATGTTTCACACTTAAGGACTTGCTATCCATCAAAATGTTGTTGATATTTATTTTTAATTGAGTTGAAAAATTCTTGCTTTTATATATTTGAGAAAAAATGATTTTGATTAAAAATTTAATTCCAAAATGATCATAACAAAATTTTAAAACTATTGGCTGAAATAAATAAGAGTAGAAACAATTGGATAAAAGCTCAACTTTATTTAATTGAATGGTAGTCTATAAATGACAAGACTCCATAGATTTTTACAAAGTTGAAAATGGTAATTTAAATGGAAAAGGGTTACATTGAATACAAATGATCCTTAATCCTTCTACAAACTCTTGACATCCATTGTGCTCTCGACCGTCTCTGGGGTGATGAATTGATGTCAACCCTTGTGCTCAATCAATTTTTCAAAACTCTGAAGGTTAGCAGAATGCAGGTACTTTCCATAATCACGAATTTTTGCATAAGTTGCCCCAAGGTGAGGTACTTACTTATCGGGAAATTTTTTCTATTTTATGTCTCTAATTTTTGCCTGGATCGCCCTTTCGGGTTTTTGATCCACCGAGACGCTCATTTTTGCCTAAGCCTCCCTTTCGGGTTTTCAACTTAGCGAGTTGTACTTTTCTTTTTAGGCGAAGTATTTCTTGACTGCATCTGCGTTCACAGGAAGAGTGAACTCTTCACCGTCCATAGTTGTAAGAATCAAAGTACCGCCAGAAAAGGCTCTCTTAACAACATATGGGCCTTCATAATTAGGAGTCCATTTCCCCCTAGAATATGGTTTGAAAGATAGAATCTTCTTGCGCACAAGGTCACCTTCTCTGAACACACGAGGTCTGACCTTCTTATCAAAAGCTTTCTTCATCCTTTGCTGATATAACTGACCATGACACATGGCAGTTAATCTCTTCTCTTCTATCAAATTCAACTGATCAAACCTGGTCTGACACCGTTCAGCCTCAGTCAACTTGGCTTCCATGAGCACACGCAATGAAGGAATCTCAACCTCTACGGTGAGTACTGCTTCCATACCATAAACAAGAGAGAAAGGGGTTGTGTAACACCCCAAAACTTTCCCTCCTCATTCATACATTTCATTTTTTATTTCATTTTGCATTTCATCATGTCGATCAGAATCGGATCCTATAAGCTTGAACGTTATCCAACACTTTGTGGTTTCTATCCGGGTGATCGATCAACACAAGGGAAAGACTTGAGCTACTTCCAACAGGTTCAAATGGGACCCATTCATCATTCAAAACGCTGATCTTGAAGGAGCAGAAATATGAGCCTGAGCTGTCATGCTCGCTAGGCGAGCATAATGGTTCACTTAGCGAAAGGAACTGTCATGCTCGCTAGGCGAGCAAATCCTTCGCTAGGCGAAGCGCACGCGCTTTCAGAAAATAACAGAAAGTTTTGGGCTTGAGTTGCCCTCATCTGAGCCCACCAGGTCACGAAATCAGCCTATAAATACTAGAGTTTTCAGAGAGGAAAAAACAGACGGATACAGAGACAGAAAGGAGAACCAGAGACAAGAGACCTACGAGCTACTCTGCAGCAACCTCCAGGAAGCTTTGAAAGGTTCACTCTGACTCACACACTTTTCTCACGCAAACCCTAACATTGCCCTGCAAACCCAGCCGTGCCGCTCGATTTAACCGGACTCTCCAATCAGGTTTTCCCCTATATCCATCATTTTTATGCTTTCAACTTGAATTTTCTGAATGTGTGAGGTAATACAGGTGAATCCGGAAGGGTATATCGTTAGGTTTTTCCTATGGATTCAGATATGCATGATTGTGTAGACAATACCTCGAATGTTTAACAGTTTCGTTTTTTGAGATGAACACCATAGGGTCTGAGATCGTGGAAATCGTACTATTATCAGAGGAAAATCCAGAACTCGCAGGCCTTCGCTAGCCGCTACGCTAGGCGAGCCTGCAGCGAAGCTTCACTAAGCCTTCGCTAAGCGATGCAGTAGCGATCGCGACAGTAGTTGCCTTTTGCTCTTTAATTTGTTTTGTTATTGTTGTGCCATGCTGTGTCCTGTATCCGTGCACTGTTTACTTGATGCTTTGTTGTCATGTTTCTTTTTGTCTGGTGCACTCTTGATTACCCTATCCTATTACTCTAACCCGTTTGTTGAGTTTTTGTGAGGGCTCACATACTCTTGCAGGGATGGCTTGCGTGGTATTCCACTTTATTTGTGGGATACCACCTGGAGTTTTATTCCGATTACCTGTACTGACTGCTTTCTTTGACGGCATCAACATGGAAGGATCTCTGGGTTTTTTGTTTACTTTATTTGCTGTTACTTCGGATCTTATACGTACGGTAGATCTCTCGATCCCTTTATTTTCCCCGTATTTTACCATTTTCTTAGCTGGAAGGCCTCGATAGGAGGCAATGTTTTTGTGTGTTTACTTTTGTGCCTAAAGACCTCCAAAGAGGCACTAGTGCTAAAGACCTCCACGGAGAGGCAATTGACGGATAAAAAGGATTAGTAGTCAATCCCCCGTTATTCAGTGCATCGTTCTTTAAGATCACACTACGTGTCAACGCTTCAGAACAAAAGCCCAGGATCCTTTATCCGGTTAGTCAGTGGAGAGGGTTCCATCTTTCTGAACCCCCACGCTTTGTCATGAGCTCACCCTGCCCAGGGTTAAGAGCTATGAGGTCTTATCCTCATTACCCTTCTGATCTGCTCACCCTGACGGTCAATGTCAGTGGTTAAGAGCCCGTTTGATTACCCTTCCATGGCTTGTTTGTCGAGGTTAATATGACCCCTCTTGACTAAAGCCCTACCCCTGTATGTTTGAGCCCCTTTGCTGGCGTGTTTGTATTTATGCATGTTTGTTTTGTATGGTATAGCCTCCCATTTGCATGACCATTAAGGTAGCGTGGTTCCTTCGTCTAGGACTGACTTTCTGCATGAGCATCCCCAGAACACTAACAACTCATTGATTTTTCTTCTCCTACACACACGTTAACTCCTTCTACTACAGGGGAGTAAGTCTCCAAAGGTCGAGCATCCGGTAGATTGCGCAGTAACGCCGTTCACCTAAAAACCCAACCCTTAACCCGTAGTTAGCCGAACTACAGCTTGCTCTGATTCTCATTCCAGATGAGATACGTAGGCATAAGACGCGATTTCTTAGCGAGCACACATCCCCTTTAACCCCTAGGTAGCCGAGCTACGAAAACTCTGATTCTCATATTCAGATGAGATACGTATGCAGTGGATGCGACATCCGTGCGAGTCATTTTCTTTTGACCCCTCTTTTAGTAAATAACACATTAGAAAAACCCACACCCTTTATACAAGAACTACAAAAGTGGATCCCGTAGAGTACTACGGATGCGTAGGGGTGCTAATACCTTCCCTTTGCATAACCGACTCCTGAACCCGAGATTTGGTTGCGAGACCTTGTCTTTTCCTTTCCTTTTTCCAGGTTTACTTCGAGCGTTTCCTTTCCCTCCTTTGGGATAAATAATGCACGGTGGCGACTCTCCTGTCATTTTCTTTTTTTCGCCGGTTGTTTTTTTCGCAGGTTGCGACAGGTTGCCCCTATTGAAGTGCGGATGGATATACGATACCCATGCAAAGCAAATGGGCGTGTCTCATGCCAATCTTTGTACGTGACAACCATCTTATGAATAATCTTCTTGATGTTCTTGTTGGCAGCTTCAACAACCCCATTCATCTTAGGTCTGTAGGGAGAAGAGTTATGATGTGCAATCTTGAAGTCCTTACAAAGAGCTTCCACCATATTGTTATTCAAGTTCGATGTATTATCAGTAATGATCTTTCTTGGCACACCATAACGACATATAATCTGATTCTTGATAAACCTTACAACAACTTGCTTGGTTACATTAGCGCATGATGCCGCTTCAACCCATTTTGTGAAGTAGTCAATTGCCACCAAAATTAAATGATGTCCATTCGAAGCTTTGGGCTCGATCATCCCAATCATATCAATTCCCCACATGGAGAAGGGCCATGGGGAAGAGATAACATTCAATAGTGTCGGAGGAACATGAATCTTATTAGCATACATTTGACACTTGTGACATTTCTTCACAAACTTGCAACAGTCGGACTCCATTGTCAGCCAATAGTAACCTGTTCGCACATCTTCTTCGTCATTACATGTCCATTGGAGTGAGTACCAAAGGAACCTTCATGCACTTCGGTCATCAACAAGTCTGCTTCGTGTCTATCCACGCATTTAAGCAAAACCATGTCGAAGTTTCTCTTGTACAGTACATCACCATTCAAGTAGAAATTGCCGGCTAATCTTCTCAAAGTCTTCTTATCTTTCAAAGATGCCCCAGGCGGGTAAATCTGACTTTGGAGGAAACATTTGATGTCTTAATACCATGGATTCTCGTCTTTAATCTCTTCAACATCAAACACATTAGCTGGCCTATCAAGATGCATCACAGACAAATTAGAAACTTCATTCTAATATTTCACTACAATCATTGACGCCAATGTTGCAAGAGCATCTGTCATTCGGTTTTCATCTCGAGGGATATGATGAAAATCAACCTTTGTAAAGAAAGTTAAAATCCTCCTTGCATAATCCTTATATGGTATTAAACCGGGTTGATTTGTCTCCCATTCACCTTTGATTTGATTCACAACCAAAGCCGAGTCACCAAAGACATCCAAATACTTGATTATGAGATTCATGGCCTCTTCAATCCCCATAATGCAAGCTTCATATTCTGCCATGTTGTTTGTACACTTGAAATTTGATCTAGCTGTAAATGGTAAATGCGTGCCTTGAGGAGTAATAATCATTTCCCCAATGCCATTTCCATATTGATTAACAGCTCCATCAAATACCATGCCCCAACAGGTACCAGGTTTTGGCCCTTCTTCAAGCAATCGTTCATCACTATCTTTCATTTTCAAGTACAAAATCTCTTCATCAGGGAAATCATATTGCACTGACTGGTAATCTTCAATTGGTTGGTGAGCCAAATGGTTAACCAAGATACTACCTTTGATGGTTTTCTGAGATCGGTATTCGATATCATACTCTGATAACAACATCTGCCAACGGGCAATCCTTCCAATTAAAGCAGGTTTCTCAAATATATACTTGATTGGATCCATTTTGGATATCAACCAAGTCGTATGATTCAACATATACTGGCAGAGACGCTTAGCAGCCCAAGCCGATGCGCAACAAGTCTTCTCAAGCATCAAATATCGAATCTCACAACCAGTGAATTTCTTACTGAGGTAGTAAATTGCAAATTCTTTCTTTCCAGTCTCATCTTGCTGACCTAGAACACAACCCATACTATCTTCTAGCACAGCCAAATACATGATCAACGGTCTTCCTTCAACAGGTGGAGACAAAATCGGAGGTTTAAGCAAATATTCCTTGATACCGTTAAAAGCTTTCTGGCAGTCTTTGGTCCAATCAGAAGACTGATCTTTCTGAAGAAGCTTGAATATAGGCGCACATGTGTCAGTCATGTGGGAAATAAATCTGGAAATATAATTCAAGTGGCCGAGAAAACCTCTGACTTGCTTCTCAGTTTCGGGCGCAAGCATCTCTTGTATTGCTTTGACCTTGGTAGGATCAACCTCAATACCTTTCTCGTCGAAAATAAATCCCAACAACTTACCAGAACGAACACTAAAAGTACAGTTATTGGGATTCAAGCGGAGTTTATACTTCCTCAAACACTGGAATAACTTCAACAAATGCTCAACATGTTCCTCTTTATCAATCGATTTAACAATCATGTCATCGATAGAAACTTCTATCTCTTACGCATCATATCATGAAAAAGAGTAGTCATTTCTCTTTGGTAAGTTGCACCAACATTCTTCAAACCGAAAGGCATCACTCTATAACAGAATGTTCCCTAAGTTGTAATGAATATGGTCTTCTCCATATCTTCGGGTGCCATTTTGATCTGATTATATCCGGAAAATCCATCCATAAATAAAAAGACTTTGAATTTAGAAGTATTGTCTACCAACATATCAATGTGTGGTATAGGGAAATCATCTTTTGGACTGGCTTTATTCAAATCTCTATAGTCAACGCACATGCGGACTTTTCCATCTTTCTTCGGCACTAGCACAATATTGGCCCCCCATTGCGAATACTCAGTTGTTACAAGGAAACCGACATGAATTTGCTTATTCACTTCTTCTTTGATCTTTACAGCCATATCAGGATGCATTCTTCTCAACTTCTACTTGACTGACGGGAATTCTGGCTTCAACGGCAATATATGCTCCACAATCTCAAAATCTAACTCAGGCATGTCTTGATAGGACCAAGAAAACATATCTAAATATTCTCGAAGAAGATCAATCAACCCCTTCTTAACATCTGGACACAGGCGAGACCCAATCTTGACTTCCTTCACATCATCCTCGGAACCCAAGTTGACTAGCTCAATCTTCTCTTCGAACGACTGAATGGTCTTTTCATCTTGCTCAAGAAGACGAGATAATTCATCACTCACTTCTACATCACTTTCCTCCTCGGCCTCAAACACAGGGAATTCAAAATTTGGAGAAGAACCATTATATTCAATGGGGTTAGGAACCAACCTGCATAATGATTTGATATTTTGATTTTAGAGAAGTGAATTTGTGACCAAATATCATGCAGATGGATAATTATATTATTTATTTATGTTTTTTGTGATTACCATTTTCAGAATAAAGCAAAAAGTAAAAACAAACATCATAGATGTGGATGAATATAATTCATTTCATTAATGATCAAATTGAAATGCCCAAACAATGTTCACTTCTCCCTTCGGCAGAGGAGAAGGATTTTTTTTAAAAAACATAAAAGCATTTACTTAGATCGATACAAAATAACGGGAATATCAACAACAATCCAATTGTTGCACGTCTTTCCATGCGTTACAAAGTTGGTGCAGTCTTCCTCTTCGTCATCCTCTAGCACAACAGCTAAGGGTTGTTCATTGCCATGAATGAACCCTCCGCTACGGAAGCTAAGTTGCATATATTCAGATATAACAGTTGATGATCCTTTCTGGAACCCCAAATCAGTTCTTCCCTTGTTGTCGGAGACCTCTACCATGCACCCCACTGATCAACAGTTCCTTCCTCAACAATCTTCTGGGCATCTTTTAATGAGGACATTGGTGCCCAACTCTCTTTTCAGCAGCAATAGATAAGGATTGGAATGGAGTTCCAACCTCATCCTCAGCTTCAACATAAGAGAAAGATGACAAATGGCTAACCAATAGCGCTTTCTCTCCACCAACAATCACCAGCTTTCCATTCTTGAAAATTTTCAAATTTATGGTGCAACGTGAAAGTAACAGCTCCCGCCTCATGGATCCATGGCCTTCCCAATAAGCAACTGTAGGCCGGGTGGATGTCCATTACTTGAAAAGTAATCTGAAAATCACTCGGACCTATCTTGACTGGAAGGTCCATTTCACCAATTACCGTCTTGCACAATCCATCAAAGGCTTTGACAATTACACCGCTATACCTCATGGGTGCTCCTTGATAAGATAGCTTCGACAAAGTTGACTTCGGAAGCAGATTTAGTGACGACCCGGTATCAACAAGCACGTTTGAAAAAGCATCTTCCTTGCAATTCATGGAAATATGCAAAGCCAGATTATGGTTTTTGCCCTCCTTAGGGAGTTCTTCGTCGCAACAGCTCAGATTATTGCAAGAGGTGATGTTAGCCACAATATGATCAAACTGTTCCATAGTAACATCATGCTCTACGAACGCTTGTTATAGAACTCTCTACAATGCTTCTCTATGCGTTTCGGAATTCATCAGCAGAGACAATACTGAGATTTTTGAGGGGGTTTGGAGCAGCTACTCCACCATATTGAACTTGCTGCTTTTGATTAGTCGGAGTACCTCATCATCATCATTGGTTGTCAAATTACTGGACTCACCAGACTTATCTTTTGAACATCCAACTGGATCTACAACAGGCACTTCCACTTTCTTACCAATAATTGATTCTTCTTTATCCTTTGGGAACACCGACCCAAACACTCGACCACTGCGGGTCACCTTTGTAACATCAGAAATGCTTACTACTGAACTGGTCATAGGTAATGGGACCTCTTGACCATCCTTTATCATTGTAGCATTATACTGATATGGCACAACTTTATCAGATGAATATGGGACTGAGCCCACTAACCGTATTATCAACGACGATACTGATCTTTGACTGTTGCTGTTACTGGAGTCATACTGGATTACCAACCGCTCTTGTTACTTGAAAACGGGCACTATGACATTAACATTGTCATCTATATGACGTGATTGAACAATTTGGATCATGCCTTCATCCATCAGCCGTTGGATGTCCATTTTCACAACTTCGCAACCCCTCGGGTTAACACTACAGACACCACAACCATCATGGTCGTGCTCACATTCACTTACCAAACAAACATCCTTATGCATTTGCACTAAGGACCTCCTGATAAAACATACATAAAAAACTTTGAACTCCCTAGGACAACCATCCACCATATTCACATAAGAGTTCCCATGGGCGGGCAAAGGGTTTTTCTTTCATATTCGGCGCACGGTCCTCAAAGGACACCATACCACTCTTCCTTAATTTCTGAACCTCATACTTCAATGGATAGCAGTTTTCAATATCATGTTTGGGTGCTCCTTGATGAAAAGCACAACGGAGTTCAGGTTTATACCACCAAGGAAGTGGTTCTGGAATCTGCGGTGGGTTCCTCGGTTGAATTAAGTTCTTGAGAACTAACGAGGGATACAACTCTACATATGACATAGGAATCGGGTCAAAAGAGACCTTTTTCCTTTCAAAGTTTTGTTGTTGATGATTGTTGTTGGTATTGTTGTTGTTGTAGGTGTTCGTTTGTTGTTTTGGTTGTTGTTGTTGACGTTGTTGTTGTTGTTGCTGAATTGGTGTTGCTTGTTGATTAGAAAATACCGGGATAACGGAAGATACTTGATGATGACGATGTTGACGGGATGTTGGATTCCTTCTTGTCTGAGGCCTCATCTGCCTCCCACTAGCAATCATTCGTTTATAGTAAAATGAACTCAGAGTTTTCAAGAAGATCTTTGTCATCTCTTTTTCCTCTTTGGAGGAGTGATCTGGGCAGCCAATTCCCTCCATCTTTGCCCCTACTCTTTAAATGTCTCTTTGTCCTTCTGAGACATAGACCTCAGCTGGTCTCTATCATGTGTCATGTCCATATTATACTTATATTTCTTAACAAAAGCCTCCCATAAGTCATTGAGAGTACGAATGTTGGCACTGTCCAATCCCATATACCAACGAAGCGCAACGCCGGTCAGACTATCTTGGAAGTAGTGAATAAGCAATTGATCATTATCAGTCTGAGTAGACATCTTACGAGCATACATCAAAAGATGACTGAGCGGACAAGAGTTCCTCTTATACTTTTCAAAGTCAGGCACTTTGAACTTCACCGGGATCTTAACATTGGGCACCAAACATAACTCGACAACACTCTTCCCAAACAGATCTTTACCTGTCAGCGTCTTCAATTCCTTACGCAACTCAAGAAACTGATATTTCATTTCATCCATCTTCTCATAAACATCAGGACCCTCAGACGGCTCAGAATGATAGATGGTATCCTCCACGTGAGGCAAAGTATGCACAACGGGAGGTGGCATTGACATGAACGGGCTAGATGTCGACATGGAAGCAAAAGTACGTGCAAAGCCTTTGGGAAAAAAGTTGGACGACAATCCCCATGGGAATCCGGCAGGCATATTTGGCGCGAAGTGGGCGGTAGCAACAAGCACGGTAGAGTTAGCCACCTTTGAAATGACAGTCCTTGCGGGAGGAGTTGTAGGTATTGGAGAATATTGACTATGAGCAGCAATAACTGACTCCATCATGGAAGTCAGGCGGGCGATCTCCTCCTTCAGTTCTCTGTTCTCTTGCTCCAAATGCTCCATGATTCTCAGATTATTGGCTCGGGTATTATACCGGTGAGTCAACATGGCTAAAGTACAGAAGAAACACCAATCAGACATCTGGCAAAAACCTGCTTATGCAAATGATGCATGGAATGCAATGCTCGATTGTTATTATTTTTTCATGGAACTTACCATATCATTTGCAAATATATATATTTAAATGGCAATTGCAACAATTTCATATGACCAAAAATCTCTTTTTATTTATATAAATTGGAAGGACTACACTGAGTACAATTTCAGAAACCAAATGAAAAAATACAAGAGAAACAGAGACTAGTCATCATAAGGATCCCTAACAACAATGTCAGAAGATCTGGCTATAGGCGCGTACTTCCTTCGAATGCGACGAATATCGGTCTCAATAGAAGCATTCATCTGAGTTTTTTCAAGGACAAGTTGATCGATAGTCTTCTTCCAAGCAACGGAAGGCTGACGCATGCTAGAAGATGAAACCTCTGGCTCTCTCTGTCTCTTTGTCACTCGGTCTTCAAGTAACTCAATAAGCGCATCTTTGTCCTTAAACTCCAATTGCAACTCTTCATGCTTATTACTCAAAGCATGAAAACGCTCTTCCCACATATCCTTCCCTTACTTCATCTTGATAAGCGCGTCTTCGAACTCCTCTACATCTTGGTTAGGGAGAGTTAATGGCTCAACCACAACCATAGACATAGGTCTCTCACAAGGATAAGGCATCTTCAACTCCAAATCTCTCTTCTTCACCCAAAGAGTGTAAGCTTCCAAAGCTACACAATTGTGCGGATCAAGCTCGGATCTTCCTTTCCTATGCACATTATGCCAAGCATGCACAATCTTCTGCTTCAAATGTTGGGGATATTTACCCTCTTGATAGAAAAGACATTCTAACAACATGTTATTAGGTTTGTCTCTCAAGGGGAACCCATGTTGACGACGAGCCAAAGCAGGGTTGTAGTTAATTCCTCCTTGTGTGCCAATGAGAGGCACATTAGAGAATTCACCACAACTATCAATAATCTCCAAACTGCTCAAAGACAGATCATACCGAACTATATCATCATTAGTGAGAGACATAAGTCTCTGAGACCACCTTAGACATTGTTTGTTCTCCACAAAAGTAGGTTTCTGAGGCATGTGCAAAATAAACCACTTGTACAGAAGAGGAATGCAACAAACAATAGTTCCACCACCCTTAGAATTCCTTAGATGCAAAGAGAAATACATATCACCCAACAAAGTAGGCACATGATTCCCAATCAAGAAAAGTCTAACGGCGTTAACATCAACAAAACCTTCAATGTTAGGGAACATAGCTAATCCACAAATGAGAAACACAAAGATAGCTTCAAAAGCGTCCACACTACTGGCTTGAGCAAATGCAGTAGCTTCCAAGATGAGGAAATCAGATGGCAACCCAAATAATCCTTCTTTCTTCACCCAATGAGCCTCTATCTCGGACTTCTTCAAGTGAAGAGCTTCAGCAATAATATTAGATCGGGGAATCTCCTCCAATCCACTAAAAGGCACTCTACTAGAAACAGGTATCCCCAAAAGATGAGAATACTCCTCCAAGGTAGGCACAAGCTGAAAATTTGGGAAAGTGAAACAACAGTAGAGAGGATCATAGAACTGCACTAGCACACTCAAAAGTCCTTCAACCACATCAACAAACAAGATGGATAGAAGCTTCCCATGACGTTGTTTTAAGTCCAAGGGATCTAATACAAAAGATGCTAGCTTTCTTAACTCTTTCAAGTTGGGACATCTAAAATTGTACTTCTTAGTGTTCCTTCGTCCATAATCCATGGTCTGAAAATATTTACAAATAATACCTCAGTTCCTTGAAATTTTTCATCTGATGAATGTTACGATGCGCATGAATTCATGAATCCAACAATCACAGATAAGGGATCAAACACAAGGCAACCAAAATTTAAGGGATGAATCAAGTCATTGTCAATATCAATCATCCATTTTGGTGGATTATGGTTTACACCTTATCAACACCCAAGTTCCATTGATATTGACAATACTAGATTGGATCAACCAAGAATCAAGGGTTTATTGTGAGTCACGAGCAAGGAGTCTGGGTAAGAACCATCCCAAAGGAGTGAACTAAGGATAAAAACATGTAGATCATGTTCTAAAAAGTTTCCAGTGTCTTAATTCAATCTATCAGATATTACAGGTTAAGATGACTGACTCATCGACCCATAATATTCTCAAGAGAAACTCGTCTGAGTGTAGTATCACGTAACAACTATTATCAAGTTTACACTTGAACACTCTCTGCACTACGTCCTAAATAGGCCAAGAGGGGGTAGATGTTTTACGGTCCTCAGCTTCTCGGACCCATTAGAGATAGTAATGCCTAACCACACATACTTGTGTGATATTTCCAAATCCAAAAGAGTCTCCACTGAGTGGATGGATCTCAAGCCAACTTGTTAAGGATTACTCCACACAAGTGGAACATAACTATACCATCCTCCTATCTTAATTGCACTCAAGTTCGGGTTAGAACTTATCTCACCACTCAGAGATCACCAAGCACAACAAGCAGATTATATCACACATACATATATACAAACATCACATATATACAAATATACACACACAAAAAGTAGGCTAAACCCACTGGAGACTAGATCCCCAGCAGAGTCGCCCTTAATTTCTGTAGCGGTAAATTCATGATCATCAAGCTATGGATAAGCTTGAGATCAAATAACAAGAGTCACCACCGCGCTTTTATTGTTTCCAAGGGAAAAGGGAAAAAGTAAAAACAAAACACAAAAAGCAAGAAGTTTTCAAATCAAAACTAATAAAATGTCAGAGATTACAGGTAAGGGGGTTGGTTACACAAAGGGAAGGTGTTAGCACCCAAAGTGTCCTAGGTACTCCTAAAGAGCCCTTTTTGTGTGCATATGTACTTGGTATAAAGTGATGTTTCCAAACAAATAGAATGGGGGGATGAGAAAAGAATTCTTTAATTATATTTTTGTGTTTGACAAGACCTTCGGTCTTGTGCCAAAGTACCAACATAAAAATGAAGGATCAAAACCTTGTAGTTCGTGATACAAATTTCAAAGTGGATGCATTGCTTTTAACAAAATTATGTTTGAAAGGCACAAAGGCCTAAAAATGGTTTGAGCGAGTTAGTTCATTTTGGCTTTTTGAAAGTTTAAGTCAAGTATAATTATATTTATTCACAAGCTTGATTTAAGAAAAGAAGTTTGAAAAATGCAATGGCATAAGGCCAAAGTTTCTATCTTTTTGCAAAGTGATCAAAGTTTAGAACAAAATAAGTTCAATCAAAGAAGGTTTTGGAAAAGAGAGGGAGAGATTTTGAAATTAAAGAAGTGGGGATAAGATGAAGAGACTAATCCTATGTACAAAATTAAAAGTTTAGAGTTGAAAAGATCTGACCAAATGGGTAGCAATCCAATAGACAAAAATGTCAATAGAAACCCAGAATTCCCTTGGAATTTTTGAATCAAGCAACACACAAATGCACAATTATATCAATCTTGAAGAGCAAAGGCATAAAATAAAGACAGCCACATCCAAGCTTATCCATTCCATGATCTTCTTCAAAATAGCCCATGTAACAGATGAATTTCACAAGTCACAGGTTCAAAATAACAGCTTCACAATGATCATGTTGTAGATGAACTCAGAAGGATCTTGAATGATATATCATATGAAGTTTCAAATTGCAAGCACTTGTTTCTCAATAAGTTGGCATTGGCCAAGTCCTTTAGCATAAGAAGGTTTCCTGGATTTTAAGTCCATTTGTTCAAGATTAAGTCAACAGTCCACACAAAAGTTTTTTAGGGTTTTTTGTTGTTATTATGCACATTAATAGTCAAAGACCACACAAACAAGCAAAGTATACACATACAAAATATATCACACAATATGGTCCAAGTGGATAAAGTGAAAATTGCATTAACATAAACAATTAGAATGATATGAACAATGGCAAATGTATAAAAGCTAGAATGAAATGGCATTAAAGTAAATGACTTGAAATTAAAAGTTAGTAGTTAATAGGTTAGAAGTTAGTATTGTTTTGCTTTTGCTTTTCATTTTAAGACATTCTTTGGAGAAAACTCAACCCACTTATCACAAGCATGGATCCTTTAACCAAGACATCTTCCAAAGGAAGGAAAAAGGCCAAGTTTCCACATAATACCATGAAAGAGGGGAGACTTACAATCTCACAAACTAGAATGCTTATGCCTTTTATGTCATAAATTTAGCGTTATGTTAAGCAATCGTAATTGGACTTATGTAGAAGTCACAACTATTTGGGGTCGGGCAATAGAATTTTGGTGTTAATGAATGTAAGAGACATAGTATAATAGACTATGCTCATGAATCATACCACACACAAAAACAATATGCAAAATGTGTGGCCTAATCTCATCCATACTCATGTTAATTTTTCAATGAACTAGCCTTAGGATTTTGAGATATCATATGCCAAATGGAATGAATGAATGAAGAAAGGGAATGAGATGAAGTGGAAGGGGAATAGGTGAAAACACAAATTGGTCAAAGGAGGACTTTTACCAAATTAATATCATCCATTCATTTTGGGAGATGGAATATACATTCCATCAATCCCCTAAATTCAATGATATTAATTTGACAAAGTCCAATCAACCTTGACCAAGGCCCAACAACAATAATCAAACTCAAACAAGTCATCACAATTGGTCAACAAATTTATTTGTCATTTATTCAAATTAAAAATACTAAAATAAGGCATTTAAATTAAATATGGTTTGTCCAATTCCTAAAACCTCATCAAAACACCAAAGAAATGGCCATGAGATTTATCATAAGTCAAACAAGGTCAAAGGACCTTGGAGAAAAAATTTCATAATTTTTGGACATTCAAAAGTATTTTTAAACAATTAAAAACAAATGAAAAATCAATTAAATCAGGAAAAATATTAATAATGATCCAAAAAATAATTTTAATTTAGAATATGAAAGAGGAAATTTTTTGAAATTTTTTGGTGAAACTCTCATATTTTTTGGATCAATATTAAAATTAATATGAATTAATGAAAATAAAAGGATTAAAGTGAAAGTTAAATGATCAGAAAAAACATGGACCACTTGATATCCCTCATTAATTGAGGTGGCAGATCAAGTGGTCACAAGCGCGCGATTCACGATACGCCTGAGTCAGCGTGCCACAGGAAAGGAAATTCAAACCAACGCAAGAGATTATTTCATTTCAAATGGATCATGTGGCTCTGAACACGCCAACTCACCACCAGAGCTACAACTCTGATCTCCTTCTCAGGCAAGCCTCGCCGGACTGGTTCAATCATAACCATAACCAAAATTAAAAAGAAGGACATGATTTCAAAGTAAAAATGGCACTGAGCACAAGTCTGACCTCAATTTATCCTAACTCCAAGTATATTGAGAGATACATGGAGTTGAAATTTGATGTACATGAACAAAGTTGCTTTGATTTGGCCTCAAAGCAACTCAATCTTCTCACATACATTGGTAGGAATTCAGACAACCAAGAAATCAAGAGAATTGAGCAAGATTTAGAGAGAATCAGAGAGATTAAAATTTCTGGAAAATACCTTCAATGTAGGTCTGGATTCAGCTGTTCTTGCCTTGGCTCGTACTTGATCTCACTCCAAATGCTTGTAGAAGAAGAATTCAATGCTCAAAAGGTCTTGGATCCCTGAAGTTTTGAATCTCAAAATAGTGAGAGTTCAAACTCAATTTCAAGTGAAATTCTCAAGATTATCCTTTGGAATGAGAGGGTTAGAGGTTTGCGATCAAAGTTGGCGTGAATGTGTGTCAAATTCTAAGCATATGGAACTCTATTTATAGCCAATTGAATTGATATTTGCACACTTGAAATGAACTTCCAAAATTAGCAATGTGTGATGCATGAGTGCATGGGCATGTGCAGGCCCATGAAACCATTCTATCTGATCCATAATTGAGTGTAAGCAAGGCTGAAGTCATGTTGGAATATTAGGCAATTATGCATGGATGTTTGAAGTTCAATCTTGCCAAATGATGATACCATGTTCAAGCCATGCGCAACCTATTCATTTCTTGTCCAAAATGAATGAACTTGGACTTTTTGGAAAGTTTAGATCAAGAGGAACAACTTTCATGTTCAACACTTTTCCATTTTGAGCTTGGAACTTGAATATTTTTGAGGTGGAAGTTTTGAAATTTTAACATATTGAAATTTTTTCTAAGTGTCAAGCCATATGTCTCAATATTCCACCTTGCTTAACTTTTTAAGTGAGCTTCGAATGAAAAAAGTGTCTTCATCAAAGTTGTAGCTCTTTCAAATACCTTAAAAAGGGTAACCAATTTCATGTCATTTGGATTTTAAATGATAGAGTTATGCACATTTGAAGTTTGGAAAAATCACTTGATCAATGGTATAGGTCAAAGGTGACCTATAATGTAACCTCATATCACATGCTCATAAAAGTTGAATTAGCCCTCACTCCAAACATCAAAGTTGAATTAGACATCTTTAATTTGATTATGAAACTTGGAAATATTTGATATCATAAAAATTGAGCAAGTTATGGCCTTAGGAAGTTGACTTTCAAATTAGGGTTTAGACAAAATGACCTATAATGTTTCAACATAGAAAATGATTTTCCAAGCAAAACTAGCTCTAGGTATCAACATGAAATTTATTTGGAAAGTCATTTAGAGTAAGTTTTCTCTTGTAATCATTTCCATATGGTGAAAATTGTAGGAGGTAGGGTCTAGGGAGACCCAGTTTTGATCAGATGAATTCATCTGGCTAACCACCATCAACCAACTTGCTAATCTTCAATTCTATTGACTTTCTAGGCCCATGGTAGATCATATATGAAAAATATGATGAATTATGAAGTGTACCTTGATAAATTTGATCAATTGGTGAGATAGCTTGTAGGAGAAGTATTCAAGATACCAAGTCAAACTAGGGTTTCCAATGCGAATCACCCTTAAAATCTTGAAGAAAACTTGATCAATATAACATGTAGAGATGATTGGGACTCATATATGATGCTCATAACCATTCTTGAATCAATCCATGGTTTTGCTCTTTGTCATGAGGGTCTTAAAACCTAGATGTGAACTTGATAGATCAATGGAGATCATGCCCTACCTACAAAAGAGTTAGGCAAATGAAAAGATATATTTTTGGTATTTTGGTTAGTAAAATGGTAAAATACAAGTATGATACAATCACAAAGTGCTTGGTGATCTCTCCCAAAACAAACCCAATGAAAAAGAGGTAAGGAGGATGCCAAGGTATGATCCCAATGCCAATGCATATGATGGAATTGCATGAGGGATCTTAGGGTCAAAATTGGGGTCTTACAGGACCCAATATTGATGTGGACAAGGATGACACGGTCTATGCCTTATGTTTAATATTGACATAAGGCCAAAAAGGGTAGTTATACACACAAGTATTTTCACAAAAAGGGATTTGTCATATCACATGACATTTTCATGTCTTGGGTAGCAGTGATGTGTTGCTAGATATTGCTCATTGTTTATTACGTTAAATATATGATTTAATATAATTGCCAAGGTCGTGAAAACCTACAGAGTCACACACAAAAGGATGGATTGATGAGAGATAGAGTAAATAAGGAACACCGTAAGGTACGATGCACTTAGGGGAATTATAGAACATCGTAAGGTAAGTTGCACTTAAGTAGAATGCGAAATGTGGTAATGTACCATGCACTTAAGTGATTTTCGGTATACCATAAGATTTGGGCCACATATACTTAAGTGGGATCTTTAGCTTGTAGCCCACACAAGTGGTTCTATAAATAGAACCCTTGTGCAGAAGCATTTCACTAGTTAAAATTTTGTTTCTCTCTCTCTCTCACTCAAAACCTTCATTCGTAGCAGCTAGCACTGAGACTGAAGGAATTTGTTCGTATGGACTGAGTAGAGGCATTGTCACCATTCAACGCTCATGACCACTCCTTAGATCTGCATCAAAGGTTTCAATCGCCACAAGAGGTAACCATTTCTATCACTTATTATGCCCATTCGTAAGGATCACTAAAGGAAACTTTTTAATTTCCGCTACATTTTGGATCGTAATTTTCCTTTAGTGGTATCAGAGCCAGTTACGAAACCATGTATTTGATAGCTATTTATTTTTTGTACTTTATATATTAATATGATTAAAAGACAGAATGAATTAAATAATAAACGAGTAATTAAATTTGGCATCATGTGTGTATGATTTGGATGATTGGTGTTGAATATGCTTTGGAATCCAACGTTAGTATAGTGAAGCAGCGATAAATCGACCGTCCATAGGTTACACAAATGGGATCGATCAATTTATATATATGATATAAGTAACTATGATGCAAAATCTGGTATATATTGTAGGTGTTTAGTTGGCTGCATTATATGGTAAAACACTAGCTGGATTCTGATGTCTTGATTGATGTCATGACATGGTGTGAAGGTGTATGTGTGACTGCATTGTAAGTTAGGATATCTAACTGTACTCTAATGTCTTGACTGATGTCATGACACTCGTGAGTAGTTTACTGCATGATTAGATAATACAAGATTTATTGAACGTCAAACTGAATGTTGCGACATTCATCCCTGTCAGCAGATACTAAGGAATAAAACAGCTGGTGTTCTGTGAGACCTTAGTATTTATTTTCCAGTCTGGTTATCAAGGAAATACCAGACCTGGCATAAGGCCTACTGACTAAATGTCAAACCGGATGTTATGACATTCATTATTGATAGCAGATACTGAACAATAGACAGAGTGGTGTTTCTGCTACAGTTCAGTATGTTTCTTAGTCTGTTCTTTAAGAGGATAACAGAACTAACTTAAGGCCAAGTGTGTGAATGTCAAATTGGATACTTTGACATTTATAAAAGTAAGTTGTTACTGTAGTATGGTCATTTTGGTCATATACAGGTCAGCAAAGTTGTACAATCTGTTTTCTGGAAAAACAGACTTAGCATATGATCCTTGATGTCGAGCTGAATGTCGTGACATTCATTCCTGACAGCATATGCTATATTGTAGGTTGTTCAGTTTTCTGTTTCAGCTTTTTCTCAGGCTATTCTTCAGGGATTCAACAGCTTAGAGAAAATCCAGGAAATCAACAACCAAGTTACAATTAATGAACCTAACAAATAGCCTATTTGTTAGTAACCTAGATGTGGAATTTAAGGGAACTCGCGTGACCTTAAATTCAGGAGAATACAAGTGCAAAGGCCCAAGTACTGCAATATAAAAGGAAGTCGTTCCTTCATTCAAAACTGGGGATTGTGAGGCGTGAAGATTTAGTGTGTCCATCATACTTCACTGCTGTATTTTTGTGAGTCTTGTATTAGACATATGTTGTAAGCCAAGCCATTATCACGTAGATGATTGCTTTGCCATAGGGTGTTCATTGAGTTGTAAGTGTTGTGTCACTCAAAGCTTTTAAGCGCGGGTGCTGTGTATCTTGATTAAAGCTGTTAAGCACAATCAAGAGTTGTTTGAAGTGTGTCTTCAAAATTGTCTTTAATATTGATTAAAGGTAGTAATCACTAAGGTGATTGAGGGGGAGTGAGTAGGAACTCTGATCTTAGTGTAAGATTGAAATTGCATTGGGTAGGGATTAAGTGACAAGTTGTAAACGGGTGAGTTTAGCTTTGAATTAATACTAATGATAGTGGATTTCCTCCCTGGCTTGGTAGCCCCCAGACGTAGGTCATGTTGGACTGAACTGGGTAAACAATTACTTGTGTTATTTACTGCACTTACTTTTAAGTTCTGCATAATTCTTGTCTGTGCAGAATTGGATGTCATAACAACTCGTGTGACATCTAAAGTCTGATAACTAGAATTTCAATTGGCATCAGAGCAAGCACCCTGGCTGTTAATTTCTGGGTGAGATCTGGGGAAGTTACTTTCTAGTACCAAGGACAAGGATATAGGACACTCAAATAGACCACCCATGTTGGATGGCTCTAACTATGATGACTGGAAGCCTCGTATGATAGCCTTCTTAAGATCTCTAGATAGCAAAGTCTGGAGAGCTGTCAACAAAGGATGGGAACATCCAACAAAGACAGGTAAAGATGGAGTCAGTGTGCAGATTCCTGAAGAAGAGTGGGACAAGGAGCAAGAGGCATTATCTCTTGGAAATTCCAAGGCCTTGAATGCATTATACAATGGAATCAGTAAGAACATCTTCAGGCTGGTGCACCACTGTGATCTAGCTAAGGAAGTTTGGGATACCCTCAAGGTAACTCATGAAGGTACTTCCAAGTTGAAGATGTCCAAACTTCAGATGCTGACCACCAAGTTTGAAAATCTGAGGATGAAAGTGGATGAGACTATTCATGACTTTCACATGAATATTCTTGAAATTGCAAACACCTCTGGTGGACTAGGTGAGAAAATGGCTGAAGAGAAACTTGTAAGAAAGATTCTCAGGTCCTTGCCTAAGAGATTTGCTATGAAGGTCACAGCCATAGAGGAGGCGCAGGACATCTGCAATATGAAGGTGGATGAGCTCATTGGTTCTCTCCAAACCTTTGAAATGGGCTTGTGTGAGAATGCTGAAAAGAAGAACAAAGGCGTAGCTTTTGTATCTAATGCTGAAGAGGAGTCAGAAGTAGGACATACTGGAGATGATGAAAGTATATCAAAAGCCTTAGCCATGCTTGGGAGACAGTTCAACAAGTTCGTGAAGAAGATTGATCAAAGAAGTAGACCTAATGTCAAGAACATCCCGTCTGACATCAGGAAAAGATCAACTTCTGACGAAAAGTTCAACCAAGGAAAGGGAATCCAGTGTCATGGTTGTGAAGGGTATGGACATGTCAGAGCTGAATGCCCTACTTACCTCAAGATGCAAAAGAAGGGGCTAGCTATCACATGGTCTGAAGGAGATTCTGAAAGTGAATCTGAAGAAGAAACTGCTAAACATGTCATTGCACTAACCAGTGTTTGTGCCTCTGATGATGACTCAAGTGCAGATGAACTGACCTTTGATGAACTTGCTGCAGCTTATAAGAAGCTGTGTGTCACCAGTGCAGAAGTCCGTGCACAAGGAGAAAAGCAGAAGAAACTCATCAAGGAATTGGAAGAAGAGAGACAGAAGCATTTGACAGCCATATAGGGTCTAAATGGTGAGATAACCCTGCTGACCTCCAAGCTGAATCAGATGACT
The DNA here is from genome assembly GCF_024323335.1 of Lathyrus oleraceus. Classification (NCBI taxonomy): domain Eukaryota; kingdom Viridiplantae; phylum Streptophyta; class Magnoliopsida; order Fabales; family Fabaceae; genus Lathyrus; species Lathyrus oleraceus. The sequence goes on along the minus strand of NC_066585.1, from coordinate 325,197,399 downwards.
AAATCCATCAGAATGATGAACAAGGGAACTGACACCTTGGAAGAAATTCTAAAAGTGGGACAAAAGTCTGGAACCACATCTGGTCTAGGCTTTGGGAAAAGATCCTCAGCTGAACGCAAACGCCCAAAGGCTAAAGTTCAGAAACTCAAGCGGAAGTCAAAGCCAATGTCTCAACATCGGGGAACCAGGATGAATGATCATCAGAAGAGGAAATACCAGGGATGGAGGTGTCACCACTGTGGTAGGCTTGGGCATATAAAAGCCTTCTGCTACAGGCTTCATGGTTACCCTAATCAAGCCCCTCATGTCAGGCCTAAGCATAAGACATATAAGCACTATGTTCCCACCAAGAAGCAACAATGGTATGCTAGGTTAGCTCACACAGCTCTAAGGGCTTCTACCAGAGAAGACTGGTACTTTGATAGTGGATTCTCAAGACATATGATTGGTATGAAAAATCTATTGGTGGATATTCAACCTCATACTACCAGCTATGTGACTTTTGGTGATGGTGCCAAAGGGAAAATAAAAGGTGTGGGAAAGCTGGACTGCTCTGGAGTTCCAAAATTGAACAATGTGTTGTTAGTAAGAGGACTAACTACAAACCTCATCAGCATAAGCCAGTTGTGTGATCAAGGGTTCTATGTTCAGTTTACTAAGGAACTATGTATTGTGACAAATGGTGACAAGCAGGAAGTTATGAGAGGAACCAGGTCCAAAGATAACTATTATCTATGGGAACCTAAAGTCTCAAACTTCTCCACAATATGCTCCTCAGCCAAGGAAGAACAGGAGGTGAAGCTGTGGCATAGACGTCTTGGACATCTCCACTTAAGGGGAATGAAGAAAATTATATCCAAGGAAGCAGTCAGAGGAATTCCAAAGCTGCTTATTGATGAAGGAAGAGTCTGTGGAGAATGCCAAGTGGGCAAGCAAACCAAGATGTCACATCCGAAGCTGGGACATCCTACAACTTCCAGAGTTCTAGAGCTGTTGCACATGGACTTAATGGGACCTATGTAGGTTGAAAGCCTGGGTGGGAAGAGATATGCCTACGTGGTGGTCGATGACCATTCCAGATACACGTGGATAAGCTTTATCAGAGAGAAGTCGGATACATTTGATGTCTTCAAAGACCTGTGCATAAGACTTCAAAGGGAAAAGGACAGTTGTGTGGTCCGGATTAGGAGTGATCATGGTACGGAGTTCAAGAATTCCAAGTTTGATGAGTTTTGCTCGTCTGAAGGAATAAGTCATGAGTTCTCCTCCCATATAACTCCTCAGCAGAATGGGATAGTTGAAAGGAAAAATATAACTATTCAAGAATCTGCCAGAGCTATGATTCATGCAAAAGGTCTCCCTATGCACTTTTGGGCTGAAGCAATGAATACCGCGTGCTATGTCCACAACAGAGTCACCTTGAGAAAAGGTACCTCTTCCACGCTGTATGAAATGTGGAAAGGCAGAAAACCCACTGTGAAGTACTTTCATATCTTTGGGAGTAAATGCTACATTCTCACAGATCGTGAACAGAGAAGGAAACTGGATCCCAAAAGTGATGAGGGCATATTCCTAGGATACTCCACGAACAACAGAGCATACAGAGTGTTCAACTACAGGACCAATGTCCTGATTGAATCCATAAATGTTATTGTGGATGATAAAGAGGAAGGTATCGATGTGATAGAGGATGTTGAAACATTCCCTGACATTTCAACAGACATTCCAGTTAAGTTTGATGAAGTACAGGAACCTCCTCCTGAATGTGAAGTAGATGCAACCACCAAAATGCCATCTATCAGAATTCAGAAAGACCACCCTAAGGATCTTATCATAGGGGATCCCAATAGTGGTGTGACTACCAGGTCAAGGGGAATAAGCTCAAATTCCTGCTTTGTCTCCAAGGTTGAACCCAAGAATGTGAAAGAAGCCCTGACTGACGAATACTGGATCAATGCCATGCAAGAGGAACTTGAGCAGTTCAAAAGGAATGAAGTATGGGAGCTAGTTCCAAGACCTGAAGGGACCAACATCATTGGTACCAAGTGGATCTACAAAAACAAGTCTGATGAGAAAGGAGTAATTACTAGGAATAAAGCAAGACAAGTAGCTCAAGGATACACTCAAGTTGAAGGGGTTGACTTTGATGAGACGTTTTCTCCTGTGGCTAGGCTTGAGTCCATCAGATTGTTGTTAGGCATAGCATGCATTCTGAAGTTTAAGCTGTTCCAAATGGATGTGAAAAGTGCATTCTTGAATGGCTACTTGAATGAAGAAGTCTATGTGGAACAACCTAAGGGGTTCTGTGATCCTAACCAACCTAAGCATGTATACAAGTTGAGGAAAGCCTTGTATGGGTTGAAGCAAGCACCTAGAGCATGGTATGAAAGGTTGACCGAATTTCTGACCTCAAATGGATACAGAAAAGGTGGAATAGATAAAACCTTGTTTGTGAAGGATGAAGACGGCAAAATCATGATTGCTCAAATCTATGTGGATGATATAGTCTTTGGTGGCATGTCAGAACAAATGGTAACACATTTTGTTCAACAAATGCAATCTGAGTTTGAAATAAGTTTGGTTGGGGAACTAACCTACTTTCTTGGAATGCAAGTCAACCAAATGGAGGACTCGATGTTTCTCTCCCAAAGCAAGTATGCCAAAAACATAGTTAAGAAGTTTGGTATGGATAATGCTAGACACAAGAGGACTCCTGCTCCTACTCATCTGAAGTTAACCAAAGATGATGGAGGGCCTAGTGTTGATCAATGCTTGTATAGAAGCATGATAGGCAGTCTACTATACCTAACTGCAAGTAGACCTGACATTTCTTATGCAGTTGGATTGTGTGCTAGATATCAAGCAGAGCCTAAAGTGAGCCACTTGAATCAAGTCAAAAGGATCCTCAAGTACATCAATGGGACGTGTGACTATGGGATGCTGTACTCACATGGGTCTGAGCCTGTCCTATCTGGGTACTGTGATGCCGACTGGGCTGGGAGTGCTGATGACAGAAAAAGCACATCAGGAGGATGTTTCTTCTTGGGAGACAATCTCATATCTTGGTTCAGTAAGAAGCAGAACTGTATATCTCTATCCACTGTAGAGGCTGAATACATAGCTGCTGGAAGCAGTTGTTCCCAACTGGTTTGGATGAAACAGATGCTCACTGAGTACAATGTCACTCAAAATGTCATGACATTATTCTGGGATAATCTCAGTGCCATCAATATCTCCAAGAATTCCATTCAACACAGCAGGACCAAACATATTGACATTAGGCATCACTTCATCAGAGATCTGGTGGAAGACAATGTGATCACCTTGAAACATGTAGCCCCTGAACTTCAACTGGCTGACATATTTACAAAGGCTCTGGATGCTACTCAGTTTGAAAACTTAAGGGGAAAACTGAGAATATGTCTCTCTGAGAACTTATAGCAACCACTGATGCTTGGGATGTATTGTTTAATATCTATGCCTATTAAATAATTGGAACTATGCTCTGATTGGTCAACAGATCATAGCTATGCCACTAGCAACAAGTGTGGCAACAAGAGGGTAAGGAGACATCCCAACGTGAGAAGGCCTGTGCACCTGCAGGAATTCAAGGATGTTGTTCATGCAAGAGTGGTTCTGGATGTCAGAAACAAAGTCATGGCATCTGATATGGCTGTACCTACAGTAAAGCAAAAGTGGGTGATTACTCGATCAAAGCTGTGAAGCAAGATCAAGTGGGTGCTAACTTGGTTGAAACTGTGAAGTAAAACCAAGTCTGTAATTCTGTCATTGTTCTATGTCTATGTTGTTGGCTTTGGCAACATTTTTGACAAAAAGGGGGAGTAACAGGTGATACCCCAGACAACAGACTCTCATGACAGATTCGAAGACTCCCTCCCCAGCAGCTGATGTGTGTTGAAGTTTTTATTTAACTTCCTTATGTGTGAGTGTGTTGCCACTCTGAGTGTATTAGCTAGGTCTATTTCCTGCTAGATGTGTGATTCCGCTGCTATGAACTCTGTTATGGGGATCAAAGTGTTTTAGCCAAAAATTTGCCAAAGGGGTAGTTTGTAGGTGTTTAGTTGGCTGCATTATATGGTAAAACACTAGCTGGATTCTGATGTCTTGACTGATGTCATGACATGGTGTGAAGGTGTATGTGTGACTGCATTGTAAGTTAGGATATCTAACTGTACTCTAATGTCTTGACTGATGTCATGACACTCGTGAGTAGTTTACTGCAGGATTAGCTAATACAGGATTTATTGAATGTCAAACTGAATGTTGTGACATTCATCCCTGTCAGCAGATACTAAGGAATAGAACAGCTGGTGTTCTGTTAGACCTAAGTATTTATTTTCCAGTCTGGTTATCAAGGAAATACCTGACCTGGCATAAGGCCTACTGACTGAATGTCAAACCGGATGTTATGACATTCATCATTGATAGCAGATACTGAACAATAGACAGAGTGGTGTTTCTGCTACAGTTCAGTATGTTTCTTAGTCTGTTCTTTAAGAGGATAACAGAACTAACTTAAGGCCAAGTGTGTGAATGTCAAATTGGATACTTTGACATTTATAAATGTAAGTTGTTACTATAGTATGGTCATTTTGGTCATATATAGGTCAACAAAGTTGTACAATCTGTTTTCTGGAAAAACAGACTTAGCATATGATCCTTGATGTCGAGCTGAATGTCGTGACATTCATTCCTGACAGCAGATGCTATATTGTAGGTTGTTCAGTTTTCTATTTCAGCTTTTTCTCAGGCTATTCTTCAGGGATTCAACAACTTAGAGAAAATCCAGGAAATCAACAACCAAGCTGCATTTAATGAACCTAACAAATAGCCTATTTGTTAGTAACCTAGATGTGGAATTTAAGGGAACTCGCGTGACCTTAAATTCAGGAGAATACAAGTGTAAAGGCCCAAGTACTGCAATATAAAAGGAAGCCGTTCCTTCATTCAGAACTGGGGATTGTGAGGCGTGAAGATTTAGTGTGTCCATCATACTTCACTGCTGTATTTTTGTGAGTCTTGTATTAGACATATCTTGTAAGCCAAGCCATTATCACGTAGATGATTGCTTTGGCATAGGGTGTTCATTGAGTTGTAAGTGTTGTGTCACTCAAAGCTTTTAAGCGCGAGTGTTGTGTATCTTGATTAAAGCTGTTAAGCACAATCAAGAGTTGTTTGAAGTGTGTCTTCAAAATTGTCTTTAATATTGATTAAAGGTAGTAATCACTGAGGTGATTGAGGGGGAGTGAGTAGGAACTCTGATCTTAGTGTAAGATTGAAATTGCATTGGGTAGGGATTAAGTGACAAGTTGTAAACGGGTGAGTTTAGCTTTGAATTAATACTACTGATAATGGATTTCCTCCCTGGCTTGGTAGCCCCCAGACGTAGGTCATGTTGGACTGAACTGGGTAAACAATTACTTTTGTTATTTACTGCACTTACTTTTAAGTTCTGCATAATTTTTGTCTGTGCAGAATTGGATGTCATAACAACCCGTGTGACATCTAAAGTCTGATAACTAGAATTTCATATATGGTATACTGTTTCTAACTTGTTCATTAAAACACTTAATGATTGTCATTCCTTTGAGCGGTCAATGGTCATTTACTTCGGAATTCGACATTAGTATTGTGAAGCAATCACATGTTAATCAATCACACTGAATTATCAACCGAGGTGTGTTTGACGGTATGAAATTCCTGCATTAGGGTTCATGACGGTATAAGGCTTGTGTTGTCAAAGAGTTATGCGATTAGGGTTGTGACTGCACAAGAGTTATGCTTTAAAGTAAAAAGTGTTGATGCGAAAAACAACGTCGATTGCAAATTCATTGTTCATTAAAATTTTGTATCGGGGCGCTACCTCTAACAACCCCGCAGGGGGCGCTCCGGGCAGCGAAACCCCCGACTAACTCTACGTAGTGTGATCAATCACCGAAATTTAATTTGGTTTATTTAATTAAAAGAATTTAAATTAATAATAATAATGTGTTTATTATTATTGTTTTATGGTGATCAGTTATGGCCTTAGTTTTCCTTTATTTTCTTTTTGGGATTTTAAAATGCGGCATGCGTGTCGTGCCTCTCTTTTAATCTCTTAACATAACTTCTTTTTTCATCTCACTCCCTCGTATGTAAAACGAGTTTATTTTATGTAATGTAATTTTATGAAGAAAGAGAAGAATACAATATCAAAGGAGGACAACCTTGAAGATCTTGCTTGGAGAAGCTTTGATCGTTATTAGGTTAACCAAGATTCTCTCATTGGATTGGGAGAACAATTGCTCTAGGGGCCATAACTATTTCATTTTGTATGTATGTTGATGCATGTGAGAGATAATTTATATGATAAATAAGCCAGTGAGAATAAAATAATTGCAAATTCCCTCAAGTTAAATATTAAGTTTATGCTTTCCAAGTTTTAGCACTCATCAAGACTAGTATTGAATAATGTAGGTTTTGCCTATGCAAGGTGCATGTTCTATATTAGTAAGGTGCGATGGGATAATTGTAATATCCAATTTCTAAAATAATGGGTCAAACTTAACTAAACATATTACAATAAGATTATATATGTTTAGAAGTAAGAGTTGGAAATGATCCAGATGATGGATTGGAATAAGGAGTAATTCACCCAACTAAAATATTCGAGAGTTGTATTAGATACAGTTGGAAGATGTTCCTACCTAAATAACCTAGTTTTGTGTAATCCACCTACGCGTACTTAAAAAAAAGTGAAATATGGATCTCGACCGACTAGAAAATCTTCCAACGGGATTTCCCGAATCAGATGGTGAGGGTCATTTGTTTTGACTAAAATAGTGGGAACATATTTAATTAAAGGCCTAATTGAATATGTTATACTTATATTTTCATATTTTTCATGTAGATTACTATGATAACAAACACCTCTAACAACATTTGTGATCAATCCTTGATAAGGAAAAATTGTCTGGGACAAATTTTCAGGATTGGCACCGAAATCTGAGGATTATTCTCGAGCATGATAAAAAGTTGTATGTCTTGGAGAAACCTGTTCTGAAGAGGAACCTCCTAGATATACACCTAAGGCAGAAAGTGATGCTTATAAGAAGCATGTTGATGATGCCAATGAAGTTGCTTGCCTCATTCTAGCTACCATGAGCTCGGAGTTGCAAAAGCAACATATGAACATGGTAGCGTTCGATATGATCGGACACCTGAAGATGCTCTATCAAGAACATGCAAGGCATGGAAGGTTGAAGTTTCAAAAACCCTTTTTCATGGCAAGTTAGCTGAGCGATCCTCTATAGGTCCCCATGTGCTCATGATGTTTGGGTATGTGGAGAACCTTGAGAGGTTAGGTTTTCCCATCAGAAAGGAACTTCCGACTGATTTGATCTTGTAATTGTTTCCTGAGAGCTTCAGTCAGTTTTTCCTTAATTTCAACATGAATGATATGGACAAAACTCTTCCTGAACTACTAGGCATGTTAAGAACTACCGAGCAGAATCTGAAGTCAAAATGGAAGTCCATTTTGATGATCAGAAATGGAGAGAAACAGAACAAAAGGCCCACCAAGTAGGGTGTTAAAAGGAAAGGAAAGGAAGTTACCAAACCCAAACCCACTGCTCCTTCTTTGAAGCCTAGTGAAGGCATAGAAAAGGATGGCACTTGATTCCATTAGGGTAAGACTGGACACTAGAACAGAAACTGCCTAAAGTACCTGGAAGATAAAAAGAATGGAGTAGAGACTTCAACTTTAGGTACTTTTGTTATTGAAATTAATCTATCTACTTATGCATCATGGGTATTAGATACTAAATGTGATTCTCACATTTGTACCAACATGCATGGGCTAAAAAGGAGTAGAGATTTGGAAAAAGGTCAAGTTGATGTATGAGTTGGCAATGGAGCAAAGGTTGTTGCTTTAGCCGTAGGAACTTATGTATTAACTTTACCAAGTGATTTAATAATTCAGTTAGAGAAATGCTATTATGTACCTGGAATTAGCAGGATTATTATTTATGTTTCTCGTTTGGACAAGTTTGGTTTTTCATTAATAATAAAGAATAATTATTGCTCCATTTATTTGAATGATATATTCTATGCTACTGCACAAATGAACAGTGGACTATATGTTCTTGATCTTGAAATGTCTATTTATAACATTAATACTAAAAGGATGAAACTAGTGAGTTAAGTCCAACCTACCTTTGGCATTGTCGATTAGGCCACATAAATGAGAAACACATTTCCAAACTCCATAAAGATAGACTCTTAGACTTTTTTTATTATGAATCATATGAGACATGCAAATATTGTTTAATTGGAAATATGACAAAGTATCCATTCATAGGAAAAGGTGAAAGAGCTAATGATCTTTTGGCCTTCATACATACTGATGTATGTGGACCACTGAATATACCAGCCATAGGAGGTTTTCAATACTTCATCATATTTACTGATGATTTCAGTAGATGTGGTTATGTGTATTTAATAAAACACAAATCAGAGTCCTTTGAAAAGTTCAAGGAATTCAAGAATGAAGTACACAACCAACTAGGTAAGAATATTAAAACTCTTCGAACAAATTGAGGTGGTGAATATTTAATCCTAGAGTTTGATGACCATCTGAAAGAGTACGTGACTATATCCCAACGTACTCCTCTTAGAACACCCAAATAGAATGGTGTATCTGAGAGAAAAAATTGAACCTTGTTAGACATGGTCCGATCCATAATGAGTCACGCTGATCGTCCAAACTCCTTTTAGGGACATGCATTATTGCCAGCAACTTACACACTTAACCGTGTTCTATCCAAAAAGGTTAACAAGATACCATATGAGACATGGAGTGGTACACATATGTCTTACATGATGATTTGGGGTTGCGAAGTTTATGTGAAACAACAAATTTCAACTAAGCTTGAGCCCAAATTTTGCAAACGCTTATTTGAGGGGTATCCTAAAGAAACAAGAAGGTATTACTTCTACAATCCTTATGAGGGCAAAGTGTTTGTCGCTTGAACTAGATTTTTCCTAGAAACGGATTTTATTTCCGAAGAAATTACTGGGAGTAATGTATAGTTTGAAGAACTTAGAGTAGGAAACACAAGTAGTTGTGGAAGAGCAACTTTCTCAAGTAGAACATGACCAGCGTAGTCAAGCAGGATACGTCAACTACTTGAGAGATATGGATATCTCATAAATGATCAAGGTGATGTACTACTCATGGATCAAGATGAGCCTGTGACCTAGAAGAAGTGGCTAGAAGCCATGAAATCTGAAATGGATTCCATATAAATAAACCAGGTTTGGACCTTGGTAGAGCCTCTTGTTGGAGTTAACCTTATAGGATGCAAGTGGGTCTTCAAAAAGAAGACTGGAACGGATCATAAGGTACATACTTATAAGGAAATACTGGTTTCAAAAGGATATAAACAAATTCATGGGGTTGACTATGATGAAAAATCTTCACCAGTTGTAATTCTTAAATCTATTCGGATTTTACTTGCTATCGTTGCATATCATGATTATGAAATATGACACATGGATGTCAAAACTGTTTTCCTTAATGGGAATCTTCTTGAGGATGTGTACATGACACAACCTAAAGGATTTTACATACCAGAAGAAGCCCAAAAGATATGCATCTTAGAAAGATCAAGTTATGGATGTGTACATGACACAACCTGAAGGATTTTACATAGCAGAAGTTGGAATCTTTGTTTTGATGAAACATCAAAACAATATAGATTCATCAAGAATGATGATGAGCCTTGTGTCTACAAGAAGGTTAGTGGGAGCATGATTATATTCTTGGTATTATATGTAGATGACATATTACTCATTCACAATGATGTCCCTACCCTGCAACAAGTAAAGATTTGGTTGGGGAAATGCTTTTCAATGAAGGACCTAGGTGAAGCAGCCTATATATTAGGAATAGGGATATATAGAGATAGATCCCAAAAAAATCTTGGTGATCACGACTTAGTAAGTCTATGCTAATCGTGACTGCAATTGCACAATCGTATTGCGTAGTTTTAAAGATTATCGAACCCAAAAGGACTAATAATCAAATGTATCATTATCGAATATTACTATGTAAATCTAAGGATGGGTATCTTTCTAAGAGTGGAGGTATGAAGAGAAATAACTATAGCGTAAACAGAATATAAATAAAGATATTTAATAAAGGGATATCAGTATGTAACGCATCAAACTTTTGGGGATCGACAAATAGTTGGTTTAATCTTAAAGATCAAACTATTCTTCAGTAGAAATAATTTATAAAAAGGACTTTGTCTCACACTCTCATTTTTATTGACTCTGACCATACTCTTAAACCATAATGATTGGCTCTCGCGGTATCATTATGAATAAGAAAGACCGGATTGATGACGACTGCCATAATCCTAATATGGTCGATGTGGCGGGCTCCAGATTATGTGAGATGGGTGCCACCATTTATTAAGGCCTTGTGGTGGGCCCCACATTGTGTGAGGTGGGCGCAATCACTTCCAAAAGCCTTATGGCGGGAGCCATGCATCCAAGTGGTGGGAGCCACCATTCATTTGGTGTGATGGGCGCCATGCTTCCTTGTGTGGTGGGCCCTGTAAGACCCAAATTTTGACCCTAAGATTCCTCATGCAATTTCATCATAAGCATTAGCATTGGGATCATACCTTGGCATCCTCCTTACCCCTCTTTCATTGGGTTTGTTTTGGGAGAGATCACCAAGCACTTTTTGATTGTATCATACTTGTATTTTATCACTTTACTAACCAAAATACCAAAAATATGTCTTTGTATTTGCCTAACTCTTTTATAGGAAGGGCATGGTCCCATTGATCTATCAAGTTCACATCTAGGGTTTGAGACCCTCATGAACAAAGAGCACAACTATGGATGGATCCAAGTATGGTTATAAGCATCATATGTGAGTCCCAATGTTCTCTACATGTTATTTTGATCAAGTTTTCTTCAAGATTTTAAGGGTGATTTGCCTTGGAAACCCTAGTTTGACTGGGTATCTTGAGTAACTTCTCCAACAAGCTATCTCATCAATTGATCAAATTTCTTAAGGTATACTTCAAATTTCATCATATTATGCATATATGATCTACCATGAGCCTATAAAGTCAAGAGAATTGAATATTAGCAAGTTGGTTGATGGTGGTTGGTTAGATGAATTCATCTAATCAAAACTTGGTCTCCCTAGACCCTATCTCCTACAATTTTCACCATATGAAAATGATTCAAAGATAAAACGAACTATAAATGACATTATAAACAACTTTCGTGTTGAGACCTAGAGCTACTTTTGCTTGGAAAATCATTTTCTATGTTGAAACATTACAGGTCATTTTGTCTAAACCTTAATTTAAAAGTCAACTTCCCAAGGCCATAACTTGCTCAATGTTTATGAGATGAAATATTTCTAAGTTGTACAATCAAATTCAAGTTGTCTACTTCAACATTTATGTTTGGAGTGAGAGCTAATTCAACTTTTTTGAGCATGTGATATGAGGTTACATTATAGGTCACTTTTGACCTATACCATTGATCAAGTGATTTTTCCAAACTTCAAAACGGCATACTTCTATCATTTCAAATCCAAATTGCATGAACTTTGTGACCATTTTGAAGGTATTTGAAATAGCTACAACTTTGATGAAAACACATTTCTCATTTTAAGCTCATATAAAAAGTTAAGTACGGTGGAATATTGAGACATATGGCTTGACACTTAGAAAAATCTTGATATGTCAAAAATTTCAAAACTTCCACCTCAAATTTATTCATGTTCCGAACTCCAAATAAAAAAGTGTTGAACAGGAAAGTTTCTCCTCTTTATCTCACCTTTCCAAAGAGCTCAAACTCATCCATTTTGGACAAGAAATGCATAGGTTGCGCATGGCTTGAACATGGTATCATCATATGGCGATGATCAAACTTCAAATCATCACACACACTTTCCTTGCAATCCAAGTTGGTTTCAGACTCTCTCACAGTCATTTATGGACCTAAGGCAATGATTTCATGGGCCTGTATGCGCCCATGCACCCATGCATCGTCAATGACCAAGTTTGGAAAGTGATTTCAAGTGTGCAAATATCAATGGTTTCAGCTATAAATATAGCCTCATATGCTCAGCATTTCAGACACATTCACGCCAGCTTCGATCCCAAACCTTTAACCCTCTTATTACATAGGATAATCCTGAGAATTTCACTTGAAATTCAGTTTGAATTATCACTGTTTTGAGATTCAAAACTCTAGGGATCGAAGACCTTTTGAGCATTCAATCCTTCTTCTGCAAGCATTTGGAGTGAAATCAAGTACGATCCAAGGCAAGAACAGTTGAATCCAGACATACATTGAAGGTATTTTCCATAAATTTTAATCTCTTTGATTCTCTCTAAATCTTGCTCAATTCTATTGATTCTTTGGTTGTCTGAAGTCCTACCAATGTACGCAAAAAGATTGAGTTGCTTTGAGGCCAAATCGAAGCAACTCAGTTCATGTACCTCTAATTTCAACTCCATGTATCTCTAAATATACTTGGAGTTAGGATGAATTGAGGTCAGATTCGTGCTAGTGCCATTTTTACTTTGAAATCATGTCCTTCTTTTTAGTTTTGATGATGGTTATGACTGAACAAGTCCGGCCAGGGTCGCCGAAGAAGACGACCGACATTTGGACGCCGGTGGTGAGCTGGATGGTTCTGAGCCACAGGATCCTTTGAAATGAAATAATCCCGTGCGTTGGTTTGAATTACCAAGTTTGTGGCGCGCTGACTAGGGGGTATCGTGGATTGCGCGCTTGTGGCCACGTGATCTGCCACCTCAATTAATAAGGGAGATCAAGTGGTCCACATTTTTTCTGTTATTTTAATTTTCATTTTAATGCTTTATTTTCATTAATTCATATTAATTTCAATATTGATCCAAAAAACATGGGAGTTTCACCAAATAATTTCAAATAATTTACTCTTTCATATTCTGAATTAAAATTATTTTTTGGATCATTATTAATATTTTTCATGATTTAATTGATTTTTCGTTTGTTTTTAATTGTTTAAAAATACTTTTAAATGTCCAAAAATTATGAATTTTTTTCTCCAAGGTCCTTTGACCTTGTTTGACCTATGATAAATCTCATGGCCATTTCTCTGGTGTTTTGATGAGGTTTTAGGGATTGGACAAACCATATTTAATTTAAATGCCTGATTTTAGTATTTTTTATTTGATTAAATGCCAAATAATATTGTTGACAAATTGTGATGACTTGTTTGTGTTTGACTATTGTTGTTGGGCCTTGGTCAAGGTTGATTTGACTTTGTTAAATTAATATCATTGGATTTAGGGGATTGATGGAATATACATTCCATCTCCTAAAATGAATGGATGCTATTAATTTAGTAAAAGTCATCCTTTGACCAATTTGTATTTTGATCCATTCGCCTCCCACTTCATCTTATTCCCCTTCTTCATTCATTCATTCATTCCATTTGGTCTATGATATCTCAAAATCCTAAGGCTAGTTGATTGAAAAATCAACATAAGTATGGATGAGATTATGCCACCCCTTTTGCATATTCTTTTTGTGTGTGGTATGTTTCATGAGCATACTTCATAATACTATGTGTCTAACATGCATTAACACCAAAATTCTATTGCCCGGCCTAAAATAGTTGTGACTTCTACATAAGTCCAATTACGATTGCTTAACATAGCGCTAACTTTGTGACACCAAAGGCATAAGCATTATAGTTAGTGAGATTATAAGTCTCCTCTCTTTCATGGTATTGTGTGCAAACATGGCCATTTTTCCTCCCTTTGGAAGATGTCTTGGTCCAAGGAACATGCTTGTGATAAATGGGTTGACTGTTCTCCAAAGAATGACTTCAAATTAAAGAGCAAAAGCAAAACAATAGTAACTTCTAACCTATTAACTACTAACATTTAAATTCAAGCCATTTACCTTAATGCAATTTACTTTTAGCATTTTATTTCATTTTCCATTATTCATATCACTCTAATTGTTTATGTTAATGCAATTTTCACTTTGTCCACTTGGTATATATTGTGTGATATATTTTGTTTGTGTCTACTTTGCTTGTTTGTGTGGTCTTTGACCATTAATGTACATAATAACAACAAAAAAACCCTAAAAAAATTGTGTGGACTGTTGGCTTGATCCTGGACAAATGGACTTAGAATCTAGGCAAACTTCCTATGCAAAAGGACTTCGCTAATGCCAACTTATTGAGAACCTAGTGCTTGGAATTTGAAACTTCATTTGATACATCATTCAAGATCTCTCTAAGTTCATCTGCAACATGATCATTGTGAAGCTGTTATTTTAAACCCGTGACTTGTGAAATTCACCTATTACATAGGCTACTTTGAAGAAGATCATGGAATGGATAAGAATTGGATGTGGCCATCTTTATGTGATGCCTTGCTCTTCAAGATAATATAATTGTGCATTTGTGTGTTACTTGATTCTATAAGTCCAAGGGAATTCTGGGTTTCTATTGACATTTTTGTCTATTGGAATGCTACCCATTTCGTCAGATCTTTTCAACTCTAAACTTTTAATTTTGTACATAGGATAGTCTCTTCGTCTTCTCCCCATTTCTGTAATTTAAACATATCTCCATCCTTTTTTCAAAACCTTATTTCATTGAACTTATTTTGTTCTAAACTTTGACCTCTTTTGCAAAAAGATAGAAACTTTGGCCTTATGCCATTGCATTTTGAAACTTATTTTCTTAAATCAAACTTGTAAATAAACTTAACTATACTTGACTTGAACTTTCAAAAAGCCAAAAAGAACTAACTCATTCAAACCATTTTTAGGCCTTTGTGCCTTTCAAACTTAATTTTTGTTAAAAGCAATGCATCCACTTTGAAATTTGTATAACGAACTACGAGGTTTTGATCCTTCATTTTTATGTTGGTACGTAGGCACAAGACCTAAGGTCTTGTCACACACAAAAATTTAATTAATGAATTCTTTTCTCATCCCCCATTCTATTTGTTTGTAAACATCACTTTATACCAAGTACAATGCACACAAAAAGGGCTCCCTAGGAGTACCTATGGCACTTTGGGTGCTAACACCTTCCCTCTATGTAACAAACTCCCTTACCTGTAATCTCTGACGTTTAATTAGTTTTGATTTGAAAACTTCTTACTTTTGGGTTTTGTTCGTACTTTTTCCCTTTTCTTTTGGAAACAATAAAAGTGCGGTGGCGACTCTTGTTATTTGATCTCTAGCTTATCCATAGCTTGATGATCATGAATTTACTGCTACAGAAATTAAGTGGCGACTCTGCTGGGGAGTAGTCTCCAGTGGGTTTAGCCTACTTTTTGTGTGTATATATTTGTATATATGTGATGTTTGTATATATGTATGTGTGATATAATCTGCTTGTTGTGCTTGGTGATCTCTGAGTGGTGAGATAAGTTCTAACATAAACTTGAGTGCAATTAAGATAGGAGGATGGTATAGTCATGTTTGAATTGTGTGGAGTAGTCCTTAATAAGTTGGCTTGAGACCCATTTACTCAGTGGAGACTCTTTTGGATTTGGAAATGTCACACAAGTATTTGTGGTTAGGAATTACTATCTCTAATTGGGTCCGAGAAGCTGAGGACCGTAGAACATTTACCCCCTCTTGGCCTGTTTAGGACGTAGTACAGAAACTGTTCAAGTGTAGACTTGATAATAGTTGTTACGCGATACTACACTCAGACGAGTTTCTATCGAGAATCTTATGGGTCGATGAGTCAGTCATCTTAACCTGTAATATCCGATAGATGGATTTAAGACTCTAGGAACTTTTTAGAACATGATCTGTAGGTTTTTATCATTAGTTCACTCCTTTGGGATGGTTCTTACCCAGACTCCATGCTTGTGACTTGAGGTATTATTTGCAAATATTTTCAAACCATGGATTGTGGATGAATGAACACTAAGAAGTACAGTTTCAGATGTCCCGAGTTGAAAGAGTTAAGGAAGCTAGCATCTTTTGTATTAGATCCCTTGGACTTCAAGCAACGTCATGGGAAGCTTCTATCCATGTTGTCTGTTGATGTGGTTGAAGGACTTTTCAGTGTGCTAGTGTAGTTTTGTGATCCTCTCTACCGTTGTTTCACTTTCCCAGATTTTTACAGCTTGTGCCTACCTTGAAGGAGTATTCTCATCTTTTGGGGATACCTGTTCCTAGTAGAGTGCCTTCTAGTGGATTGGAAGAGATTCCCCAATCTAGTATTATTGCTGAAGCTTTTCACTTGAAGAAGTCTGAGATAGAGACTCATTGGGTGAAGAAAGGAGGATTGTTTGGGTTGCCATCTGATTTCCTCATCAAGGAAGCTACTGCTTTTGCTTAAGCTGGTAGTGTGGATGCTTTTGAAGCTATCTTTGTGTTTCTCATTTACGGATTAGCTTTGTTCCCTAACACTGACGTTTTTGTTGATGTTAACGCCATTAGACTTTTCTTGATTGGGAATCATGTGCCTACTTTGTTAGGTGATATGTATTTCTCTTTGCATCTAAGGAATTCTAAAGGTGGTGGAACGATTCTCTGTTGCATTTCTCTTATGTACAAGTGGTTTATTTCGCACTTGCCTCAGATACCTCCTTTTATGGAGAACAAACAATGTCTAAGGTGGTCTCATAGACTTATGTCTCTCATTAATGATGATATGGTTTGGTATGATCTGTCTTTGAGAAGTTTGGATATTATTGATAGTTGTGGTGACCTATCTAATGTTCCTCTCATTGGTACACAAGGAGGAATTACCCACAACCCTGCTTTGGCTCGTCGTCAACTTGGGTTCCCCTTGAGAGACAAACATAATAACACTTTATTAGAAGGTCTTTTCTATCAAGAGGGTAAAGATCCCAAATGTTTGAAGCAAAAGATTTTGTATGCTTGGCATAATGTGCATAGGAAGGGAATATCCGAGCTTGGTCCGTGCAATTGTGTAGCTTTGGAGGCTTACACTCTTTTGGTGAAGAAGAGAGCTTTGGCGTTGAAGATGTCTTATCCTTATGAGATACCTATGTTTATGGTTGTGGTTGAGCCATTAACTCTCCCTAACCAAGATGTAGAGGAGTTGGAAGATGCGCTCGCCAAGAAGAAGCAATAGAAAGATATATGGGAAGAGTGTTTCCGTGCTTTGAGCAAGAAGCATGAAGAGTTGCAGTTGGAGTCTAAGGACAAGGATGCACTTATTGAGTTACACTAATACCGAGTGAAAAAGAGACAGAGAGAGCCTAAGGTTTCATCTTCTCGCATGCCTCAACCTTTCGTTTCTTGGAAGAAGATTGTTGATCAACTTGTCCTCGAGAAGACTCAGATTAAGGATTCTTTTTAGACCGAGATCCATCACATTCGAAGGAAGTACGCGCCTTCAGCCAGATCTTTGACGTTGCTGTTAGGAATCCTTAGGATGACTAGTCTCCTTTTCTCTTGTATTTTTCATTTGGTTTCTGAAATTATACTCAGTGTAATCCTTCCAATTTATAAATAAAAAGAGAATTTTGGTCATATAAAATTGTTGCAATTTCCATTTACAAATATATATTTGCAAATGATATAGTAAGTTCCTTTAAAACAAAAATAAAAATAATCAAGCATTGCATTTCATGCATCATTTGCATAAGCATGTGTTTGCCAGGTGTCTGATTGGTGTTTCTTCTGTGCTTTAGCCAAGCTGACTCACTGGTACAATACCCGAGCTAGTCATCTAAATATCATGGAGCATTTAGAACAACAGAATAGAGAGCTGAAGGACGAGATCAGCCGCCTGACTGCCATGATGGAGTCAGTTCTTGCTGCTCAAAGTCAAGCTTCTCCAACGCCTGCAACTCCTCCTGCGAGGATTGTTACTTCAGAGGTGACTACCTCTACCATGCCTACTACTACCTCCCACTTCACGCCAAATATGCCTTCCGGATTCTCGTGGGGAATGCCGCTCAACTTTGTGCCCGAAGGCTTTCTACCTACTTTTGCTTCCATGCCGACATCTAGCCCGGTCATGTCTGTGCCACCTCCCGTTGTGCACACTTTGCCTCGCGTAGAGGATGTCATTTTTCATTTCGAGCCGTCTGAGGGTCCGGATGTTTATGAGAAGATGGATGAGATGAAAGATCAGTTTCTTGAGTTGCGCAAGGAATTGAAGACGCTGAGAGCTAAAGACCTGTTTGGAAAAAGTGTTGTTGAGTTGTGCTTAGTGCCCAACGTCAAGATCCCAGTGAAGTTCAAAATGCCTGACTTTGAAAAGTATAAGGGGAACTCTTGCCTGCTCAGTCATCTTGTGATGTATGACCGTAAGATGTCTGCTCAGACTGACAATGATCAATTGCTTATCCACTACTTCCAAGATAGTTTGACTGGCGCCGCGCTCCGTTGGTACATGGGATTGGACAGTGCTAGCATTCACACTTTCAACGACTTAGGGGAGGCTTTTTCAAGCAATATAAGTGTAATGTGGACATGGCGCCAGATAGAGACCAACTGAGGTATATGTCTCAGAAGGACAAAGAGACATTCAAAGAGTATACGCAACGATAGAGGGAGTTAGCTGCCTAGATCACTCCTTCTTTGGAGGAAAAAGAGATGACAAAGATCTTCTTGAAAACTCTGAGTTCATTTTACTATGAACGAATGATTGCTAATGCCCCTAGTGACTTTACCGAAATGGTAAACATGGGGTGGGGCTTGAGGAAGGAGTCCGTGAGGGAAATTTGTCAAAAGATGAGGCATCAACAAGTAATAGGTATGGTAGTAATTTCGGTAAGAAGAAGGATAGTGAGACGAATGCAGTAATCAGTGGGAGGCAGAAGAGGCCTCAAATCAGAAGAAATCCAACAACCAAAATCATCACCATCAAGTATCCTCGATAATTCCGATATTTTCTAATCAACACGCAACACCAATTCAACAACAACAACAACAACAACATTTGCAACAAAGAACAAACACCTACAACAACAACAATCATCATCAACAAAACTTTGAGAGGAAGAAGGTCTTTTTTGACCCGATTCCTATGTCATATGCAGAGATGTATCCCTCGTTAGTTCTCAAGAACTTAATTCAACCAAGGAACCCACCGCAGATTCCAGAACCACTTCCTTGGTGGTATAAACCTGAGCTCCGTTGTGTTTTTCACAAAGGGGCACCCGGACACAATATTGAAAACTACTATCCATTGAAGTATAAGGTTCAAAAGCTTATGAAGAGTGGTATGGTTTCCTTCGAGGACCGTGTGCCAAATGTGAAAGCAAACCCTTTGCCCGCTCATGGGAACTCTTCAGTGAATATGGTGGACGGTTGTCCTGGAGACTTCAAATTTTTTGATGTGCGTTTTATCAGGAGGTCCTTAGTGCATATGCATAAGGATATTTGTTTGGTAAGTGAATGCGAGCACGACCATGATGGTTGTGTTTGTAGTGTTAACCCGAGGGGTTGTGAAAAGGGGCATCCAACGTCTGATGGATGAAGGCATGATCCAAATTGTTCAATCCCATCATGTAGATGACGATGTAAATGTCGTAGTTCCTGTTTTCAAACAACAAGAGTGGTTGGTAATCCAGTATGACTTCAGTAACAACAACAGTCAAAGATCAGTATCGCCGTTGGTAATACGGTTAGCGGGTCCAGTCCCATATTCATCTGATAAAGTTGTGTCGTATCAGTATAATACTACAATGATGAAAGATGGTCACGAGGTCTCGTTACCTACGACTAGTTCAATGGTGAGCATTGCTGATGTTACAAAGGTGACCCGCAGTAGTCAAGTGTTTGGGCCGGTGTTCGCATAGAATAAAGAAGAATCAATTGTTGGTAAGAAGATGGAGGGGCCTAATGTAGATCCGGTTGGTGTTTCAAAAGATAAGTCTGGTGAATCCAGCAACTTGAAAGCCAATGATGATGATGAGGTACTCCGATTAATCAAAAGGAGCGAGTTTAATATGGTAGACTAATTGCTCCAAACCCCCTCAAAAATCTCAGTGTTCTCTCGACTAATGAATTCTGAAGCGCGTAGAGAAGCGCTACAGCGAGTTCTTGAACAAGCGTTTGTAGAACATGATGTTACAGTAGACCAGTTTGATCATATAGTGGCTAACATCACTTCTTCCAATAATCTTAGCTTATGTGATGAAGAACTCCCTGAGGAGGGAAGAAATCATAATTTGGTTTTGCACATCTCAATGAATTGCAAAGAGGATGCTTTGTCAAACGTGCTTGTTGACACCGGGTCGTCACTAAATATGCTTCCGAAGTCAACTTTGTCAAAGCTATCTTATCAAGGAGCGCCCATGAGGTATAGCGGTGTAATTGTCAAATCCTTTGATGGTTCGTGCAAAATGGTTATTGGTGAAGTGAACCTTCTAGTTAAGATAGGTCCGAGTTATTTTCAGATTACTTTTTAAGTAATGAATATCCACCCGGCCTATAGCTGTTTATTGGGAAGGCCATGGATTCATGAGGTGGGAGCTGTTACTTCCACTTTACACCAGAAGCTCAAATTTGTCAAGAATGACAAGCTTGTGATTGCTGGAGGAGAGAAGGCGTTGTTGGTTAGGATGAGGTTGGGAATCCGTTCTAAGCCTTATCTATTGTTTTTGAAAAGAGAGGTGGGGCACCCATGTCCTCATTAAAAGATGCTCATAAGATTCTTGAAGAAGGTACTGCTGATCAGTGGGGGCGCATTGTAGAGGTCTCCGACAACAAGGGCATAACCGGCTTGGGGTTCCCACAAGGATCATCAGCTGTTAGATCTAAAGATATGCAACTGGGCTTCCGGAGCAGAGGTTTCATTCATGGCAATGAACAACACATAGCCTCTGTGCTAGAGGATAGCGAAGAGGAAGACTACACCAACTTTGTAACGCATGAAAAGACGTGCAACAATTGGACTACTATTGATATTCCTATTATTTTGCATCGATCTAAGTAATTGCTTTTATGTTTTTAAAATCCTTCTCTTATGCCTAAGGGAGAAGTGAACATTGTTTGGGCAATTTCAAATTGATCATCAATAAAATTAATTCTATTCATCCACACCTATGATGTTTTGTTTTTACTTTTTGCTTTATTCTGAAAATGGTAATCCCAGAAAACATAAATAAATAATATAATTGTTCATCTGCATAATATTTGGTCATAAATTCACTTCTCTAAAATCAAAATATCAAATCATTATGCAGGTTGGTTCCTAACCCCATTGAATACAACGATCCTTCTCCTTCTCCCAATTCTAAATTCCCTGTGTTTGAGGCCGAGGAGGAAAGTGATGTGGAAGTGAGTGATGAATTATCTCGTCTTCTTGAGAAAGATGAAAAGATTATTCAGCCGTTTGAAGAGCATATTAAGCTAGTCAACTTGGGTTCCGAGGATGATGTGAAGGAAGCCAAGATTGGGTCTCGCCTGTGTTCAGATGTTTAAAAGGGGTTGATTGATCTTCTTCGAGAGTATTCGGATGTGTTTTCTTGGTCTTATCAAGACATTCCCTGTTTGGATTATGAGATTATGGAGCATAGATTGCCGTTGAAGCCAGAATGCCCACCAGTCAAGCAGAAGTTAAGAAAAACACATCCTGCTATGGCTGTGAAGATCAAAGAGGAAGTTTTAAAGAATGCTGATGCAACTTAGGGAATATTCTGTTATAGAGTGATGCCTTTCGTTTTAAAGAATGCTGATGCAACTTACCAAAGAGAAATGATTACTCTTTTTCATGATATGATGCATAAAGAGATTAAAGTTTATGTCGATGACATGATCGCTAAATCGATTGGCGAAGAGGAACATGTTGAGCATTTGTTGAAGTTATTCCAGCGTTTGAGGAAATATAAACTCTGCTTGAATCCCAATAATTATGATTTTGGTGTTTGTTCTGGTAAGTTGTTGGGATTTGTTGTCTACGAGAAGGGTATTAAAGTTGATCCTGCCAAGGTCAAAGAAATACAAGAGATGCCTGTGCCCAAAACTATGAGGCAAGTCAGAGGTTTTCTCGGCCGCTTGAATTATATTTCCAGATTCATTTCATACATGACTACCACATGTGCGCCTATATTCATGTTTCTTCGGAAATATCAGTCTTGTGATTGGACCGAAGACTACCAGAAAGCTTTTGACCGCATCAAGGAATATCTGCTCGAGCCTCCGATTTTGTCTCCACCTGTTGAAGGAAAACCGTTGATCATGTATCTAACAGTGCTCGAAGATAGTATGGGTTGTGTTCTAGGTCAGCAAGATGAGATTGGAAAGAAATAATTTGAAATTTACTACCTCAGTAAGAAGTTCACCGACTGTGAGACTTGGTATTCGATGCTTGAGAAGGCTTGTTGCGCATTGGCTTTGGCTGCTAAGCGTCTGCGCCAGTATATACTGAATCATACCACTTGGTTGATATCCAAAATAGATTCGATCAAGTATATATATGAGAAGCCTGCTTTAACTAGGAGGGTTGCCCATTGGTAGATGTTGTTATCAGAGTATGATATCGAATGCCGATCTCAGAAAGCAATCAAGGGTAGTATCTTGGCCGACCATTTGGCTCACCAACCAATTGAAAATTATCAGTCAGTGCAGTATGACTTTCTTGATGAAGATATTTTGTACTTGAAAATAAAAGATTATGATGAACCATTGCTTGAAGAAGGGCTAAAACCTGGTTCCCGTTGGGGAATGGTATTTGATGGAGTTGTTAATCGATATGGAAATGGCATTGGGGAAATGATTATTACTCCTCAAGGCACGCATCTACCACTTACAGCTAGATTGACTTTCAAGTGTTCAAACAACATGGCAGAATATGAAGCTTGCATTATGGGGCTGGAAGAGGCCATGAATCTCGGAATAAAGTATTTGGATGTCTTCGATGATTCAACTTTAGTTGTGAATCAAATCAAAGGAGAATGGGAGACTAATCAACCCGGTTTAATACCATATACAGATTATGTGAGGAGGATTTCAACTTTCTTTACAAAGGTTGAGTTTCATCATATCCCTCGGGATGAAAACCGGATGGCAAATACTCTTGCGACGTTGGCATCAATGATTGTAGTGAAGTATTGGAATGAAGTTCCCGATTTATCTGTGATGCTTCTTGATAGGCCAGCTCATGTGTTTGCTGTTGAAGAGATCAAAGGCGAGAATCCGTGGTACTTTGACATCAAATGTTTCCTCCAAAGTCAGATTTACCCGCCTGGGGCATCTTTGAAAGATAAGAAGACTTTAAGAAGATTAGACGGCAATTTCTACTTGAATGGTGATATACTATATAAGAGAAACTTCAACATGGTTTTCCTCAGATGCGTGGATAGACACGAAGCAGACTTGTTGATGACCGAAGTACACGAAGGTTCCTTTGGTACTCATTCCAATGGACATGCAATGGCGAAAAAGATGTTGCGAGGAGGTGACTATTGGCTGACAATGGAATCAGACTATTGCAAGTTTGTGAAGAAATGCCACAAGTGTAAAATTTATGCTGATAAGATTCATGTTCCTCCGACACTTTTGAATCTTATCTCTTTCCCATTGCCCTTCTCCATGCGGGGAATTGATATGATTGGGATGATTGAACCCAAAGCTTTGAATGGACACCATCTCATTTTGGTGGAAATTGATTATTTCACAAAATGGGTCGAAGAGGCATCGTATGCAAATGTAACCAAGCAATTTGTTGTAAGGTTTATCAAGAATCAAATTATATGTCGTTATGGTGTGCCAAGTAAGATCATTACTGATAATGGATCGAACTTGAATAACAATATGGTGGAAGCTCTTTGCAAGGACTTCAAGATTGCACATCATAATTCTTCTCCCTACAGACCCAAGATGAATGGTGATGTTGAAGCTGCAAACAAGAATATTAAGAAGACTATCCAGAAGATGGTTGTCACATATAAGGATTGGCATGAAATGCTCCCATTTGCTTTGCACGGGTATCGTACATCCATCCGCACTTCAACAGGGGCACCCCCCTTCTCTCTTGTTTATGGTATGGAAGCAGTACTCCCTATAGAGGTTGAGATTCCTTCATTGTGTGTGCTTATGGAAGCCAAGTTAACAGAGGCTGAATGGTGTCAAACCAAGTTTGATCAGCTGAATTTTATTGAAGAGAAAACATTGACTGCCATGTGTCATGGCCAGTTGTATCAGCAAAGGATGAAGAAAGCTTTCGATAAAAAGGTCAGACTTCGCGTGTTCAGAGAAGGTGACCTTGTGCTCAAGAAGATTTTTTTGTTCAAGCCAGATTCTAGGGGATAATGGACTCCTAATTATGAAGGCCAATATGTTGTTAAGAGAGCCTTTCTAGGCAATGCATTGATACTTACAACTATGGATGGTGAAGAGTTCACTCGTCCTGTGAACGCATATGCAGTCAAGAAATACTTCGCCTAAAAAATAGAACAACTCGCTAAGTTGAAAACCCGAAATGGCGGCTTAGGGAAAAATGAGCGTCTCGGTGGATAGAAAACCCGAAAGGGTGATCCAGGCAAAAATTAGAGACATAAAACAGAAAAAAATTCCCGATAAGTTGAGTACCCCACCATGGGACAACTTATGCAAAAATTAGGGATATGGCAGGCAACTGCATTCTGCTAATTAAGCACAAGGGTTGACATTGATTCATCACCCCAGTAGAGGTCAAGAGCACAATGGATATCAAGAGTTTGTAGAAGGATTAAGGATCATTTGTATTCAATGTAACCCTTTTCCATGTAAATTACCATTTTCAACTTTGTAAAAATCTATGGAGTCTTGTCATTTACAGACTACCATTCCATTAAATAAAGTTGAGCTTTTATCCAATTGTTTCTATTCTTATTTATTTCATCCAATAGTTTTAATATTTTATTATGATTATTTTGAAATTAAATTTTTAATCAAAATCAAGTTTTTTTTTCTTAAATATATAAAAGCAAGATTTTTTCAAAGCAATTAAAAGGAATATCAACAGTATTTTGATGAACAGCAAGTCCTTAAGTGCGAAACATCAGAGGTTCCCCAAGCAGTTAACCCTTCGGGTACCCCTAGACATTTGTGTTGATTCAGTTCCTTGGCAGAGTGTTTGATCCCCAGTTGAGTTTCCTTCTTTGTCCCCAGCTAAGTTGGTTACTTCAGATACGATGCGGCGTGTCCTTGTCCCCAACAGAGTTTTGGCCTTCCCCAGCGGACTTCGTATCTCCTCAGCAAGGTGGATCTTTAGCAGATATGGTTGATTTTCCCCAGTAGATCGCATTGGTTTTCTCGCCAATCGCCATTCAACTTGCCCCCAGTCAGAGTTTCCTCTTGGTTTTTGAGCAGCTTTGTTATGATTGTTCTTTGTAGGGTTGTCTCTCATTTTTATGGTGTTGACCTCTAAAATTCCCCATAAATTTGATGTTATCTAATTAGCAGATCTCCTCCTTCCCCAGCTAGGGTTGAGCCTTTGGATTGTTGATCTCTCTGTTCTCCAGCAGCTGTCTCCATATTTTGTGGATTGACCGAGGATTGTACCGATGATTCAAATTCTTTGTGAAACCTTTGTATCCTTTATGATCTTTTTTTCAGCATAATCATCATATAATCATATACATATACATTCATACAATTTCATACTTGCATATGTGCATCATTATCTTCTAGATTCTTATTCTCTGTTATGGTGGTACTTTATCCCTATACTGAATCTGGTGTCTGCCATCCTTCAATTGTAGAGTGTCATCCCCTTAAGCAGAAAGATTTTAACCTTTCTCCTTTTCCTCACTGAGTTTGTTCCCTCGTGGATGATTGTTATTTCAGTTTCCTCCCTAGTGAATCATTTGGATGGAATTACTACCCTTGGGTTATGTCCTCAATGGGTTGAGTCTTGATTGACCGTTTCTTTCTAGTTGTTACCTAGATAATTGCTTTGAATCCCCTAAGAGTATGTTGCCCAGTAACTGGTAATATTCTTCTTAGTTTGCAATTTGTTACTTCTTACCCTATACCTGGCAGAGGTACCCCGACTTTCCCAGCAGTAGAGTCCCTAGTGGATCTGATTCTCCAGAAGCTTTATCCTTGATATGTTCACCTTAACCGGTGACGGATATCTTTCTCTCCCCTGCTTGAGTCTATCCTTGATATGTTCATTCTAACCGATGATGGATATTCTGTTTTTGGTATTCTACCCAGTAAAAAGGTAGTTGTAATCCCTATTCTTGTTTCCTAGAGAGTTAATCCTTGATATGTTCATCCTATCCGATGACAGATATTCCCACCCTTTGTCTTCTACCTAGTAACTGGTAGTTGTAAATCCTGTTTTTTTGTCCCCTTCGCAGAGTTGATCCTTGATGTGTTCACTTTAACTAGTGACAGATTCTCTCTCTTGGTATTCTATCCAGTAACTGATATATGTAATTCCTATTTTATCTCCTCACAGAGTCTATCCTTGATATGTTCATCCACTAGAGAATTAGGTCCCCAGCAGAGTCGCTACTTTTCTGTAGCGGGGTTTTCGTTACCTTTAAGTTTATTGACTAAACCAAAAGTAAACATACAATTCGAGTCGCCACCGCACTTTTATTTATCCAAAGGAAAGTCTAAAAAGCGAACAAAAGCCAAGGTAAGATTTTTTTCGAATCAAAAACTAATAAAATGTCAGAGATCTGGGTAAGGGGGTTCGTTATGAAATGGAATGGTTTTACGCACCCAAAACATCCTTAGTACTCTAAGGGAACCCTTTTTGCAAATATGTGTTGTAGGTTGGTATTTGTGAAAAGATTTGTACAAAATATTGGGGGGATGAGAAGAGAATAAATTATATTTACAAATTTGTTGTTTGAATGGATAAGCCCATTGCCTACGTACCATCACAAAGGAGGATCAAAACCTCGTAGTTCGGGGTAAAAATCACAAAGATTGGTGAATTGATTTGATCAAAAGCCTTAAGGTCTTTTGTTATCAAAGGGAGAAAACTTAACCAAAACCAATAATCCACCATGTGAGGAAGGCTTCAACATGCTAGTGAGGGATTAACCCTACAGTAAGCATGGAAGACTTATAATCCAATCAGAAAGGATGAGGTGATATTTACATCAACCACTATGATTACTCAAACCTACGACTAATGTTTATGAAAAGGTTTTAACAAAGGTGGCCATTGGAACCACGAAAACAACTTGAAGTGAGTTATATTTACATGTTAGACTTATTTACAAAATGAAGTCAAAGTGGGATTAATGTTTATTCATAATGAGTATTTATGAAAATGGTTTTGAAAAGTCAAAGGCCTAAGGCCTAGGTTTCTAATTTGAAACAAAGTCAAAGTTTGAAAATGATAATTTGGCTTCGGTTAGAGTGGGGAGAAGAAGAGAAGGGTTAGTCCTAAAGCATATAAAGATGAGAGAGAAAAAGATAAACCCTTGGAGTTCCTTTTCTTGAAATCATAGAGATGATTCAAGATGCTCCTTTCTTTTGGACTTAGCATTCAAGCTCCTAGGATCTCCATTTGGCTTGTCTCTCTTAACTTGGCTACTCATGACAATGGTCCTCTTTACTATCTCAAGATGGAATCGCTATCACATAAGAGCAAACATTAAAAAGTTCACAACACAATAAGGGGAATGGACAAAGAATAAGTTTAGATGAGAAGTCCTTTAAAGTCAACTTTGAAATTTAGCATTCTAAAGGCATGAGGCCTGGTTGCTCTTCAACAAGTTTAGCATTCTAAAGGCATGAGGCCTAGTTGCTCTTGAACTCCTTTAAGCATGGGCATGTTCTAATTCTAAGTCCTTTTTCCTTTTTGCATTGGGTTCACACAAAACAAAGACAAAACAACCACAAGACCACAATATATTTATATACAATAATGAGCTCAAATGAGCAAAAGGAAAAGCAATATGAATAAATGAGCAAGAAATAAATGGCATTAAAAGTAAAGGGAAAGAAATTAAATGCTCAAATTAAAGTTAGTAACTAGTGAAGTTCTGTTAGTTTGTCATAAGATAATGTAGGGCTATATTAAGCAATCGTAAGTGGACTAATGTAGTAGTCACACCTATCTGAGGTCGGCCAATAGAACTATAGGAAAATAAACACAAGTTAGATATCATGACTAGTAAGCCAAGCTCCACAAACTCGCCATGCCAAAACAAAAGGGGAAGGGCCTTGTATGGACTTTAGGTTATTTGCTTGACCAAGAAGCGACCTATCTTGGACACAAAACAACTCACTTGATCTTGGATCAAGTTGAGTTTGGTTTGGATCAAAGAAGGTTAAAGCTCTCATTTGTCAAGATCAACCATAAGACATTAACTCATTTGCAAAATGATGAAAAGAATGGGATGAAGATGAAAGGGAGGGAAAGAGAATTCAAGTATCAAACTCAAGTGGTCAAATGTGAATCAAGTCATCATCAATCAATGCTAAACAGAAAAGAAATAAAGATTACAAGTCCACAAGTCAAACATAATTTTTTGCTTGCATAGGCATGTGCAAGCGTGTAGCGGAATGGATTTTGCTTGCATAGGCATGTGCAAGCGTGTAGCGGAATGGATTTGGACGTGCACAATGAACTGAACAAGCTTGCATACCAAATTAAAACATGAAATGCCAAAATGGACATAAGGAAAGAACTCTTCCAAACTGACACATGGAAAATCCAAAAAAAGTAATGTGAGTAATGGTTGGAAAGCCCTTGAAATAAGGAACAAAATTCATGTTGGGCAAAAATTCATTTGGCATTTCGAAATTAATCAAAATTGGCTGTGAAAATTTGGGCACAAAACATGTCTAAGTCACCTTTTGAAAATTTTCACCAAAAGCAAGCCTCTTCAAGCCCTTCTGTTTTCATGATGAAAGCTTCAAATGGAAAACCCTCCAACATCAAAGTTGTTTATCTTTTCAATATGATCAACTTAGAGTTATGGGTACTTGAAGTTAGACACTTTTTCAAATTCAATGACATAGGTCCAAGGTGACCTATAATGTTTTGTATTATCACATGTATTTATTTTAGGATTATGAAATTTTGTCCAAAATACTATTTTAAGTAAACATATCAATATTTCCAATTCATTTGGTCTCACCTCAAAATCAAAAAAATTAAGGAAGTTGTGTCCTTGGTAAATTGACCCAAAATTAGGGTTTTAGTCAAAATGACCTATAATGTTTTGAAATGAATGATGACCTTCGATGTTTCAAATGGATTTTTGATGAACATGAAAGTTGTCCATATGGGTCTTAAGAACATTGTTTCTCTTGGGGTCATCTTCATTTGACAAACACATCAAAAGTAGTATCTCAGTGATCCTCAGTTTAGTCAGATGACTTGACTCGTCAACTTTTTAAGGCCAAACTTCCAATCTTGATGACTAAATGATTAAGGGGCCTCACATAGGCTCATATATGCATAAAATAGTGAATGAAAGAACTTCCCTTGATTAAATTTGATCATAGGGTGAGGTTGCTTCATGAGCAAGGCATGGTCAAAGCATAGTTGAATTAGGGTTTCCTTAGGAAATAATCCTCAAGCCCTTTGGGTTATCTTGATCAAATTGGAAAATTGAGATACTTGGGAGACATATATGATGATTAGGAGCTTTGTTAACCATTTCCATGCTTGTTCTCATCTTCATCTAGCCATTTCATTGAGCTTAGGATCCTCCTAGGAGCATTGGAGCACATGATCACTTGAGCTTCAAAACAAAAAGAATTAGTGACATATTTTTGTGCTTTTGGTTAGTAATCAAAATAAGAAAAGCAATAGTATACAATATAAGCATGCTTGGTGATCTCAAAACACTCAAACAAATCCCAACCCTAGGGTTAAGGAACCAAACATGCTATGATCCTTGAGGCAATGCACTGAGCAATGATATGATGCCATGAGGGATCTTAGGGTCAAAATTAGGGTCTTACAGATGCCCCTATTTAAGGTCATTCTAGCCGGAGATATGAAGGTTAAAATCTTCTTCTCGACGAGGTAGAATGGGCTTAAATAATAACAAAGATACGAATTTTGGTCCCTAAGAGACCTCATGATGCAAATGTATGCATGCAAAAAGTAAAATCTTCACGGTGAATAATTACCACAAAGAAAAAAAATCGGGAGAAACTGAAAATCCATAGGAGTAGCACACTTACTAGGGAAACAGAGACTCTAGGGGAAAATAAGGTAAAAATGCGTGAGCGGGCCACGACTTGAAAATTTGCTGGGAAGACTCGAGCTGACACAAAGATGCATGTATTGGGGAATATGCCAATACAACAAAACTATCCGCAAAGGATACATCAGATAAAAATTCGGACTCAGACAGACACGTCCACAACGAGATATTATCGGTTACTGGGTAATAAACTCAAAGAGAGACATGTTACCGAAACACCGGTTATTGGGTGAGAGAATAACATGCTCAGGGAGAAAGAATATCTAAGACCGGTATAAGGGTGAAAGATATCAATCATCTGAAACATCTGAGGAGGACCCAAAAGGCACATCTCCACTTAGGAAAATCTGACTCCACAGGGGATAAAAAGTCATAATAGGGAGCAGAAGGAAGGAACACCAGGGATGTCGGCTACTGGGCATATAATAGGAGACCAACCAGGCGTGAATTAGGAACATATCCAAGTCACTCATCATCCGAAAGGAGGGATGAAAAAGCAGGCTCGACTTACAGGATGGACATTCGATTTCACAAGGAAATATGAATCTTACTCGACTAGGGAAGAACAAAGACGTCAACTGAAGAGCGCATGAGATATATTATCTATTACCGTCATAACATAGATAACATACTCGCAAGGAAGATTATCCACAACCGGCTACTGGTTTAATGAAGGATAAATCGTTCAAAAAGAAAGGACATTGGGATACCGGTTTAGTGACATACTTTTATGCTTTTGGTTAGTATTAAAAATAAGAAAAGCAATAGTATATAATACAAGCATGCTTGGTGGTCTCAAAACACTTAAACAAATCCCAACCCTAGGATTAAGGAACCAAACATGCTATAATCCTTGAGGCAATGCACTGAGCAATGATATGATGCCATGAGGGATCTTAGGGTCAAAATTAGGGTCTTACAGTATATCCTTGATATGTTCATCCTAACCGATGAAGGGTGTCCTCTTTGAAATTTCCAGGCAAGTCTATCCTTGATATGTTCATCTTAACCAATGACGTATTTTCGTCCCTGTCGAGTTTATCCTTGATATGTTCATCCAAACCGATGACATATATTCTCACACTTGGTCTTCTGCCCAGTAATTGATAGGTGTAAATCCCATTTTCTACAGTTTTCTCCAGCAAGGCTATTCTTACCAAGTAACTGAATGAATACTCCCTCCTAGCTTCCTCATCGAGTCATCCTTGATATATTCATCCTGACCGTTGACAGATGTCCTCACTATAAGATCTTTATTATCTCCATACCTAGTAACAGGTAGTGGATAATGGATTTCGGCTCCTCCTGTGTTGATGTTTATCTTCCCCGGTTGTGTTGAGTGCATATTTCCTTAGTGAAATCGTTTTTCCTGCATCATTCAAGTACTTCAGTTTTATCCTGACTTACTCGTATCCCTTGCAGATGTTGTTTGTCCCCGGCTGAGTCCTTTCCATGGTTGTATGGAATTCCCTGAGTCCCCTAGTAGTTTTAAGTCGTAGCCTGGCCTACGCATAACTTCTTTTTCCCCTTAGAGTCTTTGTCTCCCCAATGTGGTTTTTCTTACGAAAGGCATTATACTCCTGCGGATTTTCGGTCTCTCTGATTCCTTTTTTCTTTTGTGGAAATATTTCCCCATAGTGAATCAATTTTTGCATTCATGTCATATGCATCATGAGGTATCTTAGGGACCAAAATTTGTTTCTATATGTTGTTATTTAAGCCCATTCTACTGAGTCGACATAAAGCTTTTAACCTTCGCCTCCTCATTTAGAATGTCCTTAAATAGGCGCACTTGTAAGACCCCAATTTTGACCCTAAGATCCCTCATGCAATTTCATCATAAGCATTAGCATTGGGATCATACCTTGGCATCCTCCTTACCCCTCTTTCATTGAGTTTGTTTTGGGAGAGATCACCAAGCACTTTGTGATTGTATCATACTTCTATTTTATCATTTTACTAACCAAAATACCAAAAATATGTCTTTGTATTTGCCTAAGTTGTTTGTAGGAAGGGCATGGTCCCATTGAACTACCAAGTTCACATCTTGGGTTTGAGACCCTCATGAAAAAAGAGCACAACCATGGATGGATCCAAGTATGGTTATAAGCATCATATGTGAATCCCAATGTTCTCTACATTTTATTTTGATCAAGTTTTGTTCAAGAGTTTAAGGGTGATTTGCCTTGGAAACCCTAGTTTAACTGGGTATCTTGAGTAACTTCTCCAACAAGCTATCTCATAAGTTGATCAAATTTCTCAAGGGACATTTAAAAATTCATCATCTTATGCATATATGATCTACCATGAGCCTACAAATTCAATATAATTGAAGATTAGCACGTTGGTTGATGGTGGTTGGCCAAATGAATTCATCTGATCAAAACTGGGTCTCCCTAGACCCCATCTCCTATAATTTTCACCATATATATATGATTCTAAGAGTGAACTCACTATAAATTACATTACAAACAACTTTCATGTTGAGACCTAGAGCTAGTTTTTCTTGGAAAATCATTTTCTATGTTAAAACATTATAGGTCATTTTGTCTAAACCCTAATTTGAAAGTCAACTTCCCAAGGCCATAACTTGCTCAATTTTTATGATATGAAAGATTTCCAAGTTTCACAATCAAATTAAATATGCCTACTTCAACTTTTATGTTTGGAGTGAGAGCTAATTCAACTTTTTTGAGCATGTGATATAAGGTTAAATTATAGGTCACTTTTGACCTATAACATTGATCAAGTGATTTTCCCAAACTTTAAAAATGCATAACTCTATCACTTAAAATCCAAATGACATGAAATTTGTGATCATTTTCAAGGTCGTTTAAAGAGATACAACTTTTATGAAGACACTTTTCTCATTTGAAGCTCATATAAAAAGTTAAGCAAGGTGGAATATTGAGACATATGGCTTGACACTTTGAAAAATCTTGATTTGTCAAAAATTTCCAAACTTCCACCTCAATTTTCTTTATGTTCCAAACTCCAAATAAAAAGGTGTTGAACATGAAAGTTGCTCCTCTTGATCTCACCTTTCCAAAGAGCTCCAATTCATCCATTTTGGACAAGAAATGCATTGGATGTGCATGGCTTAAACATGGTATCATCATTTGGCAAGGATCAAACTTCAAATCTTCACACACACTTTCCTTGAAATCCAAGTTGGTTTCATACTCTCTCACAATCATTTATGGACCTAAGGCAATGATTTCATGGGCCTGTATGCGCCCATGCACCCATGCATCATTAATGACCAATTTTGGAAAGTGATTTCACGTGTGCATATATCAATGGTTTCAGCTATAAATAGAGCCTCATATGCTCAGCATTTCAGACACATTCGCGCCAGCTTTGATCCCAAACCTCTAACCCTCTCATATCAAAGGATAATCCTGAGAATTTCCCTTGAAATTGAGTTTGAATTCTCACTATTTTGAGATTCAAAACTCCAGGGATCCAAGACCTTTTGAGCATTCAATCCTTCTTCAAACATTTGGAGTGAGATCAAGTACGAGCCAAGGTAAGAACAACTAAGGCCAAATAGATTCTTTGGTTGTCTAAAGTCCTACCAATGTAGGCAAGAAGATTGAGTTGCTTTGAGGCCAAATAGAAGTAATTCAGTTCATGTACCTCAAACTTCAACACCATGTATATTTCAGTATACTTGGAGTTAGGATGAACTGAGGTCAGATTCGTGCTCAGTGCCATTTTTACTTTGAAATCATGTCCTTCTTTTTAATTTTGGTGATGGTTATGACTGAACCAGTCCGGCCAAGGTTGCCAGAGAAGACGACTGGCCTTTGGACGCCGGTGATGAGTTGGATGATTCTGAGCCACTGGATCCTTTGAAATGAAGTAATCTCGTGTGTTGGTTTGAATTACCAAGTGTGTGGCGCGCTTACTACTGTCGTATCGTGGATTACGCGCTTGTGGCCACTTGGTCTGCCACCTTAATTAATGAGGGAGATCAAGTGGTCCATGTTTTTTCTGTTATTTTCATTTTTATTTTAATTGCTTTATTTTCATTCATTCATATTAATTTTAATATTGATCCAAAAAATATGGGAGTTTCACCAAAAAAATTCAAAAAATTTCCTCTTTCATATTCTGAATTAAAATTATTTTTTGGATCATTATTAATATGTTTCATGATTTAATTGATTTTTCATTTGTTTTTAATTGTTTAAAAATACTTTTAAATGTCCAAAAATTATGATTTTTTTTCCAAGGTCCTTTGACCTTGTTTGACCTATGATAAATCTCATGGCTATTTCTTTGGTGTTTTGTGAGGTTTTAGGAATTTGACAAACCATATTTAATTTAAATGGCTTATTTTAGTATTTTTAATTTGATTAAATGCCAAATAATTTTGTTGACCAATTGTGATGACTTGTTTGTGTTTGACTATTGTTGTTCGGCCTTGGTCAAGGTTGATTGACTTTGTCAAATTAATATTATTGGATTTAGGGGATTGATGGAATGTACATTGCATCTCCAAAAATGAATGGGTGATATTAATTTAGTAAAAGTCCTCCTTTGACCAATTTTTGTTTTGATACATTCCCCTCCAATTTCATCTTATTCCCCTTCTTCATTCATTCATTCCATTTGGTCTATGATATCTCAAAATCCTAAGGCTAGTTGGTTGAAAATCAACATAAGAATGGATGAGATTAGGCCACCCCTTTTGCATATTCTTTTTGTGTGTGATATATTTCATGAGCATAGTTTCTAATACTATGTCTCTAACATGCATTAACACCAAAATTCTATTGCCCGACCTTAAATAGTAGTAACTTCTACATAAGTCCAATTACGATTGCTTAACATAGCGCTAAATTTGTGACACAAAAGGCATAAGCATTCTAGTTAGTGAGATTGTAAGTCTCTGCTAAATTTATGACACAAAAGGATCCATGCTTGTGATAAGTGGGTTGAGTGTTATCCAAAGAATGACTTCAAATTAAAGAGCAAAAGCAAAACAATACTAGCTTCTAACCTATTAACAACTAACATTTAAATTCAAGCCATTTACCTTAATGCAATTTAGTTTTAGAATTTTATTTCATTTGCCATTATTCATATCATTCTAATTGTTTATGTTAATGCAGTTTTCACTTTGTCCACTTGGACCATATTGTGTGATATATTTTGTTTGTGTATACTTTTCTTGTTTTTGTGGTCTTTGACCATTAATGTACATAATAACAACAAAAAACCCTAAAAAAAATTGTGTGGACTGTTGGCTTGATCCTGGACAAATGGACTTAGAATCTAGGCAACCTTCCTATGCTAAAGGACTTGGACAATGCCAACTTATTGAGAAACCTAGTGCTTGCAATTTGAAACTTCATATGATATATCATTCAAGATCTCTCTAAGTTCATCTGCAACATGATCATTGTGAAGCTGTTATTTTGAACTTGTGACTTGTGAAATTCATCTGTTACATAGGCTAGATTGAAGAAGATCATGGAATGGATAAGCATTGGATGTGGCCATCTTTATTTGATGCCTTGCTCTTCAAGATAATATAATTGTGCATTTGTGTGTTACTTGTCTATTGGATTGCTACCCATTTGGTCAGATCTTTTCAACTCTAAACTTTTAATTTTGTACATAGGATAGTCTCTTCATCTTCTCCCCATTTCTTTAATTTCAAAATATCTCCCTCCTGTTTTCAAAACCTTCTTTGATTGAACTTATTTTGTTCTAAACTTTGACCACTTTTGCAAAAATATAGAAACTTTGGCCTTATACAATTGCATTTTGAAACTTATTTTCTTAAATTAAACTTGTAAATAAACTTAAATATACTTGACTTGAACTTTCAAAAATCTAAAAAGAACTAACTCATTCAAACCATTTTTAGGCCTTTGTGCCTTTCAAACTTAGTTTTCGTTAAAAGCAATGCATCCACTTTGAAATTTGTATGTTGAACTATGAGGTTTTGATCCCTCATTTTTTTGTTGGTACGTAGGCACGTGACCGAAGGTCTTGTCAAACACAAAAATATAATTAATGAATTCTTTTCTCATCCCCTCATTCTATTTGTTTGTAAACATCACTTTATACCAAGTACATATGCACACAAAAAAGGCTCCCTAGGAGTAGCTAGGACACTTCGGGTGCTAACACCTTCCCTCTATGTAACCAACCCCCTTACCTGTAATCTCTAACATTTTATTAGTTTTGATTTGAAAACTTTTTACTTTTAGGTTTTGTTCATACTTTTTCTCTTTTCCTTTGGAAACAATAAAAGCGCGGTGGCTACTCTTGTTATTTGATCTCTAGCATATCCATAGCTTACTAATCCTTCTTTTTATCCTTTTTCATTCTGGCGGAATCACATTAAGTCTATTATCCTTTCGCATTCATAACAAGATAATTTGTTAGTGACTATGATCTCATCATTATTTATTTATTTATTTTCTCACACTTTGGCTCAAATACAGCTAAGGATGGCTATACCATTGGGTTAAATGACCGGGTGAGGGTCACCTAACTTAGAAGGAACAACATTTTTCATAAATTTTGTCAATTTTTTTTTTCTTTTAAGCCTGAGATCATTCAATTATTTGCATCGAATTCTTGCGTAGTGTATGCTTAGGATGGTGCTGACCGATAGATAAACTACTTAAGGAATATTGAAGGATGTAATTTAAGGCTATGGCATGACAAGTACTGAAATTGATCTTATACTTGGGAGATTTAAGGTGTTAAAACGATACCGATCTTGTAAAGTTTTTCCAAATCTCTACAATTCAACCTCAATTTTATGTATAGGTTAGAATTTTCAAAAGACCTCCAGTATTTCTAAGTCTATATTGTTACAAAAAAAATTGTATGACTTAAGCAAATGGGAGAATTAGTAAATAACAGTTCATCATAGAACTCATCAAGAGTGGCAGGTGCCACATTTCTTCTTATGGGTCTTTGGCTGGATGATGTACCTACAACATTTTTAGATGACATGTGTGTGGTGTGTGGGTGTGTGTCAGTAGCGGGAGTAGCTTGCTCCAAAATATAATCCTCATCTATGTCCCCGCCAGCAACAACATTCTCATAAATGTGCGCGGGGACTTGGTTAGGCACCAGATCATGAATATAACAATAATTTTACGGGTTACGCACATCGGTGCGAATTGGGTTTGGGAGAATGAAATCTTGAAAAACATTACTTGCAACCGTTAGGTGAAACTTACTGTCTCGCCTTCATTTTACCAATTTCATGCTCCTCGTCATGTCAATGTCAATGGCACGAGGCGGGAGTGGAGTTAGCCGGGAGAATTTATCTCCGAGTCCTAGGACTCTGGCTATTGAGGTTATTAAACCTCCCAAAATAATTAGCCCTCTCCTCGCGTTCACTATGACCTCCATGTGAGAGAACATGAATGGGACAATATTTACCTTTTGTGGCAGAAAAATGACGAATAGATAAAAGAGTTCTTTTTCGTTCACCTTATTAGAGTTGGATAGGCCAAAAATAGTGCATGCCAATATTTGGAGAAAATCACGAATAGCCGGATTTAGCATTAAAGTAGCTTTGTTTCCCTCAAAACGATGGGTTACTGATCGGTCGCCATTTACATTGAGTTTTCGTTACTCATCCGACTCGAAACATAAACATTTGACACGTTGTGCAAGCATTTATGGTACATTTCAAGTTAGTTTTACTTCCGTCATTGTATTTAAGCATTTTGAATCTTTGTTATGTTTTACTATTTATTTTCGTGATTTTATGCGTGGGATAGTTGTGTTTTTGTCCAACAGGTCCAGGTAGAAGAACCAGAGAACTCAGAACGAGACAATGCGAGATTCCAGCAAGCAAAGGAGCAGAAAACCCCGGTACAGGAGGCCTGACATGGCCACCCGTGTCAGGCAAGGGAAGACATGTGAAGAAAAATAGTAGCCTGACACGGCCACCCGTGTCAACTGACACGGGGCGTGTCAGGTAGCATCCTAAACCGTGTCACCCTCTGCCAGGGGCGTGTCAGCCAGAACAGTAGGCTGACACGGCCATCCGTGTCAGCTAACACGGGACGTGTCAGCCCAAGCTCAAAAATCCAGTTTTTCTCGGGCTTTTTGTTTGTCGGGCTTTTTAGAGATATCTTTGGACATGTCCAACTGCTGCTGAAGGTGTGAAACAATCAAATATTAAAGAGATCAAGGCATTCAGAGAGTTGAAGGTATTCATGAGCGGGAGCGATTGAAGATCAAAGTCATCCAATTACTTGTAATGTGTAATTTTTATCTTGAATTTTTTTGAACAATATGAGTAGTTAAACCCCCCAATGCTAGGGGGTGTCCCTGATTTAGAATTGTAATGAATTTCAGTTTACATTTTCATTTATAATATTGTTTTTATGGTAACCTTTTGATGTGTTTATTGCTTTCTCTTTCTAACCAATTGAGATTGATTTGTGGTTATCAATTAGGCTGGACCGCCATTGATAAGGTTTTCATAAGGTTACTCTACAGTAGATATAACCTAGGACTAGGAATACCCTGTATGAACCAGAGTATTCTTGATATTATACAGCTTAATTTCATCCTAATTGGCTATGGACATAGGAATTAGGGTAGATTGATTAAAGGTTTACTCACCAAGGACTTGGGAGAAAATACCCTTGAGAACTGGTAGTAATTGATATTTGTTGATGCAATAGTGACTCAGAGTTGTTACAGGGATAAATCATACATCTTCCCTGGCATTGTTCCTTTTTCTCTATAAATCCTTATTTTCATCTGTCTTTACCTTTACTTTTATTATTATATTTTTACACCTAAAAACCAAATTAATACCTTTTGTTTAATTGAATGATAATTTAAACTCAATATTAACTTGCATTCCTTGAGATCGACATTTGGGGAATTTCCCCATTATTACTATAAAAGGCAAAATAGTACACTTGCTATTTTCCCGATCAAGTTTTTGGAGCCGTTGTCGGGAAACGCCAAAAATATAAATTTTAATTTTAATTTCAATTAAAATTTGGTTGCTCTGCAATAAAATTATTTTTCTGTCATTTATAACTTACTAATTTGTGTATGCGAGGAGAACCCTCAGCTGAATTTCTTTTTGATGCAGAGATCGAGAGAACCCTTCACCGAAGACGCAGAAAACAAAGAGTGGATTCTATAGAAGAAAGTACCTCTGATCACTCAGAAGTCAAGGAACCAATGGCTGAAGTTTCTCCAATTCCACCTCCTCCAC
The DNA here is from genome assembly GCF_024323335.1 of Lathyrus oleraceus. Classification (NCBI taxonomy): domain Eukaryota; kingdom Viridiplantae; phylum Streptophyta; class Magnoliopsida; order Fabales; family Fabaceae; genus Lathyrus; species Lathyrus oleraceus. The sequence goes on along the minus strand of NC_066585.1, from coordinate 325,158,003 downwards.
CTCCGGAAAGACTCCTAGGTGACTATGGAGGTGCAAATGCACCGGGTGGTCGACTGACCATTGTCAACCAACCAGTGAATGTGACAAATTTTCAACAACATCCTAGCACGATCAATCAATTGGAAAGAAAACCTTTCACCGGAAAGATTAATGAAGATGCCAACAAACACCTGCAACGATTTTTGACCATGAGCACCACCCTGAAAATTGATGGTCATACTGATGAAGCAAAAAAATTAAAAATGTTCCCGTTCACTTTAGCTGAAGACGCGGAAGAATGGTTCTATTATCTTCCTGCCGACAGTATCACATCCTGGGAGGAGATGGAAATTGCATTCTTAAATGAGTACTTTCCAGCATCAGTATTCATGAGAAAAAGATATGAAATCCTTAATTTCAAACAGAAGGATGGTGAATCATTGGGACACACTTACAAAAGACTCAAAAGGATCTTAGTAGCGTGTCCAACTCATAATATGGATCAGACCAAACAAATGCAGTTGTTCGTCAATGGGCTGAAAATAAAAACAAAACAGTTGATTGATACAGCAGTCGGTGGCTCAACAAATTTCTCAATAGCCACTGGTATCAAGAGGATTATTGAAGCAATAGCTTCCAATGAGCGTCTAGAGCTGTACGACAGGTGTACTAGTCAGCCAGATGGGGTGATTAATCTAAAATTAGAGACAAATAAAATCCGTCTCGAAGACAAAGTTGCTGCTGAAGTAGACAAAAAGCTGAAAGCGATGAATATAGGTACTCAACAAATAGCGCAGGTTCAACCAGCTCAAGCGAGCACTTGTGAAATCTGTAATGGACCTCATCATACGATCTATTGCTTTGCCACTCCCCAACAAATTGAAGAGATCAAATTCTTGAAGAAGAACAATCCCTATTCTAACACTTACAATCCAGGTTGGGAGAATCATCCAAACTTCTAATGGAAAGATCAAAGAGGGACTAGTGCATAATAAGGTACAGAGCAATATCAGACTCAGTATCAACAACAGCAACAACAACAAGCACCTAAAAAGGCTGAATGGGAAATTTCCATTGAAAAGTTAGCAGCCCACAACATGCAGTTTCAAGAAGAAACAAGGTTTAATCAGAAAAACACCACAACCTCCATTAAAAATCTTGAAGTACAAATGGGACAGATAGCACAACAGTTAGCTTCAAGATCTTAAAAGGTATAAGCCTGATGGTTTGCATGCACAAGATCTTAATGGAAGATGATCACAAACCGGTAGTGCAACCACAACGAAGACTTAACCCAGCCATGAAAGAAGTGGTGCACAAAGAAGTTGTAAAACTCTTGGATGCGGGCCTAATCTACCCTATCTCTGATAGCTCTTGGGTAAGTCCAGTCCACGTGGTACCAAAAAAAGGGGGCACAACGGTAATAAAAAATGAAAAGAATGAGTTGACTCCAACCCGAACTGTTACAGGTTGGAGAGTGTGCATCGATTACAGAAGACTAAACGTCGCAACAAGGAAGGATCACTTCCCGTTACCATTCATTGATCAAATGCTGGAAAGGTTAGCAGGACATGATTACTATTGTTTCCTAGACGGTTAATCGGGGTACAACCATATTGCGGTTGCCCTTGAAGACCAAGAGAAGACTGCATTCACATGCTCCTATGGTATTTTTGATTATAGAAGAATGCCATTTGGATTGTGCAACGCACCGGCAACCTTTCAAAGGTGTATGACTTCAATCATTGCTGACATGCTCGAAAAGCATATGGAAGTATTTATGGATGACTTTTCAGTATTCGGTTCTTCATTCGATAATTGTTTGACTAACTTGTCACTTGTGTTAGAAAGATGCCAACAAACAAATTTGATCCTAAATTGGGAAAAATGTCACATCATGGTCCGGGAAGGACTAGTCTTGAGACACATGATCTCCAACAAAGGTATCGAAGTGGACATAGCAAAAGTGGAGGTAATAGCCAACTTACCACCACCGGTAAATGAAAAAGGCATCTGAAGCTTCTTAGGACATGCGGGTTTCTACCGCAGGTTCATAAAAGATTTCTCCAAGATTTCCAAACCGCTGAATAGTCTGCTGGTAAAAGATACCCCGTTCTTATTTGACAAGGAATGTAGGCAAGCCTTCGAGGCCTTGAAGAAGGAGTTGGTGTGTGCCCCCATAGTTATTGCCCCAGATTGGTCTCTTCCTTTTGCGATAATGGTTGATGCGAGTGATAATGCAGTAGGGGCAGTACTCGGGCAACGCAAGCAGAAGCTCTTGCATGTGATCTATTATGAAAGCCACGTACTAAACCCTGCTCAAATGAACTATGCAACCACAAAAAAAGAACCCCTGGTGGTGGTATACGCGTTTTGGTAAGTTCAGATCCTATCTGCTGGGATCAAAGGTAATTGTATATATTGACCATGCTGCTTTAAAATATCTTTTTGCAAAACAGGAATCAAAGCCAAGGCTGTTGCGATGGATCCTCTACTACAAGAATTCGACCTGGAAATCAGAGACAAAAAGGGTAGTGAAAACACTGTTGCTGATCACTTGTCTCAGATGACTCCGATTCAAGAAACAGAAGAAATGCACCCCATCAGAGATGACTTAACGGACGAACATATTCTAGCCGTTACGCATATCCCATGGTTCGCCGATTACACGAATTTTATGGTAGGTGGACTGATACCTGATGACTTTGACTCTAACAGACAAAAAAAGGTTTTGCATGATTGCAGGTTCTATATGTGGGACGATCCATTCCTTTACAAAAAGGGATTAGATGGCCTGGTCAAAAGATGTGTTCCAGAGGAAGAACAGAGGGACATCTTAAAAGCCTGTCATAACTCGGAATATGGAGGACATTTTAGCGGAGATAGAACCGCAGCCAAAGTCATGCAGTCTGGATTGTACTGGCCTACACTGTTCAAAGATGCACAAGGAGTGATCAAAGAGTGCGACAGATGTCAGAGAACAGGCAACATATCCAAAAGAATCCAGATGCCTCAGAATGTCGTGTTAGAGGTTGAACTGTTCGATGTGTGGGGGATAGATTTTATGGGATCCTTCCCACCTTCCTTTAAAAAGCAATACATTCTGGTTGTGGTTGACTATGTGTCAAAATGGGTGGAAGCAGTTGCGCTGCCCACAAATGATGCAAAGGTGGTAATAAATTTCCTAAAGAATTGTATCTTCGCACGGTTTGGGGTACCAAGAGCACTGATTAGTGACGAAGGTACCCACTTCCTAAATAAGTTAATGGAGAACCTACTGCGGAAATACAATGTCAAGCATAAAATCTCCACACCATACCACCCCCAGACTAGTGGACAAGTTTAGGTATCCAATCGGCAAATCAAGAAAATCCTAGAAAATACCGTCAGTGCCTCACGAAAAGATTGGTCAATCAAGCTCGATGACGCACTCTGGGCATACCGAACAACATTCAAAACACCAATAGGTATGTCCCTTTATCAGTTAGTCTATGGTAAAGCTTGTCACCTACCACTCGTACTTGAGCATAGGGTGTTTTGGGATACCAAATCCCTCAACTATGATCTTTCCAAAGAGGGTAAATCTTGGATCCTCCAATTACAAGAGCTGGAAGAATTCAGAAATCAAGTGTATGAGAATGCCGACATATACAAAGAGCAAACCAAAACCTAGCATGACAGGCGCATTCAGAAGAAAGACCTTTAGGAAGGACAGCTGGTGTTATTATTCAACTCAAGGTTGAAGCTCTTCCTAGGGAAACTAAGGTTACGATGGTCGGGACCCTTTAAGATACATAAAGTATTTGCTCATGGAGCCGTTGAACTAAGAAATCCAGTAAACAGAGACACGTTCAAGGTGAATGGGCAGAGAGTTAAACCGAACATACAAGACCAGGAGGGTGGTCCAATCGAAAAAAATTGTCTCACCTAAGCAGACGGAGAATCGTCGAGCCATGCGACGTTAAACAAAGCGCTTCTTGGGAGGCAACCAACGCTTTTTATTTCTAATTAGTTGTGTGTGTCTGTATGTTTACACAAGAGCTCTACAAGGAGGGAACATCACATAGCCAGAGGAACCAGTAGTTGAACCGACGAGAAAACCAAAAAATGGCCAAAAGAACAGCCTGACACGGCCACCCGTGTCAGTCGACACGGGCCGTGTCAGTAGAGGGAAAAGCAAACGAGGAACTGGAAAAACAGTGGCCTGACATGGCCACCGGTGTCAGCTGACACGGGCCGTGTTAGGAGCACTGAAAGAAAAAGAAAGTCTTGGTTTGGTAAATAGTAGCCTGACACGGGCGGTTGTGTCAGCTGACACGGCCCGTGCTAGGAGCAGTAAAGGAAAAAGCTGAATTTTGTGAATCCCGTAGCCTGACACAGCCACCCGTGTCCGCTGACACGGCCGTGTCAGGCAGGCGATTTTTTTTTTCATTGGACTCACCCACTTAATCCACCATTAACCACACCTTTTCCCCATTAACCTTATAATTCCCCATTAACCACACCTTTTTCATTGCTCTCTCTCATCATTCTTCATCTCTTCCTCTCACACTCTTCCAAATTCCATTAAAACTCACAAACCTCACCACACAAAACCTTCCATAACCCCGATTTCCACTCACCTATCGCCAAAACACCCTTCACAAATATTACTCCACTCGTCGTTCCGGTCTTAACCACGATTTCAGAATTTCCTAACTCGAAAGTTCAAATTATTTCTATTTTTTGCAGGTCCAAAATGCCCCCGCGGAGAATCCTCACTGGAAAGCAACAACTCTCGGAAATGGCAAAGTCCAGGAAGCGCAAATTCACACCGACAAGTTATATGTGTGAGCATACTCTAAACGCTCTGGGCTAAAAATGGAGGTATACCGGATGTTCCACGTTTTGGGAATGCTCGAGTTCATGATTTTAGAGGCACTAACATACGAGTGCATTACTCTCGAGTTCCTCAACACGTTGGAATTCCAGCTGGAAAAAAGGTGGATTGACACGACCAGATATTATTTCGGCACCTTACGTTTCCGGTTATTTAATAATTATCATGAACTGTCTGTTGAGGAGTTAGTTGCAATACTCCGACTCCCTCTGAACGGACCAGGAGCGGTCTTAGACGGGTTCTCACCTAAGGATTTTTGGATTGCCATCACCGGGAGAACAGATTACTCCTCCAATGTTGCGAAAGCCTGGGGCAACCAGAATCCATGTTTCAGGTACGCCCAGAAGGGTTTAGCCTATACCCTGTTTGGAAGAGGCGATATCACAATGGTAGCTACTCAAAGAGAGTTATTCTTTATGTACTCGATGACTCAAACCAACGCCATCAATGTAGCTGCCTTTGCAGCAGACTATCTGGGTAGAGTCGGCCGAGCAAACTCCGGAGGCATATCCGTAGGGGGAATGATCACTCAAATCGTTGAGCATTTCATATATCAAGCCGTTTTACTCGAGGATACACCAATTGCAGGTAACACAAAAATTGACATGTCTGCTCTAATTTCACAAGGTATGATTGTTGTTGTCCCTACTTACTATTCCGTACTTATGCATAAGAGGTTTATCATCACTATGTCGGATCCGGACAGAGTTGCTATTACTGACTGTGCTAATTGGTTGTATGTGAGCGCCGACCCCAATGCAGATGAAGGCCACGAAACTGACCATTTTAATGCAGGTGAGCAATTTATGGATGACCAGGTGGAAGGAACGGAAATAGAAGAGGAAGATCCTCAAGCACCTCCTGAGCAGTTTGTCCCGCCGCATCAGGAACCCACCCAACAGGCGGCGGGTACATCATCTTGGTCAACTGACCAATGGAGCTGGGTACAAACCGAGATAGGTGACTTGATAACGGAACAACAACGGCAAGGCATCGAGCAAGCCCGTCAGGGAGCGATGTTGGATGAGATGAGCAGCATGATGTGACAATTGATGTTGCATTTCCCGCAACCACCTCCTTAGTAGGACCCTATGAGTACCCTCCTTCGCTCTTGTTCAAAAACATTGTGGACAATGTTGAGTTCAAGTGTCGGGGATATTTTATGTCTTTTATTAGTAATTTATTCTTAGTATTTGGTTATTGTGTTATTTTCTAGATTTGATGTGTCTGTTGAAGGTACATTATGCTGCGAGTGTGTCAATTTTGTGTCGACAGGTTGGAAATAGTAATGATCACAATTGAGAGTGGATGAAAGGATCACGCCACTCACCATGGCTTGTTGTGAAGGATCTCCCCAGGAAGTAACATTGTTTAAAGTAAAGATTGGACGCAACATATACAGCTTAACCAACACGAGTATCCTGTACACTCCTAAGTAAGGAAGAAAATCGCACCAAATTAATGAGTATTGTGTATCCTGTCAAAGCTGAATCAAACAAAGTGAGTCATAAAAAGCCAAACACATTGATCATCGTCAGCGCCATTCAGGTTTGTCTTTATCACTCTGAATTTGCATAGACTCTCTGGGACTGCCACTGCATGACACACACACTACGGCACGTTATTTAAAATTAACCCCGAGCCTTTCTAGCCATCCCGAATAATTATATCCCTTGTTAACCCAATTTGAGCCGATATCCATATTTTTTGTTTAAACACCGTAAATGTAACCGTTAGCCAAAACACTTCCTCACCCTGTTCAGAGTGATAATACATTCAAACTGTGTTGAAAAGCTAAGTTTGGGGTAAAAACCCCAAAAGCTCCCAAAGCCCAAGAAAGTGCAAGAACAAAAGAAAAATAAAAAAATTGATGAATCGAGAGAAAGAAAGAAAAATAAAAAGAGAAAAAAGAATAACTCGAAGATTCAAAAGAAAGAAGCACGGAAAAGGGCATTCGGTGAAAAGGAAAGAAGAAAACAAAACCGAGGAAATAAAAGAAACAAGCACAGGATGTAACATCGACTTTGAACCAAAAGCCAATTGCTTTCCTTTTTATTAATCCATACCCTAACCCAAGCTAAGCTACAACCCGAAAGACCTCAAAAGTGTGTGTGTTGTGTGTAGGTGATAAGAAAAGAGAGACTATTCAAACTTGTGAGGGATATTTCATACTTTGAATTATGAGTTTAAACAGCTTACCCCGAGAGAATTGGTGAGAATGTGATATAATCTGACAGGTGAAACGGTGCTTTGAAGTGGAAGTGTGAATAAAGACTTACAAGGAAAGGCAGGACTTGTGGAAGGAAAAGGGAAAACGTTAGCGAATGATCTCAGCAGGTGTGGAAAACATGAAGAATTCTGGGGAGTGATAATGTGTCTGAAACATTACTTGGGACAAGCAATGAGTTAAGTTCGGGGTTGTGATCGATCACCATTTACATTGAGTTTTCATTACTAATCCGACTCGAAATAGAGACATTTGACACACTGTGCAAGCATTTATGGTACATTTCAAGTTAGTTTTACTTCCGACATTGTATTTAAGCATTTTTAATCTTTGTTATGTTTTACTTTTTATTTCCGTGATTTTATGCGTGGGATAGCTGTGTTTTTATCCAACAGGTCCAGGTAGAAGAACCAGAGAACTCAGAACAAGACAGTGCGAGATTTCGACAAGCAAAGGAGCAGAAAACCCCGGTACAGGAGGCCTGACACGGCCACCCGTGTCACCTGACACGGGCCGTGTCAGACAAGGGAAGACATGTGAAGAAAAACAGTAGCTTGACACGACCACCAGTCGAGATTGATTTGTGGTTATCAATTAGGCTGGACCGCCATTGATAAGGTTTTCATAAGGTTACTCTACAGTAGATATCACCTAGGACTAGGGATACCCTGTATGAACCAGAGTAGTCTTGATATTATACAACTTAACTTCACCCTAATTGGCTATGGACATAGGAATTAGGGTAGATTGATTAAAGGTTTTCTCACCAAGGGCTTGGGAGAAAATACCCTTGAGAACTGGTAGTAACTGATATTTGTTGATGCAATAGTGACTCAGAGTTGTTACAAGGATAAATCATACATCTTCCCTGGCATTGTTCCTTTTTCTCTATAAATCCTAATTTTCATCCGTCTTTACCTTTACTTTTATTATTATATTTTTACACCTAAAAACCAAATTAATACTTTTTGTTTAATTGAATGATAATTTAAACTCAATATTAACTTGCAGTCCTTGAGATCGACATTCGGGGAATATCCCCATGATTACTATAAAAGGAAAAATAGTACACTTGTTATTTTCCCGATCAGTTATTGTACCTGCTATTGCCCTCCAAAATGGTTAAAAGGCGCGTTGCAAACCTTCAATATCTGGGACCTCACTTACTACATCATTCTCGTGGAGGAATTGTAGCAGGTCCGCTAGTTGGGCAAAGGTAAAAGCATACTCTATATTGAACAAGCAAAAATGGACAATCCCACTGGAACAGTTTGTGTTGGGTGTGGGACTAAAAATTAACAAACTTAGGAATTCTAGTGTTAATTGAGCATAGACTAGGTCCTTAAAAGATAGGAAATAATTTAAACTTAAACTGTTTAGCATATGGTCAACACTATGTAGAATTTCCAAGGCTATTGAGCAGGGTTCATCGACGTACCTTGTTGATTCGATTTCTCTTGCGCTTAGAGTCGTGTAAATCTATTCCTGCAATTACTATGGTTTGCCGTTTCTGAACAATATTTTGTATTCCCTTATTTGTGCCATGACTGAATTTCACACTACTCGTGTAATGTAGTAAGAATGTAGCAAGAAAAAGGAGAATTATGATTATGAGAGGTGTGATTTGTGAGATTATGTTAGTGGTTTATATAGAGATGATGGTCGTTGGAAATTGATGAATGAAATAAATTTTATTGAGTGGTTTTTAATGCCTCGTTCAAAGGATTTGAAAGTGGTTGAAGAAGCTTTATTACAATGTCTAGCATGCAAGGGACAAGACAATTAAAGGATTTATGTGACAAAAGTAAAGCAGCGTATGTATGAGGATTGATGTAGTGGCTGACACAACTTTTCATGTGTGTGGCGGGCGCCACTAGGAGGTTGGGGCGGAAGCCACAGTGTTCACATGGGCGCCACAGCCTGTATGTGGCAGACACGACATGCAGTGTTGTGTGTTTCCATGTGTGATCCTTTTAAGATTCTTAGCCTCTACATATTATCTTTGACCACATCTTTTGCATGATAAATTAATTTGACCGACATTAAATAGTAGTTGTACAATTAGGTAAAAGAAAACCAACATAATATATAAAAGTAAGAATTAGAAATAAGATATGGTAAAATGAAATTAAAACGCAAAATTGAAGTATGAGGTAGATAGGAAAGGAAAATATAATTCGGCTACTGGAATAAAAAAGAAATGTAATAAATAAAAATTCCCAATGTGTAAAAAGAATAATAAAATTCCAAACATAAAATAAAATCTAAGATCAATGTCACTAAATCTATAATATTCAAATAAATTAGTCATTACGGCGACTACTAGTAGGAGGGGCGAACGAGTAGAAGTGTTGGTAAACGTGATCCAGGTTCTTTGTCACTACATCCATAAAACCGTGGAATTCCACGCATAAAGTGCTCAGCTCGCCTCTCAGGTTGGCGATGTTTGTCTGGACAGCTTCGATGGCAGCAGCATGATCGGTAGGAGGTGCATCAGGTATAGCTGGGACGTGTGATTCAGCGTCAGATAGAAAGGTACCATAGGGGTCGTAGATTTGGAGCATTTCTGGAAGAGAAGGTGGTGCATCTGGTGGTCCATCCAAATCATAGAGCCAATTGTTCCTGTTATGTACTTTCGTCCTATGGTCTGGCAGGGTAAATAGGTGTACTACTTGGCGGCTAATTAGAAATTAAAACACATTCGGGCCTAGGTTCCTAATCATACTAGGGTTGAAACAGAATTGGATGTTCATGGTCGTATCCCACCTAAAGGGTTAAGCCTGATAAGTGGTTGTCTCAGTCCAATGGGATTCGCGATCATGGTCACTAAGCCCCCTACTAAGATTGGTCCATGGTTATCTTGTGTTATACGGTCCAAATTAGCTATCATAAATGTAGCGGAGTTAACAGGACGGGCCTGTGATGCACAATACATTATAAAAAGCTCGTCTTCGGACATGGAGGTTATGTTATGTTCCTTTCCAAATAGGGTGTGAGCTAGGATCTTATGGAAGTAATAAATGGCAGGGTTGTGGATGTTCTCGGAATACATGAGATCCGACTCGTGATGGTTGTTTCCTGTGATTCTACCCCAAAAGTAATCTAATTCAAGGTCCACAAGCCTGTCTTCCTGGGTAATGGTAAAGGTATCATGACCATTAGGGCATTCCAGGAGTTCAACTATTTCTCTATGAGTGTAGCGATACTTAATATCGAACAACCTAAAGGTGATGAGGCATTTGTTTAATCCCATACCATGGTTTGGTAGGTAAACTAGGGAGCTTAGGAATTCTAAAGTTAACCTACGGTAGGAACTAAATTTTCTTTTGATAGCAAAGGTGTCCTAGCCTATTTGGTTAATTAGGAACATAACATTGTATCTTATACCTAACTTGGTCATAGTATGTCCATATGGGTATATGATTAGTGCCATTTCTCTCTAAGCTAGAGCCTCAAAGCGTCTCCTTTAACCTCTGCCTCTGAAGACTATATCCATGTAATCTACTTGTTGCATTGTGATGGTCAGTAGCTAGATAAATTTAAGGAGATAATAACATAAGTTAGTAATGTTCAATAATAAAGAAAGATATTGATTTACTTTATGAAAAATAAGAAAGAAAATGAAAAATAAGCAATAGTAATAAACAGAAATTTAGATAGTTGAATTAATAGTTAAAAGTAGAGTATGGATCGTCTCCCAGCAAGTGCTTTGTTTATTGTCGTAAGCTCGACAGAAATAAGATAGCTGTTAATCATTGTTGTCAATGTTATGGTAATGTTTCTAACGCTTCCCATTTACTGTAAATGGTTTTCTCGCTTTTCCATTTATCTCTATCACTCCATTTGGAAAGAAGTTGGTAATTTCGACGGGACCAGACCACCTAGAACAAAGTTTTCCTGGAAAGAATCTAAGGAGAGAGTTAAGTAGAAGTACTTTGTCACCTTCCTTAAACTCTTTCCTCGATATGTGATTGTCATGCCATTTCTTTGTTCTTTCTTTATAGATCTGGGTATTCTCATACGCATCTAATTTAAGTTCTTCTAGTTTATGGATATCTAATATTCTTTTCTCTCCTGCAACAGTATAATTAAGATTAAGGGTCTTAATGGCCCAATATGCTTTATGTTCTAATTCTACCGGCAAATGACACAATTTTCCATAAACTAGCTTAAAACGTGTGGTTCCTATTGGGGTCTTATAAGCTGTCATATATGCCCACAGGGCTTCGTGTAATTTTGAGAACCAATATTTCCTAGAGATGGCAACCGTCTTTTCTAAGATTTGTTTGATTCCTCTGTTCGAGATCTCTATCTGCCCACTCGTTTGTGGGTGATAGGTTGTTGCTGCATGGTGCCAGACTCCATATTTCAGTAATAGCTTTTCAAAAATCTTTGAAATTAAATGGGAGACACCATTACTGATGACAAGTCTCGGCACGCCGAATCTAGGGAATATTATGCGCTTAAAGAGTCTAATAACCACTCGTGTGTCATTTGTTGGAGAGGCTATAACCTTGATCCATTTTGATACGTAATCGACTGCAACGAGGATGTACTTGTTACCAAAAGAAGATGGGAATGGTCCCATAAAATCAATTCCCCGAACATTGAAGACTTCTACTTCCAAAATTCCTTTAAGTGGCATTTTTTCGCATCTAGATATGTTGCCAATGCGTTGACACCGGTCGTGGTTGATGATTGTGATGTGGACATCTTTCCATAGATTGGGCCAAAATATGCCGACTTGCAAGATCTTAGCGCAAGTCTTCGAGGTGCTTGCATGTCCTCCATAGGGAGCAGAATGACAGTGAGCGATTATGTTTTCTACCTCATCTTCAGGGACACATCGACCGAAGATACCATTGGCGCCTCTCTTAAAAAGTAGAGGCTCATCCCAATAGTAATGTTTAAGATCATGGAAGAATTTTTTCTTTTGTTGGCAAGTCAAGTCTGGTGGAAGCACCCCAGCAGCTAAGTAGTTGACGAAGCCAGCATACCAGGGCTGTGTGGTTTTAGTGTAAATTGCTTCCACTGCCTCGTTTGTTTCGGTATCCTTATAGGTTAATGCACATTTAGATGTATTGCTTTCCAGTTGGGCTATGAGTCGTTCGTAAGGGAAATCGTCGTTTATAGGCACTTGTTCAGGTTCAATACCTTTCATTCTTGACAAGTGATCGGCCACGGCATTTTCAATGCCCCTCTTATCTTTGATTTCTAGATCAAAGTCTTGTAGTAGTAAGGTCCACCTTTGGAGTCTTGGTTTGGTTTCCTTTTTATTTAACAGGTACCTAATTGCAGCATGGTTGGTATAGATAATTATCTTTGCTCCTACTAAGTAAGAACAAAATTTATCCATAGCGAACACTACGGCTAAAAGTTCTTTTTTTGTGGTGGCGTAGTTTATTTGTGCAGGGTCTACGGTTCTACTTGCATAGGATATCGCATGAAGCTTCTTATCCCTTCTATGTCCTAAGACTGTGCCTCCAGCATAGTCACTAGCGTCACACATGATTTCAAAAGGTAATCTCCAATCGGGAGGTTGCAAGATAGGTGCGGTGATAAGAGTTGTTTTTAGTTTATTAATGTATTTTATCAATAATCCAGTTAGTGGTTTGGTGATTTTTGAGAAATTTTTAATGAATCGCCGGTAGAAATCGGCGTGTCCTAAGAAGCTTCGTATTTCTCTTACGGTTTTCGGAGGTTGAAGGTTTTCTATAACTTCTATTTTAGCTTTGTTAACTTCAATCCCCTTATCGGACACTATGTGTCCGAGTATGATCCCTTGTCGAACCATGAAATGGCATTTTCCCTAGTTTAACACAAGGTTCACTTTTACGCATCTTTTAAGTACCATTTCAAGATTCGATAAACAACCTTCAAAGCTCTTCCCACAAATAGAGAAATCCTCCAAAAAGACTTCCATGATGTCATCTATAAAATCAGCGAAAGTTGACCTCATGCATCTTTGGAATGTTGCGGGAATGTTATATAGTCCCAATGGAATTCGTCGATAGGCGAATGTACCATATGGACATATGAAGGTCATTTTCTCTTGGTCGTCAGGATGAATAGGAATTTGGAAAAATCCTGAATAACCGTCTAAATAGAAGAAGTGAGAATGCTTATCCAATCGTTCAAGCATTTGATTGATAAATGGTAAAGGAAAATGATCCTTCCGAGTGGCTTTGTTTAATTTTCTATAATCAATGCACATTCTACTTCCGGTAACCACTCTTTGTGCTATTGATTCTCCTTTTTCATTATTAACAACTGTGACTCCTCCCTTCTTCGGTACGACATGTATTGGACTGACCCATTGACTATCGGATATTGGGTAGATAATCCTTGCTTGTAATAGTTTTTGCACTTCTTTATTTACTACATCACTCAGAATGGGATTCATCCTTCTTTGATGTTCTCTAGAGGTCTTATTGTCTTCCTCTAGCATTATGCGATGCATGCATATGGAAGGGCTTATTCCATTTAGATCTGAGATGTTTTAGCCTAAAGCAGTTGGATATTTTCTTAAAACGTGTAGAAGATTTTCAGTCTCTATCTTCCCTAAGTATGCATTGACTATTACAGGTCGCTCGAGTTCAGTGTCTAGGAATTCGTACCTTAGATTTTTGTGTAGAGTTTTAAGTTCTAGGGCTGGTTTCTTTGGGCAAGGCATATGATTGGGCGTTAGTGCTAGGCATTCGCTTAGATTGTCATCTGGGTATTCCTGATTCCAATTTTCATCTTCAAAAGTATGAGGCCTTGGAATTTTCAGTATTTCGGAGTATGATGTTTGTTCATTATCCATTTCTCTTATATACTCGTCGATGACATACAATAGATAACATGTATAGTCTATAGCTGGTGACTTTAAGAATTGCATCAAAATAAATTCGACTTTTTCCTCACCAACATCAAAGGTTAGCTTGACTTTCTTAACATCTATAATAGCTCCGATAGTGGCTAGGAATGGTCTTCCTAATATGATAGGGATGTTGGAATCCTCTTTTATATCCATGCTTATGAAATTAGTAGGAATATAGAATTGACATATACGAATCGAAACATTTTCTAACATACCTACAGGAAATTTATCAGAATGATCCGTAAGTTGTACGGACATCCTAGTAGGTCTTAGTTCTCCCATTTTAAGCCTTTCACATATGGATAAGGGCATTAAGCTAATGTTGGCTCCTAAGTCGCATAGTGCTTTGTCTATGACAAACTTTCCGATTACATAGGGTATGGAGAAACTCCCTGGGTCTTTCAGTTTAGGAGGCATGTTATTTTGTATTAAGGTGCTACACTCAACAGTAGGTGTAAGGGTTTCGTTATCCTCTATCTTCTTCTTGTTTGATAAGATTTCCTTAAGAAACTTAGCATATGAGGGCATTTGAGTGATATCTTCCGTGAAGGGTATTGTGATATTCAATTGTTTTGGAAGCTCGACAAATTTTTGAAATTGCCCTACACTTTTAGATTTAACGAGTCTTTGAGGATAAGGGATTATAGGTTTATATGGTGGTGGAGGAACATAAGGTTCTTCTTTCTCTACGGCCTCTTCGCTTTTATCTTCTTCTAGTTCGTCTTCCTTCTTAGTTACTTTACCAAGGTCTTGGTGCATGGATGGGTTTTGAATCCTATGGTCGGTCCTTCTAGTTCTGTCCCACTTCGTAGTATAATAGCATTTGCATGAACTTTTGGGTTTGGTTGCGGCTGTCCAAGAAACGTGCCTACAGGAGCAGCAATATGTGCTTGTTGTTGAGCCACTTGTGAAATTTGTGTTTCCCACATTTTTTTATGGGTGGCTAAAGCGTCTACCTTGTTTGCTAACTGCTTGATTTGCTCACTAGTGTGTATGTTTTGATTTAGGAAATACTTATTTGTTTGGGCTTGGGTATCTATGAAGTTTTCCATCATTAATTCTAGGTTTGACTTCCTAGGAGCATTTTGAGTATTCATGAAAACTTTATCATATCCTGGTGGTACAACAGGAGCCTGGTTAGGTGCATACAATGTATTATTATTTTTGTACAAAAAGTTAGGATGGTTCTTCCAACCTGGGTTATAGGTGTTTGAGTAAGGGTTTCCTTGAGCATAGTTCACCTGGTCTGTGGAGACTCTTGCCAAAAGTTGATATTCAGGGGCGGCATGCCCATGAACTCCGCATATCTCGTATTTTGGTGCTACAGCAGCCACGTTGGTTATGGGTGTTATGGTCAGGTTGTCTATCTTTTTAGTAAGAGCGTCTACCTTAGCATTGACATGGTCATGACTACTTACTTCGTACATACCGCCTTATCCATCAGTGCGCCACCTGCGACGACGTCTATTGTCAATCTTGTGTTGTACAAGAGACTTTTGTAAAAGGTATAGATGATCAACCACTCTTCTAGACCGTGATGTGGACAAAGCCTCATCATGTCTTTTTATCTTTCCCAAGCTTCAAAAAGTGATTCATTATCTTTTTGTTTAAACCTGTTTATTTGGGCTCTTAGCATAGCCGTCTTACTAGGTAGGAAATATCGTGCTAAGAAAAATTTCTTTAACTCGTTTCATGTAGTGACAGAGATGGATGGGAGAGATTGGAGCCAAGCTCTAGCTCCATCTCTTAATGAGAACGGAAGAAGATGTAGTCTTATAGCTTCGGGGATGACACCATTCGCTTTCACTGGGTCCGCGTATTGCAAAAATATTGACAAATGTAGGTCCGGGTCCTCCGTGGGACTACCTGAAAATTGGTTTTGTTGTATAGATGACAACAACAAAGGTTTTAGCTCGAAATTATTTGCCTCGATGGCAGGGGCAGCAATGATGTTATGTGGTTCATCCTGCGAAGGGATGGGATAATACTTAAGAAGACGATTCTGCGGTCCTTCGGGAAACTCTGGTTGTGTAGCTGGTTCCGTAATAGGGATATTAGGATCAGGAAGATTTAGCTTGATACGATGTTCTCGTATTAGGTGTCGTATTCGGCGTTCTAACTTAGATAACGCTCTGGTTCGTCGAACGGTCGCTTTAATTTCTCGCCTTGTGAGAAAGTACTTGGCATACAATTGACAAATTAAAAAGGGAAATAGAATTGTTTGCCTTAGTCTATACTGGGCAACACTGGAGTTACGATATCGACTAAACAAGTCCCCGATAATGGCGCCAGAAACATGATCGCGACTTAGTAAATCTATAGGAATCGTGACTGCAAGTGCACAGTCGTATCGCGTAGTTTTAAAGATTATCGAACCCAAAAGGACTAATAATCAAACGTATCGTTATCTAATGTTACTATGTAAATCTCAGGCTGAAGATCTTTCTAAGAGTGGAGGGATGAAGAGAAATAACTATAACATAAACATAATATAAATAAAGATATTTAATAAATGGATATCAGTATGTAATACATCAAACTTCGGGGATTCGATAGATAGTTTGTGTAATCTTAAAGATCAAAATATTCTTCAGTAGAAATTATTTATAAAAAGGTCTTTGTCTCACACTCTCATTTTTATTGACTCTGACCATACTCTTACACCAGAATGCTTGGCCACCGCGGTCTCATTATGAATTTAAAAGTAATTTTTGAATATGAATAAAGTCTAATTAATCCTAAATCACTCTCGTTGTGTTTAGGATTAATTCCTAGTTTCAGCTATCCAGTTAAAATCTCAAACTCTCGTTCTTATTGACCGTAACCTTTGTTTGCTTTGTACTCTCGTACGAAAATCAGTTTTGAATAAAACAAGAAACTAAAACTGGAAAATTATAGTTTATAAATGACAACACCAATTATTTACGAATCTTGTTGTTTCGACGGTCTTTAGATACTGATACCTTGGGGTTTAGCCGGACATGGATCAGGTAACAAACATGATATTCAGAAAATCACGCATACAATAAGGCATAAGTAATTAAAATGGAAATTAAAATAAAACCTGGAATATAAATCGAGAACTTGGAATGAATACTGATTCTTCAAATTAAACAATGCCGACACGCTTTAGCAATCGAGTACACCGTTACAATCAAATTCAGATGCTTAAACAATAATTTCAATAGTCCCCGATGCGGATAATCTATTGCTTTTACAAAGTAGGAAACTGCCTAATAAAATCTAACAACAAGAATCTGATTGGAAAAATGCACCCTCTTTTCGTAAAAACTACCTTCCCATATATACTCCCCACTCTCCTTAAATGTAGCATTGGATATCTACTAGTGGGGAGTGGTTGGTTGAAAAATTAAGAGAAGGTTGTGGCGAAAAGTGTGGAGAAGAATAAGGAAGATCGGGTTGATGGCGGCTGCCACAACCCTAATGTGATCTACGTGGCAGGCGCCATATTGTGTGAGATGGGCATCACCACTTCTCAAGGCCTTGTGGCGGGCGCCACATTGTGTAAGATGGGCGCCGCCAATTCCTAAATCCTTGTGGCGGGCGCCACACATCCAAGTGGTGGGTGCCACCATTCGTTTGGTGTGGTGGGCACCATGCTTCCTTGTGTTGTGGGCCCACCATTCCTATTTTTGCTCCATTTTCTTCTCTTTTTCTTTCCTTTTTTCTATTTTCCTCTTTTCTTGCCTATACATCTTTTATACGATAAATACTTGAAATAAACATAAAATACTACATAATATTAAGTGTTAATCAAGTAAAAAGCAGTGCATATTAAGTCAAATATACAATACATTTTCGTGTTATCACTTGGTCAAGTCAGAGTGCATACTTAATATGCATGATTCTAAAAAAGGATTCATACCTATGCATTATGACATATATCTATCAAAAACACAATCCCCTTCAACTAAGGAAGTAAGGGATCACATTAATAAGATTCCATATGCATCTGCAATAGGATCTATCATGTATGTCATGTTATGTACTTAACCAGATATCTTGTATGCTTTAAGTGCAACGAGTAGGTACCAATCTGATCCCGGTGATGCTCATTAGGTAGCTGTCAAGAATATCCTTAAGTATTTGAGAAGTAATAAGGACTCATTATTGTTATATGGAGGTTAGGAAAAGCTTGCTATAATTGGATATACTGATGCTAGCTTCCAGACATATAAGGATGACTTTAGATCGCAGTCTGGTTATTTGCTCTGCTTAAACGGTGGTGTTGTGAGCTAGAAAAGTTCAAAGCAAGATACAATTGCTGAATCTACAACTGAGGTCGAGTATATTGCTGCCTCAAATGCAGCAAAGAAAGATGTTTGGATCAAAAAGTTCATTAGTGAACATGGCATAGTTCCTAGCATTGTGGATCCCATTGATCTCTATTGTAATAACAATGGTGGTATCACACAAGCTAAGGAGACCATATCTCACTAATGATCCAAACACATACTTAGGCATTATCACCTCATTCGAGAGATAACAGATAGAGAAAATGTGAAAGTGTGCAGAGTACCTACACTTGACAATATTGTTGACTCACTGACAAAGCCTCTTGCGCAGCAGAAGCATGATGGCCATACTAGATCTATGGGTATTAGGGGTATGCCTTATTGGCTCTAGTGCTAGTGGGAGATTGTTGGTGTAATCTCTAGAGGCCAATACTTTTGGTACTTGTATAGAATTATTTATTAATAATAAAAGGCTTTTATTTATTATGTTTGTTTAATAAAGTCCATAGAATAACTAGTCCATTTAATGTATCAAGTGTGACTTAATCATGAGATCTCATTAAACATAAGGAAATTATTCTTAAAGTATCAATAGTCGAGCTTTGTTGTGAAGTGGGATAACATTAAAGAATTAATACTATTGTGTATATAGACTGATGATCACATCTCATGGATCACGGATAAGGAGTTATCAAGTCTTAAACATACGTATGAAAATTAGGAGTAATATTTATACTGGATTGACCCGCTATGAGAATACTACATAGAATTTTATGCAAACTGTCATAAGTTATTCTCATGGTGATGATGGTGTATACCATCCATCGACCAGAAACAACTATAGACCCTAGATGTAGAGTTGAGTGTTTTATTGATGATCAAACATTGTCTGTAACTGGATGACCATAAAGACAATTGATAGGTACTCTAAGAAGCATGCTGAGAGACACGAGTGACCTAGATGGAATTTACCCAACCTGCGTAACAAGATAAATGTCTAAGGGTCCAATATTGAATTGGACAAGGATGACACGGTCTATGCCTCTTGTTCAATATGGACATAAGGGCAAAAAAGGTAATTGTACACACAAGTATTTTCACAAAAAGGGATTTGTCATATCACATGACATTTTCATGTCTTGAATAGCGGCGATGTGTTGCGAGATACCGCTTGAAGCTACGCAGATTATACCCGAGTGCATCACACGCTTAAAGATACAACACAGTCGTCGTCGAACTTTATTTATTCCCGAAGGAAACGGAAAACATTGGTAAAACCCGGGGGAAAGAGAAATGGGTAAGGGAGTCGGTTATGCAAGGGGAACCCTTGTTCCTACGTATCCTCATTCGTGCAATGAGGAAATCAGGGCTTCGTAGTTTGTGAAACTAGGACGGATGCATTAGTTGTTTTTAGTGGACAATATTAAAGTTTACATTCTACTTTCGATTAGATTATATGCTCGGGCATGAGAGCTTTAAGCTTCTATCTATTTGGGGTAGAATGGATGAACTCGGATCATACTCTAGGAGTTAAACATTGCTTGTTCGCACATGGAGACCTAAGCATCATTCAAGGTAGAAAGAAAGTAACACGTCCTTTCTGAAAAAATTTAAGCTGAAAATGAAGCCCAAAGGAAAAAAGTGAGTTTGATGAGATGAGTTTGCTTTTATTCTGAAAAGAGAGTCGGGATTTGAATCATACTATTGTACCCCAAAAATTGCCCTCCACTTTTTCATCTTTCCATCCAACCTCTTGATATGGGAATCAGTTGCATAGATTAACAACCCATTTATATGCATCGTTCATTCCATGTGTGGATCACTATAGATTCAAAACTCTTGGCTTGTGGAGCTAGGGTTTGCACGTGAAATAACTTCAAAAGTGTGACTTGGACTTTCATCCTAGTATAGGGGATATGAAACCCTAATTTCTTGATGGTGGAGGTATGAATTCAACAAGGTTCCATATAAAAAATCCTCAGGGGTCTTTAATACCCTAGTTCTTGATGATATGAGGGTGGTTTCGTATGGTGCTTCTCTGGGCCTTGTCTTGGCTATCAAAACCCTATTGAGTGCTCATATATTGGAGGACTTGGTTGTGGAGTACCTGACTTGATTCAAAGGTTTTTTTAAGGGGTGGGTCCCATGGAAACGTTGAGCAAGGAGGGTATGGTCTTATTGGGCCTTGTGGCTTGACTACCCATCTGGTGACCTCCAAAACCCTAATCTCTTGATCTTGGGTTCAAGGGATTTCATGGTGTCATACTTCAATCCATCTAAAACCTAATGTGGACCCATTTTCCTGGGTAGGCCTCCTGACCCTAGGTATTTGTGTCGTGTTCTTCACTCAATCTCTAATTCATGTTGTTACCTTGGCTTGGCTTGTTTCACCTATGTTTAGGCCCATTGGCCTTAGCTCAAGTCTTGGATTTTTCACTTTCATCTGCTTCCATTCCATGACTTTCATCATGCTATTAGCATTGATCATGGCCTATTTCATAGGGCTTTGATTAAATCATGTCATTGTCCATTATAGTCCTTTCTAAAAGCCCGATTGGATTTGTTTAAGGTCATGTGTTATTCTCCCACAGTTCATGGATCTTAGGTGGAATTTGTTCAAGTCATGTATACAAATAATTCATGTTCAAGTTCATCACTCATTTCATTTCAAGCCATGATCATAATTAATCCAATTCATGTTAAGTCACATTCCAATCCATTACAAGTCATGTTCAATTTAAAATCCAATGCAAAACCAATTTGAAATCCATTTATTTTCAGTCAACTGATAATTTATAATCCATTATTGTCCATTCCGAAAATTAATACAAGCAAAAAATGATGAACTTTGAACCAATTGTTGACTTAGGTCAACTGTTGACTTTTTGATCAATGTCGACCAAAGTCAACTTAATCACTTTACATCTCTAAATATCCTAATCCTAAATCATCATGTTCCTTGATTGATCTTGATTGTCCAATTCACTTGGTTCTTCATGAAGAAGTTTTGTTGTCATCACAAGTCAATTGAACATGCATCTTGCAACACATTAGGCATGGCCTTCCTGCATCTTTCATCAACAACAACTTACTAGACGAACCTTGCATTGCATCGTCATGCCATCTTTTTAAACCATTAAAACAATTAACAAATTTACCCCGTTTAGTCCATTTCGAACCGGTTAATGAAACAAAACCAAAACAATCATAAACTCGCAAATTCTAATGCAAAACGTGCAATAGTAAATGCAGCAAAGGACATGCACTTCAAGGCTGTGAAAGAATTCAGCATTTGACATCATTTATGGGGCCTTCATCAGAATAGTAGCAGAAATACCAAACCCCACCATCCTCTCCAATTCTAGTTCAGCAACATTAGCACATCGCATTTCAAACTGACTCCTAATGATTCGACATGACCTACATCTGTCCTGATTCAAGCTACCACATGGCATCAATACATCTTGTGATTTTCTAATTTAAACATATCCTAATTGACCATGTTCACAAACATTTGAAACTATAAATTTTCCATAACAATTTCACGCATACTTCACTAGCTTTATAGGCCATTACCATGTAACCAAACCAAAAATTCTCTGTTAAAATTATCACAAGCTGGAAATGCATAGTAGCTGAACCAAGCTTCACTAACACAACTGATAATGGTCACACCAAACCTACCATTCACATTTCAAACCCACAAAGGAAAACATCACATGAAACGGCCTTGCAAGCCATCGAGTAAATCGACACCCGTAAGCATACCGCACCAGCAAGGCGAGATCTGCTGCAAGCCTTCCGAACCTAAGCCAAAATGAGCATAACAACATCCATGAAAACCCAATCCACTTCACAATAACATACACAATCAATTAACCTGCAAATCATAACTGGCATTGAATAAAATGTTCACTAACCTGCACAACAAACAAGTTCAAAGCACATTCAGTGAGGGTTGATTCACTGCATAAGGATTGGTTTGCCTTGTATCATCCAAACATTGATGTTAAATGTGCGCGGCATATCCTCCTGGAAGTTTGAACATTTGGATCAAAGGAAGCTCTTGTACTACCCAACAAATTCAAATGGTCGTGTTTGAAGAATGACAAAACCTGTAATCTGCAGTAAAATATAAAGAGCATGATTGACAACCATTTCACAACACGACAAAATACATACCAAGGTAAAACCTGCACCTGTAACAGGGTAATCATTAATCCCACAACTCATCAAATAACCTCCATTTGGGTTGAAATGGTCGAGCAATGACATCTGCAGGTGCAGGACTTGTTCAAGCCTCCCAATTGGACATGATGCTGATACCATGAACTATCCTGCAAAATAGGCGCAAGACTACGTAAGTCAGGATAGGAATAAACAATGACCGAAGAGATACCAGTCCAAACAATTCCTACCAGCTTAACGCTAATTGCAACTCCAAGTTCATTTCCGGATCCCCCTAATTTCATCTGCATTTGGTTTGGAGCTTAAGAGGAATCTGGGCAGTAATTAACCAAAACCAGTATTTAAAGAGGACCACCTGCATCTGCACACAACCTGTAAATTTTACAAGAAACATCCATTAGTGGCCATACATATCAACAAGAATGACTATAAGCAAGAAGACATTTGATTTCAACTTACAATACAACATGGGTTTTGGCAATTTTTGCAGCAGACTTAACTTGGTTCTATCGAGGAGAATGTCACCAAGATAGGAAATTCAAGTTACCCTTTAAGAATAATTAGCAGACCTAACAAAATCAATCAGACAATGAATCACTTATCCATACCAACTAACATAACTGACTATCCTAATCTCAGAATAGATAATAGAAGTTGTTAACAGTTTTTTTTGAGCTAGAAGTAATAACAATGTTTCATAACATAAATTCAGTTTAATAGAATTTGTTTTAGCAAAAATCAGAAATATAATAGAATCTAACTATCTCCCAACTGAATTTCCATTTACTAACAGAACTAATAATCACTTCTAACATAACCGATGCATTTCTAAAAAAAATTAATGAATTTCATATGGATTTGAGTTTGCATTTCTAACTGACTTTTGAGAGATCGAAATCTAAAAATACGGATCAGTCTTCAATCACAGGATTTTGGACTCACCATTTTTCAGATTCGAAGATCCAATCTTCACAATCTCTCTGAATCTTCAAATATCTCTCCCTCAACCTCACACATACGCACTCACTAGAGGCCATTGAAGCTCATCATTAGATCTTCAATAAGCTTGTGCTAGACTCCATTATCCATACTTACGAAAAAGAAGAAGAAGGACGCGAGGAAGGAGCCAAGAATTCGAGGAACTCGTACCTGAAAGACTCTGGTATTCTTTATCAACATCATCATTTTCTTTTCAACAGATTCCAAGAAATATCTGTGTTCTATAAGTAGGCTCCTATAGCGATAAATTCATGACCATCAAGTTATGGATAAGTTTAACGTCAATAAAACCAGAGTCGCCACCGTGCTTTTATTGTTTTCTTAGGAAAATAGAAAAGTACGAACAAAACCCACAGGTAAGAAGTTTTCAAATCAAAGCTAATAAAATGCCAGAGATTACAAGTAAGGGGTTGCTTACACAGAGGGAAGGTGTTAGCATCCAAAGTGTCATAGGTACTCTTAGGGAGCCCTTTTTTATGTGTGTATGTATTTTGGTATGAAAGATGTTTGCAATAAATAGAGTGTGGGGATGAGACAAGAATTCATTAATTATATTTTTGTGTTGGACAAGACCTTCGGACTTGTGCCTACGTACCAACATAAAATGAGGGATCAAAACCTCGTAGTTCGTGGTATCAATTTCAAAGTTAGCGGATTGCTTTTAATCAAAAATTAAGTTTAAAAGAGGCATAATAGATCCTAAAAGAGTTTGAATGAGTGTTAGTTCTTATTCTCTTTTGAAGTTTTAAGTCATTATGATTAGATTTACTTACAAGTTTGATTTAAGAAAAAAGTTAAAAAATGCAATGCATCAGGCCAAAATTTCTAATTTGCAATAAGGTCTATGTTTAGAAATCACAAGCAAAAAATATTTTTTAAAAGGGGGAGAGATTTTGAAATTTAAGAAGTAAGAGGAGATGAAGAGACTAATCCTAAGCATAAAATTAAAAGTTAAGAGTTGAAAAGATCTGATCAATGAGATGCAATCCAACAGACAAGAATGTCTAATAGAAAATCCACTTTCCCTTTGGACTTTGAATCAAGCAATAATCAGCAAGCAATTAACAATATCAAGCTAGGAATCAAATAAATATGGCCACATTCAAACAAGCAACTTCACACCTAACAGTCTTCTTTGTCTTTTCAAGTATCAGATGAAATACTCTTTGCTTAACTCAGAATAAGGCATTAAACATATGTTCAAAGTAACAGTTGCATCAAGACCATGTAGCAGATAAATTCATGTGGATCCTAGTAATTGCAGCAGATGAAAGCTCAAATCACAATTACTTGGTTTCAGAAATGTTGGCATTAGCCAAGTACTTTTTGCATATGGAATGTTGCCTAATTTTATGTCCAAAAGCTCGGATCAAATCCAACAGTCCACACAATTTTTTTTTAGGGTTTCTGTTGTTTATTAAGGATTTTAAGTTCCTAAGACCACAGACACAAACAAATATATACAATCACAGTATATGGCTTAAATGAGCAAAGTGAAAATGGCATCAACATAAACAAGTTAAATGATGTGTAAATAACAAATGAAATGGAAAATGACTTGAATTTAAATTTCATAAAGTAGATGACTTGGAAATAAAAACAAGATTAATAAAGGTTAGTCAAATGTTAGTTGATTAGATGTTAGTGATGTTTTGCTTTTAAATTGATTAAGTCATCCTTTGAAGAACACTCAACCCTCTATTCACAAGCATAAATCCTTGAACCAAGACATCTTTCAAAGGTAGGAAAAAAGACCAAGTTTCCACACAATACCATGAAAGGGAGGAGACTTACAATCTCACTTACTAGAATGATATGCCTTTAGGGTCAAATTTTAGCTCTATGTTAAGCAATTGTAATTGAACTTATGTAGAAGTCACAACTATCTGAGGTCGGGCAATAGAAATTTTGGTGTTAATGCATGTTAGAGATATGTTATAATGAACCACACTCATAAAACAAACCACACACGAAAAGAAAAAAGATCAAATGATGGACCTATCTCATCCATACTTGTATTGGTTCATCTCACACAAGGTTATTGATGAATCAATTAGCCTAAGGATATTGAGACTTCATTGGTCAATGGAAAGGATGGGAGAGAATACGATTGAAGATGAAGAGAGAGGGGAGCTAAGAGAAACACAAATTGTTCATGGGAGAAATTTTTTCAAATTAAAATCATCCATTCATTTTGGGAGATGAAATATACATTTCATCAATCCCCTAAATCCAATTATTTTAATCTAACAATAGTTAAATTAACCTTGACCAAGGCCCAAACAAGTAGTCAAACATAACAAGTCAATAAAAATGGCTCAACACTATTTTTACACAATTAATCAATTATAAGTAAAATTAAAAATGCATTTAAATTAAATTTAGTTTGGTCAAAATCTAAAACCTCTTCAAATCACCAAATAAATGGCCAAGACATTTATTCTAGGTCAAACAAGGTCAACGGACGTTAGACAAAAAAATTCATAATTTTTGAAAGGTCATAAGTATTTTTAAAAGATTAAAAATATATAGAAAAACAATTAATTCATGAAAAATATCAAAATTAATCCAAAAAATAATTTTAATTCAGAAAATGAAAGAGAAAAATATTTAAAGATTTTCGGTGAAAGTCCCATATTTTTTGGATTAAAAATGAAATTAATATGAATTAACTAAAATAAAACGAATAAATGAAAAATCAGAAAATAAAAAGAAAATAAAAAAACAAGGGCCATCAGATCTCCCTCATTAATTGAGGTGGCAGATCTGATGGCCAAGCGCGCGCTTCCACCATAGACTGCAGTCAATGCGTGCCCACGCATGGTAATAACTTTGGACGCGTGAGATTAGAACATGGAAACCAGATCAGATGGCCTGGATTGATCCAGCGCATCACCGGAGCCCTAGCTCCGGTCATCTTCTCCGGTGATCACCACCGGTGTGGTTCAGGCTCAACTTCATGGAAAATGAAAAGTGAATACATTAATTTGAAGGCAAAATGCTCAGGAGCACGAATCTGGCCTCAATTTTCTCCAATTCCAGGTATATAAAAATATACATGGATTTGAATTTTAAGGATCATGCACTGAGTTGCTTCGATTTGACCGCAAAGCAACTCAATCTTCTTGCCTACATTGATAGGACTTCAGACAACCAAAAATCACAAAGAATGGTGAAGAATTGAGGGAGATTCGAAGAGATGACGTTTCTGAAAATTCACCTTCAATAGAGTGTCAAACTTGCTCGATCTTGATTCCAATTGTGCTTGGCCTTGCTTCAGAAGCTTGTTGGAAGTGATTAGGATCAAGAAATGGTCTAGACTCTTGGAGTTTCAATCTCAAAATAGATGGAGATTTGAAACTCAATTTTCAAAAGAAAATCTTCAAGATTATCCTTTAATGGGGAGGGTTTGGATTACAAGTTCAAAGCTTGGGCATAAGGTCCTTAACTCTGAGCAATGAGGGTTGTATTTATAGCCAAAGAGATTCATTTCCACACACTTCCAAAAATGGAAAAATTTGAGTAATTCTCTTGATTTTGGCCAAATGATGTGATTTTGAACTTTTTGGAAAGGTGAGATCAAGGGGAAAAGCTTTCATGTTAAACACATTTTCATTCGAAGCTTGGATCATGATGAACTTTGAGGTGGAAGTTTGGGAAATCAAACATATTTGAAAATTTTCTAAGTCCCAAGTCAAATATTCACTTCTTCCACCTTGAATAACTTTTTCTATGGTCTTGAACTGAAAAAGGTACCTTTCTAAAAGTTATAGATCTTTCAAACCTCTTCAATATGGTCACAAATTTGACCTCATTTGGATTTGGCATGAAAGAGTTATGCATTTTAGAAGTTGAGGAAAATCACTTGTTCAATGGTAGTGGCCCAAAATGACCTATAACGCTTCCTCTTGGCACATGCATTTGGAAGTTGAATTTTAAATTACTCCAAACATAAAAGTTGAAGTAGACATATTTAATTTGATCATGGAATTTGAATGGATTCCATATCATACAAATTTAGCAAGTTATGGTCTTAGGAAGTTGACCTCTAAGCTAGGGTTCAGACAAAATGACCTTTAGTCTTTCACCATAAACAATCACTTTCCATGCAAAACTAGCTCTTGAATTCAACATGAAAGTTGTTCGTAATGTCAGTTTAAGTAACGTTTCTCTTGGAATCATTATCATATGACACAAATTGTAGGAGATAGGGTCTAGGGAACCCATGTTTTGACTAGTTGACTTTCTCCGGTCAACCACCATGAACCATCTTGCTAGCTTGACATTCTCTTTACTTTTGGGACTCATGGAGGATAATATAAGTGTAATATGATGAAATATGAAGTATCCCTTGAAATATTTGATCAAATGTTGAAGAAACTTGTTGAAGAAGTCACACAAGATACCCAGATGAATTAGGGTTTCCAAGGAAAACAAACTCCAAACTCTTGACGATTTCTTCATCAAAATGATATGTGAAGATCATGGGGATCCATATATGATGATTAGAGCCAATGTGAACCATTTATTGATTTCATTCCTTACATTGAGGGTCTTAAACCCTAGATATGACCTTGACAGCGCATAGGTGAGAATGCACACACTACCTACAAAAGTAACAAACTATACATTGACATATTTTTGGTATTTTGGTTAGTATGTAATGAAAAAAAGCATGATACAATCAAGAATATTCTTGGTGATCTCTCCCAATGAAAATCCAATGAATGATGGGGTAAGGAGGATGCCAAGGTGTGATCCCAATGCCAACGCATATGATGAGATAATATTAGGGATCTTAGGGTCAAAATTCGGGTCATACAGCTACCCTTATTTAAGGGCGTTCTAGCTGAGGAGATGAAGGTTAAAATCTTCGCATCGACTCACTAGAATGGACTTAAATAACAACATATAGAAACAAACTTTGGTCCCTAAGAGACCTCATGATGCATATGATATGAACGTTGAAAAGGAATCTCGTGGGGAAAATATTGACACAAAGGAAAAGAATCCGAAGAGACTAAAATTTCACGGGAATATAATGTATTCCATAAGGGAAACTCATTGGGGAGACAAAGACTCTGGGGGATAAAAAGTTGTGCGTAGGCCAGGCTACGACTTAAAAACTGTTGCGGACACGAGGGTAATTCCATGAAAATAAATCAAGGGAAAGACTCACTCGAGGATAAAGGGAAAATTTGTAGGGGAAGCGGTTAAATCAAAACAAAACTAAAATACTTGAACCAAACAAGGGATTGGAGACTTCACTGAGGAAGTACGCTCTCAAACTCAACTAAGGAAGATTGAACTTCAACACATGAGTACCAAAAGTATATTATCCATTACCGGTTACTGGGTAGGTGAATAACATAATCTAACAAGAGGAAATCCGTTACTGATTAGGATAAACATATCAAGGATGACTTGCTGAGGAAATAAGGTATGTTCATTACCAACTACTGGGTAAGAACAATTGTAGCGGTAAATTCATGATCATCAAGCTATGGATAAGCAAGACATCAATAAAACCAGAGTCGCCACAGCGCTTTTATTGTTTCCAAGGGAAAAGGGAAAACTACGAATAAAACCCAAAATTAAGATGTTTTCAAATCAAAACTAATAAAATTTCATAAATTACAGGTAAGGGGGTTGGTTACACAAAGGGAAGGTGTTAGCACCCAAAGTGTCATAGGTACTCCTAGGGAGCCCTTTTTTGTGTGCATATGTATTTTATACAGATTGATGTATAAAAACAAATAGAATGGGGGGGGGGTGAGAAAATAATTCATTAATTATATTTTTGTGTTCAACAAGACCTTCAGACTTTTGTCTACGTACCAACATAAAAATGAGGGATCAAAACCTCGTAGTTCGTGGTATAAATTTCAAAGTGAATGCATTACTTTTAACAAAATTAAGTTTGAGAGGCACAAAGGCCCAAAATAGTTTGAATGAGTTAGTTCTTTTTGACTTTTTGAAAGTTTAAGTCAAGTATAATTAAGTCTATTTACAAGTTTGTTTAAGAAAAGAAATTTGAAAATGCAATGGCATAAGGCCAAAGTTTCTATCTTTTGCAAAGTGGTCAATATTTAGAACAAAATTAGTTCAAAAAAAGAAGCTTTTAAAAGGAGGGAGAGGTTTCAAAATTAAAGAAATTCAGAAGAGATGAAGAGACTAATCATATGCACAAAATTAAAAGTTAAGAGTTGAAAAGATCTGACCAATGGATAGCAATCCAATAGACAAGAATGTCAATAGAAACCCAAATTCCCTTGGACATTAGAATCAAACAACACATAATGCACAATTATATCAACTTGAAGAGTAAGTCATAAAATAAAGATAGCCACATCCAAGCTTAGCCACTCCATGATCTTCTTCAAAATAGCCCATATAGCAGATGAATTCCACAAGTCACAGGTTCAAAATAACAACTTCACAATGATCATGTTGCAGATGAACTCAAGGGATCTTCAAATATGTACCAGATGAAGTTTCAAATTGCAAGCACTTGGTTTCATAAAAGTTGGCATTGGCTAAGTCCTTTAGCATTGGGATGTTGCCTACATTCTAAGTCCATTTGCCCAAGATTAAGTCATCAGTCCACACAAATGTCATTCAGTTTTTTTTTTGTTGTTATTATGTACATTAATGGTTAAGGACCACACAAATATACACAAGAATATATCGCACAATATGGTCCAAATGGACAAAGTGAAAATGGAATTAAGATAAACAATTAGAATGGTATGAATAATGGCAAATGAATAAAGACTAAAGATTAAATTACATTAAAGTAAATGACTTGAAATTAAATGTTAGTTGTTAGTGAGTTAGAAGTTAGTATTGTTTTGCTTTTGCTTTTTATTTTAAGTCATTCTTTGGAGAACACTCAACCCACTTATCACAAGCATGGTCCTTGAACCAAGACATCTTCCAAAGGAAGGAAAAAAGGCCAAGTTTCCACACAATACCATGAAAGAGGGAAGACTTACAATCCCACTAACTAGAATTATATGCCTTTTTATATCACAAATTTAGCGTTATATTAAGTAATCATAATTGGACTCATGTAGAAGTCGCAACTATTTGAGGTCGGGCAATAGAATTTTGGTGTTAATGCATGTTAGAGACATAGTATAGTGGACTATGCTCATGAAACATACCACACACAAAAAGAATATGCAAAAGAGGTGGCCTAATCTCATCCATACTTATGTTGATTTTGCAATCAACTAGACTTAGGACTTTGAGATATCATAGGCCAAATGAGATGAATGCATAAAGAAGGGGAATAAGATGAAGAGGGAGGGGGATGGATAAAAGCTCAAATTGGTCCAAGGAGGGCTTTTAACAAATTAATATCATCCATTCATTTTGGGAGATGGAATGTACATTCCATCAATCCCCTAAATCCAATGATATAGACTTGATAAAGTTAAATCAACCTTGATCAAGGCCCAACAACAAGAGTCAAACTTATACAAGTCATCACAATTGGTCAACCCAATTATTTGACATTTATTCAAATTAAAAATACTAAAATAATACATTTAAATTAAATATGCTTTGTAAAATTCCTAAAACCTCATCAAAACACCAAAGAAATGGTCATGAGATTTATCATAGGTCAAACAAGGTCAAAGGAACTCCGAAAAAAAATTTCAGAATTTTTAAAGACTTAAAAGTATTTTTAAACAATTAAAAACAAACACAAAATCAATTAAATCATGAAAAATATTAATAATGTTCCAAAAAATATTTTTAATTCAAAATATGAAAGAGGAAATTATTTGAAATTTTTTGGTGAAACTCTCATATTTTTTGGATCGATATTAAAGTTAATATGAATTAATAAAAATAAAAGGAATAAAAGAAAAATAAGAAAATGTGAAAAAACGTGAGTCACTTGATCTCCCTCATTAATTGAGGTGGCATATCAAGTGGATGGGAACACGCGTTCCATGATGGAACCTAGTCAGCGCGCCACACGCGTGGTAATCAAAATCAACGCCTAAGATTAAAACATTTTGAATGGATCCTGTGGCTGGGAGACACGCCAACACACCACCGGAGCTAGAGCTCTGGTCTTCTTCTCCGGTGAACCTCACCGGACAGGTCCCCCCTCAACCATCACCAAAATAAAAAGGGAAGACATGATCTGAAATAAAAAATAGCGTAGAGCACGAATCTAGCCTCAATTTATACTAACTCTAAATATATAAAAAGATATGAGGAACTCTAAGCAACTCAATATTCTCACCTACATTGGTAGGACTTCAGACAACCAAAGATCCAAGAGAATTGATGAGAATTGAGTGAGAATCGAAGAGATGAAGTTTTTTGAAAATTACCTTCAATGTTGTGCAGAACTTGATGTTGCTTGCTTCAAACATGATCTGATCACACTTGAGAAGCTTGCAGGAAGTGATTAGCAATTGTGCAAGGCTTTGGATCCTGGAGTTCTTGAATCTCCAAACAGTTGAGATTCAAACTCAATTTTCAAGTTGAAAATTGTCAGGTTTTCCTTTGGAATGAGAGGGTTTGAATTGGGGGGCAAAGCTGGCGCACAAGGTGTGTTTAAATTGAGCTCCAAGGGCCTCTATTTATAACAATTGGGACTAATATTTGCACACTTAATTTTTTTATAAAAGTGGTCATTTCATGCACAAGCTTGCATGGGCGTGTGCATGCCCATGAAGCAATCCATTATGATCCATATCCAATTGTTCTGAAGTTCAAATGAGGCTTGAGTGGCAAGGTAATGATATGAGAAGTTTTGGACATTTGATTTTCTCCAATGATGAAGCTCTGTTAAAGCCATGTGTGGACCTAGAAAACTTCATCCAAAATGCATGAAATTGGGTTCTTTGAAAAGCTTGGATCAAGGGGAATAAGTTTGGTGTTGAACACTTTTTCATTTGGAGCTTGGATCATGGTGAATTTTTAGGTGGAAGTTTGGAAATTTCAACATGTTAAAAATGTCTTCATCAAAGTTGTATCTATTTCAAAGACCTTAAAAATGGTCACCAATTTCATGTCATTTGGATTCAGAATGATAGAGTTATGCATTTTTGAAGTTTGGAAAAATCACTTGTTCAATGGTATAGGTCAAGAATGACCTATAATGTATCCTCATATCACATGCTCATAAAAATTGAATTTTATTGTGCAACTTGGAAATATTTCATCTCTTAAAAATTGAAAAAGTTATGGCCTTGGGAAGTTGACTTTCAAATCAGGGTTTAGACAAAATGACCTATAATGTTTCAACATAGAATATGATTTTCCTAGAAAAATTAGCTCTAGGTCACAACAT
Organism: Lathyrus oleraceus; assembly: GCF_024323335.1. Lineage (NCBI taxonomy): Eukaryota > Viridiplantae > Streptophyta > Magnoliopsida > Fabales > Fabaceae > Lathyrus > Lathyrus oleraceus. The sequence goes on along the minus strand of NC_066585.1, from coordinate 325,125,294 downwards.
GAAAGTTGTTTGGAATGTCATTTAGAGTAACGTTTCTCTTGGAATAATTTTTATATGGTGAAAATTGTAGGAGATAGGGTCTAGGGAGACCCAGTTTTGATTAGATGAATTCATTTGGCCAACCACCATCAACCTACTTGTTAACCTTCAATTCTCTTAACTTTCTTGGCTCATGGTAGATCATACATGCATAAGATGATGAATTTTGAAGTTTACCTTGATAAATTTGATCAATTGGTGAGATAGCTATTTGAATTAGTTACTCAAGATACCTGGTCAAACTAGGGTTTCCAATGCAAATCACCTCCAAACTCTTGAAGAATACTTGATCAACATAACATGTAGAGATCATTGGGACTCATATATGATGCTTATAACCATTTATGGATCAAACCTTAGTTGTGATCTTTAGCCATGAGGGTCTCAAACCCTAGATATGAAATTGATAGATTAATGGGATCATGCCCTACCTACAAAGAGTTAGACAAATGAAAGACATATTTTTGGTATTTTGGTTAGTAAAATGATAATGTACAAGTATGATACAATCACATAGTGCTTGGTGATATCTCCCAAAACAAACCCAATGAAAGAGGGGTAAGGAGGATGCCAAGGTGTGATCCCAATGCTAATGCTTATGATGAAATTGCACGAGTGATCTTATGGTCAAAATTGGGGTCTTACAGCTGCCCATATTTAAGGACATTCTAACTGAGGAGGTGAAGGTTAAAATCTTCATATCGACTCGGCGGAATGGGCTTAAATAACAACATATAGAAACAAATAGTGGTCCCTAAGAGACCTCCTGATGCATAGGATATGAATGCAAAAGCTAATTCTCTGTGGGGAAATATTGCCACAAAGTAAAAAGAAATCAGAGAGACCGAAAATCCACAGGAGTATAATGCATTCCATAAGGAAAACTCACTAGGGAGACAGAGACTCTGGGGGGATAAAAAGGGTCATTCGTAGGCCAGGCTATGACTTAAAACTGCTGGGGGACTAGAGGAATTCCATAAAAATATGGAAAGACTCAGCCGGGGAAACAAAACATCTGCAGGGGATACGAGTAAGTCAGGATAAAACTGAAATACTTGAATCATGCAGGGAAAAAGTGATTTCACTAAGGAAATACGCACTCAACTCGACTGGGGAAGATGAACTTCAACGCATGAGGAGCAGAAATTTATTATCCACTACCTGTTACAGGGTAAGGAGATAATAAAGATTTGTCAGAGAGGACACTTGTCACCAGTTAAGATGAACATTTCAAGGATGACTCAATGGGAAACCACCAGGAGGGAGTATTCATTACCAGTTACTGGGTAAGAATAACCTTACTGGGGAAACTGCAGAAAAAAAATAGGATTTACAACTACCAGTTACTGGGCAAAAGACCAAAGATCAAAATATTCGTCATCGGTTAGGATGAACATATCAAGGATAAACTCAATAGGGAAGAAAATTCGTCATCGGTTAAGATGAACATATCAACGATAAACTTGCCTGGGAACGTCAAGGAGGATACCCGTCATCGGTTAGGACGAACATATCAAGGATATACCAATTGAACAAAAAATTAGAAATTACATCTATCGACTGCTGGATAGATGACTGTCAAAGAGAAAATCTGTCACCGGTTAGGATGAATATATTAAGGATAGACTCTATGAGAGGAAAATAGGAATTATATCTATCGGTTACTGGATAGAATACCAAGAGAGTATCTGTCACTTGTTAAAATGAACATATCAAGGATAAACTCTGCACAAGGAAAAAGCAGGATTTATAACATAATACCATGGCTTATCATCTTTTACCTCAAAGTCTTCTTATCTTTAACAGATGCCCCAGGCGGGTAGATATGACTTTGGAGAAAGCATTTGATATCATAATACCATGGCTTATCATCTTTTACCTCTTCAACTGCAAATACATGAGTTGGTCTATCCAAGCGCATCATAGTAATATTGGGAACTTCATTCCAATATTTCACCATAATCATTGAAGCAAGCGTAACAAGAGCATCTGCCATCCGATTCTCATCTCGAGGAATATGTATGGGATGAGGCCAGGATGATTCGTCTCTCAGTCACCCTTAATCTGATTAACAACAAGGGTCAAATCACCATAAACATCAAGATGTTTGATCCTAAGATCAATACACTCTTCCAATCCCATAATACAGGCCTCATACTCCGCCATATTATTCGTGTATTTGAAAGTTAGCCTTGCTGTACAATGAAAATATGTGCCATGAGGAGTAATAATCACTGCCCCAATATTATTTCCATACTGATTAACAGCGCCATCGAACACCATACCCCATCGAGAACCAGGCTCTGGCCCTTCATCGAGAGTAGGCTCATCACAATCTTTCATCTTCAAATACCGAATCTCCTCACCAGGGAAGTCGTACTGAACAGACCGATAATCCTCAATTGGTTGATGTGCCAAGTGGTCATCCAAGATACTACCTTTAATAGCTTTCTGAGCTCAATACTCAATATCATACTCAGACAACAACATCTGCCAACGGGAAATCCTCCCAGTTAAAGCAGGCTTCTCAAAGATATACTTGATTGGATCCATTTTGGATATCAACCAAGTTGTATAATTCAACATATACTGGCGTAAGCGCTTAGCAGCCCAAGCCAAAGCACAACATGTCTTCTCAAGCATCGAGTATCGAGACTCACAATCAGTGAACTTCATACTCAAGTAGTATATTGCATATTCTTTCTTCCCTGATTCATCTTATTGACCCAATATACAACCCATGGAATCATCAAGCACAGTCAAGTACATAATCAATGGCCTCCCTTCAACAGGCTCAGACAAAATCGGAGGCTCAGACAGATATTCTTTGATACTATGAAAGGCCTTTTGGAAATCCTCGGTCCAATCATGACGCTGATCTTTCCGGAGGAGCTTGAATATAGGTGCACACATGGCAGTCATGTGGGATATAAATCTCGAAATGTAATTCAAGCGGCCAAGAAAACCTCGGACTTGCTTCTTAGTTTTGGGTGCATGCATCTCTTGTATTGCTTTGACCTTGGTAGGATCAACTTCAATACCTCTTTCACTGACAATAAAGCCCAATAACTTACCGGAACGGACTCCAAATGTACACTTGTTCGGATTCAAGCGGAGTTTGTACTTCCTCAAACGCTGGAAAAGCTTCAACAAATGTTCTACATGTTCAACTTCCATTTTCGAATTTGCAATCATATCATCGACATACACCTCAATCTCTTTGTGCATCATATCATGAATCAAGGTGGTCATAGCTCGTTGATACGTGGCTCCGGCGTTCTTCAAACCGAAGGGCCCAAGCACACGAACAGTCTTCATCTCTCAACTCCTCTACTCCTTGATTAGGGAGGGTTGAAGGCCCAACCATAACCATTGGTGTAGGTATTGGATAATCATAGGGCATGCAGTACTCAGAAGCTCTCTTCCTGACCCACGAGGTTTAGGGTTCCAAAGCAATACAATTCTTCAGACCAAGCTCTTTCCTTCCCTTCATATGAATCTTGCGCCAAACGCGGACCATTCTGCCCTTCATGTTTTGGGGATCTTTACCCTCTTGAAAGAACACACCTTCCAACAGAATGTTATTAGGTTTATCCTTAAAGGGGAACCCAAGTTGACGGCCAGCCAAAACAGGGTTGTAGTTAATTCCACCACATGTACCAAGAAGAGGCACATTGGAGAATTCACCACAAGAATCAATAATCTGGACACCATCATATACACGGTTGTACCAAAAGATATCATCATTAGTGAGAGACATAAGTCTCGTGGACCACCGTACACATCCTTTGTTCTCCTTGAAGGCGAGCGTCTGTGGCAAGTGCGAAATAAACCACTTGTACAAAAGTGGCAAACAGCACACAATGGTACCACCACCCTTTGCATTCCTCATATGCAAAGAGAAATACGTGTCACCCAACAGAGTAGGAACGGGATTAAGAGTGAAGAAAATCCTAATAGCATTCACATCCACGAAATTGTCGATGTTGGGGAAATTATCGATGAGAAGTACAAATATGGCTTCAAAGGCGTCCTCACTCATGGCCTTCCCAAACGTAGTAGCTTGGACAATGAGGAAATCAGATGGGAGACCTTTAATTCCACCTTTGGTAGTCATATGAGCACCAATATCAGATACATCTATGTGCAACAGATCAACAATCTCTTGGGAAGAAGGAACTCTCTCCAAGCCACTGAACGACAACTGATCTAGAATAGGTATACCCAAAAGATGGGCATACTCCTCAAGCGTAGGAAAAAGATGAAAATCCATAAAAGTGAAGCAACGATACAAGGGATCATAGAATTGCAACAACACACTCATCATACCTTCATCCACCTGAGTAGCAAAAATAGACAGAAGCTTCACATGACGAGCCTTGAATCCAAGGGGTCTAGTACATAGGATGTCAAACTCCTTAACTCTTTCAAGTCGGGTTGTCTGACACTGTACTTCTTCGTATTCCTTCTTTGTTTATCCATGAATTAAAATTTGCAAATAGACCTCTTAAGTTCCTTGGAAATTTTCTCATTGTTGATGATATGGATGTGAATGGATGCATGAATGCATGGATACAACGTTCACACTCAAGGATCAAGCAAGACACACCACACAAAGGTCACGAGATGGATTAAGTCATCCTTAAAATCAATCATCCATTTTGGTGGATTATGGTTTACACCTTATCAACACCCAAGTTCAATTGATATTAAGGATATACGAGAACGGATCAACCGCGAATCAAGGGTTTGTTGCAAGTCACGAGCATGAAGTCTTGTTTAAGAACCACCCAATGGGAGTGTACTATGGTAAAACCTGACAATCATGTTCTAAAAGAGGTTCCCATAGTCATCATCCCATCTTTCGGATATTATCGGATAAACGACTACTCGTATTCCAAAAATATTCTCAAGAGAGACTCTTATGAGTGTAGTATCGCGTAACAATCGTATGAAGTCTTACACTTGAACGACCTTCGCACTACGTCCTAAAATAGGCCAAGATGGGCTAGGTAATCTAAGGTCCTTGGCTTCTAAGGTATATATTGGAAAGAGTAATGCCTAACCATGACTACTAGTGTGACGTTATTGATCCCAACAAAACCTCCACCAAGTGAATGGGCTTGCAAGTCAACATGCTAAGGAATAACTCCACACAAGTCAACAAGACTATGCCATTCTCCTATCATAAGTGCACTCGAGTTCGGGTATAGAACTCATCTCACCAGAGACCACCAAGCACACAAGTAATTGATATATCAAACAATTCAATACATTACAAACAATACAGTCATCCCAAATTTGCATAAAAATATGTCACAAGTGAATATAAACATACAATACAACAAAGGCAAAAAGTATACTAAACCCACTAGGAAAGTCATCCCCAACAGAGTCGCCACTTTTTTATAGCGGGGTATTCGTTACCTTTAGATTTATTGACTAAATCAAAAGTAAATCATACAATTCGAGTTTCCACTGCACTTCTATTTATCCAAAGGAAAAGTTAGAAAGAGAACAAAAACCGAGAAGTTTTATCAAATCAAAAACTAATAAAAATGTCAGAGATATGGGTAAGGGGGTTGGTTATGAAATGGGAAGGTTTTTAGCCCCCAAAACATCCTTAGTACTCTAAGGGATCCCTTTTTGCAAATGTTGTATGGTAGGTTGGTATTTGTGAAAATATTTGTGCCATCATGATTGGGGAGATGAGAAAAGAATATACAAGTTATTTACAATTTGTTGTTTGAATGGATAAACCCATTGCCTATGTACCATCACAAAGGTAGGATCAAAACCTCGTAGTTCGGGGTAAAAGTCTCAAAATAAGTTGGTGAATTGGTTTGTTAAAATCCTTAAGGTCTTTTGTTATCAAAGGGAGAAAACTCAACCTAAACCAACAATCCACCATGTGAGGAGAGCTTCAACATAGTAGTGAGGGGTTAACCCTAAAATAAGTATGGAAGACTTACAGTCCAATCACTAAGGATAAGGTAAGGTTTACATCGACCACTATGATAACTTAAACCTATGGCTAATGTTTATAAAAAAGGTTTTAACAAAGGTGGCCATTGGAACCACAAAAATCATTTGAAGTGAGTTGTATTTACCAATTAGAAGTATTAACAAAATGAAGTCAAAGTTGACTTAAGATTCAATTCAAAATTAGTATTAATGAAAATAGTTTGAAAAATCAAAGGCATAAGGCCTAGGTTTCTGATTTGAAGACAATGTCAATGTTTGCATAAAATGAGTTTGGCTTGGGTTAGAGTGGAGAGAAGAAGAGAAGGGCTAGTCCTAAACATGCAAAGATGAGAGAAGAAAATAAAACCCTTGGAGTTCCTTTGTTGAGATCATAAAGATGATCCAAGATGCTCCTTCCTTTGGACTTGGCAATTAACTCAAGCAATCAAACAAATATTCAATCATGCTCCTAGGATCTCCATTTGCTCATGACAATGGTCCTTCTAACTATCTCAAGTTTGGAATCCCTATCACACAAGAACAAACAATCAAAAGGTTCATAATGCAATAAAAGAAATGGACAAAGAGAGAGTTTAGATTAGGGGTCCTTTCAAGTCAACTTCAAGATTAAGCATTCTAAAGGCATGAGGCCTAGTTGCTCTTCAACAATTTTAGCATTCTAAAGGCATGAGGCCTAGTTTCTCTTGAACTCCATTAAGAATAGGTGAGGTCCTAATTCTAAGTCCTTTCTCCTTTTTGCATTGGGTTCATACAAACAAAGACAAAACAAGCACAAGGCAATAGTATATTTACACGATAATATGCTCAAGTGAGCAAAAGGAAAATGGCATAAACATAAACATGAGCTCAAATGAGCAAAAGGAAAAGAAAATATGAATAAATGAGCAATAAATTAAATTGCATTAAAGTAAATTGCAAGAATTAAATGCTTGAATTAAAAGTTAGTAATTATTAGTTAGTGTTAGTGTGCCATAAGGCAATTTAGCGCTATGTTAAGCAATCATAAGTGGACTAATGTAGTAGTCACACCTATCTGAGGCTGATCAATAAAACTATAGGCAAATAAACACAAGTTAGAGACCATGACTAGTAAGCCAAGCTCCTACAACTTGTCATGCCAAAAGAAAATAAGAGTGACCTTGTATGGATTTCAGGTTCTTTGCTTGACCAAGAAGCAACCTACCTTGGACACAAACAATTCACTTGATCTTTGATCAAATTAAATTTGATTTGGATCAAATAAGGTTAAGTCCCTCATATGTCAAGGCTAACCACAAATCATTAACTCATTGGTCAAAAGAAAAAGAAGAAGATGAGAGATGAAGATGAAATGTAAAAAATGAAAATTCAAATGACATAACCAAAACATAATGATCAAATATGAATGGGAACAACATCAATCAATGGTAAACAGAAGTGAAATGAAGATTAGAAGTCAAGAAAGGTCAAACAATTTTTGATATTTTTTGGAATTAAAATAATACATAAAATAAAATGAACAAAGTAAGGTCAAACTTTAAATCGAATGCAAATCAACTTGGATAAGTCCAATTGGATTATCATAAGTCTAACATGGTCAAACTAGGTTTGACAAATTTTCTCAATATTTTTTAGAAAACAGAAACTATTTTTAAACAATTAAAAATGAAGAAAAATACCACAAATGGACTAAAATCTCAAATAAATCTCAAATCAATTAAGAAATTGATGAGAATATTTTTCATAAAAGGTCAAACAAGGAAAAAGCTCAGATTAGATCATGGCAATTGGATCCAAGGGCCAAAGAGTTGCCACGTAGGGACGGTGGTGGAAACCACCGTCTTCTCCGGTGAGCCAACAGAAACCGGCCACCAGTTGTAGGTTTTGCAACCTCAACCAAACCACACGTGCATTATATCAAATTAAAGCTACGGTGACGTACATCACTCTTGTAACCTTGGATTTCACTCAAGATCCCTATGGAAGGAAAAATATGAGATGGAAAATCCAGGTGTTCAATCTGCAGTGCATCGATTCATGAAATTAAAGCCACCATTGGCTTACCTCTCACACGAGGACTTCAGAAAACCAAACAAACTCAAGCAAAGCACAATATATGGTGAGATTCGAAGAAAAACAGTTAAGATGTAAACCTTTGAAGTGCAGCTTTGATGAACACAATCCACTCCAATTCTTGATTGCAGCTTGATCTTGAGGTATGGTATGAATGTAAGGCTTAGGAATTAGTATCGAAGATCAACTGATTTTGTTGAAAATCAAACTTGAAAACTGAAATGAAAATGCAAAATTCATTTGGTGTGAGGTTGGGATTCAATTCCAACAGAGTTTTAGGCACCTTCAGGTTGAGAATTGAATGAAGCAATGCATCTATTTATAATTGAAGCTGCAAGGAGAGTGAATGGAACTCGTGTGCATGATCATTGGGTCCTCCATGCATGGGCCTGTACAGGCGCATGTGAGGCCCAAAACCAATTGGAATTGCAAGCTGAAGTGATTTGGAGAAGGTTTGGACGTGCAGATTGAATGGCAATTGCTTGTGTAAGAAGATTTCATGTGAAATGCATAAATGGTCACAAATATTCCCCTCTTCGAAAGTCCCATATGGAAAATCCAAACATAGGCATGTGAGTAATGGTTGGAAAGGCCTTAACATAAGGAAAAAAATCTATGTTGAACAAAAATTCATTTGGAGTTTGTAAAATTGTGAAAACTGGCCATGAAGTTTGATGTACAAAACATGTCTTTGAAAATTTTGCCAGAAGTAACCAACTTCAAGCCCTTATGTTTAAATGATGCAATCCTAAAATGGAAAAATCTCCAACATAAAAGTTATAGATCGTTTCATTAAAATCAATTTAGACTGAAATTTTGCATCATTTTGAATTTTAATGAGAAAGTTATGGGCACATGAAGTTGGATTTTTTCAAGATTCAATGGCTTTGGTCCAAAGTCACCTACAATGTTTTGTATTATCACATGTGTTTATTTTAGAATTATGGAATTTTGTCCAACATAACAAATGAATTATAAATCTCAAACTTTCTAATTCAATTAGTCTAAACTCGAAATCATAAAAAAAGAAGGAGTTAGGTCCTTGGGAAGTTGACCCAAAATTAGGGTTTTAGTCAAAATGACCTATAATGTTTTGAAATTAATGATGACATTCCAAGTTTCAAATGGATTTTTTATAAACATTAAAGTCTCTCATATTGTTCTTAAGAACATTTTTTCTCGTGGGGTCATCATCATTTGACAAACACATCAAAAGTTAGGTCTCAGTGGATTTCAAAATAGTCAGATGACTTGACTGGTCAACTTCTCAAGTCCAAAATTCAAATCCTGATGAATGAATGATTGAGGGGACTCACATAGGCTCATATATGCATAAAATAGTGAATGAATGAACTTACCTTGATTGAATTTGATCATAGGTTGAGGTTGCTTCATGAGCAAGGCACAGTCAATGCACAGTTGAATTAGGGTTTCCTTGGGAAGCAATCCTCAAGCCCTTTGGTTTATATTGATCAAATTGGAAAATTGAGATGCTTGGGGAGACATATATGATGATTTCGAGCTTTGGGGACCATTGGCATGCTTGCTTTCATCTTCATCTGGCCATTTCATTGAGCATAGGGGCCTCCTTGGAGCCTTGGATCTCATGATTGCTTGAGCTTCAAAACAAAAGATGTTAGTAACATATTTTTGTGCTTTTGGTTAGTAAACAAAAATAAGAAAATAAATAATATACAACTTAAGCATGCTTGGTGGTCTCAAACTAGTCACACAAGTCCCAACCTTAGGGTAAGGAGCCAAGATGCTATGATCCTTGAGGAAAAATGCAATGAGAAATGGTGTGACGAAGGAGAAGGACGATCCAAAACGCAGCGGAGTTTAAAATTTCTCCTTTAATGATCCTTATGAATGGGAATGATTAGTGATAAAATAGTTACCTCTTGTGGCGATTATAACCTTTGATGCAGATCTACGGAGCGATCACGAACGTTGAACAATGACAACGCCTCTACTCAGCCCACACGAACGTATTCCTTCAATCTCAATGCTAGCTGCTACGAATGAAGGCTTTGAGTGAGAGAGAGAGAGAGAGAGAGAGAGAGAGAGAGAGAGAAACGAAATTGCAACTGCAACAATGCTTCTACACAAGGGTTCTATTTATAGAACCACTTGTGTGGGTTGCAAGCTAAAAAGCCCACTCAAGTGCATATGGCCCATATCTTATAATATGCCAAAATCACATAAGCGCGTGGTACCTTACCATATTTCGTATTCTACTTAAGTACACCGTACCTTACGATGTTCTATAATTCACTTAAGGGCACCGTACATTACGATATTCCTTAATTACTCTATCTCTCATCAATCCGTCCTTTGTGTGTGACCCTATAGGTTTTCGCGGCATTGGAAATTATATTAAATCACGTATTTAACATAATAAACAGTGAGCGGTATCTAGCAACACATTACTTCTACCCAAGACACGAAAATGTCATGTGATCTGACAAATCCTTCTGTGATAATAATTATGTATATAATTACCCTTTTGCCCTTATGTCTATATTGAACACAAGGCATAGACCGTGTCATCCTTGTCCAGTTCAATATTGGGCCCATAGACATTTATCCTGTTATGCAGGATGGGCAAATTCCATCTAGGTCACTCATGTCCCTTAGCATGCTTCGTGGAGTACCCATCAACTGTCTTTATGGTCATCCAATTATGGACAACGTTTGATCAACAATAAGGCACTCGACTCTACATCTAGGGTCCATAGTGGTTTCAGGTCGAAGGGGTGGTATACACCATTATCACCATGAGAATAACTTATGACACTTTGCATAACATTCTATATAGTATTCTCATAGCGGGTCAATCCAGTATAAATATTACTCTTAATATTCATACATATGTTTAAGACTTGATAACTCTTTATCCATGATCCATGAGATGTGATCATCAGTCTATAAACATAATAGTCTTCATGCTTTAAAGTTATCCCACTTCATAATAAATCTTGACTACAGATACGTTAAAAATAGTGTCCTTATGTTTAATGTGATCTCATGATTAAGTCATACTTGATACATTAAATGGACTAACTATTCTAGGGACTTTATTAAACAAACATAATAAAGAAAAAGCCTTTTATTATTAATAAATAATTCGATACAAGTATCAAAAGTATTGGCCTCTAGGGCTTACACCAACAGCTTGGTGGTCTCAAACCACTCACACAAGTCCCAACCCCAGGGTAAGGAGCCAAGATGCTATGATCCTTGAGGCAAAATGCAATGATAAATGGTGTGACGCCATGAGGGATCTTAGTGTCAAAATTAGGGTCTTACAGGCACCTCCTTCCCATCTTCTAGCATCACAGCGTTGTATCTGTAGGGAACAACCTTGTCAGATGAATACGGGACAGGACCCGCTGGCTGGATCACAAGAGCTGGTGATACCTTCTTCTTGTTGCCATCATATTTGACGACAACATGCTCAGGAATACTGCATACAGGGGTGATAACATCGACTTCGTCCTTGTTACGATTCTGAAGTATTTCAATCATTCCCTGATCAATCATCTCTTGGATGTCCTTTCTAACTTGTCGGCATCCTCTCTCGTTGATAGTGCACACGTGGAACCTATCATGGTCATGCTCATAATGGATGTGTTCACACAATAGCTTATGCATCTCAAACAAAGATTGCCTTATGTCATTAACAAACATGACTTTATATTTTCCAGGGCATCCCTGGTCCATGTTAACAGCTGCTTTCCCATGCTCGGGCAATGGGTTCTTCTTAACATTAGGACCTACGTCCTTGAAAAACAATATACCGCTTCTCACAAGGTCTTGCACCTTGGTCTTCAACGGGTAACAGTTCTCAATGTCATGTCCGGGAGCACCGAAATGATATACACAATAAAGTTTTGGCTTGTACCACCACTGAGGGTTGGTTGGTACAATGGGAGGGTCTCGTGGAGTGATCAATTTTCTATCAATCAAATAAGGATAGAGCTCAGCATATGACATTGGAATCGGGTCAAAAGTTACCCTCTTCCTCTCGTAGTTGTTGGTGCTGGTGTTATTATTGTTTCGAGACTGGTAGGCTTGCTATTGGTGACGGTGATGTTGTTGTTGTTGTTGTTGTTGATGATGAACTTCTCAAAAAGCAGGTGCTATATGAGCCACCTGGTGTTGGTTGACGACAGGGCACACATTCTTCCTCTTTAAAGAGGGCCTTTTTATAATATGGGAGGACATAGCATGTGCATCTCCTTCCTTCTTCTTAGAAAATCCCCCATACCTCTTTGCTGAAGAGCTGTCTTCTCTGGATAACCATCCTTCACGGACCCCTTCTTCCAACCTCATCCCTATATTCACCATTTCGGTGAAGTATGAGGGAGCACTGGAAATCATCCTTTCATAATAGAAAGAGCTCAAAGTCTTCAAAAAGATCTTTGTCATCTCCTTCTCCTCTAGGGGTGGCACTATCTGAGCTGCCAATTTGCACCATCTCTGGGCATACTCCTTGAAGGTCTCCTTGTCCTTCTGCGACATCGCCCTCAACTGGTCCCTATCCGGAGCCATATCCATATTATATTTATATTGCTTGATGAAGGCCTCGCCAAGATCGTTGAAAGAGGGGATGTTCACACCCTCCAGGCCCATGTACCACCGGAGAGCAGCACCAGTCAGGCTATCCTGAAAGTAGTGGCTTAACAGCTGGTCATTATCGGTGTGTGTTGACATCTTGCGTGAATACATCACAAGATGGATGAGCGGGCATGTATTTCCCTTGTATTTCTCAAAGTCAGGTACTTTGAATTTAACAGGGATCTTCACGTTGGGCATAAGGCACAACTCAACAGCACTCTTACCAAAGAGGTCCTTACCCCTTAGATTCTTCAGTTCCTTGCGCAACTCAAGGAATTGGTCTTTCATCTCGTCCATCTTTTCATAGACGTCCGGACCCTCAGATGGTTCAGAATGATATATGGTGTCTTCAACTCGGGGTAAGGTGTGTACAACGGGAGGTCGCACAGATAAGACTGGGCTAGATGCCGGCAAAGAAGCGAGAGTAGGAGAAAAACCCTCAGGCACAAAATTAGAAGGCATTCCCCAGGGGAACCCGGCTGGCATAGTAGGAGCGAAATGGGTTGTTACAGCAGGCATAATAGAAGATGCTATCCCTGAAATAACCGTCCTCGCAAGAGGAGTTACAGGAGTTGGCAAAGCATGGATTTGGGCAACCAGAACTGACTCCATCATGGCAGTCAGCCTAGCAATTTCCTCTTTCAGATCCCGATTCTCTTGCTCTAAGTGCTCCATTATCCTCGGAAGAATAGATCTGGTATTATACCGGTGCGTCAGCTTGTCTTCAAAATAAATGAAGAGCAAAGAGTTAGACCACTGAGCTTGGAACAAAACCTGCTTATGCATATGATGCATGTAATGTTTGTGCATATGATTTGTTTTTATCTGAGGAACTTTATAGAGATCTATTTGCAAATATTCAAAAATATTAATCTTTTAAGACATATATGGAATAGTCATAGAAATAATATTTGGAAAATTTTTACACCAAAGAAGTAGTACAGTTTTGGTAACCAAATGCAATACAAGAGAAATGGAGAATAAACATCCTATGGAGCCCTAGAAACAATATTCCAAAGCCTTCGAGATCGGAAGATAAGCTGCACGAAGCCTCTTCACCTCTCTCTCATAAGCTGCTTCCATATCAGCCTTCTCCTTGGCGAGTCGATCATACTTCCTCTTCGAAAACCTGGATGAGTATGGAAGAAGAGAAGTTACCACATCATCAGGCTCATCAATGACCTGATGCTCTAGAAACTCTATCCCTGACCCTTATCTTTGACCTGTTGAAGAAGTTCCTCTTGCTCACGAACCCAAGCACGCGAACGATCTTCATCTCTCAACTCCTCTACTCCTTGGTTAGGGAGGGTTGAAGGCCCAACCATAATCATAGGGGTAGGTCTTGGATAATCATATGGCATGCGGTACTCAAGCGCTCTCTTCCACACTCAAGAGGTGCAGGGTTCCAAAGCAATGTAATTCTTCAGATCAAGCTCCTTCCTTCCCTTCTTCAGATCAAGAGGCGCGGACCATCCTGCCCTAAAAGTTATGGGGATGTTTACCCTCTTGAAATAACACACCTTCCAACAAAATTTTGTTGGGTTTATCCTTTAAGGGGAACCCAAGCTGACAGTGAGCTAAATCAGGGTTGTAGTTAATTCCACCACATGTACCAAGAAGAGGCACATTGGAGAATTCACTACAAGAGTCAATAATCTGGACGCCATCATACACACGGTTGTACCAAGAGATATCAGCACTAGTGAGAGACATAAGTCTCATGGACAACAATAGAAATCCCTTGTTCTCCTTGAAGGCAAGCGTCTGAGGCAAGTGCAAAATAAACCACTTGTACAACAAAGGCAGACAACATACAATGGATCCACCACCCTTTGCATTCCTCATATGCAAAGAGAAATAAGTGTCACCCAATAGAGTCGGAACGGGATGAAGAGAAGAGAAGATCCTAATATCGTTCACATCCACAAAATTGTCGATGTTGGGAAATAGCATTAGCCCATAGATGAGTGGCACAAATATGGCTTCAAAGGCGTCCTCACTCATGGCCTTCCCAAACAAAGTAGCTTGGGCAGTGAGAAAATCAGATGGGAGACCTTGAATTCAACTTTGGTAGTCATATGAGCAACAATATCAGATACATCCATGTGAAGCATATCAGCAATCTCTTGAGAAGACGGAATCCTCTCAAAACCACTGAATGGCAATTGATCCAGGATAGGTATACCCACATGATAGGCATACTCTTCAAGTGTAGGCAAAAGCTGGAAATACGGGAAAGTAAAGCAACGATATAGAGGATCATAAAACTGCACCAACACAATCATCAGACCTTCATCCACCTTGGTAGAAAGAATAGACAGGAGCTTCATATGGCGAGCTTTGAACTCCAAAGGCTCTAATACATAAAATGCCAAACTCCTTAACTCTTTCAAGTTGGGTTTTCTGAAACTGTACTTCTTCGTATTCCTTCTTTGCTTATCCATGTTTGAAAATTTGAAAATAGATATCTTAAGTTCCTTGAAAATTTTCTTATTGTTGATGATATGGATGCGAATGAATGCACGGATGCAATAATCACACTCAAGGATCAAGCAAGTCACACCACACAAAGGTCACGGGATAGCTCACGTCATCGTCAATATCAATCATCCATTTTGGTGGATTATGGTTTACACCTTATCAACACCCAAGTTCCATTGATATTGAGGATATATGAGAACGGATCAACCGTAAATCGAGGGTTTGTTGTATGTCACGAGCATGGAGTCTTGATTAAGAACCACCCAATGGGAGTGTACTATGGTTAAACCTGACAATCATGTTCTAAAAGAGGTCCCCATAGTCACCATCTCATCTTTCAGATACTATCGGATAAAACGACTACTTGTATTCCAAAAATATTCTCAAGAGGGACTCTTATGAGTGTAGTATCGCATAACAATCGTATCAAATCTTACACTTGAACGACCTTCGCACTACGTCCTAAAATAGGCCAAGATGGGCTAGGTAATCTAAGGTCCTTGGATTCTAAGGTTTATATTGGAAAGAGTAATTCCTAACCACGACTACTCGTGTGACACTATTGATCCCAACAAGACCTCCACCAAGTGAATGGGCTTGCAAGTTAACTTGCTAAGGAATAACTCCACCAAGTCAACAAGACTATGCCATTCTCCTATCATAAGTGCACTCGAGTTCGGGTATAAAACTCATCTCACAAGAAACCACCAAGCATACAAGCAATTGATCTATATTAAGCAATTGATACATTACAAGCAATACAGTCATCCCAAATTTGCACAGAAATATGTCACAGATAAATATAAACATACAACACACATAAGAAAAAAGTAGGCTAAACCCACTAGGAAACCGTCCCCAGCAGAGTCGCCACTTTTGTGTAGCGGGGTTTTCGTTACGTTTAGGTTGATTGACTAAACCAAAAGTAAACATACAATTCGAGTCACCACCGCACTTTTATTTATCCAAAGGAAAGGTTAAAAAGCAAACAAAAACTGAGAAGTTTTATCAAATCAAAAACTAATAAAAATGTCAGAGATCTGGGTAAGGGGGTTGGTTATGAAATGGGAAGGTTTTACGCATCCAAAACATCCTTAGTACTCTAAGGGAACCCTTTTTGAAAATGTGTGTTGTAGGTTGGTATTGGTGAAAATATGTGCAAAAGATTGGGTGGATGAGAAGAGAATATATTATATTTACAAATTTTGTTGTTTGAATGGATGAACCCATTGCCTACGTACAATCACAAAGCTAGGATCAAAACCTCGTAGTTCGGGGTAAAAATCACAAAGATTGGTGAATTGATTTGATCAAAAGCCTTAAGGTCTTTTGTTATCAAAGGGAGAAAACTCAACCTAAACCAACAATCCACCATGTGAGGAGAGCTTCAACATACTAGTGAGGGGTTAGCCCTATAATAAGTATGGAAGACTTATAATCCAATCACTAAGGATAAGGTGAGGTTTACATCAACCACTATGATAACTCAAACCTTCGACTAATGTTGATGAAAAAGGTTTTAACAAGGGTGGCCATTGGAACCACAAAAACAACTTTAAGTGAGTTGTATTTACAAGTTAAGGGTATTTATAAAAATGAAGTCAAAATTGAATTAAGGTTTATTCACAATGAGTATTAATGAAAAGATTTTGAAAAAGTCAAAGGCATAAGGCCTAGGTTTGTAGTTTGAAACCAAGGTCAAAGTTTGCAACAAAAAGATTTTGGCTTGGGTTAGAGTGGGGAGAAGAAGAGAAGGGCTAGTCATAGAGATAATTCAAGATGCTCCTTTCCTTTGGACTTAGCACACAATCAAGCAATCAAACAATTATAGATTCAAGCTCCTAGGATCTCCATTTGGCTTGTCTCTCTTAACTTGGCTACTCATGACAATGGTCCTTCTTACTATCTCAAGATGTATTCCCTATCACACAAGAGCAAACATCAAAAAGTTCACAATATAATAAGAGGAATGGACAAAGAATAAGTTTTGGATTAGGAGTCCTTTGAAGTCAATTTTTAAATTTAGCATTCTAAAGGCATGAGACCTAGTTGCTCTTCAACAAGTTTAGCATTCTAAAGGCATGAGGCCTAGTTGCTCTTGAAGGTTAAACCTCTCATATGTCAAGACAAACCATAAGACATTAACTCATTGGCCAAAATAAAAAGAAATGAGATGAAGATGAAAATGAAATGAAAAGAGAATTCAAGGATCAAACATAATTGGTCAAAAGTGAATCAAATCATCGTCAACCAATGCTAAACACAAGAGAAATGAAGGTTAAAAGTCCACAAGTCAAACATATTTTTTTGGGATTTTTGAATTAAAAATAAATGCAAAAATAAAATGGACAAAATATGGTCAAACCTCAAATTCAATTCAAATCAACTTCAATAAGTCCAATTAAATTCTCATAGGTCTAACATGGTCAAACAAGATTTGACGATTTTTTCCAACAATTTTTGAAATCAGAAACTATTTTAAAATAATAAAAAAACAATAAAAATAACACAATTTGAATTAAAATCTCAAATAAATCTCAAACCAATTAAGAAATTGATGAGACTATTTTTCATTGACTTATCATGATCCATATGTGTTAAGAAAATATTTTTGGATTTTTCAGATATCAATAAGTATTTTAAAATGAATTAAAACTATTAAAAACTAAACAATTCACAAAAAATATTAAGTGATGTCACAAAAATAATATAAAATCAAAATATGAATCTAGATTTTTCAAGAAATTTTTTGGCATTGGTCTCATATTTTTGTGACTTCAAATACAAATTTATGAATTTTTGAAAATAAAATGAATTAAATGGAATTTATCAGAAAATAAGAAAATAGAAAAAATCCAGCGCGCTTGGATCATTTCATTAAATGATGTGGCCATGATCTGGAGGCTCAGAGGCGCAAATCCACGAAAGGCCTAAGTCAAACGCGCTACATTTTGATTTAAAATAAGTCATAACAATGGAAGGCTGAGATTATAACGTGTGAACACAATCCAATTGATCATAGGCTCCCACGTGGGGATGGTGGTGGAAACCACCATCTTCTCCGGCCAGCCAACTGATTTCGGCCACCACGCGCAGGGAAATGAAGTTTAATGAAAATGAAAAAGCAAGGTATCAAAATGAAGTTGAGGTGATGTACATCACCCCTGTAACCATGGATTCTCCTCAAAGTTCCTATTCAGAGAGAAACATGAGCTTGAAGATCATGGTACACAAACTGAAATGGCAAGATTTGCAAAATTGAGACCACCACTGGCCAGCCTCATGCTTGAGGACTTCAGAAAACAAACAAACCAAAGGATTTCACATTATATTTCAAGATCTGAATCAAAAAAAGTTTGGTGATATACCTCTTAAATGGAGCTTTAAATAGCATAAATTGTCCAAGCTCTTGATCTAATTTTGAACTAGAAGTGTAATGGTGATGCAAGGTTAAGGAATTAAGACTTGAAGATCAACTAATGATGTTGAAATTCAAGCTTGAAATTGAAAATGAAAACTGAAATTCCTTTAGGTGAGGGTTTGGTTTTCAATCCAGCAACGTTTAGGATCTCCTTTAGGTTTAAAAATGAAGCTCAAGGCACTTCTATTTATAGTTGTATGTGATGCAATGCCATGCTTTCCTTCGTGTGCATGAATTTTGGATCCTCCATGCATGAGCCTGTACACGCGCATGTGAGGCCCAAAAGTGAATGGAAATCCATGTTGAACTCATATGTAAGGGAACTGGACGTGTAACTGGAGCTGCATTTGCTTGCACATGAAGTTATGATGTGAATTGCACAAATGAACATAAACATTAAGCCTTTCGAAACTCACTCATGGAAAATCCAAAAATGGTCATGTGAGTAATGGTTAGAAAGCTCTTGGAATAAGGAACAAAAGTCATGTTGGGCAAAAATTAATTTGGAGTTTAGAAATTTATGAAAACTGGCTGTGAAGTTTTGGGTACAAAACATGTTTAGGTTCCCCTTAGAAAAATTTGCCAAAACCAAGCAACTTCAAGCCGTTTTGTTTCAATGATGCAAGCCTCAAATGGAAAAACCTCCAACCTTAAAAAGTTGTATATATTTTCAATATGATCAATTTAGACTTAAATTCTGCATCATTTGGATTTTCTATGAGAAAGTTATGGGCACTTGAAGTTGGACATTTTTCAAATTCAATGGCTTAGGTCCAAAGTGACCTATAATGTTTTGTATTATCACATGTGTTGCTTTTTTGGATTATAAAATTTTATCCAACATAACATTTGAATTACACATCTTAAGATTTTCAATGCATTTGGTTTCATCCCAAAATCATAAAAATTAAGGAAGTTAGGTCCTTGGGAAGTTGACCCAAAATTAGGGTTTCAGTCAAAATGACCTATAATGTTTTAAAATGAATGATGACCTTCAAAGTTTCAAATGCATTTTTGATGAACATTAAAGTTGTTTATATGGTTCTTAAGAACATTGTTTCTCTTGGGGTCATCTTCATTTGACAAACATATCACAAGTTGTGTCTCAGTGGATCTCAGTTTGGTCAGATGACTTGACTTGTCAACTTCTCAAGGCCAAACTTCAAATCTTGATGAATGAATGATTGAGGATCCTCAAATAGGCTCATATACGAATGAAATAATGAATGAAAGAACTTTCCTTGATTAATTTGATCATAGGTTGAGGTTGCTTCATGAGCAAGGCACAATAAATGCATAGTTGAATTAGAGTTTCTTTGGGAAACAAACCCCAAGCCCTTTGGATTACCTTGATCAAATTGGAAAATTGAGATACTTGGGAGACATATATGATTATTAGGAACTTTGTGGACCATTGTCATGCCTTTTCTCATCTTCCTCTAGCCATTTCATTGAGCGTAGGAGCCTCCCAAGAGCAGGGGATCACATGATTACTTGAGCTTCAAAACAAAAAGAGTTAGTGACATATTTTTGTGCTTTTGGTTTGTATTCCAATAAGAAAAGAAATAATATACAATACAAGCATACTTGGTGGTCTCAAACCAAATCACACAAGTCTCACCCCTAGGGTTAAAGAGCCACACATGCTATGATCCTTGAGGCAAATGCAATGAGCAATGACATGATGCCATGAGGGATCTTAGAGTCAAAATTAGGGTCTTATAGTTGGTGAGCCAAATGGTCAACCAAGATACTACCTTTGATCACTTTCTGAGATCGGTATTTGATATCATACTCTAATAACAACATCTGTCAACGGGCAATCCTCCCAGTTAAAGCAGGCTTCAACATATACTAACGCAGACGCTTAGCAGCCCAAGCCAATGCACAACAAGTTTTTTCTAGCATAGAAATCCGAGTCTCATAGTCGGTGAACTTCTTACTGAGGTAGTAAATCACAAATTATTTCTTTCCGCTCTCATCTTGCTGACCAAAAACATAACCCATACTATCTTCAAGCACAGTCAAATACATGATCAACGGTCTTCCTTCAACAGGTGGAGACAAAATCGGATGCTCAAGCAGGTATTCCTTGATACTATCAAATGCTTTGTAGCAGTCTTCGGTCCAGTCACAAGACTGATCTTTCTTAAGAAGCTTGAATATAGACGCACATGTGGCAGCCATGTGGGAAATGAATCTTGAGATATAATTCAAGCGGCCGAGAAAACCTCTAACTTGCTTCTCAGTTTTGGGTGCATGCATCTTATGTGTTGCTTTGACCTTGGCAGGATCAACTTCAATACCCTTCTTGATGACAATAAAGCCCAACAACTTACTAGAACGAACACCAAATGTACACTCATTTGGATTTAAGCGAAGTTTATACTTCCTCAAACGTTGGAATAGCTTCAACAAATGCTCGACATGTTCCTCTTCATCAATTGATTTAGCAATCATATCATAGACATATACTTTAATCTCTTTATGCATCATATCATGAAAAAGAGTAGTCATTGCCCTTTGGTAAGTTGCACCAGCATTCTTTAAACCGAAAGGCATCACTCTATAACATAATGTTCCCCAAGGTGTAATGAATGTGGTCTTCTCCATATCTTAAGGTGCCATCTTGATAAGATTATATCCAAAAAATCCATCCATAAACAAAAAGACTTTGAACTTAGCAGTATTGCCTACCAATATATCAATGTGTGGCAGAGGGAAATCATCTTTCGGACTGGATTTATTCAAATCTCTATAGTCAACACACATGCGGACTTTTCCATCTTTCTTCAACACAGACACAATATTGGCCACCCATTGCGAATACTTAGCGGTCACAAGGAAACCGACATCAATTTGCTTATGCACTTCTTCTTTGATCTTTACAGCCATATCAGGATGCATTCTTCTCAATTTCTGCTTGACTGACGAGCATTCTGGCTTCAACGGTAATATATGCTCCACAATCTCATAATCCAAAATAGGCATGTCTTGATAGGACCAAGCAAACACATATGAATATTCTCGAAGAAGATCAATCAACCCCTTCTAAACATCTGGACACAGTCAAGACCCAAGCTTGACTTCCTTCACGTCATCCTTGGAACCCAAGTTGACTAGCTCAATCTGCTCTTCGAACGGCTGAATGATTCTTTCATCACGCTTAAGTAGACGGTATAACTTATCACTTACTTCTTCATCACTTTCCTCCTCGGCCTCAAACATAGGGAATTCAAAATTTGGAGATGGAGAAGGATCATTGTATTCAATGGGGTTAGAAACCAACCTGCATATGATTTGATATTATAATTTTAGAGAAGTGAATTTGTGACCAAATATTATGCAGATGGACAATTATGTTGTTTATTTATGTTTTTTTTTGTGATTACCATTTTCAGAATAAAGCAAAAAGTAAAAAACAAAACATCATAGATGTGGATGAATAGAATTATATTTTATTAATGATCAAATTCAAAATGCCCAAACAATGTTCACTTCTCCCTTAGGAATAGGAGAAGGATTTTGAAAACATAGAAAAGAAATTAATTAGATCGATGCAAAATAATAGGAATATCAATAGCATTCCAATTGTTACAATCCCTTCCATGCGTCACAAAATTGGTGCAGTCTTCCTCTTCGTCATCTTCTAGCACAACAGCTAAGTGTTGTTCATTGCCAGACCAGTTCTTCTTTTGTTGTCGAAGACCTATACCATGCGCCCCCACTGAGCAACATCGCCTTCTTCTACAATTTTCTTTGCATCTTTCAATGAGGACATGAATGCCCCGACCGTCTTTTCAATAGCAATAGATAAGGCTTGGAACAGAGTTCCAACCTCATCCTCAGCTTCAACATAACAGAAAGATGACAGGTGGCTAACCAACAACGCCTTTTCCCCACCAACAATCACAAGCTTTCCATTCTTCACAAACTTAAGCTTCTGGTGTAAAGTGGAGGTAACAGCTCCCGCCTCATGGATCCATGACCTTCCCAATAGGAAACTATAGGCTGGGTGGATATCCATTACTTGAAAAGTAATTTTAAAATCACTCGGACCTATCTTAATTGGAAGGTCCACTTCACCAATAACTGTTTTGCGCAAACCGTCAAAAGATTTGACGATTACACCGCTATACCTCATAGGCGCTCCTTAATATATATGTAGCGGGGTATGCGTTATCATTAGATATATTTACTAAATCTAAGGTAAACCATACAAGTCGAGTCGCCACCGCACCTCTATTTATCCAAAGGAATGGTTAGAAAGCGAACAAAAACCTAAAAGTTTTATCGAATCAAAAACTAGTAAAAATGTCAGAGATCGGGGTAAGGGGGTTGCTTATGCAATGGGAAGGTTTTAAGCACCCAAAACATCCTAGGTACTCCTAGGGAGCCCTTTTCATACTTGTTGTAAGGTTGGTGTTTTGTGAAAATTTATTTGTGCAAACATGATTGAAGAGATGGGAAGAGAATATACAATTTTATTTACATTTTGTGTTTGGATGGATAAACCCATTGCCTACGTATCATCTTAAAAAAGATTAGGATCAAAACCTCGTAGTTCGGGGTAAAAATATCAAAATGAGTTGGTGAATTGATTGGTCCAAAAGCCTTAAGGTCTCTTGTTATCCAAGGGAGAAAACTCAACCTAAAACCACAAATCCACCATGTGAGGATAACTTCAACATGCTAGTGAGGGGTTAACCCTATAATAAGCATGGAAGACTCATTGTCCATCACTAAGGATATAAGTGAGTATTACATCTACCTCAAGGAGAACTCAAACCTAATAGCTAAAGGTTATAAAAAAATTTGATTAAGAAAGTGTCCCTTGAAACCACAAAAAAGACATTTGAATGGCTTATATTTACCAATGAAAAGTATGTACAAAATATGGTCAAAGTTGACTTAGAGGTTCAATTCAAAATAAGTGTTGTGAAAAGATAGTTTAAAAATCAAAAACATAAGGCTTAGGTTTCTAATGTTTGAAAGAAATGTTAAATGTTTGCACAAAAAGTTTTGGCTTGGGTTAGATTGGAGGGATGAATAAGAATGGCTAGAGTCCTAATCATACAAGAGATAAAGGATAAGAAACAAAACCACACAAGGAGTTCCTCTCTTGAGATCATATTGATGATCCAAGTAGCTCCCATCCTTTGGAATATGCAAGCAAGATAATAGTAATCTCAAGCAACAATCAAACAAGTCTCTTAAGGGATCCTCAATGCATCTTGTATCTCTCACTTTGGATGAACATGGCAATGGTTCTTCATTTTCAGCTCTCATAGAATTCCCTAGCACCAAAAACACACACATCAAAAGTTCCATGGAGTAAATCAAGAATGGACAAGAGTGAGTTTAGAGGTTTGGTCCTTCTAATCCATCTTCAACATTAAGATTCTTTTACTCCAATTTGCATAGGGAAAGTCCTAGAAACTAAGTCCATTTGTCCATTTCTTTGCATTTGGTCCACAACAAATCAAAACAAAACACAAACACAATAATATATACACAATTATGTGCTCAAATGAGCAAAGGAAAATAAAATAAAATGAATAATATGTGCAAGAATAGTAAATTGCATAAAAGTAAAGAGCAAAAAGTAAATGTTAATTGTTACTGGTTAGTGTTAGTAGTTAGTGTGCCATAAGGCAAATTTAGCGCTATGTTAAGCAATCGAAATTGGACTTATGTATAAGTCACAACTATCTGAGGCCGGTCAATAATAATGTAGGCAACAACACAAGTTAGAAGTCTTGATTAGTAAACCAAGTTCCAACAACTTGCCATGCCAAAAAAGAAGAAGATAAATGATCTTGTATTGGTTTCAGTTCTTTGTATGATTTAGAAGACAACCTATCCTTAATGCAAAGCCATTCACTTGATCATTTGATCAAGATGAATTAGATTTGAATCAAGGAAGATTAAACCTCCCTAATCAATGCTAACTTATTAACCTTTAACTCATTGATCAAAAAGAAAAGAAGAAGAAGAAGAAGGAGAAGGAAATGGATAATGGAAAATGAAGAACATAAGATGGATTAGGTAAAATGAAATGTACCAATCCATAAATGTTGACCAAAGATAAGGAAGATCAAGGTCAAACCTTCAAAAATCAGAAATGGGATGAATATTGGATATCAAGAAATAAACAACATATTTTTGGCATTTTAATATTTGAAAATAAACTTGAATTAAAATATTAAAGAGAGGTCAAACTTCAAAATCACTTCAAATCAAATAAATCTAAAATCTCAAATAAATCTCAAATCTATTAAAAAATTGATGAGATTATTTTTCATAGATCCATCATCATTCAAATAGGTTGAGAAAATATTTTTGTATTTTTTGAATATCAAAAACTATTTAAAATGAATTAAAAATAACCAGAAAAGAGAAAATTCACAAAAAATATCAAATGATAAAATAAAAAATATTAAAAATCATTTTTAGAAACTAGAATTAAAAAGAGAAATAATGCAATTGGTCCCATATTTTTTGGACCAATAATAAAAGAGATATAAATTTTGGAAATAAAAATAAATAAATAAAAATAAAATCAGAAAATGAGATTTCATTAATTGACGTGGAGGATCTAATGGTTATGGCATACGCGCGCACCAAAGTCCTCTGTCAATGAGAAACACAATGCATTAAAATAAGTCATAACATCCAAGCGTGGAGATTAAATCTGGGATATGAGATCAACGATCCATATTGAATCTGGCAATGAGACGGTGAATGGCGCCACCGTCTTCTCCTGTGAGCTCCGGCGAAGATTAAAAAATGCAGAGATGCAAATGCTCATTAAAATCGACGATCTAGGTACCGTTCGAAAGAGGAAGTGATGTACATCACTCCTATACCATTCACTTCCATTCTAAATTCCTATCAAGAGAGAAATCAAAGATGGAAGCTTGATGGTGTTCATCATGAACTTTTTCGATTTCAAAAATTAAACACACAACAATGAAGCATTTATAGAGAGGACTTCAGACAACACAATATCCAGTTCAATAGATCAAGGAAATAGGAGATTCGAAGCAAAAAATAGTTGACCAAAACCTTTGGATTGTGAAGCTTTGAGTCCCTTTCCTTGGCTCCTTTTACAAAACAGAACTTCTATGGATCAAATGATGAAGGTTTAGGAACTTTAGATCTGAAGATTCAACCAAATTCAATCGAATTTCAAATCTGAATTTTTTGAAGAAAATGGATTTAGTTCCTTTGGTATGGTTGGGAATTCACTATTGCAGCATTTCAGGCGTCCTTAGGAAGATCAATTATGAAGCATAGCACATGTATTTATAGCTGGAAATGGTTGAGCAAGTGAGTTTACTCGTGTGCATGACCAAAGGATTTCTCCTTGCATGGGCTTATGTGATAATGTGAAAGGCCCAAATTCAATTGCATTTGCATGCTGATGATCAAACAAGTTGAAATGGACATGCAGTTTGCAAGGCATTGGCTTGTGTATGGAATTTTAACATGAAATGTACAATTGGTCATAAAACTTCAAGTTTTCGAAAGTCCCTTTTGCAAAATCCAATAATTGACATGTGGGTAATGGTTGGACAGGTCTTACCATGAGGAACAAATGTTATGTTGAGAAAAAACTCAATTGGAGTGTGGAAATTAGTGAATTTTGAGTTTAAAGTGTGGGGTGCAAAACATGCATGAGTGAAGTTTCCAAATTTGGCCAATGTTCAAGCCCTTCTGTCTCAATGATGCGTGCTCCAAATGATAAAACCTTCAACATGGAAGTTGTAGATCTTTTCAAGATAATCAATTTGGACTTAAATTGTGCATCATTTGGATTTTTGATGAATAAGTTATGGGCACTTGAAGTTGGACATTTTTCCATTTTAATGTATTTGGCCCAAAGTGACCTATAATGTTCTGCATTATCACATGTATTTATTTTGAGATTTTGAAATTTTTCTCAACATAACATTTGAAATAGACATAATAATATTTCCAACTCATTTGGTCCCACCTCAAAATCATACAAAATGAATTAGTTAAGTTCTTGGGAAGTTGACCCAAAATTAGGGTTTTAGTCAAAATGACCTATAATGTCTTGGAATGAATGATGATCTTCCAAGCTTCAAATCAATTTTGGATGAACATGAAAGTTGTTCATATTGTTCTTAAGAACATTGTTTATCTTAGGGTCATCTCCATTTGACCAACACCTAAAAAGTTTGGTCTCAGTGCATTTTGAAATAGATAGATGAATTGACTGATCAACTTCTCAACTCCACAACTCATATCTTGATGAACTGATGATTGAGAGAATTCAAATAAGTTCAAATATGCATTTAATGATGGATTAAAGAACTTCCCTTGATGGTATTTGACCATGGGCTGAGTTTGCTTCATGAGCACGACATTATTGATGATCAGATGAATTAGGGTTTCCTTGAGAATCAAACCTCAAATCCCTTGACTTGCTTTGATCAAAAATGATGGATTGAGATACTTAGGAGGCATATTTGATGGATGAGAGTTTTGGGAACCATTGCCATGCTTGCTTTCATCTTCTCTTGACCATATTATTACACAAAGGATCTCCTAAAAGCTTTTAGGCCTTGTGGTTGCTCCAGCTACAAACAACAAATGTTAGTGACATATTTTTGTGCTTTTGGTTAATAAATAGAATGAGAAAAGCAATGATAGACAATTCAAACATGCTTGGTGATCTCAAACCACTCACAAGAGGTCCCACCCAAAGGCAAAGGGAACCAAGATGCTCATGATCCTTGAGCCTTCGCAAATGCAATGTTATGATGCCATGGGGGATCTTAGGGCCAAAATTGGGGTCTTACAGATGCCCCTATTTAAGGTCATTTTAGCCGGAGAAGTGAAGGTTAAAATCTTCGTATCAACGTGGTAGAATGGGCTTAAATAATAACAAAGAGACGAATTTTGGTCCCTAAGAGACCTCATTATGCAGATGTATGTATGCGAGAGGGTAATACTTTGTGGAGATATGTGTCCACAAAGAAGAAAAGAAATCAGGAGGGGCTAACCATCCATGTGAGTGACACACTCAATGGGACAGAGACTCTGGGACTCCTATGGGAATAGAAAAGGGGATAAATTGCGTGAGCAGGGCATGACTCAAAGCTTAAGGAGCAGGATTCCAGAAGAGTAAATCAAATGGAGAGACCCGAGTTGACTCAAAGGCGCATGTATTGGGGAATATGCCAATACAACGGGATTATCGACCAAGGGATACTTCAGACGAAAGTCCGGGCTAAGACGGGGAGAATCCACTAAAGGATCTCGCTGGGGAACATCCAAACAGGATTCCTCTGGGGGAAGCAACAAAACGAGGTATTATCGGTTACTGGGTAATAAGCTCAAAGAGACATGTGATCAAAACACCGGTATAAGGGTGAGAGAACAACATGCTTGGGGAGAATGACTATCTAAGACCGGTATGAGGGTGAGAGATATCAAACATCCAAAATCATCTGAGGAAAACCTAAAGGTATATTTCAACTCAGGAAAATCGGACTCCACAGAGGACAAAAGTCATAATAGGTAGCAGAGAGGAAGAAACACCAGGGATACCGGTTGCTGGGCATATAATAGGTGACCGACCAAGGCGTGAATTGGGGAATATTCCCAAGACACTCATCATCCAAAAGAGGGCTAACAGCAAACTCAACTACGGGATGGACATTCGATTCCGCAAAAAGGATACGAATCTTACTCGAATGGGGAAGATCAAAGACCTCAACCGAAGAGTGAATGAGATATATCATCTATTACCGTCAGAACGTATATAACATACTCACATGGAAGATTATCCACAACCGGTTATTGGGTTAATAAAGGATAAATCGATCGAAAAGAAAGGACATTGAGATACCGAGAACCAGGTACAAAATGATGACCAATCAAAGGGAGAAACAATCATCACCAATCAAGGGTGAAATGAAAGATGACTCTGTCGGGGAAAGGATGGATAATTACTAGTTAATGAGCAACTAATCATCTAGGCTACGGGGGGAGCGTGGGAAGCTGACACAAGATGCCAATCTGGGATCAAACCAGAGAGGCAATGATGAAACAAGACTTATCCCTATGAGAATATAACTCAATGGGAAGTTCCATCCCAATATACGTGTTGGGAGGAATACAGAAACAACCATCATCCATGAGGACATAACTCGGTGGGGAATATGGAAGAAAGGATTAAACATTTTCTGCTTATGGGGTTGACTCTACATGGGGAGATCAGACATAGACACATGCTTGGGATTATATTTCTGATTAGCAGAAGATAACAGACAAAGATATCTGACAAAGGACGCAACATGAATGACTGAATGTTAAAATTATGCATATATGTATGGTTTATGTATAATGAATGCTGACAGAACAGACATATCTAACACAAACAAGTCCGTCGATCGATGGAGTAGCCATCCGGTACTACATCTCAGGAGAGAAATCCAGGTTCAAAGGAGGACATCCTATCTTCCAGGGATCAGGAACAAAGGTCTCTGCAGGGGTAATAAACAACCCTTCCAACCGGTAACAGGATCATGGCACAGATAAGTTCTGTTGGGAAAGCCACTCCGCCGGGGAAATTATCAAAAGGGTGATGGATCTTCGTGGGGATACAACTATCGCAACGCGAAAAACAACCGGCGGAAAAAATACAGAGCCGCCACCGAAGTTATTCATCCTATGACGGAAAGGGAGCGGAGGACTAACCTAAGAAAGGGAAAGGAACGGTCTTACGACCAGATATTACAAGGTACGGGAGTCGGTTACGAAAGGGGAACGTGTTACCACCCCCCACGTCCGCCGTACTCGATGGGATCCACGCTCAAAAGATAGCTCAAAGAAAAGGAAAAGTTGCTAATAAACTGCTCAAAGAAACTGCACGAACTGGAATGATAAACGGGTGGGTAAAAGAAAGAAAACGGAGGAAGTGGACTCGGCAGGATGTCGCATCCTGGGCCTATGTAGATTGTCAGAAACAAAGACACCAAAAGGACGCTGAGACGTCAAAAGACACACTCAAATGCCAATACATGGAGTTAAATCCACCTAAGAACAAACAATGGTCATGATTTGAATATTGTTTTGCTTACATCTCAAGCCAATAATGAATGGTGAAGATTTGCTCCAAAATGAAAATTCGAAGAGAGAGAATTTTTGAGAATTTCTTGAGTTCTAGATCTGAAATAATGTGACTTTTGACCATGATTCCTTTGCACAATTGAGCCAAATGATGTTATTTTAGGATGCCTTGGACATGAGAAGCATTACATCAAAAGTTATGCCATTTTGAATTTTCATGCACACTCTGTGATCAAATGACCATAACTCCTCAACTATTCATCATATGGACATGAATTAGGACTTTTTGGAAAGGGGAGACAAAGATCTACAACTCTCATTTTCACCAAAAATCGATTCGAAACATCTTTGACATTGACAAGTCAGGTTGAAAGTGGACCAAAAACTTGCCAAATTTGGAAACTTTGAATTACAGGTCATTTTCCATTTTTAGTAACTTTTGTCATGACCTTTGAATCTTCAAGATGGATGTTTAGAATGATGAATAGACCCCATTTGAACATGATTGAGGTGTCTCAACTCATTTCCCCACCTCATAGCCCTCAATTGTCTGCACAGTTGACTTTTGGTCCTCAGATGACCTTGAAAATGTCTTGATCCACCTGAGCCTCTACCACTTGGTGAAATTGCTTCAAAATGAAACCCTAGCTCATGTAAGCTCCTTGTAACATTCATGTGGTCCTCATCCCAAGAAAATACCTCATCTCTCTGAGAAACCTTAGTTGGAAGAATTGCATTGATTATGGCTGACCAGAGGTGACAACCCTATTCTAGAGGAACCTGAGGATGCACTCTGACACCCTTGATGATGATAGAACCATGATGATGGTGATATATCCTTGCAGACAAGATAATGCTTAAAATATATGAAGAATCAAGAAACCCTAATTGTAGCTCATACCCTCAAATGGTTGATGATCAATTCATAGAGACCCTCAGGCTTGAATCATCTAACTTCCTTCTCTTTTGAAAAGACTTTGGAGGATGACCTTCTCCTTTTCTATGAGATGAAAAATGCAAAGCCTAATTCCCTAAAACATGAAATGCAATGTCCCAAACTAGTCTCAAGAAGAGGGTGGCAAATTTTGAGGTGTTACAACTGCCCCTATTCAATCCACTAGAGACCCGAAAAGAAGATAGCAGCGACTTTCGCACTTTCGAGGTATCAAGGGATTGAATACAATAAAAACCTAAAAATTTGCGCTGAAGTGAAGTGAAATAATAATTCCTGTCAGAATCGGCAAAGAGGTGGTCTTGAAAGGAAGATCCGTCTGGTACGGTGAGAGTCGATCTGAATACCGAAAAGAACGTTAACCTGGATACCAAAATAAATGGTAACGCAGAAATAACCATGGCCTGAATGCCGCTTATCAGTTTGAATACCGAAAAACTGGCCTGAATGCCACAAGTTCCATCGACCTGAATGTCGGAAACTCCTTCGATCTGAACATCAGAAAACTGGCCTGAATGCCATTTCGGTCTGAATATTGGAAAACTGGCCTGAATGCCACAAGTTGCATCGACCTGAATGTCGGAAACTTCTTTGATCTGAACATCGGAAAACTGGCCTGAATGCCACTTCGGTCTGAATACCGGAAAACTGGCCTGAATGCCACAAGTTGCATCGACCTGAATGTCGGAAACTTCTTCGATCTGAACATCGGAAAACTGGCATGAATGCCACTTCGGACTGAATGCCGGAAAACTGGCCTGAATGCCAATTCGGTCTGAATACCAGAAAACTGGCCTGAATGCCACTTCGGTCTGAATACCGGAAAACTGCATGCCTGTCAGCATCGGCAGAAATAGGGAAAAGGATAATTGAGGCGGCGCGCAGGCCAACGCCCCGTGCTGGGAATAATGAAGGTAAGCCACGAACAGGCTGCCCTTATTCAATCCACTGTGAACCTGTCGATATGAACAGCCTCGGCTTTCAGATGATCAGGGTGAAGAGTGGTTGAATACCAAAAACAAACGAACAATTTGCACTCCACTGGAAATTTTCTTTTTGCTATTTTTTTTTCTTGAACCCCAAAACAAATATTTTCTTTCGCGCGGATGATCCCTGATCACCGCATTTGAACCCCGACAACTTTATGTCACTCTTGCTGCCAAATAATGAACCCCGTTCTCCATTTGAACCCCAGTCGCCTGGCGATAACACTCAATCGTCGTTGTGAACCCCATTCTCCAGAAGACACCCTGTATCTCCTTTTCTCCATTTGAACCCCATTCTCCATTCTCTTGTGATAATTCCGCTGGCAACGTTGGAAATAACATCCAACACCACTCTGATGGCGACATACTAGAGGGTACACCTCCACGACAGGAAGGTAACCAGCCGTTTGTGTCCTCTGCCGAGGTGGGTGCTGTTGCTGTTGTACAGGTTGATTACCAGCAGGAATTGTTATTGCAGCAGTATGCTGGTAGTAATGATTCCTACCGGGTCCTCTCTAGGCATACACAACACTTGAGTCACCCTCTTTCTTGTGCTGACCATTTCCAAAAGGCTTCTTCACTCCACACGACGGAGCATTTCCTTGTATTTTTCCCATTTTCAACCAGCTTTCAATCCTCTCACCGCCCACTCCTATATCCGTAAAACCAGTAACTGGACATCCCAGCATCCTCTCAGCAAAAGTCCCCTGAAGAGTACCCATGAACAAATCTGACATCTCCCGATCCACTAATGGAGGTTGAACCCTGGCAGCCAACTCTCTCCACCTTTGTGCATATTCTTTAAACCCCTCGTTCGGCTTTTGAGACATTCCCTGCAACTGGGTACGGCTTGGTGCCATGTCAGCATTAAATTGGTATTGTTTGAAGAAAGCCTCTCCCAAATCCTGCCAGGTCTTTATATCGGACGATGTTAGCTTGGTGTACCACTCGAGAGACCCTCCAGATAAGATATCCTGGAAAAAGTACATCCAGAGCTTCTGATCCATGGTGTAGGCAGATATCTTTCGAACAAAGGCCTGAATATGAGTTTCCGGGCAAGAACTTCCATTGTACTTATTAAACGTGGGCACCTTGAACTTCTGTGGGATCACAATCCCCTCAACCAGCTCCATATTTGTCATGTTAATAGTCTCGGGAGTGGTATGGCTTTCCAGAGCCCTAATCTTTTCTGCTAGCACTTTAATCTCTTTGTTCGGCGGTTGAACACCATACTGACCGAATTGCTCATTCAGCATAGAAAACTGATCCTCTTCTTTATCCTACACAACCCCAAAGAAAGGAGAAAACTGAGCTTCTTTCGGAATGTTTCCACCATGACCTGAGCCACTGCCTGCAGCAAAACCGAGACCACCACCATTGCTGATGACCACACCACCATTAGTTGCCTTATTTCTCGGATCGCCACCACCCCTAGAACCACCAGGACCATTGTTGGAGTTACCCTCTTGATTACTACCATTATTGGCAATCGAAGCCAGCTCAAGCCTCTCCACCTTCTCAGTGATTGCTTTCTGTCCCAGGGCGAATCCCTGCATGGCGTTGATCAACTCACTCATCTTCTCTTTCAACTCGAGAATGTCAGTATTGGATGGATCCATCAGCCTGGGTTTGTTGCGTCTGGTAAAGTATCTGTGCGGACGAGCTACGTGCAGAGGTATGATTCTGCGTGCGCGAGCAATAATTCCTGAGACAATCAAACACGTTAGAAACCGACACCCACAAAATAGAAGACAAGTTTATATGATTCATGCATCAATGCAATGTCTATCCATATGAGGAACATTCTGTCCTTCGATTCTGGCTTCATCAAGACGGATAATAATTCGACAACAACATTCTGACATCAATCATCTGGCTTTGCCGTACCGAACAGAAATTTGTGCTTTTAGCAAAAGGATGTCTCTCAAACAGAATCTCAATCAAGAATGTACCATGCATATGGATAAACATGAGTTGGATGCGGATGAATGCAAAATGGGAATGATGCAGATGCATGAATGAAATCTATAGTGCCAACCTCCAAGACATTTGAACATCAACTGTACTGGACTCCGGTCTTAGAACTGATCACAACCATCCAAGGGACTAAGCAACCACAAATCCAACTCGGGGGTTCCTAAATAAACGGAACCGGAGGATATATCACCATCATCACAGGAAAGTAACTGAACGGATAGCAACAAGATCATCTGAACAAGTAACCCCAAATCCAACCCGGGGATCCGAAATAAACGGAACCCGCTGATAAATACCACGGACAGAACTCCGGCGTCTCAGAAATAAATATCCATAAATCCAACTTATAAATAGAACCCAAGAACCAAACCAAAGTCACCATCAAAGAGTCACCAACAGAACCTGTACCTGTAGGAACCAAACCCCTCCCCTCATAGATGAATTCTAATAAGGTCATCCTAAGGCGGATAATCGATCTCGACAATCGGATGAGATACTCAACGGGTTTGCCCTTTCGGGTGTGCCGTGCAGCTCTCATTAGATCATCTAAACCAAAGATCCGGGAATGAACGGTCACCAAAGTCAACAACTCAAAAGAGATAACCCTACCATAGTGGAAACTCCACCAGGGAGAGCTCTCTCAAAAGAACCTCTTCCGGCTGTGGTATGTCACGTCGCAACGACATGTTGATCCAACATGAGAGGCAACATGAGACCACGCTAATCCTAGGTGTATACTCGGGCTTTCGGTTTTATCCCTACTCAGAACACCCACCCCAAATCAGAGGAACCACACCTGTCCAGAATCCAACACAGTGATAACATGATGCATGCAAACATATATTCAAATATACCTAATCACAGTATAATAATCACAAGTGCAATAAATAAAGCAGTAAAAGCAACCCAAACTACCCTAAAAACTACGCTAGAGAGCGCTAGGATTGACTCGCTAGGGAAGATGGACCAGCTAGAGGTCAACTTGAGTCCCCAGCAGAGTCGCCAGATGGCGCAACGCGAAAAACAACTGGCGGAAAAAATACAGAGCCGCCACGGATGTTATTCATCCTATGACGGAAAGGGAGCGCAGGACTAACCTAATAAAGGGAAAGGAACGGTCTTACGACCAGAGATTACAAGGTACGGGAGTCGGTTACGCAACGGGAAGGTGTTAGCACCCTTCACGTCCGCCGTACTCGACGGGATCCACGCTCAAAAGATAGCTCAAAGGAAAGGAAAATTTGCTAATAAATTGCTCAAAGAAACTGCACGAACTAGAATGATAAACGGGTGGGTAAAAGAAAGAAAACGGAGGAAGTGGACTCGGCAGGATGTCGCATCCTGGGCCTACGTAGTTTGTCAGAAACAAACATCGGAGTCAACGTAGTTCGGGGAAAGGGGACATGATCGCTAGGACATCGCATCCTATGCCTACGAATCTTGTGTATCCAGAGGAGAATCAGAGCACTCGTAGCTCGGCTAACGAACGTCGAAACAAGACACCAAAAGGATGATGAGACGTCAAAAGACACCCTCAAAAGGAAACAGACTGCCAATACATGGACTTACACCCGACTCCCAACAATAACAAACAAGGAAACAGAATGCCAATACATGGACTTACATCCGACTCCCAACAATAACAAACGCTAACCAGCGAACACCAAAGGAAAAAAGGTTATTAGAACGAACGCAAACAAAGTAACCGAATACCCAAAGATGAACCCCAACTGAATGACAACCGTCATAAACGAACCCCAAAGATGAACCCCAATGTGAACCCCAAGTAATAACACTCACAAATGAACCTCGAAGATGAACCCCAATGTGAACCCCATATGAACCCCGAGTGAATAACAATCATCACAAATGAACCCCGAAGATGAACCCAAACTGATGAAATACAATCATCACAAAATGAACCCCGAGATGAACCCCAATATGATAATCTGAATGACAACCGTCACAAATGAACCCCGAAATAATAACAGAAGAAATACCCCAAGGTCTGATCATGCAACACACCTGTTGAACAAACGGGTACTCACACCAAAGCCAACACACAAAGGGTGAACACACGCGAAAACAAATAAAAGGGTGCCCGGAGAGATTGCTCGCAACCTCCTGCCTACGTATCTCATCTGGTATGAGAATCAGGGCGACGTAGTTCCCCTTACCAGGGGTAAAGCACTCTCCTAACCAGAGACCAAGGAAACAACAAACCAATAGGGAGACTAAGACTCGAGCCTAATAGTTGTCATGCAATCAACATCCCTAAGTTGAGGTCTCTAACAAGAACTTGACTCACTCTGGAAGCGAGTCAACTCAAGTCTAAACTCTTCATACGTTCAACTCCCTCAGAAGTTAATCGTACGACTCCTACAGAAAAGGAGATGAGAAGAGGAAAGCAAATAAACACACTAACACAAGTGAACAAGCATCCCACACTATATCCATACAAGAGGCCCAAACAATGGGTAGGCTTTAGTCAAGAGGGGTAATGTCAACCACGACAAACAAGCCAAATTGTAAGGGGTAATCTGTAGCTCTTAACCACTAACATTGAACGTTAGGGTGAAGCTGATCAAAATGGTAATGAGGATGAGACCTCATGCTCTTAACCCTGGCCAGCGTGAGCTCATGACACAGAAAGCGTCGGGATCCATAAAGTGGGATCCTTTTCCACTTGACAGACTCTTGACAAAGATCTATGGCACATGTTCAGAAGCATCAGCACGTAGTGCGAGCATAAAGAACGACACACTGAATAACGGGGGATTGACTACTGATCCCTTCTATCCTTTAATTGCCTCTCTCTTGGAGGTCTTATCAATCATAGCACATGCCTCATCTTGGAGGTCTTTGGGCACAATTTTAAAGAAACAGAAACAGAGCCTCTGAAGGAGGACTTGCCAGCAAAATGCCTGCCAAAATGGTGATAGGGCTTCCAGACTACATGAAGTAAGAAGCTAACTACCTGAGTGGTGTGTCAACCACAATCTTATGCTCAAGCAAGAGCTAAATCAAGCAAGCAACTAAGGTACCTATACAAAGGCTAAACAATCAGTACTTCAATCATGAGACCAGACAACAAGCAGTGAAACCCTCTAACAATTACACCATTCAATGCATAAGTGACCTAACACTCAAATGAGCTCATGGGCTCACCACATCAATTAAAACCCTACAAAACAAACATAGGTCAGTACTCAATGCATTTGCATCTCACAAGGTGATAATAAACCCAATCATCCATGATGAGTATCCAATCCTGAAACAATAGACAAAGTTAGTATATGTACATCCAATCAACACAACAAAGCATAAACAAACAATAGCATGAGATGAATCAAATCAGGATCATTCCATCTCTCAAACAGAATCATATGAACCCCTAATCATCAATAACCAATGCCAAAGATCCATCATAACCTCAAACACCATTCAATTGCTTCAAAAACCTCAAAAATATGCGCAAAATGAACTTCCATCTTAGAAAATTCATACCAAATCAGAAATGCATGCAATGACTTTGAGATTTTTGGTATAAGTTTCTCATGCCATGAATGTTCAACATGCAAAAGATCAAATCCAGAATGATGCAAATGCTATGTGAACAAAAATGCACCGATTCAATGTCAAAAATGTGACACAAATTGTCACATTTATCTCTATGTGTCAAAAATGATGATAACATGTGGGAAAGAATCCAAACCAGTGACCAATAATTCGTGTCATGTATGAATGTCATGTATGCAGAAGATTCGATCAAAAGGCTCAAAATTGAGGATTTCACAATGCATTGAATGCAATAGGTCAAATTGGCACAACCTTGATTCAAAAATTCCCACATAAAAATCCGGACATCACAAATTCATGATTATCACACCATTGAAAAGTAGACATCAATAGAAAACTATGAAAAAAATTGGGACTCATTTGGATCATTTTTGTATTTTTTATGCATTTTACAAAATGAGCAAAACAAATGAAATAAACATGGAAAATGGAGGGAAACACATTTATTTGAATTAAACCAGAAAAACATGAGCCACAGGATCTGGCGCGCTCATCAGATCAATGGTCCATGTTTAAATGCATGAAACGTTGCGTTTCATTTATGACTCAGCACTCTCCACCAATCGCTCGTCCACGTAAGAGGACACACGGCACACAGTCAGCCAAAACCCTAGCCAACACACAGACGCCGGAGCTCTGCTCCGGTCGTCTACCCCGATGAACTCCGGTGGCTCCCACGGCGGCGCCACCACAAAAGTTCCCAGAATTTCACCAAACTTATACCATTCGATTCGTCTTTCCACGCTGGTTCCCAATATGACCTTAATTCCTCCTAACTCTTCCTGGATTTTGCAAATCGAAGAGAAGAAATTCCTAGATCTAAACTTCTAGTCAACATAGCTTCCTCAATACTCACTCCTTCTCAATTCTAAACATATGTACATGCTCTACTCATCAAGATCTACATGTCTATAACCTTAAAACAGCAAATGGAGAGATCAAAAATTGAGTCACCTTGAAGTGGAAACCTCTGAATTCGCGTTCTCACAAGCTCATCTGCTCCAGATCAACTCCATTGCACTTCCTTTGAAGCTTTGTGCAAAAATCAATGGCTGAAACCTTCTGAATTCACCTCAATTTCGAAATCTGTTCATCATGCTCATGCTCTTGAACTGCTCGATTCCTTGATGAATTGCACCAAACAATGGATGATTCTTGATCAGTGAAGCATGAGGATCAAGAATATGCAAGGATCTTTGAGAATTATGTGAAGAAAATGGAAATTCGAAGAGAGAGAATTTTTGAGAATTTCTTAAGTTCTAGATCTGAAATGGTTGTTTATCGCAGTTATCCTTAGGGTTTTGCTATTTATAGCTCTTGCTAATGACTCTGATAATCATCTTAAACATTGACTAATCATGATTAGTGAGTTATTATGCAATTTTCCAAAATGCATATTAAGCTCCCATGGCCATAATGCACGTGTTTCCTCCCATGCTAGGGCTTAAATCCACTTAAGAACAACCAATGGTCATGATTTGATGATTGTTTTGCTTACATCTCAAGCCAATAATGAATGGTGAAGATTTGCTCCAAAATGAACATGTGTGAATATAATGTTACTTTTGACCATGATTCCTTTGCACAATTGAGCCAAATGATGTTATTTTGGGATGCCTTGGACATGAGAAGCATTTTGCAAAAGTAATGAACCAATTTGAAGCATTATATCAAAAGTTACACCATTTTGAATTTCCATGCACACTCTGTGATCAAATGACCATAACTCCTCAACCATTCATCATATGGACATGAATTAGGACTTTTTTGAAAGGGGAGACAAAGATCAATAACTCTCATGTTCACCAAAAATCCATTTGAAACTTATTTGACATTGACAAGTCAGGTTGAAAGTGGACCAAAAACTTGCCAAATTTGGAAACTTTGAATTACAAGTCATTTTCCATTTTTAGTAACTTTTGTCATGACCTTTGAATCTTAAAGATGGATGTTTAGAATGATGAATAGACCCCATTTGAACATGATTGAGGTGTCTCAACTCATTTCCCCACCTCATAGCCCTCAGTTGACTGCACAGTTGACTTTTGGTCCTCAGATGACCTTTAAATGTCTTGATCCACCCGAGCCTATACCACTTGGTGAAATTGCTTCAAAATGAAACCCTAGCTCATGTAAGCTCCTTATAACATTCATGTGGTCCTAATCCCAAGGAAATGCCTCATCTCTCTGAGAAACCTTAGTTGAAATAATTGCATTGATTAGGGCTGACCAGAGGTTACAACCCTATTCCAGAGGAACATAAGGATGCACTCTGAAGCCCTTGATGATGATAGAACCATGATGATGGTGATATATCCTTGCAGACAAGATAATGCTCAAAATCTTTGAAGAATCCAGAAACCCTAATTGTAGCTCATACCCTCAAATGGTTGATGATCAATTCATAGAGACCCTCATGCTTGAATCATCTAACTTCCTTCTCTTTTGAAAAGACTTTGGAGGATGACCTTCTCCTTTTCTATGAGATGCAATATGCATTGCCTAATGCCCTAAAACATGAAATGCAATGTCCCAAACTAGTCTCAAGAAGAGGAGGGCAAATTTTGAGGTGTTACAACAACCACCAATCAGAAGCTTCCAAGAGTCAACCAAACCAAGAGCTTACTCTTGCTGAGGAGGAAGGAGGTTGAAATACCTTTAACACGCACTCTTCCCGGGAGGAAAAACACAAAAGGCTCCGGAGGAAGAGGATATAAACACGCCAGTAATATGGACAAAGGTCTCCCCCTGTTGAGAATCATACCATCTTTGGGAGAGCACTGAAGACATCCCTAGTATCCTTTTATCATTGTGAATGTTCACTTTGTTTAAAAACAAGTTATGAAAAAGCTTAATTATTTAAAGCCAACGATATTTCCCAATTAAAACATGCAAAAACATTTGTTGAATAGGAACAAATAAGAGTGCAAGTAATTGGATAAAGGCTCAAATTTATTTGATGGAATGGTAGTCTGCAAATGGCAAGACTCCATAGATTTTTACAAATTTGAAATTGGTGATATATATTGGAAAAGGGCTATATTGAACATAATGACCATTTCTCCACCAATTCTGAATTCGATGTATTTGAAGCTTCAATTGATGATGAATGAGCGAGAATCTCTGACGGATGACAGTTTGTAGAACGCAGTCTTGTCAAGATGCAGTTACTTGCCAAATCCCTATATTTTCCTAGATTGCCCCAAGGTGAGGTACTCAATCTAGCGGGATACATATTTATTTTTTATGTCTCTAGCTTTTGCCTGGATCGCCCTTTCGGGTTTTCGATCCACCGAGACGCTTATTTTTTCCTAAGCCGCCCTTTCGGGTTTTCAACTTATGGAGCTATTCTATTTTATTTAGGCAGAGTATTTCTTGACTGCATCTTAATTCATAAGACGAGTGAAATCCTCCCCATCCATAGTTGTAAGTATTAAAGCGCCGCCTAAAAAAGCTCTCTTGACAACATATGGACCTTCATAGTTTGGAGTCCACTTGCCCCTAGAATCGGGCGCGAAAGACAAGACTTTCTTGAGCACAAGGTCACCCTCTCGGAACTCACGAGGCTCGACCT
Organism: Lathyrus oleraceus; assembly: GCF_024323335.1. NCBI lineage: Eukaryota > Viridiplantae > Streptophyta > Magnoliopsida > Fabales > Fabaceae > Lathyrus > Lathyrus oleraceus. The sequence continues at coordinate 325,084,522 of NC_066585.1, read as the reverse complement.
TCTTATCAAAGGCTTTCTTCATCCTTTGTTGATATAACTCACCATGGCACATGGCAGTCAATCTCTTCTCTTTAATCAAGTTCAGTTGGTCATAATGACTCTGAACCCATTCAGCATCAGTCAACTTGGCCTCCATCAAGACACTCATTGATGGAATCTCCACCTCTACTGGGAGTACAACCTCCATGACATAAACAAGAGAAAAAGGGGTTGCCCCTGTTGAAGTGCGTACAGATGTACGATATCCATGTAAAGCAAATGACAACATTTCATGCCAATCTTTGTACGTGACAACCATCTTCTGGATAATCTTCTTGATATTCTTATTAGCCGCTTCAACATCCCCATTCATCTTGGGTCTGTAAGGAGAAGAATTATGATGTGCAATCTTGAACTCACTACACAGTTCTTTCATCATCTTGTTGTTCAAGTTAGATCCATTATCAGTAATGATCTTATCTGGCACACCATAACGGCATATGAGTTGATTCTTGATGAACTTCACGACCACCTACCTGGTCACGTTCGCATATGATGCTGCTTCAACCCATTTGGTGAAGTAATCAATTGCTACGAGAATAAATTTGTGACCGTTGGACGCTTTTGGCTCTATCATGTCAATCATGTCAATTCCCCACATAGAGAAAGGCCATGGTGATGAAATCACATTCAGAAGTGTCGGAGGAATATGAATCTTGTCTGCATAAATCTGACACTTATGACATTTCTCCACGTATTTGCAGTAGTCAGACTCCATTGTCAGCCAATAGTAGCCTGCTCTCAACATCTTTCTAGCCATGGCATGTCCATTGGAATGAGTACCAAATGAACCCTCATGGACCTCAGTCATTAACAGGTCTGCTTCGTGTCTATCCACGCATCTGAGCAAAACCATGTCAAAATTTCTCTTATAAAGCACATCGCCATTGAGGTAGAAACTGCCTGACAATCTTCTCAAAGTCTTTCTATCTTTCACTGATGCCCCAGGCGGGTAAATCTGGATTTGAAGAAAACACTTCATATCATAATACCAAGGCTTATCATCTCTTACCTCCTTTACTGCAAATACATGAGTTGGCCTGTCCAAGCGCATCACAGTGATATTGGGAACTTCATTCCAAAGTCTGACTACAATCATCGAAGCGAGTGTAGCAAAAGCGTCTGCCATCTGATTCTCATCTCGAGGAATATGATGGAAGTCAACTTCAGTAAAGAATGTCGAAATCCTCCTCGCGTAATCTCTGTATGGCATGAGGCCAGGCTGATTCGTCTCTCATTCACCCTTAATCTGATTAACAATGAGGGCCGAATCACCATAAACATCAAGATGTTTGATCCTAAGATCAATACATTCTTCCAATCCCGTAATACAGGCCTCATATTTAGCCATATTATTCGTGCATTTGAAAGTTAGCCTTGCTGTAAAAGGAAAATATGTGCCCTGAGGAGTGATAATCACTGCCCCAATACCATTTCCATACTGATTTACAGCGCCATCAAACACCATACTCCATCTGGAACCAGGCTCTGGCCCTTCATCGAGCGTAGGCTCATCGCAATCTTTCATTTTCAAATACAGAATCTCCTCATCTGGGAAGTCATACTGAACTGACTAATAATCCTTGATTGGTTTATGTGCCAAGTGGTCAGCCAAGATACTACCTTTAATAGCCTTCTGAGCTCGATACTCAATATCATACTCAGATAACAACATCTGCCAACGGGCGATTCTTCCAGTTAAAGCAGGCTTCTCGAAGATATACTTGATTGGATCCATTTTGGATATCAACCAAGTCGTATGATTCAACATATACTGGCGTAAACGCTTAGCAGCCCAAGCCAAAGCATAACATGTCTTCTCAAGCATTGAGTATCGAGACTCACAATCAGTAAACTTCTTACTCAGGTAGTAAATAGCATGTTCTTTCTTCCCAGATTCATCTTGCTGACCAAGGACACAACCCATTGAGTCTTCAAGAACTGTCAGATACATTATCAATGGTCTCCCTTAAAAATACTCTTTGATACGGTCAAAGGCTTTTTGGCAATCCTCGGTCCAATCATGAGACTGATCTTTCCGGAGGAGCTTGAATATTGGAGCACATGTGGCAGTCATGTGGGTTATGAACCTGGAAATATAATTCAAGCGGCCAAGAAAACCTCGGACTTGCTTCTCAGTTTTGGGCGCAAGCATCTCTTGTATTGCTTTGATCTTGGCAGGATCAACTTCAATACGTCTTTCGCTGACAATAAAGCCCAATAACTTGCCGGAACGGACTCCAAATGTACACTTGTTGGGATTCAGACGAAGCTTATATTTCCTCAAACGCCGAAAAAGCTTCAACAAGTGCTCTACATGTTCAACTTCCGTTCTTGACTTTGCAATCATATCATCAACATATACCTCGATCTCCTTATGCATCATATCATGAAACAATGTAGTCATAGCTCGTTGATATGTGGCTCTGGCGTTCTTCAAATTGAAGGGCATCACTCGATAACAGAATGTTCCCCAAGGTGTGATGAATGTTGTCTTCTCCATATCCTCGGGTGCCATTTTAATCTGATTATATCCGAAAAATCCGTCCATAAATAAGAAGACATTAAACTTAGTTGTATTGTCTACCAATATATCAATATGTGGTAGAGGGAAATCATCTTTTGGCCTAGCTTTATTTAAGTCTCTATAGTCCACACACATTCAGACTTTTCCATATTTCTTAGGTACGGGCACAATATTGGCCACCCATTGAGGATACGTAGAAGTCACCAGAAACCCCGCATCAATTTACTTCTGAACTTCTTCTTTTATCTTTACTGCCGTATCAGGATGAGTTCTTCTGAGCTTCTGCTTATCAGGCACGCACTCAGGCTTCAAAGGCAGGAAATGTTGCACGATATCTATATCTAGACCAGACATGTCTTCATATGACGAAGGGAAGACGTCAACATATTCTCATAGAAATTCAATCAACCCCTTCTTAACAGATTCTTCCAGGAGTGCCCCAATCTTTACTTCTCGCACAAAATCTTCAGACCCCAAGTTGACTGTTTCCAGATTCTCCAGATGCGGCTGAATGATCCTTTCTTCATGCTCAAGTATACGGGTAATCTCGTTAGGAATCTCTTTATCATCATCTTCTTCCGCCTCAAATACAGGGAATTCAAAGTTGGGAGATGGTCTTGGATCATTATGTTCAATGGGTTTGATCAGCCTGCATAATGATTTTGGATTTGAAAAGATTTTAGAATTCAAACAAAGCAAATTATTATGCATATGAAAAGATTGATTTTATTTTTATTTTTAGGGTTTTATGTGACCACCAATTTCATGCAAAAGTGAAAAGGAAAAATAATTGGAAAAATAAACATTTAACATGAATTTATTGAATGAAAATATCATTGTATTTAGGCGCCAACAATGTCATCACTTCTCCTTTTGGCATGGGAGAAGGGTTTTTAAACACAATGAACATTACTTTGACTTATGGATAAATGTCGGAATATCAACAGCGACCCAATTATTGTAGATCCCTCCAGGGATAATGAAATTTCCAGAATCCTCTTCCTCTTCTTCCAAAATGGTTGCAGCCTCTTCATCCTGACCGGTGTGGATGAAACCTCCACTTGTGAACAAACCTTGCTTGTTGAATACCCCAGAAGAATAGCCTATGCCAGCCCGGGATTTGTTGTCTTCCAACTCAATCATTTTCCCCAAACCAGTAGTTGCACCATGCTAAATGGCCAACTTCACATCTTTATAAGAAGCAAATGAAAGAGTTCCCTTCTTAATAGGTTCAGCAATAGGTAAAGCTTGGAAGGGAGTTCCAACTTCATCCTTAGCATCTATATAAATGAAAGAATATAAATGGCTGACTAGGAGAGCCTTATCTCCCCCTACCACTACCAGCTTCTTGTTCTTCACAAATTTGAGTTTCTGGTGTAGGGTGGATGTCACGGCGCCTGCCTCGTGAATCCATGGTCTGCCTAAGAGACAGCTATACGATGGGTGAATATCCATAACCTAGAAGGTAATCTGGAAATCACTTGGTCCGATTTTGACTGGGAGATCAACCTCACCAATCACAGTTTTGCGAGACCCATCGAAAGCCTTCACAACTAAAAGGGCGCCAGGAGAGATCTGCTCATCTCCTGCCTACGTACCTCATCTGGTATGAGGATCAGGGCGACGTAGTTCCCCTACGCAGGGACAAAGGAATAGCCTAACCAGATAACAGAGGGAGACACAACTAGGGAGACTACGACTCGAGCCTAGATGTTATCATGCAAATCATCCCTAAGTTAAGGTTTCTAGCTAACTTGCACAGGGAGCAAGCTATCCTAATCAGCATAGGCACAACAAAGCAAACAATCACAAATAGTACACACTATATACACACAAAGTGGGGCTCAAACAAGGGTTAGGCTGCAGAAGCAAGCCAACTGTATCGGGGTGAAGTTAGCTCTTAACCCTAACATTGAGAGTTAGGGTGAAGCAGATGAATGGGAAGTGATAGTAAGATCTCACAGCTCTTATCCCTGGCCTGGGAGAGCTTCAAACAGATGAAGTGTGGGTTCAGAAAGTGGGAACCCTTCTACACTTATGACACTGACTCAATTGTACAACTGTACAAGGATCTTGAGTTAATATCCATAATGCATCAACACCAGTTGTGTGAGCAGAGGGATGACTCAACAAGAATAGCAGGAGATGGATTGCACATCTCTTGTGTTCTGCCAATTGCCTTATCAAAGGTCTTTTCCTGCTTGGGGACAAAAATAAACAAGCACAAGCATTGCCTCTTAAGGAGGACTTCAGACAGGTGCCTGGCCAAGTAAAAGGCTAGGTCTTCCAGACTACATGGAGTTAGGATGTTATACCTCAGTGCTCAAGCTATCAAGCAAAGCAAGAACAAGTTCACAAGGGAACTATAGAAACTAAGGTACCTGAAAACAATCCAACATAATCAGTATACAAGACAAACAAAAGTCAAACAGACAATGATCAACAGTCAACAGTTAACTGTTCACAAACAAACAACAATCAATGCACAAAGGTGCAAGCCACAAGGCATAAGCTTAAGTCTAAAAGCCTACAAAACAATCCAATGGTTAGTCACAAACAAGCAATAAACCAACTCCAATTGAGTGCACATCATCAAGTATAAGCAATTGTGCTCTTTGACCTGAAACAAAGCTCAAACATTAAGCACTTACCGCTAGTACAAGACTAGGGTCAAAATGAGAGCAATAAACCAATACAGAACATGAAACTTATCAAAAATCAATTTCAATCAAATAAGAAACAAATCCAAGTGGTCACACATTCATATCATCAACCAATATCATTTCATGAGGCAAAGAGTACAAAGCATGCAATTTCAAACTCATAGAACCAAACAGAATGATTCAATTCAAATCAACTCACAAACAATTTAATAAATCCCCAAAAAATTCATGGCTAAACAGAATCCATAACATGACTTTCACACCAAATTTCAAGTCATTAGGACAAAGGGAAGAAAGTCAATTAAATTCCATAAGTCAAAGCATGTTCAAACAAGCTCATACAAGACACCAAATCATGCATCAACTTCAAGCAAACACAAAACAGAATTGGCATAAGATAAATGAACCAAATCAAAGTCATGACAAACTTCAATGTGTCTAGAACACACATGCAAAATTTCAAGTCCATCCAATAAACAACAAGAATTTCACAAATCTTATAAGATCATGACTCACAAAAAGTCCACAATTAGTCAAACAGGAAAGAAAATCTCAATCAAATTGGGAATACACTCAAAAAATCCACAAAAATTCACATCCAAACTTAACATCTGGAAGATTCAACATGCAAAAATTCAGATCATTTTGAGTTCATATGACATGGATACAAAAATCAGGAAGTCAAGCAAGTAATGGTGTGACACAAATTGTCACACCTCCAGTGATCAGGTCATATCTCACAAACCAGGAATGCAAAAATCATAAACTCTATACCACAATGCTCCTCAAGGTGTCTAGTTTACACATATAAAATTTCAAGAATTTTGGATCAAGCATCATTATTTCACAATCAAAATAGTGAGCAATGTGCAAAAAATGACATGTATGAGTAAACCCTAGCCAAAACTGAAATCCACACGTGCACAATTTTTGCAAAAATCACCATAAAATAGTAGACATGGCAAGGATCATCATGGAAAAAATCTCATGTTAATTGAATAATATTCAAGAAGTTATGAATTTTGGTATGGCATGAAAAAATAAAAAAACATGTGAACAAGTGATATGAACATGTGAAGCTTATGTGAAAAATAATGCAAAGCAAATGTGGAAAGCGCTTCAGCAAGGAATCGAAGCATGTTCATTTTCAAAACCTGGCGCGCTTGTAATGAAACGTTGCGTTTCATTAAAGCTGGCGTGACATTGCAAAGCGAGCGTAGCCAATGAACGTGACACGCTGGTGCCAAGTGGACCAGTACATGGTCACAAACACAAAATCTCATGCAATGGACGCGGGCAAGGATCAAAATAGTTTATGGAAACGTTTTTTCAGGGTTCATCACCAGCTTCAACAAGTTCATACACTCAAGAACATTTGTTCACGAAAATCAACAAACAGCATACCATTAGCTTCATCTTCTAATGCACAACAACAATCTAACATTGGTTTAACCTAATTCATGCTAACAAATCCGGATCGAGCAAAATAAGTTTCATCAACCAAACTTAAAATCCAGATATCTCTCTCAATACTTGATGAAAATCAATGCCAAAAAGCTCAGAATACTCGTGGATCCAAGATCTATCAAATACACATCCTAATTTCATGAATCTTAAGACTCGAAATCTAACCTTCAAAGATTGGCAGAACTGGAATCGTGCTTTTCAAGCTTTGTAATGTTGAAACAGAAGTTCTTCAATGCTAGTATGATGATTTGGATGAATGTTGGATGCTCAGTCTTGCTTAATCGTGCTCAAATCCACAGTTGCCATTAATGAAGCTTGATGCAACAGTTCCAAAAGAGGCGCGAAAACCTTGAATGCTTGCTTCCGAAACCTTAAAAAATGTTTGTAGATGATGAAGATTTAGGACTTAGATTTAGGACCTCACCTATCCTTAATGGAGTTTCAAGAGACACTAGGCCTCATGCCTTTAGAATGCTAAAATTATTGAAGAGAAACTAGGCCCCATGCCTTTAGAATGCTTACCTTTTGATGTTGACTTAAAAGGACCCTAAATCTAAACTCTCTATTTGTCCATTTCTATTATTGCATTGTGGAACTTTTTGAATTGTTTGTTCTTGTGTGATATGGATCCTAAACTTGAGCTATTTAGAAGGACCATTATCATGAGCATCCAAGTTAAGAGAAAGACAAGTCTAATTGGAAGATCCTAGGAGCTTGAATGAATATTTGATTGATTGCCTGGGTTAATTGCTTATTGATTGCTAAGTCCAAAGGAATGGAGCTCTTGAATCATCCTTAGGAACTCAAGAAAGTAACTCCATGGGTTTTATTTCTCTTCTCTCATCTTTGCATGTTTTGAATTGAACCTTAAGTCAACTTTGACTTCCTTTTGTGAATACTCCTAATTGGTAAATCTAACTCACTTCAAATTCTTTTGTAGTTCCAATGGCCACCTTTGCCAAAGTTGTTCATAAACATTAGCTATTAGGTTTGAGTTATCATAGTGGTTGATGTAAACGTTGAAGGTGAGAAAAACAAGAAAGGGGGGGTTTGAATTGTTTGAAAAATAAGCGCTTTTCAAAAATGAAAATCACACAATGATTTTATACTGGTTCGCTTATAACACAAAGCTACTCCAGTCCACCCGGCCAAGGTGATTTCGCCTTCAACAAGGACTTAATCCACTAATCTTAAAAGATTACAAACAACACCTAAGAGAGAAGAAAATCTCTTAGTCTTCTCAAGTCTACAGACTACACAGAGTCACTTGAGGAAATCAAACAAATAAAAGATACAAGATATGTAATCTAGAGTGCTTCTAAGAAAGCAAGTATTACAAACTTAAGAACAGATTTTTCACTTAATAAGCAAAAGCTTAGTGAACTTCTTTGAGAGCAAAGATGATTTTCTTGAGCGTGAAATAATTCAGTATAGTTTTGGCTAGTTGATTTCTTGCTTACTGAATGTTGATTGCATCTCTATTTATATAAGAGTTGGAGTAGAGTTGAAACTGGTGGATATTAAAAGGAGTTTACTCCATTTCATAAATAGCTTCTGCAGTTTAACTTTTCATCTTTGAAGTGACTACTTACCACAAGTAGTATCTTCTCTCTTGGAAGTGGAGATTAACGTCTCTTTCTCAATTAGGAAATCCATTTGAAAATCTTTACTTGACTTGAACGTTACTTCTTCATGATTAGCAAATCCATAATCAGAGTATTTGTGTTTCTGGGGAATCTTGGAATCTTGCTTCTGATGTTGATCTCTTGAGAGTTCAGATGACGCTGATAACTTTCAGAATATACAGATAACGTTTCTCCAGAGTCAGAGCTTCTAGACTTTACTTCATGTTCAGATGCTTCTGATACTTTGTAGTTTTGTCCAGAGTCATACTTTCTTGAACGAGATTCCACTTCAGATGCTTCTGATACTTGAGAATTTGTATCTGATCTTGTTGTGCATCTGATGACATCATCAGATTTATTACTTCTTTCTTTAGAACCCTGTACACTTAGAAACTTTTCGTTAGGGAGCCATTTTTGGTTTCATCCTTTGTTATCATCAAAATCAAGGAATCTGTTGTAGAACAATTTTTGTTCTTACAATCTCCCCCTTTTTGATGATGACAAAACAACTTAAAATAGCAGATGAAACATGAATAAAAAAGATCAGATAGACAGAAGCTCCCCCTGAGTTAGTGCTAGGGAGTTCAGAAGTTCTTACCAGAGCTTTCCAAGTAATGAGATTTCTGAAGACTTTCTGCAATTTCTTAAATTTAATGTTAGAGCTATTTGATCAGAGCTGTTTTTATCAGAGCTATTTCTACAATTGTTGCAGAGTGCTTAAGATTTTTAGACAATTTTCATCAGCGCTATTTAATGATTTCTCCCCCTTTTTGTCAGAATCAAAAAGACATAGTAATAAAAAAAAAACTTAAAGAGAAAAACACTTCATTAAAATAGAAACACAAAACATCAGATTCAAAAAGATGACAGAAGCAAAAAAAAAACAACTGACGGCAAGCAAAACATAAAATCCTAAGTGCCTAAGGGTTCTGAGGCAATTTCTGCAGGATCATGGCAAGCATCTTCTGGATGTTCTCATTGACCGTATCTTGCTTGTCCATTCTGTCTCGGAGGATGTTCTGATCTTCCTTAAGGTCCTTCAGAGTCTGAAGGATCATGGGAACAGCAGTTGAAGACTCCCCCTGAGTCAGAGCCTGCTGGGCTTCAGCTTCTGCAGCAGCTTTGGCTTCTGCGTCTGCCAGAGCCTTAGCTTCAGCTTCTTGTTGCCTTAGAATTTCTGCTTCTTTTGCCAGTCTTTCTTCCTCTAGTCTTTTTGCTTCTTCTGCAGCTTCCTTAGCCAACCTCTCTTCCTCAAGCCTTCTGGCTTCAGCCTCTCTGGCAAGTCGCTCCTGGAGTCTTGCCTCAGCATCTCTGATGTAGCCATTTCTGACTTGTTCAGAGACACTCTTCAGCCTAAAAGATTCAGATGTCATCCAGCCAATGACTCTGTTCCAGTGCGTCCTTACAGATTCAGGATCATCACTGATTTCAGAGTTTGTGACTAGAGAATCAATCTTTTGAGTTGAAGCCTCTGCAATCATAAAGATGGCTTCCTTAAGGGTAGGTTTAGAAAGCTCAGGTTCAGGTTCTGGTTCAGAGGTATGAGTTGGAGAGTTTTGAGGGCTGAGATTTAGAGTTTGAGGTGCAGATTCTGATTCAGGTTGAGGTTTAGAGCTAGGAGATGAAGCATAAAAAGGATTTAGATCTAATGGGTCAGAGTCTGGTTCCGGTACAGCGGGAATAATTGGTGGAGTGATATTAGAGGTGAAGGGATCAGATGGTTGAGTTTTAGAGGGTAGAGTTGTTGTTTGTTGTGGTGGAAGTGAAGTTTGGAGGGGTGAGGTTACTTCAGATTGTGTTAGAGTTTGTTGTTGAGAGGCAAGTCTATGAGCGTAGAGAGTGGCTATGGTGGGGGAATTAGGGTCAGAATGTTCAGAGTCAGAGGAAACAGTAACGTAGGGAGGTGATTCAGGTTCAGAGGATGAAGAAGAAGAAGTGCTTTGGTGAGTTTGTGCAGGTATAGAGGGAGGAATGAAGGTTCTGGCTATGTTTAGAACTGGTGTAGGTTGGGAGGTTCTGATGATTGATGGTGAAATGTCAGAGGTGGTGAAAATGGGTTGAGAGGAGAGAGGGTTAGAGGAAGCCATCTGAATATTAGAGGAGACAGGAGGAACAGACTTACCAGTTGAGATTTGCAGAGGAGCTGGAGATTTGGTTCCAGAAGCTTCTCCAATTCTGGCTTTCTTTGCTTTCCTTGCCTCAGCAGCTATCTGTTTCTCAGAGACACCTCTCTTGTATCTGACTAGATCTTCTACTGAATCCAGACAGTCGTCGAGACTGAAATCAGAAATATCAACACCCTCATCCAGACGATCCTGAAGGTAGATAGCAATGGCACTCTTGGGTTCATTCTTGAAGAACCTGGCAAGGCCATGAGGCATCTTCCTCTGATCTTTTAGAGAATCCCAGGATGTATCCAGAGTGGGCTTGACTCTAATCTCTTTGATGATTCCCATGCTTTTGAGGTTTCTGGCATTTAAAGGCTTCCCTACATCAATTGCCAGATCATCCATACATCTGGTCTTTTCCAGATCATCTACCAGTCCATGCTCAATGAAGATGTCAGAAAGCAATCTTCCCAGAGGGATGTAAGACCTTGGCTTCATGTTGTTTCTGGTTTCTCTGACAGAATCCCTCAGATATCTGAAAAGAAGAACAGGGAGGTTGATCTGGATACCCTTCTGAATACAGTATAAAATGCATTTTTGATCTGCATTTATGTAATCTGAAGAATTTGAAGCTGGACGGTGGTGGATTGTTCCCAGGATGATTTTCAGCCACACTCGGAGGTTCTAGTGTAGCTCTTTGTTCTTAGAGGGGTTTCCTTCAACGTTTGGTTTGAATATTGTTGGGTTGATAACTTCAGTGATGCGTTTAGACCTAGGAGGGATGTTGTAAATCCTTTTTCCTCCAGTTGTCTCCATGTTCAGCAAGGAGGCAATTGATGCTTCAGTGATGACAATCTTTACCCCTAGAACGAAGGAGACAATGAATTGGTCATCTGCATCAGCATGTCTCCAGAACTCCTTTACCAGAAGAGGATAGATTGGACCATAAAGCCTGTTGAAGTAGTTTTCCCACCCTTGACGACGCAGTTCACCAGTAAGATCAACGCCATTTCTTCTAAGGTTGTCAAAATCAACCAAAGATTCACACAAAACATCCAAACCTTCAAAGGGAGTTGAAAGGTTTATGTGGCGTTCTCGTTCAAGAATGTGGGGTTCTTGATAAACAGGGGTTATAGAAACACCGGTGACGGTTGGAGTTGAAATACTAGTGGTTTGAGCGGTGGAACTTGACTCCATTTGCTGTGAGTAGTTGAACAGTTGTTGTTGTTGAGCATCCATTGTAACGAAGAAGATGAAGATTGATGAAGATGAAGAAACTTGCAGAGAATGCTTCGAGAGAGGGTTTAGGGTTTTAGAGTGAGTGAGAGTGATAAGTGTGAAAAGTGAGAGAAAGTGTTTATATACTCTAAGTAAAAACACATGCAAAACGACACCTCAGAAAGCGTTAGACACAACACTCAAAATAGCACGCTTGGGGGAAAAATGATTACAGCTAATAAATGAATGTCTAATCCCACAGTTTGCACACTGCTCTAGGAGATTTCAAACGTTCTGACCTTTGATTTCTTTTGACAGCTGTCTAGAAGTTCTAGGGTTAGACGTTTTAATGCTCCACGTGTTGATGTATCTGATCTTCAGGAATACCAAAGGATTGGTTTCTGAAGATTTCTAACTCAGATATCTTCTTAACATGTAGAAGTATCAGAGTCAGAGGCAGAAGTGTATTTGTTTTTATCAGAGTCTCATTTTACATGTTCAGAGCCAAAATTTTACTCAGGGCAATTTTTAATGTTCAGATTTTCTAATATAAAAAGAAATCTATCTTCAGCTAGAGGCTTAGTAAAGATATCTGCCCATTGATGTTCTGTATCAATGAACTTCAATGTTACTATCCCTTTCTGAACATAGTCTCTGATAAAATGATGTTTTATTTCTATGTGTTTGGCTCTGGAATGTAGAATGGGATTCTTACTTAAACAAATAGCAGCAGTATTATCACAAAAGATAGGAATGTTACTCTCAAATATCTGAAGATCTTCTAGCTGATGCTTCATCCAGAGCATCTGAGTTGTGCACAGTGATGCTGAGATGTATTCTGCTTCTGCAGTTGATAGAGCGATAGTTGACTGTCTTTTGCTAGCCCAGGAGATTAGATTATTTCCCAGAAGCTGGCAATTTCCAGATGTGCTTTTTCGTTCTATTCTATCTCCTGCGTAGTCTGCATCACAATAACCAGAAAGTCTATACTCTGATGTTTTCTCATACATCAGGCCCAGGTTAGGAGTTCCTTTCAGATACTTAAGAATTCTCTTAACAGCTGTTAAATGAGATTCTCTAGGATCTGATTGGAATCTGGCACAAAGACAGACGCTAAAGAGAATATCAGGACGAGTAGCAGTCAGATAGAGAAGAGAGCCTATCATACCTCGATAGAGCTTCTGACAAACCTTGTTGCTTACCTCTTCCTTTTCCAGAATGCAAGTTGGGTGCATGGGAGTTTTTGCAGAGTTGCATTCAGTCATGTCAAACTTCTTCAGAACGTCTTTAATGTACTTGCTTTGATGAATGTACGTGACTTCTGGAGTTTGATTGATTTGAATTCCCAGAAAGAACTTTAGTTCTTGCATTAAACTCATTTCAAATTCTGCCTGCATTAACTTAGAAAATTCTTGGCAAACAGAGATATTAGCAGAACCAAAAATAATATCATCAACATAAATCTGGCATATCATGAGATCATTATTAAGGTTTTTACAAAAAAGTGTAGAATCAACTTTCCCTCTGATAAAATTTTGTTCCAGAAGAAAATTGCTTAAGCGTTCATACCAAGCTCTGGGAGCTTGTTTAAGTCCATATAAGGATTTCTTAAGTTTGAAAACATGTTCTGGAAAGTTTGAATTTTCAAAGCCTGGAGGTTGATTGACATACACTTCTTCTGAAATATAACCATTAAGAAATGCACTCTTGACATCCATTTGGTATAATTTGATAGAATGATTAATAGCAAAAGATACAAGAAGACGAATAGATTCTAACCTCGCGACTGGAGCAAAAGTTTCATTATAATCAATACCTTCTTGTTGACTATAACCTTGAGCTACCAGTCGAGCCTTGTTTCTGACAACTTCTCCTTTCTCGTTCAGCTTGTTTCTGAAAACCCATCTGGTTCCAATGACATGAGTGCCTCTGGGTTTAGGAACGAGATCCCAGACATCATTCTTGGAGAATTGATCTAACTCTTCTTGCATAGCTGCCACCCAATCGTTATCTTGAAGAGCTTCATCACAGGACGTAGGCTCAATCAGAGACACTAGTCCCAGAGGAATATCTTCAGAAGTTCTGAAGGTAGATCTGGTTCTAACAGGTTCATCTTTGTTTCCCAAAATCAAATCTTCAGATACAATAATACGACTTTTAACTTTTCTTGGAATTTCTGGAGATTTAATTTCTTCAGAGTCTGGAGTGACAGTTGCTTCTGGAGTTTTCTCAGATTCTACCAGAGTGATCTCTAAATCTGCAAACTTTTCAACTAGCTTTGACTTTTCAGGGTCAAGCTTATCATCAAATCTAACATGAATTGATTCCTCCACAATTTTGGTTTCTGTGTTGTATACTCTGTAGCCTTTAGAGCGTTCTGAGTATCCTAACATAATACCTTTTTGTGCTTTGGAATCAAACTTGTTCAGATGTTCTTTAGTATTTAATATAAAGCAAATGCATCCAAAAGGATGAAAATAAGAGATGTTGGGTTTTCTTCCCTTACACAGTTCATAGGGAGTCTTTTCCAGAATAGGTCTAATAGAGATTCTATTCTGAATGTAACACGCTGTATTTACAGCTTCTGCCCAAAAGTGCTTTGCTACATTAGTTTCATTGATCATGGTTCTTGCCATCTCTTGGAGTGTCCTATTCTTCCTCTCTACAACTCCATTTTGTTGTGGAGTTCTAGGGCAGGAGAAATCATGGGATATTCCATTTGAATCAAGTAGTTCTTCAAAATCTTTGTTTTCAAATTCTCCACCATGATCACTTTTGACTCTAATAATTTTAGAGTCAAATTCTTTTTGCACTTTAGAACAGAAACTGGTGAATACAGAGTGAGACTCACTCTTGTGCTTTAGGAATTTTACCCATGTCCAGCGGCTGTAATCATCAACGATTACTAGTCCATACTTCTTTCCATTGACTGATGCTGTTTTCACAGGACCAAATAAGTCAATGTGAAGAAGCTCTAGAGGCTTAGAGGTAGAAACAACATTTTTCTTTTTAAAAGATGTTTTTGAAAACTTTCCTTTCTGACAAGCTTCACACAGAGCATCTGAAGAAAACTTCAGTTTAGGTAAGCCTCTAACTAACTCAAGTTTAGTTAGCTGAGAAAGTTTTCTCATGCTAATGTGGCCTAAGCGTCTATGCCATACCCATTGCTCTTCGTGAACTGACATTAAACATTTAACATTTTGATCTTTTAAATCAGAAAGATTTATTTTATAAATGTTGTTTTTCCTCTTGCCTGTGAAAAGGACAGAGCCATCGTTCTGATTAATGGCTTTACATGTTTTTGATTAAAGATTACATCATAACCGTTATCACTTAATTGACTTATGGATAACAAGTTATGCATTAATCCTTCTACATAAAGAACATCAGATATAGAGGGAAGAGTACCGTTACCAATAGTTCCGGAGCCTCTGATCCTTCCTTTCTGATCTCCTCCGAAGCCTACAAATCCAGCGTCTTTAAGTTCCAGGCTTTGGAACATAGACTTTCTTCCCGTCATATGTCGCGAGCATCCAGAGTCCAGGTACCATGACTGGTGTCTGAACTTTGCTGCATAGGATATCTGCAACATAGATAATCTTATCTTTCGGTACCCAGAATCTCTTGGGTCCTTTCAGATTAGTTTTCCCAGAGTTTCTTACAACTTTGGGTCTTCTAGCATTTTTAAATTTGTGTTCTTGTGTGTGTGTGTAGTGATATGAAAAAGGCGATTTAACTTGGTTACTGGTAGAGGTTTCATCTTCCTTAGGATCATATCCAATTCCCCTTTTATTATTCTGACTTACTCCATAAATCATGGATGCCATAATACTCCTATCTATTCCATTCTTCAGAAATTTTTGAAAGGCTTCTTCATATTTATAAATAATTTCATTTGAGGTTTGTGGTGCTTGAGATAACGTTTCTTCTAATTTTATTTTTGCTTCATCTCTTTCTAACATTAAAGATTTGATTGTATCTTCATGTGCTAGAATTGTTGTCTCAAGTTCACTACATTCTTCAAATTTTGTTTTAAGACAGCCTTTAACGTTTTTAAACTTTTGTTTTAATTTCTGATAAGAAGTAAGAGTTTCTGACAGACATGATTCTAAGTCAGATCTAGAAAGTTCAGAAAATACCTCTTCAGATTCTTCGTCTGAGCAGTTGGATGTGGTAGCCATCAGTGCTACGTTGGCCTGTTCATCAGAGTCAGATTCTGATGATCCAGATTCACTGTCATCCCAGGTAGCCATCAGTCCTTTCTTTGTTCTGAAGGTGTTTTTCTTGAAGCTTTCTATTCTAGGGTTGTCTTTCTTCAGCTTGGGGCATTCATTTCTGTAATGACCTGTTTCTTTACATTCATAACAGGTAATATCTTTGTTAGCTTTACCTTTTGAAGTTGACTCTGATCGATCCCCTCTGGGTCTTGATCTTCTGAAGTTGTTGTTGTTCCTCTTTTTCCAGAGTTGCTTAACTCTTCTGGTTAGTAGGGACAGTTCTTCTTCATCATCAGAGTCTTCAGGTTCAGAGTCGTCGGTATCTGCAGTTTCTGCCTGGAGAGCTTTGGTTCTGTCTGACTTCCGTCTTTCAGGTCTGGACTTTAGCGCCACTGACT
Source organism: Lathyrus oleraceus (assembly GCF_024323335.1). Classification (NCBI taxonomy): domain Eukaryota; kingdom Viridiplantae; phylum Streptophyta; class Magnoliopsida; order Fabales; family Fabaceae; genus Lathyrus; species Lathyrus oleraceus. The sequence goes on along the minus strand of NC_066585.1, from coordinate 325,068,260 downwards.
TGTTCTTTTTCTGAGGCTCATCCTCCTCTAGTTCTATCTCATGGCTTCTGAGAGAGCTAACAAGTTCTTCAAGGCTGATATTGTTCAGATCCTTTGATAACTTCAGAGCAGTAACCATTGGTCTCCATTTCTTTGGCAGACTTCTGACTATCTTCTTAACATGATCTGCAGTCGTGTATCCTTTGTCTAGCACTTTAAGACCTGCAATAAGAGTTTGAAATCTGGAAAACATAGCTTCTATAGCTTCATCATCTTCCATCTTGAAGGCTTCATACTTCTGGATAAGCGCCAGAGCCTTCGTCTCTTTGACTTGGGAGTTTCCTTCATGGGTCATCTTCAGAGAGTCAAGTATATCTTTGGCTGTCTCTCTGTTGGTGATTTTTTCATATTCGTTGTATGATATAGCATTTAGAAGTATTGTTCTGGCCTTGTGGTGATTTTTGAAGTCACGTTTCTGATCTTCTGACATTTTGCTTCTGGGAACTTCAGCTCCATTTAAGACTGGAGGTTTGTATCCATCTGTGACAATGTCCCAGAGGTCAGCATCATAACCCAGAAAGAAACTTTCGATTCTGTCTTTCCAGTAATCAAATTTTTCTCCATCAAAAACAGGAGGCTTGGCATTGTAAGAATCTCTTTCATTTGAGTGGGCCATTGTTTTTCTCGAACTGGATCTCTCTACACGGTTAAGTGTTTGATTAGAAAATCAATAACAGAGCCGGAGCTCTGATACCAATTGAAGGTGAGAAAAACAAGAAAGGGGGGGTTTGAATTGTTTGAAAAATAAGCGCTTTTCAAAAATGAAAATCACACAATGATTTTATACTGGTTCGCTTATAACACAAAGCTACTCCAGTCCACCCGGCCAAGGTGATTTCGCCTTCAACAAGGACTTAATCCACTAATCTTAAAAGATTACAAACAACACCTAAGAGAGAAGAAAATCTCTTAGTCTTCTCAAGTCTACAGACTACACAGAGTCACTTGAGGAAATCAAACAAATAAAAGATACAAGATATGTAATCTAGAGTGCTTCTAAGAAAGCAAGTATTACAAACTTAAGAACATATTTTTCACTTAATAAGCAAAAGCTTAGTGAACTTCTTTGAGAGCAAAGATGATTTTCTTGAGCGTGAAATAATTCAGTATAGTTTTGGCTAGTTGATTTCTTGCTTACTGAATGTTGATTGCATCTCTATTTATATAAGAGTTGGAGTAGAGTTGAAACTGGTGGATTTAAAAGGAGTTTACTCCATTTCATAAATAGCTTCTGCAGTTTAACTTTTCATCTTTGAAGTGACTACTTACCACAAGTAGTATCTTCTCTCTTGGAAGTGGAGATTAACGTCTCTTTCTCAATTAGGAAATCCATTTGAAAATCTTTACTTGACTTGAACGTTACTTCTTCATGATTAGCAAATCCATAATCAGAGTATTTGTGTTTCTGGGGAATCTTGGAATCTTGCTTCTGATGTTGATCTCTTGAGAGTTCAGATGACGCTGATAACTTTCAGAATATACAGATAACGTTTCTCCAGAGTCAGAGCTTCTAGACTTTACTTCATGTTCAGATGCTTCTGATACTTTGTAGTTTTGTCCAGAGTCATACTTTCTTGAACGAGATTCCACTTCAGATGCTTCTGATACTTGAGAATTTGTATCTGATCTTGTTGTGCATCTGATGACATCATCAGATTTATTACTTCTTTCTTTAGAACCCTGTACACTTAGAAACTTTTCGTTAGGGAGCCATTTTTGGTTTCATCCTTTGTTATCATCAAAATCAAGGAATCTGTTGTAGAACAATTTTTGTTCTTACAAACGTCACCTCATCCTTAGTGATTGGACTATAAGTCTTCCATACTTATTATATTGTGGATCCCTCACTAGTATGTTGAAGCTCTCCTCACATGGTGGATTGTTGGTTTAGGTTGAGTTTTCTCCCTTTGATAACAAAAGACCTTAACGCTTATAACAAACCAATTCACCAACTTATTTTGAGACTTTTACCCCGAACTATGAGGTTTTGATCCTACCTTTGTGATGGTACGTAGGCAATGGGTTTATCCTTTCAAACAACAAATTGTAAAAAACTTGTATATTCTTTTCTCATCTCCCCAATCATGTTTGCACAAATATTTTCATAAATACCAACCTACCATACAACATTTGAAAAAAGGGCTCCCTTATAGTACTAAGGATGTTTTGGGTGCTTAAAACCTTCCCATTTCATAACCAACCCCTAACCCATATCTCTGACATTTTTATTAGTTTTTGATTTGATAAAACTTCTCGGTTTTTGTTCTCTTTCTAACCTTTCCTTTGGATAAATAGAAGTGCGGTGGCACTGCAATTGTATGATTTAATTTTGATTAAGTCAATAAATCTAAAGGTAACGAATACCCCGCTACAATATGGTTTGAAAGATAAAATCTTCTTAAGTAGAAGGCCTGACCTTTTTATCAAACACATTCTTTATTATCTACTGATATAACTTACGATGACACATGGCAGTCAACCTTTTCTCTTCAATCAAATTTAGCTGGTCATATCTGGTTTGGCACTATTTAACTTCAGTCAACATGGCTTCAATCAAAACACGTAATGATGGGATCTTAACCTCTATTGGAAACACAAGTTCCATGTCGTAAACAAGTGAAAAAGGGATTTCCCCTGTTGAAGTGCGGATGGATATACGGTACCCATACAAAGCAAATGGGAGCATCTCATGCCAATCCTTGTAGGTCACAACCATTTTCTAAATAATGTTCTTAATATTCTTGTTTTTAACTTCAACAACCCCATTCATCTTAGGTGTATAAGGATAAGAATTATGGTGTGCAATCTTGAAGTCTTTGCAAAGAGCTTCCATCATATTGTTATTCAAGTTAGATCCATTATCAGTAATGATCTTACTTGGCACACCATACCAGCATATAATCTGATTCTTGATAAACCTTACAACAACTTGCTCGGGGTTCATTCACATACAATCCCGCTTCAACCCACTTTGTGAAGTAGTCAATAGCCACTAGAATGAAACGATATCCGTTCGAAGCTTTAGGCTCAATCATTCCAATCATATCACTTACCCACATGGAGAAGGGCCATGGAGAGGAAATGACATTCAACAGTGTCGGAGGAACATGAATCTTAACGGCATAAATTTGATACTTTTGGCATGTCTTCACAAAGTTGCAACAGTCAGGTTCCATTGTCAGCCAATAGTAACCTTCTCTCAACATATTCTTAGCCATATCATATCCATTGGAATGTGTACCAAAGGAACCTTCATGGACTTCAATCATCAATAAGTCTGCTTCGTGTTTATCCACGCATCTGAGCAAAACCATATCGAAGTTTCTCTTGTAAAGCACATCGTTATTTAGGTAGATGTTTCCAGCTAACCTCCTCAAATTCTTCTTATCTTTCAAGGATGCCCCAGGCGGGTAGATCTGACTTCGAAGAAAACACTTGATATCAAAATACCACAACTTTTTATCTTTGACTTCTTCAATAGCAAACACATGAGTTGGCCTATCAAGATGCATCACAGTCAAATTAGGAACTTCATTCCAAAATTTTACCACAATCATTGAAGCCAACGTTGCAAGAGAAACTGCCATCCGATTTTCATCTCAAGGGATATGATGAAACTCAACCTTTATAACAACTCCATCAAATACCATGCCCCAACGAGAACTAGATTATGGACCTTCTTCAAGCAATGGTTCATCACAATCTTTCATTTTCATGTACAAAATCTCTTCGTCAGGAAAGTTATACTGCACTGACTGATAATCTTCAATTGGTTGGTGAGTCAAATGGTTAGCCAAGACACTATCTTTAATTTCTTTTTGAGATCGATACTCAATATCATAATCGGATAACAACATCCGCCAACGGGAAATCCTCCCAATTAAAGCAGGCTTCTCAAAAATGTATTTGCTTGGATCCATTTTGGATATCAACCAAGTAGTATGATTCAACATATACTGACGCGGACGCTTAGCAGCCCAAACCAATGCGCAACAAGTCTTTTCAAGCATAGAATACCAATTTTCACAGTTGATGAATTTCTTACTGAGGTAGTAAATATCGTATTCTTTCTTTCGAGTTTCATCTTATTGACCAAGAACACAACCCATACTTTCTTCAAGCACAGTCAAATACATGATCAATGGTCTTCCTTCAACAGGTGGAGACAAAATCGGAGGCTCGAGCAGATACTTTTTAATACTGTCAAAAGCTTTCTGGCAATCCTCGGTCCAATCACAAGCTTGCCCTTTCCAAAGAAGCTTGAATATAGGCGCATATGTGGCAATCATATACGATATAAATCTCGAGATGTAATTCAAGCGGTCGAGAAATCCTATAACTTGCTTCTCAATTTTGGGCACAAGCATCTCTTGTATTGCTTTGACCTTGGCAGGATCAACTTCAATACCTTTCTCGCTGACAATAAATCCCAACAACTTACTAGAACGAACACCAAAATCCAAACCAGTCATGTCTTGATAGAAACAGAAAAACACATTTGAATACTCTTGGATAAGATCAATCAACCCCTTATTAACCTTTGGACATAGTTGAGACCCAATATTAAATTCCTTCACATCATCTTCGGAACACCAGTTGACTAGCTCAATCTGCTATTCGAACGAATGAATGGCTTTTTCTTCATGCTCAAGTAGACGATATAATTCATTAGATACTTCTTCATCAATCTCTTCCCGAACCTCAAACACAGGGAAATCAAAGTTTGGAGAGGGAGTAGGATCATTGTATTCAATGGGTTTTGGAACCAACCTTCATAATAATTTTATATTTTGATTTTAGGGAAGTGAGTTGTGACCAAATACTATGCAGATGGACAATTATTACTTACTTATTTATGTTTTTTTTGTGATTACCATATTCAGAAAAGGGACAAGTAAAAATAAAACATCATAGATGTGGATGAATAGAATTGCATTTTATTGATGATAATTGAAAATGCCTAACAATGTTCACTTCTTCCTTAGGCATAGGAGAAGGATTTTTTTTAAAACAATGAAAAAAATTACTTCGTACGATGGACAATAACAGTAACATCACCAACAACCCAATTGTTGCAACTCTTGCCATGCGTCACAATGTTGGTGCAATCTACATATTAATTACCCTCGATCACAGCAGCTGAGTGTTGTTCATTACCATGGATGAACCTTCCACTACGGAACCTCGGTTGAACCTCTTCATCTTTGACATTAAACGACCTTTGCTGAAATCCCAATCTGGCCATGTTCTTGTTCTCTTCAACTTCTACCATCCAGTCCTACTTATCTGTACTGCCCACCTCAATAGCTTTCTGAGCATATTTGAAAGAAGACATGGGTTCCCCAATTTTCTTCACTTCAGTAATAGATAAGGTTTGGAATGAATTTCCAACCTCCTCCTCAGCTTCAACATACGTAAAATATGACAAATGGCTCAACAAAAGCGCTTTCTCTCCACTAATAACGGCAAGCTTGTCGTTCTTCACGAATTTCAACTTCTATTGCATAGTAGATGTTACATCTCCAACCTCATGAATACATGGCCTTCCCAATAAACATCTATAGGCCGGGTGAATATTGTAAGACCCTAATTTTGACCCTAAGATCCCTCATGCTATCTTATCATATGCATTAGCATTTGGGTCACACCTTGGCATCCTCCTTACCCCTCACTCATTGGGTTTTTATTTGGAGAGATTGTAACACCCTTCTAAATACCCCAAAATATTTAATTAAAATAATAACATAGCAATCAGAGTAATTATGCCCCGAAGGGTGTCACACAATCATTTCACAACAATTATCAAAATATCCTGTCATGCTCATTTATTTAATCAAAATAAGACTCTTTTGCATAATTCGCAGCGGATACAAAACATCGACATTCAAATCATGTACTACATTACATGTAAAGTTGATCAACAACTAAATTAAAACATAGTCAAACATCCCCTCCCGATGTTACATCTACCAGAGCATGACCCACTAAGGACGACACTAGACTCCATAGCACTAGCTTCTACTCAACTCACTGCTCGTTACCTGAAAAAAATAGTTGTAAGGGTGAGCTCCTCAATCAATATAATAAGAATTATAGAACAATATGTAATGCTAAGTAAATAACACATCAATTCACCCTAATCAGACTACGCACTCAGCAACGGCAATATCCGTTCAAACATCATATTCAACAGTAACATATCGCATATGTATAATCTCAACCATACTCAACATCAACAACACAACACACAACACACATATAATACTGGAATACATCCATTCATATTATATGCCATACATTCATTATGCAATGAGACTCCACACATGCGGTACCGACTATTCTTGAACATACAGTTCAAGCTCACCGATCAACTCCAGATACGGCTACTAAGCTCACTAGTCCCACTCATTTGAGATCTAATGACTCACTCACTAATTCCTCACTATGGGAATTAGCTACAGCCCCAAGGCTAGACTATGCAAACTAATCATCTAGCATGCAAACATCAACAACAATTCCACAATGATTCACTCACTAATTCCTCACCATGGGAATTAGCTACAGCCCCAAAGGCTAGAATATGCATGCTAATCACCTAGCAATGCAACAACAACAGCAACAATTCAAGAATAGACATAAGCTCACACTCTAAGCCATGAAACAGTCTATTCACAAATGCATACATAACTGATCCATTCACAGCATCATGCTTATCATCACACATCATTAATACATTTTATCACAAAAGCATATCACATCATGCCACATAATCAAATACAGTATTAGCACACTCTACTAATATCTATACTACTCAAAACAACGGGAAATTATCCCTGCTACATCATACATCAGCTAAGTACATCACTCAGCCTAAACAACCAAAAACTGCACAACAACAGCACAGAAAATCACAATTCTGCCCATACGCGTATTGCCTATGCCCATACGCGTATTGCCCACGCCTGACCAAATCCATACGCGTATTGGCCATTCCCATACGCGTATGCTACGCGTATCACTTCCCATACGCGTACCACCAGAGACCATTTCACGTTAAACATTTCATCTTCCTCGTCCATACGCGTATTGCCTAGTGCCATACGCGTACCAGCCATCTCATACGCGTATTGCCTAGTGCCATACGCGTATGACCAGAAACCAGAACTCTCAGATCTGCAATGGCTTTCTCTGCTACGAGATCTACTCAAACCAACCTTCCACAGTCCAATTTCTACACAGAAATCATTCATATTTTCAACACAATTCGTATCTTATTCGATTACACAAAATTTGACACTTTTACATCTAATTCCTACGAATTTTTTCTCAATTATACCCCAATTTCGTTCATCCGAAGAGTGCACAATTCATCATGCATCAATCTAATCAGAGGTAAAACAACAGTTTATTACTACCCAGTACATATCATCCCATAATACCCGTTAATCGATGATAAACCCCCCTTACCTGAGTTAATCCGGCAAATTCCGTTAGCTTCAAGCTTTTCCTCTTCTCTTGCTCTGCCTTTTTGCCCTTTTCCACTTTCAGCCGCTTCTCTCCTTTCCTTTTCACGTGAAAACCCTTTTTACCAAAAATGGGACTTTTTATTATTCCAACTTATTTTATTCCAAATAAATAATTCTCCCAATAATTATTATTCCAAAATAATAATAATAATCCAAACTTCCAATTATTCAATTAAATTAATAAATAAAATATTAATTTAAATTAAATAATTATCTTATTTTAATTGGGGTGTTACAACTCTCCCCCACTAAAAGAGTTTTCGTCCTCGAAAACATACCTCAAGCGAACAACTCCGGATAAGACTCCTTCATCTGGCTCTCAAGTTCCCAAGTCACATTGCCACCTGCTGGTCCTCCCCAAGCTACCTTCACCAAGGCAATCTCTTTACCCCGCAACTGCTTCAATTCTCGATCCTCGATCCTCATAGGTGATGTTTCCACAGTCAGGTTATCTCTCACCTGTACATCATCTATTTGGACTACATGCGACGGATCATGAATGTACCTCCTCAACTGAGACACATGAAAAACCTCATGCAAGTTCGCAAGCGACGGCGGTAAAGCGATACGATAGGCTACCTCTCCTATCCTTTCTAAAATCTGATAGGGACCAATAAATCGAGGTGTCAACTTCTTCGACTTCAAAGCTCGACCAACGCCAGTTATCGGAGTAACACGAAGAAACACATGATCTCCCTCTTGGAACTTAAGTGACTTCCTCCTCCTATCATGATAACTCTTCTGACGACTCTGAGCAATTCTCATCTTATCCTGAATCATCTTAATCTTTTCTGTAGTTTGTTGAACAATCTCCGGTCCAACCACAACACTCTCACCGGACTCATACCAACATAAAGGTGTCCGACATCTCCTACCATACAAAGCTTCAAACGGTGCCATACCAATACTCGAATGAAAACTATTGTTGTAGGTAAACTCAATCAAAGGTAAATAACAATCCCAAGCACCTCCCTTTTCCAAAACACAAGCTCTCAAAAGATCCTCTAATGACTGAATCGTCCTCTCAGTCTGACCATCAGTCTGCGGATGATATGCAGAACTCAATCTCAGCTTAGTTCCTAAAGCTCTCTGCAAACCTTCCCAAAATTTCGATGTAAATCTAGGATCTCTGTCCGAAACAATACTCGACGGAATACCATGCAAACTTACAATCTTCTCAATATACAACTCAGCTAGCCTCTCTAATGGATAATCCATTCTGATCGGAATGAAATGAGCCGACTTCGTCAATCTATCAACAATCACCCAAATAGCCTCAACATTCTTACTTGTCCTCGGCAAACCAGAAACAAAATCCATACTGATACTATCCCACTTCCACTCTGGAATAGCCAACGGTTGCATTAGCCCAGACGGCTTCTGATGCTCAATCTTTGACTTCTGACAAGTCAAACAGGAATAAACAAAACTCGCAATTTCTCTTTTCATTCCCGGCCACCAAAATAACTTCTTCAAATCATGATACATCTTCGTAGCTCCAGGATGAATACTCAAGCCACTACGATGTCCTTCCTCCAGGATACTCTTCTTAAGTTCGGCAACGTCCGGAACACACACCCGATTACCAAATTTCAAAACACCATTCTCGTCAACTCTGAATTCACCACCTTGACCTTGATTCACTAGAGTCAACTTGTCAACCAAAAGCATATCGGATTTCTGACCCTCTCTAATCTCATCCAAAATACCACTTGTTAACTTCAGCATACCCAATTTAACACTATTGTGAGTACTCTCACACACCAAACTCAAGTCTCTAAACTGCTCAATCAAATCCAATTCCTTAACCATTAACATAGACATATGCAATGATTTCCTACTCAATGCATCAGCCACTACATTTGCTTTACCCGGATGGTAATTCAAACCAAAATCATAATCCTTCAGAAATTCTAACCATCTCCTCTGTCTCATATTCAGTTCTTTCTGATCAAACAAATACTTTAAACTCTTATGGTCACTGAAAACCTCAAATCTTGATCCATACAAGTAATGCCTCCATAATTTCAGAACAAATACCACAGCTGCCAACTCTAAATCATGTGTCGGATAGTTCCTCTCATGAACCCTCAGTTGTCTCGAAGCGTAAGCTATAACCTGCTTATTCTGCATCAACACACCACCCAAGCCCAACAATGAAGCATCACAGTAAACCTCAAATGGTTCCGACGGACTCGGTAATATCAGAATAGGAGCAGTAGTCAACCTTCTCTTTAACTCTTGGAAACCTTCTTCACATTTTGAGTCCCAAACAAACGCTTGCCCCTTTCTAGTCAACATCGTCAACGGTAACGCCAACTTAGAAAATCCCTCAATGAAATTCCTATAATAACCAGCCAAACCAAGAAAACTCCTTATCTCAGAAACTGACTTTGGAGCTTCCCACTTAGATACCGCTTCTATCTTAGAAGGATCAACAGCAACACCACCTCTTGAAATCACATGACCAAGAAAACTAACTTCTTCTAACCAAAATTCACACTTAGACAATTTAGCAAATAACTTCTTTTCTCGTAGAACTTCTAAAACCACTCTCAAATGCTCCGCATGCTCTTCTTCAGATTTCGAATACACCAAAATGTCATCAATAAACACTACTACAAACTTGTCCAGGTACGGATGGAAAATCCTATTCATATACTCCATAAATACTCCAGGCGCATTAGTCACACCAAAAGGCATTACAGAATACTCATAATGTCCATACCTTGTTCTGAAAGCAGTCTTCTGAATATCTTCAGTTTTCACACGTATCTGATGATACCCAGATCTCAAATCTATCTTGCTGAACACACTCGCACCAACCAACTGATCCATCAAATCATCAATCCTCGGCAAAGGATACCGATTCTTGATCGTCACTTTATTCAGTTGCCTGTAGTCCACACACAACCTCATAGTACCTTCTTTCTTCTTAACCAACAACACTGGTGCACCCCACGGTGATACACTCGGACGAATAAATTTCTTATCCAACAGATCTTCCAACTGACTCTTCAATTCAGCTAACTCAACAGCAGACATACGATATGGAGCCATCGATATCGGTCTAGTACCAGGTACCAAATCAATCGAGAACTCAACTTCACGCTCTGGTGGTAATTCATTCACTTCTTCCGGAAACACATCAGGAAAATCACACACCACTGATAAATCGCCAATCACCAGTTTATCTTTAGCCTCCAAAGTCGCTAACAGCATAAACAACTCCGCCCCATCTGCTACTTCTTCATTCACCTGCCTGGCCGATAGAAACAAACTCTTCCCTTCTTCAGTCTCAGGGAATATCACAGTCTTATCAAAACAGTTGATAGAAACTCGGTTAAACACCAACCAATTCATACCCAGGATAACATCAATCTGCACTAGTGGAAGACACACAAGGTCTATCCCAAAGTCTCTACCAAAAATACTCAAGGGACAACTTAGACAAACTGAAGTAGTAGTCACTGAACCCTTCGCAGGAGTATCAATCACCATACTTCCAAGCATCTTAGATATCTCTAACTTAAGTTTCACAGCACAATCCAAAGATATAAAAGAATGAGTAGCACCGGTGTCAATAATAGCTACAAGAGGAAAGCCATTAATATAACACGTACCTCAGATCAAACGATCATCTGCAGAAGTCTCAGAACCCGATAAAGCAAAGACCTTGCCTCCTGACTGATTCTCTTTCTTCGGCTTAGGACACTGTGGACTGATATGACCCAACTCTCCACAGTTGAAACAAGTCACAGTCTTCAACCGACACTCTGCAGCCAAATGACCACCTTTTCCACACTTGAAACACTTCATCTCAGCACTGGTACACTCATGAACACGATGTCCAGCCCGACCACATCTGTAACACTTAACAGGAGCACTAGAGTCTCCCCCACTAGGCCTCTTCATCCCACTCTGCCTCTGGAAACCTTTGCCAGCTGCATACGGTTTCCCACGATCAATCTGATTCTTACCTTTCCTATCAACCCTTTGCTGATAGCTCTCTGCTCTAGCCTTGGAATCCTGTTCAAAAATCCTGCAACAGTCAACCAAATCAGAAAACACCCTGATCCGCTGATATCCAATCGCCTGCTTGATCTCGGGACGCAACCCGTTCTCAAACTTCACGCATTTGGAAAATTCCCCAGTAGCCTCACTATAGGGAGTATAATATTTTGACAGTTCTGTGAACTTAGCAGCATACTCAGTAACAGACCGGTTACCCTGCTTCAATTCCAAGAATTCTATTTCTTTCTTCCCTCTGACATCCTCTGGAAAGTACTTCCTCAGAAATCTCTCTCTGAACACAGCCCAAGTGATCTCAGCATCTCCAGCAGCTTCCAACTCAGTGCGGGTAGCAACCCACCAATCATCAGCTTCTTCTGATAGCATATGCGTACCGAACCTGACCTTCTGGTTATCAGCACACTCAGTTACTCTGAAGATCCTCTCGATCTCCTTCAACCACTTCTGAGCGCCATCTGGATCGTATGCTCCCTTGAACATTGGAGGATTATTCTTCTGGAACTCACTCAGTTGACGAGCAGCTCCCATTCCCACAACATTTGGATTCCCTCCAAGTACTCCAGCTAGCATACCCAGAGCCTCAGCATTCGCAGCATCATCTCTACCTCTTCCAGCCATCTCTATTCTGAAAACCCAAACAACTAAAGCAATGAGTACTAATAGGGTTACACAACACCTATACCGTACATGGGAAACAGAATAATTACGACTCGACTCGACCGACCATGCTCTGATACCACTAATGTAACACCCTTCTAAATACCCCAAAATATTTAATTAAAATAATAACATAGCAATCAGAGTAATTATGCCCCGAAGGGTGTCACACAATCATTTCACAACAATTATCAAAATATCCTGTCATGCTCATTTATTTAATCAAAATAAGACTCTTTTGCATAATTCGCAGCGGATACAAAACATCGACATTCAAATCATGTACTACATTACATGTAAAGTTGATCAACAACTAAATTAAAACATAGTCAAACATCCCCTCCCGATGTTACATCTACCAGAGCATGACCCACTAAGGACGACACTAGACTCCATAGCACTAGCTTCTACTCAACTCACTGCTCGTTACCTGAAAAAAATAGTTGTAAGGGTGAGCTCCTCAATCAATATAATAAGAATTATAGAACAATATGTAATGCTAAGTAAATAACACATCAATTCACCCTAATCAGACTACGCACTCAGCAACGGCAATATCCGTTCAAACATCATATTCAACAGTAACATATCGCATATGTATAATCTCAACCATACTCAACATCAACAACACAACACACAACACACATATAATACTGGAATACATCCATTCATATTATATGCCATACATTCATTATGCAATGAGACTCCACACATGCGGTACCGACTATTCTTGAACATACAGTTCAAGCTCACCGATCAACTCCAGATACGGCTACTAAGCTCACTAGTCCCACTCATTCGAGATCTAATGACTCACTCACTAATTCCTCACTATGGGAATTAGCTACAGCCCCAAGGCTAGACTATGCAAACTAATCATCTAGCATGCAAACATCAACAACAATTCCACAATGATTCACTCACTAATTCCTCACCATGGGAATTAGCTACAGCCCCAAAGGCTAGAATATGCATGCTAATCACCTAGCAATGCAACAACAACAGCAACAATTCAAGAATAGACATAAGCTCACACTCTAAGCCATGAAACAGTCTATTCACAAATGCATACATAACTGATCCATTCACAGCATCATGCTTATCATCACACATCATTAATACATTTTATCACAAAAGCATATCACATCATGCCACATAATCAAATACAGTATTAGCACACTCTACTAATATCTATACTACTCAAAACAACGGGAAATTATCCCTGCTACATCATACATCAGCTAAGTACATCACTCAGCCTAAACAACCAAAAACTGCACAACAACAGCACAGAAAATCACAATTCTGCCCATACGCGTATTGCCTATGCCCATACGCGTATTGCCCACGCCTGACCAAATCCATACGCGTATTGGCCATTCCCATACGCGTATGCTACGCGTATCACTTCCCCATACGCGTACCACCAGAGACCATTTCACGTTAAACATTTCATCTTCCTCGTCCATACGCGTATTGCCTAGTGCCATACGCGTACCAGCCATCTCATACGCGTATTGCCTAGTGCCATACGCGTATGACCAGAAACCAGAACTCTCAGATCTGCAATGGCTTTCTCTGCTACGAGATCTACTCAAACCAACCTTCCACAGTCCAATTTCTACACAGAAATCATTCATATTTTCAACACAATTCGTATCTTATTCGATTACACAAAATTTGACACTTTTACATCTAATTCCTACGAATTTTTTCTCAATTATACCCCAATTTCGTTCATCCAAAGAGTGCACAATTCATCATGCATCAATCTAATCAGAGGTAAAACAACAGTTTATTACTACCCAGTACATATCATCCCATAATACCCGTTAATCCGGCAAATTCCGTTAGCTTCAAGCTTTTCCTCTTCTCTTGCTCTGCCTTTTTGCCCTTTTCCACTTTCAGCCGCTTCTCTCCTTTCCTTTTCACGTGAAAACCCTTTTTACCAAAAATGGGACTTTTTATTATTCCAACTTATTTTATTCCAAATAAATAATTATCCCAATAATTATTATTCCAAAATAATAATAATAATCCAAACTTCCAATTATTCAATTAAATTAATAATTAAAATATTAATTTAAATTAAATAATTATCTTATTTTAATTGGGGTGTTACAGAGATCACCAAGCACTATTTGATTGTATCATACTTTGTATTTTTATCATCTTTACTAACTAAAATCCCAAAAATACGTCTTTTCATTTGCCTAACTCTTTTGTAGGTATAACATATGCTCACCTTTGATCTATCAAGCTCATATCTAGGGTTAAAGACCCTCATTGCTAAGAGATCAATCAAGAATTGGTCTAAATTGGCTTTAGAAATCATATATGGATCCCTATTAGATTCACATGATATTTTGTTCAAGAATTCATCAAGAGTTTGCAAACTAGCAAGTTGGTTGATGGTGGTTGACCAGAGGAATTCATCTGATCAAATATGGGGTCCTCTAGACCCTATCTCCTACAAGTTTGTCATATGAAAATTATTCCAAGAGAAACGTTACTCTAAATGACATTACAAACAACTTTAATGTTTAGATCTAGCACTATTTTTTCTTTGAAAGTCGTTTTTTATGGTAAAAGATTATAATTCATTTTGTCTAAACCCTATTTTGGAGGTCAAGTTCCCAAGGCCATAACTTGCTCAATTTTTATGAGATGAAATATTTCCAAGTTGCACAATAAAATTCAAGATGTCTAATTCAACATTTATGTATGGACGAAGAGCTAATTCAACTTTTATGAGCATGTGATTTGAGGATACGTTATAGGTCATTTTGGACCAATACCATTGAACAAGTGATTTTCCTCAGCTTCAAAAATGCATAACTGCTACATATCAAATCCAAATAAGGTCAAATTTATGATCATTTTTAAGGACTTTGAAAGAACTACAACTTTCATGAAGGAACGTTTCTCATTTGAAGCTCACATAAAAAGTTAGCCAAAGTGGAATAAGTGAACATATGGCTTGACACTTAGAATTATTTTTGATATGTTTAAATTTCCAAACTTCCACCTTAAAATTCATCATGATACAATATCTAAATAAAAAAGTGTTCAACATGAAATTTGTTCCTTCTATCTAGCATTTCCTAAAAAGTCCAATTTCATCCATTTTGGACAAGATTTAAATGTGTTGCGCATGGTTTGAACATTGCATCATCATTTGGCAAATATCAAACTTCCATGTACAATTGCCTAGAATTCCAATTTGATTTCAGACTTGTTCACATTCAATTATGGACCAAATGACATGATTTCATGGGCCTGTACACGCCCATGCACCCAGGCATCACTCATTGCCAAATTTGGAAGTTCACTTGTAAGGTGCAAATATCATTTGATTCAGCTATGAATAGAGACCATATGCATCAGAATTGAGAACCCCTTCGCGCCAGCTTTGATCCCAAACACCAAACCCTTCCATTTGAGAGGATAAACCTGAGAATTTCCATTGGAAATTGAGTTGGTATCTAAATGTTTTGAGATTCAAAACTCCAGGGATCCAAGACCTTTTTGTGTATTCTAATCCACTTCTACAAGCATCCCGAGCAAGATCAAGCACGAGCCAAAGCAAAAACGATTAAATCCTGACCAGCATTGAAGGTTATTTTCAGAAAATTTCATCTCTTCGATTCTCACTCAATTCTCCATAATTCTCTTGGATCCTTGGTTGTCTGAAGTCCTACCAATGTAGGCAACAAGATTGAGTTGCTTTGAGGTCAAAATGAAGCAACTCAAATCATGCACCTCAAATTTCAACTCCTTGTATCTCTCAATATACTCGGAGTTAGGATGAATTGAGGCCAGATTCGAGCTATGTGCCATTTTTACATTAAAATCATGTCCTTCTTTTTAATTTTGGTGATGGTTATGATAGAACCAGTCCGGCGAGGCTCGCCCGAGAAGGAGACCGGAGATGTAACTCAGGTGGTGAGTTGGCAAGGTTCAGAGCCACATGATCTATTTGAATTGTTTTAATCACGAGTGTTGGTTTGAATGACCTTGTTTGTGGCGCGCTGACTAGAGTCCACCATGGATTGCATGCTTGTGACCGCTTGATCTGCCGCCTCAATTAATGAGGGAGATCAAGTGGTCCACGTTTTTTGCTGATTATTTGATTTTCATTTCATTTGTGTTATTTTCATTAATTTATATTAGTTATAATATTGATCCAAAAAATATGAGAGTTTCCCCAAAAATCTTTAAAGTAATTCCTATTTCATTTTATGAAATAATATTATTTTTTGGATCATTATTAATATTTTTCATGATTTAATTGATTTTGTTAATATTTTTAATTGTTTAAAAATAGTTTTAAGTTTCCAAAAATGATGAAATTTTTTCTCCAAGGTCATTTGACCTTGTTTGACCTATGATAAATCTCATGACCATTTTTTTGGTGTTTTGATGATGTTTTTGGAATTTGACAATCCATAATTTAATTTAATGCATATTTAATTATTTTTAATTGATTAAATGCCAAATAAATTGTATTGAGCTTCTATTATTGACTTGTTGAGTTTGACTTATATTGTTGGGTCTTGGTCAATGTTGATTTGTCTTTGTTGAGTTAAGATCATTGGATTTAGGGGATTGATGAAATATACATTTCATCTCCTAAAATGAATGAATGATATTAATTTGGTAAAAGTCCTCCTTTGACCAATTTGTGTTGATTCCATTCCTCCTTCCTCTTCATCTCACTCCCTTTCTTTAGTCATTCATGTCATGGACCAATGATGTCTCTAGATCCTAAGGCTAGTTGATTACAAAACCAACATGAGTATGGATGAGATTAGGTCCACCATTTTGCATATTCTTTTTGTGTGTGGTATGTTTTATGAACATAGTCCATTATATTATGTCTGTAACATGCATTAATGCCAAAATTCTATTGGCCGACCTCAAATAGTTGTGACTTCTACATAAGTCCAATTACGATTGCTTAAAATATCGCTAAATTTGTGACACAAAAAGGAATAGCATTCTAGTAAGTGAGATTGTAAGTCTCCCCTATTTCATGGTAATGTGTGGAAACTTGGCCTTTTTTCCTTTCTTTAGAAGATGTCTTGGTTCAAGGATCCATGCTTGTGAATAGTGGGTTGAGTGTTCTCCAAAAAATGACTTAAACAATACCAAAGCAAAAGCAATACTAATTTCTAATCAACTAACAACTAATATTTAATTTCAAGCCATTTACTCTTATGCACTTTAACTTCAAGATTTTATTCATTTGCCATTCAATTTGTTTACTTTAATGCCATTTTCACTTTCGCACTTGAGCCATACTTTGATAATAAATTGTGTTTGTATATACTTGTTTGTTTTTGTGATCTTTTGACCTTAATGTACATAATAAGAACAAAAACCCTAAAAAAAACATTTTATATGAACTGTTGGATTTGATCTGAGACATTGGACTTTGAATTAGGTAACACTCCCTATGCAAAGGACTTGGCCAATGCCAACTTTCATAAAACTAAGTGCTTGTGAAGTGAACATTCATCTGATACAATATTGAAGATCCATTTGAGTTCATCTGCAACATGATCATATTGAAGCTATTATTTTGAACCTGTCTCTAATGCTTCTCTTTGAAGTCATCTGATACATGGGGAATCATGAAGAATATCATGAAGTTGTTAAGCTTGGATGCGACTACCTTTATTTGATGCCTTACTCTTCATCTTGCTATTTGTATATTCATATTGCTTGATTCTAAAGTCAAAGGGAAGTTTGGGTTTGTATATGACATTCTTGTCTATTGGACTGTAGCCCATTGGTCAGATCTTTTTAACTCTTAACTTTTAAATTTATGCTTAGGATTAGTCTCTTCATCTCCTCCCTATTTATTTAATTTCAAAATCTCTTCCCTCCTTTTAAAATCTTCTTTGCTTGCGTTTTCAAACTTTGGCCTTATGCCATTGCATTTTCAAACTCATCTTTCTTAAATCAAACTTCTAAATGAACTTAATTATACTTGACTTAAGATTTCAAAAGCAAAAAAAAAACTAACTCTCATTCAAATGTATTTTTAGGCCTCTTGTGCCTTTGTTAAAATTAAAATTTTGTTAAAAGAAACTCACTCACTTTGAAATTGATACCACAAACTACGAGGTTTTGATCCCTCATTTTATGTTGGTACGTAGGTAGAAGCCCAAAGATCTTGTCAAACACAAAAATGTAATCAATGAATTATTTTCTCATGCCTCCACTCTATTTATTGCAATCATCATTTGTAAAAAATACATATGCACACAAGAAAGGGCTCCCTTGGAGTACCTAGGAGACTTTGGGTGCTAACACCTTCCCTGTGTGTAACCGACCCCCTTACTTGTAATCTCTGCCATTTTATTAGTTTTGATTTGAAAACTTCTTATCTTTGGGTTTTGTTCTTACTTTTCCCTTTTCCCTTGGAAACAATAAAAGCGCGGTGGTGACTCTGGTTTTTTTGACATCTAGCTTATCCATAACTTGATGGTCATGAATTTACCGCTACATATATTAAGTGGTGACTGTAGTGGGGAGTAGTCTCCAGTGGGTTTAGCCTTCTTTTTTTTGTGTGTATATAAATGTAGATTTGATGTATGTATATTTGTTTGTATGATATAATCTACTTCTTGTGCTTGGTGATCTCTGAGCAGTGAGATAAGTTCTAACCCGAACTTGAGTGCAATTAAGATAGGTGGATGGTATAGTCATGTTAGACTTGTATGGAGTAGTCCTTAACAAGTTGGCTTGAGACCCATCTACTATGTGGAGATCCTTTTAGAGTTATTAATGCCACACAAGTTATATGTGGTTAGGCATTGCTTTCTCTAATTTGGGGTCTGAGAAGATGAGGACCATAGAACATTTAACCCCTCTTAGCCTATTTAGGACGTAGTGCAGAGACTGCTCAAGTGTAGACTTGATAAAAGTTGTTATGTGATACTACACTCAAACGAGTTTCTCTTGAGAATATTATGGGTTGATGAGTCAGTCATCCTAACCTGTAATATCCGATAGATGGAATTAAGACTTTGGGAACTTTTTAGAACATGATCTACAGGCATTTATCCTTAGTTCACTCCTTTGGGATGGTTCTTACCCAGACTCCATGCTCGTGACTGACAATAGACCCTTGATTCTTGGTTGATCCAATCAAGTCTTGTCATTATCAATGGAACTTGAGTGTTGATAAGGTGTAAACCATAATCCACCAAAATGGATGATTGATCTTGACAATGACTCGATTCATCCCTTGGCCTTTGTTTGTTTTCCTTGTGTGTGATCCCTTATTTGTGATTGTTGCATTCATGTGTATCATAACATTCATCACACAAAAATTCCAAGGAACTGAGGTCTTATTTGCAAATGTTTTCAGACTACGGATTCTGGACGAAGGAACATTAAGAAGTATAGTTTTAGATATCCAGATTTAAAAGAGTTACGGAAGATATCATCTGTTGTATTAGATCCCTTGGACTTCAAGCAACGTCATGGGATGCTTCTATCTATTTTGTCTGATGATATGTTGAAGGACTCTTGAGTATGTTGGTTCAGTTCTATGACCCTCTCTACCGTTTCTTCACTTTTCCCGATTATCAGCTTGTGCCTATATTGGAGGAGTATTCCCATCTCTTGGGAATACCTGTTTCTAGAAAAGTTCCTTTTAGTGGATTGGAAGAGATTCCTAGATCTCATCTTATTGTTGAAGCTCTTCACTTAAAGAAGTCTGAGATAGAGGCTCATTGGGTGAAGAAATGAGGATTGTTTGGGTTGACTTCTAAGTTCCTCATCAAGGAAGCTACTTCCTTTTCTCAAGCCAATAATGTGGATGCTTTCGAAGCCATCTTTGTGTTTCTCATCTATGGTCTGGCTTTGTTCCGTAACATTGACAGTTTTGTTGATGCTAACGCCATTAGAATTTTCTTGATTGGGAATCATGGGCCTACTCTGTTAGGAGAAATGTACTTCTATTTGCATCTAAGGAATTATAAAGGTGTTGGAATGATTGTGTGTTGTGTTCCTCTGCTGTACAAGTTGTTTATTTCGCACTTGCCTTAGACGCCTGCTTTTATGGAGAACAAACAATGTCTACGGTGGTCTCAAAGACTTAGGTCTCTCACTAATGATGATATAGTTTGGTATGATCCTTCATTAAGTACATTTGAGATTATTGATTGTTATGGTGAATTCTCTAATGTGCCTCTCATTGGTACACAAGGAGGAATCAACTACAACCCCGCTTTGGCTCGTCGTCAACTTGGGTTCCCCTTGAGAGATAAACCTCGTAATACTTTGTTAGAAGGTATTTTCTATCAAGAGGGTAAAGGTCCCCAACATTTGAAGTAGAAGATTGTGCATGCCTGACATAATGTGCATAGGAAAGGAAGATCCGAGCTCGGTCCACGCAACTGTTTAGCTTTGGAAGCTTACACTCTTTGGGTGTAGAAGAAAGCTTTGTAGTTGAAGATGCCTTATGCATGTGAAAGACCTATGTTTATGGTTGTGGTTGAGCCATTAACTCTCCCTAACCAAGATGTAGGGGAGTTGGAAGACACGCTCGCCAAGATGAAGAAAGAAAAGGATATGTGCGAAGAGTGTTTCCATGCTTTGAGCCGAAAGCATGAGGAGTTGTAGCTTGAGTCTAAGGACAAGGATTCACTTATTCAGCTTCTTGAAGACCGAGTAATGAAGAGACAGAGAGAACCATAGGTTTCATCTTCCTCTAGTATGCCTCAACCTTCCGTTGTTTGGAAGAAGATTGTTGATATGCTTGTCCTTGAGAAAACTCAGATGAAGACTTCTTTTGAGTCCGAGATTCGATGCATCCGAAGGATGACTAGTCTCCTTTTCTCTTGTATTTTTATTTTCGTTTATAAAATTGTACTTAATGTAATCCTTCGAATGACATAAATAAAAGACATTTTTTATGGTCAATCAAATTGTTACAATTGTATTATTATATATTTGAAAATAATATAGTAAGTTCCTTGGAAATAAAAAATAGTTGAGAATTGCATTTCATGCATCATTTGCATAACAGGTTTCTCTTTCGCCAGATGTCCTATTGGTATTTCTTTTGTGCTTCAGCCAAGCTGACTCATCGATACAATACCGACGCCGATCACTCAAGAATCTTGGAACATCTAGAGCAAGAGAATAGAGACTTGAAGGACGAGATCTCCCGTTTGACTGCCATGATGGAGTCAGTATTAGCTGCTTAGAGCCAATCTCCTCCAACCCCCGTAACGCCTCCTCCTCAGAGGACTGTTATTTCAGAGGTTGCTACCTCTACCATTCCTACCACCGCTGCTCATTTCGCGCCTACCATGCCTTCCAAATTCTCGTGGGGAATGCCACCCAAATTTTTGCCCGAAGGTTTTGCGCCTACTTTGGCATCCATGTCGGCATCTAGCCCGATCATGTATGTGCCGCCACCAGTTGTGCATATGCTGCCCTGTGTTGAAGACACCATCTATCATTTCAAGTCGTCTGAGGGTCCGAATGTTTATGCAAATATGGATGAAATGAAAGACCAATTCCTTAAGTTGCGAAAGGAGTTGAAGACCTTGAGGGGTAAAGATTTGTTTGGTAAGAGTGTTGTGGAACTTTGCATGGTTCCGAATGTGAAGATCCCAATGAAATTCAAAGTGTTTGACATAGAAAATTACAATGTAATACTTGTCCGCTCAGTCATCTCGTCATGTATGCCAGGAAAATGTCAACGCAAACTGATAATGGTCACTTATTGATCCATTACTCTCAAGACAGACTGACTGGTGCCACTTTGAGGTGGTAAATGGGTTTGGATAGTGCTAGCGTCCGCACATTCAACGATTTGGGTGAAGCATTTGTGAAGCAGTACAAGTATAATGTGGATATGGCTCCGGATAGGGACTAGTTGAGGTCATTGTCTCAGAAGGATAAGGAGACATTCAAGGAGTATGCTCAAAGATGGAGAGAGTTTGCCGCTCAGATTACCCCTCCTTTGGAAGAGAAGGAGATGACCAAGATTTTCCTCAAGACCCTGAGCTTATTTTACTATGAGCAGATGATTTCCAGTGCCCCCAATGATTTTACCAAAATGGTAAATATGGGGATGAGGCTAGAAGAATGTGTCTGAGAGGGACAGTTATCTAGGGAGGATGCTTCGTCCAACAAGAGATACGGTAACAACTTTTCTAAGAAGAAAGAGAATGAGGCTAATGCAGTATCTGTGGGGAGGCAAAGGAGGCCTCATGTAAGAAGAAGTCGACCACCCCGTAAACACCATCATCAAGTATCATATGTGATTCTAGTATTTTCACACAGTTAATCAACACCAATTTAACAAAAATGACAACAATCACCACAACAACGAACAAACACCTACAACAACAACAATACCAACAATCATCAACAACAACAAAACTTCAAGAGGAAGAAGGTGTCTTTTGAATTGTATCCATCGTTGGTTCTCAAGAACCTTTTGCAACCAAGGAACCCACCTCAAATCCCTTAACCACTTCCATGGTGGTACAAACCGGAACTCCGTTGTGCCTTTCACCAAGGAGCTCCCGGTCATGATATTGAAAATTGTTACCCCCTAAAGTATAAAGTCCGAAAGCTGGTAAAGAGTGGAATGGTGTCCTTTGAGGACCTGCGCCGAACGTCAAAGCTAACCCACTACCTGCTCATGGAAATTCATCTGTTAATATGGTGGATGGCTCTCCCAGGGAATTCAAAATATATGATGTATGCTTCATTAGAAGGTCCATGGTGAGGATGCACAAGGATATCTGTTTGGCTAACGATTGAGAGCATGACCATGATGGTTGTGCAATTTTAAATATCAATTCTAGAGGTTGTGTTATCTTGAAGATAGACATCCAGAGGTTGATGGATGAAGGCATGATTCAGATCTTCCAGTCTCGTCACTTAGGTGACGATGTCAATGTTATAGTCCTTGTGTTTAAATCTCCTGAAAGAGTAGTGATCCAGTATGACAACAACAACAGTAACAACATCAATAATAGATTGGTATCATGGTTGGTTATATGGTTAACGGGCCCCATCCCGTATGCATCCGATAAAGTTGTTCCATATCAGTACAATGCTACCATGTTAGAGAATGGTCAATAGGTTCCTTTGCCTACAAACAGTTCTATTGTGAGTATAACTGATGTTACTAAGGTGACCCGTAGCGGTCGTGTCTTTGGGCCGGTATTCCGTAAGAGTTTAGAAGATTGTTCAGTTGGTAAAAAAGTTGATGTGCCTATGGTAGACCCTGTTAGTGGTAAAAGATGTCAGTCTGGTGAATCCACCGGTTTGAAGCCTAACGATGATGATGAGGTACACAAATTGATTAAGAAGAGTGAGTTCAATATGGTGGAGAAGTTTCTCCAAACACCCTCCAAAATCTTTGTGTTGTCTCTGCTAATGAACTCTGAAGGGCATAAAGAAGAACTACAAAAGGTGTTAGAGCAAGCTTATGTGGAACATGATGTTACGGTGGATCAATTTGATCATACCATGGCTAACATCACATCCTGCAACAATCTCAGCTTTTGTGATGAAGAACTCCCCGAGGAGGATAGAAATCATAACTTGGCTCTGCATATTTCGATGAATTGCAAAAAGGACTCTCTGTCAAATGTGTTGGTTGACACCGGTTCTTCATTGAACGTACTTCCGAAATCAACTCTGTCAAGGTTGTCATATCAAGGAGCTCCTATGAGATATAGTGGCATGGCATGATCATCAAAGCTTTTGACGGTTCTCGCAAGATTGTGATCGGTGAAGTGGACCTTCAAGTGAAGATAGGTTCGAGTGATTTCCAAATTACTTTCCAAGTAATAGATATCCATCCGGCCTATAGATGCTTTTTAGGAAGGCCATGGATACATGAGGCAAGAGCTGTTACTTCGATGTTGCATTAGAAGCTGAAGTTTGTTAAGAATGGTAAGCTTGTTATTGGTTGTGGGGAGAAGGCTTTGTTGGGAAGCTAAGGATGAGATTGGAATTCGTTCCAAGCCTTATCTATTGCTGAGGAGAAGAGAGTTGGGGCACCCATATCCTCATTTAAATATGCACAGAGAATTGTTGAAGATGGTAAGTCTGATCAGTGGGGACAAATGGTAAAGGTCTCCGACAACAAGAGCAGAGTCGGTTTGGGTTTCTGACAAGGTTCATCTATGGTTAAAGCTGAAGATATGCAACCTAGTTTCCGTAGCGGAGGGTTCATTCATGGTAATGAAAAACACTTAGCTACTGTGATCGAGGGTGATGAAGACAAAGACTGCACCAATTTTGTGACACACGAAAAAGCTTGCAACAATTGGACTGCTGTTGATGTTCCTATTATTGTGCATCGTTCTAAGTAATTGCTTCTATTATTTTTGAAAATCCTTTTCATATGCCTAAGGGAGAAGTGAACATCGTTTGGCATTTCAAATTTGATCATCAATAAAATATAATTCTATTCAGCCACATCTATGATGTTTTATTTTTACTTTTTGCTTTATTCTGAAAAAGGGTAATCACAAAAAACATAAATAAATAAATACAATTATCCATCTGCATAATATTTGGTCACAATTCACTTCTCTAAAATCAAAATATGAAGTCACTATGGAGGTTGGTTTCTAAAACCATTGAATACAATGATCCTTCTCCTTCTCCAAATTTTGAATTCCCTATGTTTGAGGTTGAGGAGGAGAGTGATGAATAGGTATCCGATGAACTGTCTCGTCTTCTTGAGCACGAGGAAAAATCCATTCAGCCGTTCGAAGAGCAGGTTGAGTTAGTCAACTTGGGTTTCGAGGATGATGTGAAGGAAGTCAAGATTGGATCTCGACTGTGTCTAGAAGTTAAGAAGGGGTTGATTGATCTTCTCCGAGAATATTCAGATGTGTTTGCTTGGTCCTATCAAGACATACATGGTTGGGATTCTAAGATTGTGGAGCATATATTTTTATTGAAGCCAGAATGCCCGCCAGTCAAGCATAACTTGAGGATGACTTATCCTGATATGATAGTGAAGATCAAAGAAGAAGTGCAAAAGCAGATTGATGTCGGTTTCTTGGGTTAATGCTAAGTATCTGCAGTGGGTGGCCAATATTGTGCATGTTCCTAAGAAGGATGGAAAAGTCCGTATGTGCATTGATTATAGAGATTTGAATAAAGCTAGTCTGAAATATGATTTCCCTCTACCACACATTGATATGTTGGTAGACAATACAGCTAAATTCAAAGTCTTTTCGTTTATGGACAGATTTTCCGGATATAATCAGATCAAGATGGCACCCGAAGATATGGAGAAGACCACATTTATTACACCTTGGGGAACATTCTGTTATAGATGAATGCCTTTCGGTTTAAAGAATGTTGGTGCAACTTACAAAAGAGGAATGACCACTCTTTTTCATGATATGATGCATAAAGAGATCAAAGTCTATGTCAATGATATGATTGCTAAATATATTGATGAGGTAGAACATGTTAAGCATTTGTTGAAGCTATTTCATTGTTTGAGGAGGTATAAACTCCGCTTGAATCCCAATAAGTGTACATTTGGTGTTCGTTCTGGTAAGTTGTTGGGCTTTATTGTCAGCGAGAAGGGTATTGAAGTTGATCCTGCCAAGATTAAAGCAATACAAGAGATGTCTGCGCCCAAAAATTAGAAGCAAGTCAGGGGTTTTCTCGGCCGCTTGAATTATATCTCAAGATTCATTTTGCATATGACTGCCACATGTGCACCTATATTCAAGCTTCTTCGAAAAGATCAATCTTGTGATTGGACCGAAGACTGCCAGAAATCTTTTGACAGTATTAAAGAATATCTACTTGAGCCTCTAATTCTGTCTCCGCCTATTGAAGGAAGACCGTTGATCATGTATTTGGCTGTGCTTGATGAGAGTATGGGTTGTGTTCTTGGTCAGCAAGATGAGAATGGAAAGAAAGAATATGTTATTTACTACCTCAGTAAGAAGTTCACTGATTGTGAGACTCAGGATTCTATGCTTGAGAAGACTTGTTGCACATTGGCTTGGGTTGCTAAGCGTCTGCATCAATATATGTTGAATCATACCACTTGGTTGACACCTAAAATGGATCCAATCAAGTATATTTTTGAGAAGCCTACTTTAATTGGGAGGATTGCCCATTGGCAGATGTTGTTATTCGAGAATGATATTGAATAACGATCTCAGAAAGCAATCAAAGGCAGTGTCTTGCCTGACCATTTAGCTCACCAACACATTGAAGATTATCAGTTAGTGCAGTATGGGGGTGATGTGGAATTCTGTGGGGAACAACCATCAAATAGAAGCACATCTAACAACAATTGCTTTTAACCACGGAAGGAAAATCTCTGCTATGGAGAAGGAGAACTAGTCACTCCGCTGGGGAAGAAAACAACGCATCCTCCTCAGAAGTTCCAACGCCAAACTAAAATCAGGTAAATCCTTAGCTGGGGGAAGCTAAACATGGATAAGATCCGCCGTAGAAGCAACTCTACTGGGGAAATTTCAAGGAAAGATATGAAACTCTGCGGGGAAAACCCACCCAAAAAAATTTCCAATAACCATCACCTTTCCTCAGACTGCTGGAGAAACAAATCTCTGTCGAGGAAAAGGAAAACACTGCTCCGTTGGGGATAGGAAAATAAACATTTTCATCACCCCCTCTGCTAGGAGGAAAATTATTTGAAAAGGAGGAAGCAATCACTCAGACTCCGATCAAGCAACTCCACTAGGGGAACAACTGCTGATGACTGAACCGGGAATAACCTGTAGGCGCTCGACTGGAGATAAACTGCTAGTGATCAAACTGGGGAAGTCTATGATGAACAACCCTATTGAGGATAAACGGTAGGCAAACCTGCTGGAGATTAATGTAGGTGAACCCACAAGGGATAAGCTACAAACCAACTTGTTGAAAAAGATAGCATGCCAATTTATCAATCTATAAGGGATTTTAGGTCAATCCGCACAAGGGATGAGAACCATATAATTGATAACACAAATGCTAGATCCAACTTCACTAGGGAGCTAGAAGATTGAGACCAAACTCCAAACTCTCTGGGGATTTGGTGGTGTATTACCTTTTTGTGCTCACTGAGGAGACAACCTGAAAGATGATGAAGAGGATACAAATATGCTAGGAATATGAACAAATGTCTTACCCTTTCGGAGATCATACTATCCTTGGGAGAGCACTGAAGATGTCCCAGTTATCCTTTTCAGTCTTTTGTGAAGGTTCACTTTGTTTAAAAACAATTTATAAAACTTTATCTATCTAAAACAATGATATTTATCAATTAAAACATGCAAACATTTGTTGAACAGAAACAAATAAGAGTGCAAAAGGATTGGATAAAGGCTCAAATTTATTTGATGGGATGGTAGTCTGCAAAGGGCAAGACTCTGTGGATCTTTACAAATTTGAAATTGGTGATATTGGAAAAGGGCTACATTGAACATAATGACCATTTCTCCACCAACTCTGAATCCGATATATTTGAAGCTTTTGTTGACGATGACTGAGCGAGATTTTTTGACAGAAGACAGATGTAGGACAAAGTCTTATCAAGATGCAGTTACTTGCCAAATCCCTAGTTTTTGCCTAGATATCCCCAGGGCGAGGTTCTCAATCTAGCGGGATATATTCATTTTTTTTATGTCTCTAACTTTTGCCTGGATTCCCCTTTCGGGTTTTCAATCCACCGAGACGTTCATTTTTGCCTAAGTCACCCTTTCGGGTTTTCAACTTAGCGAGCTATTCAGTTTTTTTTAGGAGAAGTATTTCTTGACTGCATCTAAATTCACAGGACGAGTAAAATCCTCCCCATCCATAGTTGTAAGTATCAAAGCACCGCATGAAAAGGCTCTCTTCACAACATATGGACCTTCATAGTTTGGAGTCCACTTGCCCCTGGAATCGGGCGCGAAAGACAAGACTTTCTTGAGCACAAGGTCACCTTCTCTGAATACACGAGGCTTAACCTTTTTATCAAAGGCTTTCTTCATCCTTTGTTGATATAACTGACCATGGCACATGGCAGTTAATCTCTTCACTTCAATCAATTCAGTTGGTCAAAACGACTCTGAACCTATTCAGCCTCAGTCAACTTGGCTTCCATCAAGACTCTCATTGATGGGATCTCAACCTCCACGGGGAGTACAACCTCCATGCAATAAACAAGACAGAAAGGGGTTGCCCTTGTTGAAGTGCGGACAAATGTACAATAACCATGCAAAGCAAATGGCAGCATCCCATGCCAATCTTTCTACGCAACAACCATGTTCTGGATAATCTTCTTGATGTTCTTATTAGCAAATTCAACATCCTCATTCATCTTGGGTCTATAAGGAGAAGAATTATGATATGCAATCTTGAACTCGCTACACAACTATTTCATCATCTTGTTGTTCAAGTTAGATCCATTATCAGTAATGATCTTGTCTGGCATACCATAACGGCATATGAGTTGATTCTTGATAAACTTCACATCTACATGCCTGGTCACGTTTGCATCCGACGCTGCTTCAACCCATTTGGTGAAGTAATCAATTGCTACGAGAATAAATCTGTGACCGTTGGACGCTTTTGGCTCTATCATGCCAATCATGTCAACTCCCTATATGGAGAAAGGCCATGGTGATGAAATCACATTCAGAAGTGTCGGGGGAATATGAATCTTATCCGCATAAATCTGACACTTATGGCATTTCATCACATATTTTCAGGAATTAGACTCCATTGTCAGCCAATAGTAGTATGCTCTCAACATCTTCTTCGCCATGGCATGTCCATTGGAATGAGTACCAAATGAACCCTCATGGACTTCAGTCATCAACAGGTCTACTTCGTGTCTATCCACACATATGAGAAGAACCATGCCAAATTTCCTCTGGTAAAGCATATCACCATTGAGGTAGAAACTGCCGGATAGTCTCCTCAAAGTCTTTCTATCTTTAACAGATTCCCCAGGCGGGTAAATCTGACTCTAAAAAAAGCACTTGATATCATAATACCATGGCTTATCATCTTTCTCTTCTTCAACTGCAAATACGTGAGCTGGTCTATCCAAGCGCATCACAATGATATTGGGGACTTCATTCCAGAACTTCACCATAATCATCGAAGAAAGTGTAGCAAGCGCATTTGCCATCCGATTTTCATCTCAAGGAATATGATGGAAGTCAACCTCAGTAAAGAAATTTGAAATCCTCCTCGCATAATCTCTGTATGGGATGAGGCCAGGCTGATTCGTTTCCCATTGACCCTTAATCTGATTAACAACAAGGGTCGAATCACCATACACATCAAGATGCTTGATCCTAAGATCAATACACTCTTCCAAACCCATAATACAGGCCTCATACTCTGCCATATTATTCGTGCATTTGAAACTTAGCCGTGCTGTAAAAGGAAAATGTGTGCCCTGGGATGTAATAATCACTACCCTAATACCATTTCCATATTGATTTACAGTGCCATCAAACACCATGCTCCATCGGGAACCAAGCTCTAGCCCTTCATCGAGCGTAGGCTCATCACAATCTTTCATCTTCAAATACAGAATCTCCTCATCTGGGAAGTCGTACTGAATTGACTGATACTCCTCAATTGGTTGATGTGCCAACTGGTCAGCCAATATACTACCTTTAATAGCCTTTTGAGCTCGATACTCAATATCATACTCAGACAACAGCAACTGCCAACGGGAAATCCTCCCAGTTAAAGTAGGCTTCTCGAAGATATACTTGATTGGATCCATTTTAGATATCAACCAAGTCGTATGATTCAACATATACTGGCATAAGCGCTTAGCAGCCCAAGCCAAAGCACAACATGTTTTCTCAAGCAGATAATATATGGCATACTCTTTCTTCCCTGATTCATCTTGCTGACCCGATATAACCCATGGAGTCTTCAAGAACAGTCAAGTACGTAATCAAGGGTCTCCCTTCCATAGGCGGAGACAGACTCAGAGGCTCGGACAAATACTCTTTAATACGGTCAAAAGCTTTCTGGGAATCCTCGGCCCCATCATGACGCTGATCTTTCTGGAGGAGCTTGAATATTGGCACACATGTGGGAGTCATGTGGGATATAAATCTGGAAATATAATTCAAGCGGCCAAGAAAACCTCAGACTTGCTTCTCAGTTTTGGGCTCCGACATCACTTGTATTGCTTTGACCTTGGCGAGATCAACTACAATACCTCTCTCACTGACAATAAAGCCCAATAACTTGCCAGAACGAACTCCAAATGTACACTTGTTCGGATTCAGACAAAGTTTGTACTTCCTCAAACATTGAAAAAGGTTCAACAAGTGCTCTACATGTTCAACTTCCATTCTCGACTTTGCAATCATATCATCAACATACACCTCGATCTCCTTGTGCATCATATCGTGAAACAATGTAGTCATAGCGCGTTGATACGTGGCTCCGGCGTTCTTCAAATCGAAGGGCATCACTCGATAACAGAATGTTCCCCAAGGTGTGATGAATGTTTTCTTCTCCATATCCTTGGGTGCCATTTTGATCTGATTATAACTAGAAAAACCGTCCATAAATGAGAAGACATTGAATTTAGCTGTATTATCTACCAACATATCAATATGTGGTAGAGGGAAATCATCTTTCGGACTAGCTTTATTCAAGTCTCTATAGTCCACACACATTCGGACTTTTCCATCTTTCTTAGGCACGGGCACAATATTGGCCACCCACTGAGGATATGTAGAAGACACCAGAAACCCTGCATCAATTTGCTTATGAACTTCTTCTTTAATCTTCACTGCCATATCAGGTTGAGTTCTTTTGAGCTTCTGCTTCACATGCACACACTCAGGCTTCAAAGGCAGGAAATGTTGCACGATATCAGTATCAAGACCAGGCATATCTTCATATGACCAGGCAAAGACGTCGACATATTCTCGTAGTAACTCAATCAACCCCTTCTTCATAGATTCTTCAAGGAGTGCCTCAATCTTCACTTCGCGAACACAATCCTCAGACCCCAAGTTTACTATTTCCAGATTCTCAAGATATGGCTGAATGATCTTCTCTTCGTGCTCAAGCAGACGGGGAATCTCATTAGGAATCTTTTCAACATCATCTTCTTCGGCCTCAAATACAGGGAACTCAAAGTTGGGAGATGGTGTTAGATCATTATGTTCAATGGGTTTGATTAACCTGCATAATGATTTTGGATATAGAAGAGATTTTAGAATTCAAACAAGGCAAACCATTATGCAAATGAAAAGATTGATTTTATTCTCTTTTTTTAGGGTTTTATGGTGATCACCAATTTCATGCAAAAAAGCAAAAAGTGAAAATAATTTGGAAAAACAAACATTTAACATGAATTTATTGAATGAATATCATTGTATTTATGTGCCAACAATGTCATCACTTCTCCTTTTGGCACGGGAGATGGGTTTTTAAACAAAAATGAACATTACATGGACTTATGGACAACTGTTTGAACATCAACAGCGACCCAATTATTGCAGACCCCTCCAGGGATGACAAAGTTTCCAAAATCTTCCTGTGCATCATTTTCCACAACAGCAGCAGCTTCCTGGTCTTCGACCGTGTGGATGAAACCACCACTCTGAAACAGACTGTGCTTGTTGAAAGTGCCTGAAGAATACCCTATGTCAGCCCGAGATTTATTATCTTCCAGCTTGATCATTTGTCCTAAACAAGTAGTTGCGCCGTGCTCAATGGCCAACTTCGCATCATTGTAGGACGCAAATGAAGAAGTTCATTTCTTAGAAGGCTTAGCAAATAGATAAGGCTTGGAACGGCGTGCCAACCTCATCCTTAGGATCAATATAAGAAAAGGAAGACATATGGCTAACCAAGAGAGCCTTCTCTCCCCCTGCCACCACCAACTTTTTGTTCTTCACGAACTTCAACTTTTGGTGTAGAGTGGATGTCACGGCGCCTGCCTCGTGAATCCATGGTCTGCCCAACAAACAACTATATGATGGGTGGATATCCATGACCTGAAAAGTGATCTAGAAATCACTAGGTCCTATCTTGATTGGGAGCTCAACCTCGCCAATCATTGTCTTACGCGATCCATCAAAATCTTTGACGACCCCTCCACTCTGCCTCATGGGAGGCCCCTGGTAAGAAAGTTTCTCCAGAGTGGTTTTTGGAAACACATTCAGCAATGATCCTGTGTCTACCAGCACATTAGACAAGGCATCATCCTTGCAGTTCATTGAAATATGAAGTGCCAAAAATTGTGGTCCTTTCCCTCCTCTGGAAGATCAGCATCACAAAAGCTCAGGTTGTTACAAGCAGTAATGTTTGTAACAATGCTATCAAACTGTTCTATGGTGACGTCGTGATATACGTACGCCACATCCAACACCTTCTGCAAAGCTTCACGGTGTGGCTCAGAGTTTATCAACAAAGACAACACTGATATCTTTGAAGGCGTTTGTAGCAACTGATCTACAACATTGTACTCACTCCTCTTGATGAGCCTTAGCATCTCATCACAATCCTCTTTCATCATGCCATTCTGGCCAGCAGGGACAGGAGTTCTAGCAACAGCGACAGGTCTGTAAACAGTAAGTGCCGGATTCAGACAAGAAGAAGAATTCCCCAAAGGACGGGTAGCACTATCAGCAACATCAGCTCCTCTGGTGTCAGCTTGGGGTTTTGGCGGCGTCGAAAAACACGACCACTGCGGGTCAAACCACTGACATCAGCAATATTAACAACAGAAGTGGAGGGTAGGGGCACCTCCTTCCCATCTTCTAATGCAACCGCATTATAACGATAGGGAACAGCTTTGTCGGAAGAATATGGAACAGGGCCAACTGGCTTAATAATGAGAGCAGGAGAAGCCTTCTGCTTGCTGCCATCATATCTGACAACAACAGGCTCAAGTATCCTAAACATAGGGGATATCACATTAACTTGATCCTCGTCACGATTCTGAAGTATCTCTATCACACCCTGATCCAGCATTTCTTAGATATCTTTCCTGACTTGACGACATACTCTCTCATTGACAGTGCATACACGACAGCTGTCGTGGTCATGCTCATAATGATTGTATCCACATAACAGTCTATGCATCTCGACCAAAGATTATCTGATATGGCTGACATATCTGACCTTGTATTTACTAGGGCAACCCTGAACCATATTAACAATAGATTTCCCATGCTCGGGCAATGGGTTCTTCTTCACATTAGGACCTACGTCCTCGAAAAACAGAATACCACTTCTAACAAGGTCTTGAACCTTGGTCTTGAGGGGGTAACAATTCTCCACATCATGTCCGGGAGCACCGAAATGATAAACACAATGAAGCTCAGGCTTATACCACCACCAAAGGTTGGTCGGTATAGCAGGTGGGTCACGTGGAGTAATCAACTTCCTTTCAATCAGGGAAGGATATAACGTTGTGTAAGTCATTGGAATAGGATCAAAGCTGACCCTCTTCCTATCATAGCTTGTGCTGGTTTGATTGGTGTTTCGAGGCTGGTAGGCCTGCTGTTGAGGACGATGTTATTGTTGCTGATAATGTTGATGTTGTTGTTGTTGGTTCTGATGCTGATAATGCTGGTTCTCTCTGAAATATGAGCCACCTGGTGCTGGTTACTGGCGGGACGCATAGTCTTCCTCTTCACTAAGGGTCTTCTTGATTTAACATGGGAGGACACAAAATGCGCCTCTCCATCTTTCTTCTTGGCAAATGCCCCATAATGTTTGGCAGAAGAGCCTTCTTCTCTGGTCAGGCGCCCTTCCCTGACTCCTTCTTCTAGACGCATCCCCATATTCACCATCTTGGTGAAGTCAGAAGGAGCGCTAGCAATCATCCGCTCATAGTAGAAAGAGCTTAAGGTTTTGAGAAAGATCTTTGTCATCTCCTTCTCTTCAAGTGGGGGCACAATCTGTGCAGCCAATTCATGCGACCTCTGGGCGTACTCCTTAAATGTTTCTTTCTCCTTCTGGGACATGGCCATCAGTTGGTCCCTATCGGGAGCCATATCAACATTGCACTTGTACTGCTTGACGAAGGCTTCGCCAAGGTCGTTGAAGGAGCGGATGTTCGCACTATCCAGGCCCATGTACCATCTCAAAGCGGCACCGGACAGGCTGTCCTTGAAATAGTGGATCAGGAGTTGATCGTTGTCGGTCTGAGTCGACATCTTGCGTGCATACATCACAAGATGGCTGAGCGGGCAAGTCTTTCCTTTGTACTTTTCAAATTAAGGCACTTTGAATTTGACAGGAATCTTGACATTAGGCACGAGTCATAGCTCAGCAGCAGATTTGCAAAAGAGGTCCTTTCCTTTAAGAGTTTTAAGTTTCTTGCGCAGCTCAAGGAATTGATCATTCATAGCGTCCATTTTCTCATAAACATCTGGGCCCTCAGATGGCTCAGAGTGGTAAATGGTGTCATCTACTCTCGGCAAAGTATGCACGACTGGAGGTGGCATAACAATGACCGGGCTAGATGCTGGAATAGAAGCAAATGTAGGGGCGAGACCCTCTGGAACAAAGTTAGCGGGCATTCCCTAGGGAAACCCAACTGGCATAGCAGACGACACAAAGTGGGTACTAGCAGCAGGCACGATAGAGGAAGCAACCTCTGAAATTACCGTCCTCTAGGGAGGAGTTGAAGGCATTGGAGACGACTGGCTTTGGGCGGCCAAGAATGACTCCATCAGGGCAGTAAATCTTGCCACTTCCTCCTTGAGTTCTCTGTTCTCTTGCTCTAGGTGATCCATTAGCTTTGATGAGTTGGCTCTGCTATAGTGCCGGTGCGTCAGCTTGTCTTCAAAATAAATGAAGAACACAGAGTTAGACCACTGAACAAGAAGCCTAGAACACAACCTGCTTATGCACATAATGCATGCAATGCTTGTGCATATGATTTTATTTTTAATCAGAGGAACTTTTAGAGTTCTATTTGCAAATATTTGGAAATATTAATCATTTAGACATATGTGGAATAATCACATCAACAATATTTGGAAAAAATTTACACCAAAGAAGTACAGTCTTGGTGACGAAAATACAATACAAGAGAGAAGGAAAATGAACATCCTATGGAACCCTAGAAACAATCGTCCAAAGCTCTTGAGACCAGAAGATAAGCTACACGAAGCCTCTTCACCTCTCTCTCATAGGCTGCCTCCATATTTTCCTTCTCCTTAGCGAGTCGATCGTACTTCCTCTTCCAAAACTGGAAGACTGAGGAAGAAGAGAAGTCACCACATCATCAGGCTCATCAAAGCATCCTTATCTCTAAGTTGCTGAAGTAGCTCCTCACACTCACGGACCCAAGCACGCGAACGGTCTTCATCTCTCAACTCCTCCACTCCTTGGTTAGAGAGGGTTGAATACCCAATCATAACCATAGGTGTAGGTCTTGGATAGTAATAGGGCATGCGGTACTCAGCAGCTCTCCTACTCACCCATGAGGTATAGGGTTCCAAAGCAATACAATTCTTCGGAACAAGCTCTTTCCTTCCCTCCTGTGAATCTTGCGCCAAGCGCGGACCATCCTGCCCTTCAAGTTTTGGGGAACTTTACCCTCTTGAAAGAACACACCTTCTAACAAAATGTTATTAGGTTTATCCTGTAGGGGGAACCCAAGCTGACGACGTTCCAAAATAGGGTTGTAGTTAATCCCACCACATGTACCAAGAAAAGGTACATTGGAGAATTCACCACAAGAGTCAATAATCTGCACACTACCATACACACGGTTATACCAAACGATATCATCATTAGTGAGAGACAAAAGTCCCGTGGACCACCGTAGACATCCTTTGTTCTCCTTGAAGGCGAGCGTCTATGGCAAGTGCAAAATAAACCACTTGTACAACATAGGCAAACAACACACAATGGTACCACCACCCTTTGTATTCCTCATATGCGAAAAGAAATAAGTGTCACCTAACAAAGTAGGAACGAGATTAAGAGTAGAGAAAATCCTAATAGCGTTCACATCCACAAAATTGTCGATGTTGGGGAATAACACTAGCCCATAGATGAGAAGTACAAATATGGCCTCAAAGGCGTCCTCACTTATGGCCTTCCCATACATATTAGCTTGAGAACTAAGGATATCAGATGGGAGACCTTGAATTCCACCTTTGGTAGTCATATGAGCACCAACAATAGATTCATCTATATGCATTAGATCAGCAATCTCTTGAGAAGTAGGTGTCGCAACCTAAAAAAGAGATGTGAAAAAAACCAACCGGCGAAAAAAATAAAGACAGAAGAGTCGCCACCGTTCGTTATTTATCCCAAAGGAGGGAAAGGAAACGATCGAAGAAAACCTGAAGAAAAAGGAAAAGAAATGACAAGGTCTCGCAACCAAATCTTAGGTTCGGGAATCGATTATGCGAAGGGAAGGTATTAGCACCCCTACGCATCCGTAGTACTCTACGGGATCCACTCTTGTTGTTCTCGTCTAAAGGGCGTGTGTTTATCTAATGTACTATTTAATAAAAGAGGGTCAAAATAAAATGACTCGCACGGATGTCGCATCCACTGCACACGTATCTCATCTGAGTATGAGAATCAGAGTCTTCGTAGCTCGGCTACCTATGGATTAAGGAGAAGTATGCTCGATAAGACATCGCGTCTTATGCCTACGTATCTCATCTGGAATGAGAATCAGAGCAAAACGTTGTTCAGCTAACTACGACAACAAGGGTCTCGATTGCAACTAAGGCAACAGAAAGGGAAAGTCTCAATCGCAACGAGGGCGAGAGAAAAGAATCGCAACAAGGGCAAAAGCAAGACAGGATTAGTTGTTAGTTATTAGTCAAAACTCGGCAAGACATCGCATCTCGTGCCTATGTATCTCATCTGAACATGAGAATCAGAGTCGTGGTAGTTCGACTAATTAGGGGTTAAGGATTTCCATCTGAACATGGACTTACAAAGGGGGACACCAGTTGTGTTAAAGGAGAGTGGGAAATGTGTTCACGTCCTAGCAGTAGGTGTCACAGCTCGCTGAATCGAGTCTTAGCCAGTTACCTCACTGCAATAGAACGGACTGACATGCCACAAGATCGGGGACGCACGAAAGGTCTAAAAGTGTGGGGAAGCTCTGCCCTAGAGTTGTCATGCAATGTGGACCTATGTGTTAGGATGTACAAAGGGGAACATCTACCTAATGTTAGCATGCAAAGAATAAGGGAATTCTACCTATGTTATCATACAAAGAATAAGGTAATGCTACCTATGTTATCATACAAAGAATAAGGGAATTCTACCTATGTCATCATACAAAGGGTTCTACCTAAGGGGTGCTACCTAAACGGAACAAGAGTCGACGAATGGAGCAAGAAGAGGAGTGGGGTAAAGGGTAGATGGCGATGCAAGAAGCAATCGACTTACAGGTAGATGGCGATACTTGAAGCTATTGACTGACAAGAGAAATGGCGATGCATGAAGCAATCGACTTACAAAAGGATGGATGAATACGTCCTGGTTCTGTTAAGTTTTGAAAATGATTACTCGGCGTTGGGTCGAGCTTTTGATCTTGTTTTGAAATGGTTATTGGGTGTTCGTTTCAATTCTTGTATTAACAGATGAATAAAGAATGAAAGAATAAACATTATACACTTTATGGGAGAGGGGTACATTTGTTATGAATGGGGATTGTTCATGGCAATCAAACAAATCAGAATAAATGCCTCATGCATCATACAAGTAGGCAACAGTTAATCAAACAAATCAGATATAAACAGGTATGTAATTGAATCGAAGAATCAAATAATGGAGCATTAAACAATGCATGAGAGTATGAATATGTTAAACAATCAAACAATAGTGAACATGGATGAAAAAAACAAGTATAAAAAATATCAGATGAATCAGACAGATGGAACTATGCACACAAAGAAATCACTGAATAATTTAATTGGGAAACGATACAAGGATCAAATAAAATCAAGATGAAAGTCCTCTAATACATGGCATATGAGATGAACAAGGGAGGATCAAAAAATCTCTTCAATTTCCATAAGCAAACCCTAAGTCAAACATCAATCATAGAAAAGCAACTCAAAAGTCAAGTCAACTTAAAAAATATGAAATAAATAGTAAATTAATCAAGAAAATTATAAAAAACTTAAACTAATACGGCGGGGTAAGGACATCATCATCCCTCGAAAATATTTTAAAAATAATGTGAATTAGTATATAAATTAATTGAAATAAAACAGAAGTCAAATGAAAAGTCAACCAAACAAACTAGGTCAAAATTAAATCTAAAATAAATTGAAAATAGGAAATAAAATTCCAAGAACAGGTCAGGTTGATCATCAGACAATGGTCAACCTTCATCCCAAAAATTAGAATCTAAAAATAATTTGAAGTCATAAAAACAAAATTAATAAAAATAAGTGTGTTAAAATGGTCCATTTGAAATAAATAATTAAAATAAAATATTAACATTAAATAAATATGAAAAAAAAAATTAAATAAAACATTAAGAAATATGGAAAATATTTTTTTGTATTTTTATGAATAAATAAAATATTTTTAAGAATAAATGTGAATAGAATAATGGTGATGGGCCTGGCATGTGGGGTGCTGAAAGTAAGCGCTGGAAAGGCCCAGTCCACATGAAATAAGCCAGCGTGTGATAACATAAAAAATATGTTTATTTAAAAAATGCATGTGACCTATATCGATCGATCAAGTTTTCATTAAAGCGCTACAGGACAAAAGGCATCCAGCGGCCAAGATCAAAATGTGCATCGCGGATCTAATGGTTTTCATGAAGCCACGTATCGTCCTCTTCATGGAGCAATACTTAAGGCCATGCAGCAGCTAGGGCATGCGCGAAAAACCGTGTGTCTTGCTAAATCTTCCAACTAAAAATTCTCATGCTATAGTTCACCAAATGGCTCGAAGTAAAAAGCAAAATTCAAGTATGCAATGAGAGGTTCATCATGGTATTTTATTTTATTAAAAATAGTGAATTAAACATGGTGAAAAGTGTACAATAATGCAACGATATGAACACGGATACCACAGAATTTTAACAGCATAATCTCAAGCTCAATAACAATGCCTCATGGTGAGGGCTTCATAGGCAAGCATGGCATATTGTTAACATGGGAAACAACATAAAGCAAGCATGTAAACATGATGAACAAGCATGGAATGAGCATGGAAAATATGATTAGCAATCATTAATATGGCCATGGAAGAGAGTGATAAAATGTTTACCTAGTGGATGCAAGGTTCACTGCCTCTTGGTATTGGAGAAGATGGAAGGAGAATAAGATGTTGTTTTGATGCTTGTGCTTGAGAAACTTTTGAAATGGAAATGGAAGCAAACCAAACTTTGTCCACTTGCCCTTGCTCTTTGCTCGAAAATACCAACCTCCTCCTTCAGAATACGGTTTCAAAGCTTTAAATATGTAGGGTTTAAAGTGTTTAATGGGCTTGCCAATGTTTGGTTTTGGTTATGTGCACTATGATACAAAAGTGGGGTGGTGAAAGTAAGCTTCTAATTTTGGAAAAACTTAAGTTAGTGGACAATAAAAGTACATGGCCAAATGAGGTAAATAATGGGCTTGTCGATTTTGCAACTTGACTTGGTTATCTTGTGCAGCACAAAAATAGTCTAAGATGAGGACTTTGTGACCTTGTATCTTGATGAGTACATGACCAAATGACAAGGCAATGCAAAAAGTTGGAAGAGTTCATGGAGCTTAACATTTTTCATGTTGAACACAAATTGAAATGATGAGTGGAAAGAGGTGAAAGATGTCCATAAAATCGTGTCTCACCATCTGCAAAATGGCTGGGCCAGTTTGGCCTATCATGCTGTCTAGAAATTCAGCTCATGATGCCAACTTTAGATGGGTGCATCTCTCAAACCAATGATCCAAATGGGATGATTCTAAAAGGATGTGAAAGAGGACATGGCAAAGTACAATTGTCATGAAGAAAGTATTTTCAAAAGATACCTTGAAATGCAAGAAATCTGGCCAAGAAGTCTTGACAAATTTTGCAGATTTTGGACTTAGAAAAATTTCTAAGTGTCCTAAAATAATGTCTCACTTTGACCAAGCATACCTTTCTCAATTTTAATCCAAATGGAGCAAACTTTATATCTCTAGAAATCTTGGAACAAGAGAAACAACTTTCATGTTGGAGAAATTTTACAATGGAGCTTGCATCTTGATGGAAAATGGGCTTAAAGTGAGTGCAACAACCATGAAAACTTGCCCTAAATGGAAAGTCAACCATTTCAAAATTTAGTAACTTTTCCAACTCCTGATTAAATGATGAATCCATGATCCAAACTTGATCAAATTTCACATATAGGACCCCTTAGGCATGGATTTTGAGATTCCACCCTCAAAATGTCAAGAGTTGACTTTTCTGGCCCCACAGTTGACTTTTCCCAAACTATCTGATTCCCGATTCCATTGATCAATTGAAGCACCTCTGGCTCAAATAAAGAGCTGATTTTTTGTATGTAGACCCTTGTGGACATATGGAGGGCCATGGAGAAGAGTTTTACCCAAGGAATCAGAAATAAACTGATTTCATACCAAACCCTTGTTTTAGGGCAAAATGATCAGGAATTGATTGCACTGATTGCCAATGGATCTTTCTGAGATAATTGTGAATCTTCCTAGGCCAAGATGCCTCTCTAATCAAAACATGAATGAGCCCCCTTTACTTTCAACCAAACATTGCCTGTTGTAGGTAGCCATGAAACCCTAATTTCTGATTAAATCCATATGCATATTCTGAGAGCTCTGAATCCTCCACTGATGAACTGAGGACCATAACAAGACACTTGGACCTCCTTGAGACCCTTGAGACTTGTATGCTTGGAATTAGCTATCTCAAGGATACTCATGTGGAATTCATGAATATTTTCATCTTCTTTCATTCTTAAGTTTTCAAACTTGGAGGTGAGTAGTTGAAGTCTCGACATCTTTACCCTATATGTGCCTTCATGAGTGGTCTTGAGGATATCCCAAGCCTCTT
This sequence comes from Lathyrus oleraceus, assembly GCF_024323335.1. Taxonomy (NCBI): domain Eukaryota; kingdom Viridiplantae; phylum Streptophyta; class Magnoliopsida; order Fabales; family Fabaceae; genus Lathyrus; species Lathyrus oleraceus. Next base: position 325,026,990 of record NC_066585.1, on the reverse strand, counting down.
TGGCTATTTCACAGTTATTTATCAGCCTGAAAATATTCTTGTCCACTCCATTGAAGATGGCATTCAAGGCTTTAGAATTTCCAAGAGTGAGATCATCCTCCTCCTTTGACCATTGTTCTTCAGGCTTCTTCTCAGTGGTGGCTACTCCTTCTTTAGTAATGACAAGATGCACCCAACCTGTTAGCACAGCTTTCCAAGCCTTGTTATCAAGGGATTTTAAAAAAGATACCATTCTAGGTTTCCAATAGTCATAGTTAGAACCATCCAAAATTGGTGGCCTATGAACAGATCCTCCATCTCTTTCCATTGTACCAGAAAGTATTTCCCCTAGATCTCACCCAGAACTAAAGCAGGATGCCTTCTCTGATAGCAATTGAAATTCTGGTATCAGATATAAGATGTCGAAGGTAATGTCACGACACTGATATCTGGATATAAACAATGGATAAAACAGAATGGTAAAGCAAAACACACAAGAATTGTTAACCGAGTTAGGTGCAATTCACCTACGTCTGGGGGCTACCAAGCCAGGAAGGAAATCCACTAAAATAGAATTAGTTCAAAGACTATCCGTACACTTCACCAAGTTACAGTCTTTATCACCTAATCTCTACCCGTACAATTTCTACCTAAGCACTCTTAGATATGAGAACCCACTCACTTCCCTTACAATCACACACCCGTGATTGAGAACAGTAATCCCTTGTGAAAAGAAAATACTTTTCAATTACAATATTCTTGATTTTTATTCAAAGTTTCAATCAAGAAGACACACTTTTGATCTTGCTTCAAAGCTTTGATCAAGATGACAAATCAGTCCAATTCAATCATCAATGGATGACTTGAGTGGCCTACAGACACAAACCCTAGCTCACTCTCTAAATATCACTCAGTATTGGTTGTGTGTACAATTAGGTTTTCTGAGTCCCCTTTTATAGAAACATTGGGCACTTGAAAACCCTAAATATATTTTCCAAACAAATCTTTTCATATCAGTTGTAAAGATCTCCTTGGAAAATAAACAAATCTGGTTGATATCCCTGAAAGAATGCGCCAGCTATCCATATCTTCAATCAACCAATGATTGCCACCAATTGTGAAATCACATAACACCAGGCATTCATACTGAATGTACTGTGTACAAGATGTCAAGACATCGGGTCTGACATCTGGAAAAATTTTGCATAATCCAGTTTCCTTTTATTGCAGGTACAACCATATCAGTTACCATGACAATGAGTTTGTCAACTGAAACAATCCTGCAGCATATGTCTTCCATGTAAGCTCCAGCAGGTACATCCAATATCAGAAGCCTTATCAATGCATGTGGCATTCTGAAACAATCCTTCTTGCATATGATCTTCAACTCCAGCAGGTACATAGGATATCTCATGTTAAGACATCACACATGACATCTTGTGAACACTCTTTATTTTACCAAAATTGTTGCCAACTCTCAGAATCAACAAACTCCCCCTTTGGCAAATTTTGGCTAAAACATAAATCTATCCTTTTTGTTCACAAGGTCAAGTATCAGTAGTTAAACCATATAACTGTAGTTTAAATAGCAGCAGAAGCAAAACAATTACTAGTTATGGCTACTAGTAATACACATATGCACAAGGGTACTTCTCATCCCCCTCAATCTGTGCAACAATCAACAGAATTACTAGTTATGGATGCAACTAGTAAGACACACAAATGCATAAGGGTACTTCTTCTCCCCTTAAATTTGTGATTTCAACAAATATCAGCTATTGTACTCCAGTACCTGTTCCACCCAGAATGTCATACTGACATCTGCTTTAACATCAACACCTGTGCACCATATCAGACATCCTGTTTGAAATTTGTAAACAGACAACCATACTATTGTAGCACTTATACACTTCTTCCAATAATAGATGTCCTCCAGTCCAGCCACATACAACTTCCATAACAACACTTCACGTCTCCCCCTTTTTAGTCAAAATTGACCAAAGGTGACCAATCAGACAAAATAAATGTCTATTAGTCTAGTAGAGAAAGTTAAAACAGATGTTATAACATTAAGCATGTTAAAAAAGAATATTCAGGAAGTACACACCATCATTATACACAGTAGAAAGCTGAGATAATGAACAAATTCAAGGAACTCATTAAGAGCCCTAAATATTACATAACAAGAATCATGAGGACTGCCACAAAATACAAAAAAACATTCAAGACAACAGCCTTTCAAACAGCAACAACTTCCACCTTCCAACACCCTTCCAGGTCTTCAATACAGGTTGGAACCATTAATCAGAAGAAGAAGTATCTTCTTCACCTTCATCTTCATCTTCAGCTACTCCTTCAGAGTCTTCTGAGCTTTCAGAACAGGATTGGGATCTTGTATGTGATTCCTTTCCAGCCTTTTCTCTTTCTTCCCTTTCCAGGCTATAGATGAGAACTTCTAAATCCTCTTTTCTAGCCTTTGCCACCTTTATCCCATTGTCCAATTCCTTGCAGGTCTCTTTCAGTTGATCAATTAGGCTTCCTTGAGATGCAGGTTCCCTTCTGGCAGATGTCATGACAACATCATTGACATGACTACCCTCAAAAAGCTTGTAATGAATGGACAGCTGGACCATATTACCTGCATGGAATATAACTTGTCCTCAGGATTCATGTTTGCTGACTCAGGATGATCCCACAGATGATAGATGGGAATGCAATGGGCAACTTTACAGCATTGGTGGAAGCATGTCTAATGGTTTGTTCAAATATGAACTTCCCAAACTCATAGTTAACCCTTGTTCCAATAGCATGAATGATCCTCCCAGGAGCAATGGAGATGGTAGATATGTGATTTGTAGGAACCCAATTAGGTGAGCCAATCTTGTGGAAGAGGCATATTTAACACTGAGCTTTCCAGTTGACAAGTGGTTTCTAATAGGCCATTCCTTAACTTGGCCAGCTATGATGACCTTACAGACCTCATTGTCTGTGGTTTCTAGGTTTACTCCTCAATCCATTCCTCTTCCTAGGAACTTGTTGATGACACTTGGTGAGAATTACACACATTTGCCTCTCACAAATAACTTGCAAAACTCCCCGTTATTCTTGTCATGAATATCCTCAGGGATATTAACAATAAAGTCTCTAACCAACCCCTGATAGCATTGGGTTAGATTTACCACAGTCTTCATGAGTCCAACATTTTTTATCAGCTCAATAACCTCCTTTACCTCTACAGCTTCTTGTCCAAGTTCTCTCTCAATGGCTACTCTTCTCTGAATGACATATTTCCACTTTGCTGCTCCATCTTCCAAATGAAAAGAGATATTGTCTAGATGAACAGCAGTAGCCTTGTCAGGAGATTTCTGAACAGCCTGTCTTTTAGCAGGGGAGATGTCTAGGATATCGTCTTTAACATCCTCCTTAGAGTCAGAGTTCTCTCTTTCTTTTCTTTTCCCAACCTCAACCTTGCTCCAGGGTTTTGAGGGTCCTATTCCTCCAGCCTTTTTCACTCTAGCAGCTCTCATATTAGCCATACTTTTTCCTTTCTTAGTTCTCAGTTTCTCAGCTATGCTAGGTTTAACTAGATGAACCAAGGAATCATCCTCTCCTTCAGTGCTTTCTCCGTCTAGATCAATAATATCTTCTTGAGGCACATTTTGTTTCTTGCTAGGTATGGTTTTACCTAGAGAGCAAAGCCCTTCAGCTGCCACCTCTTTCTCTGATCTAGATGAATCATCATCTTTATCAGCATGGATTTTACCCTCGGGAGAGGGTTCCCTTTTGGACAGAGGGGTAGAGACCCCTTCAACTATATGTCCTTCACTCAGAATTCTAGTAACTAGTCTCCTTATAGCGCGATCAGTGTAATGCATGTCTTTAGGAAGAGAGGAGTTACCAGAGGTATTACCTTGCTTATCTCCAACACTAGAGGAGGTACCTGTGGTGTTTCTTGGTATCATGCACAGAGGAGTGACGTCCATTACATCTTCATCTACAAACCCCATAGATGGAGTCTTTGCATGTTCGGAGGGTTTGGAACCAGACGATGAAGGATGTTGCGACATGTTATAGGACTTTTGAGGAAGGTTTCTTTGCCCTAGCTGAGCTTTTCTTAGCAGTTGAATGGGAATGACGACTGTTGAGTTTAGGTAGCGTGTGCTGAGGGAATAGATACTATTTTCAAAGTTTGGAAATGATTTATCATTAATGTGGCTCTTTCTTTTAAAAGGGATAACATTATTATTTCTTTTATTTTTTCTTTTTAATTTCCAAATCCCTAATTTTCCTTCCTCAGAAACACTTTTACCCAAATTCCTTGCAAGCTTGTCTTCTAGTTCTAGTCCAAGCTTTAGACTTCTGAATTTGTCTTCCACAAATTTCTTAATGGAGTGAAAATAGCTAGACCAGTACTTTGTCCATCTGTGTGGACTCTAATTTTTGGACCTTGCTTCAGTATTCAGGAAGTCATAGTATAATGTTGTGACATCATGTGTGACATTGTACACAATCAGTAATAGGTTCATCCAACTCAGTCGAGCCCACCTGCTATCATCTTCTATACCTTTGACGCATTACGCAAAAAACCGGCGGGAAAACAAAACAACAGAGCCGCCACCGTGCGTTATTTATCCCAAAAGAGGGAAAGGAAACGCTCGAAGTAAACCTGGAAAATACATGGTCTCGCGACCAGAGATGGATGGGTACGGGAGTCGGTTATGCAAAGGGAAGGTATTAGCACCCATACGCATCCGTCGTACTCGACGGGATCCACGCTCAAAAGAAAGGATAAAGGTTGCTAAAAACTGCTCAAACATCACACAAGGCTGGAAAGAGACACAGGAAAGACAAGAGAAACTAACTCGGCAGGAAATCGCATCCTGGGCCTACGTAGTCTGTCAGACATAGATATCAGAGTCGACGTAGTTCGGGACAGGGGGAAACGTGCTCGCTAGGATGTCGCATCCTATGCATACGTATCTTCTCTGACAGAAGAATCAGAGCACTCGTAGCTCGGCTAATGCACGCCAAACAAAACCAACACGGGAAATCGACTGCCAATCGCTGGACTTACGTCAAACTCCACACAAACAGGCAAACATGGAAATCGAATGCCAATCGCTGGACTTACATCAGACTCCGAACCAACAAACCCACACTGGAAACTGAATGCCAATCGCTGAACTTACATCAGACTCCGACTCAACACAAAGGGTTAAAAAGCAAAAGGGCGCCCGGAGAGATCAACTCATCTCCTGCCTACGTACCTCATCTGGTATGAGGATCAGGGCGACGTAGTTCCCCTACACAGGGAAAAAGGACTAGCCTAACGAGAGACTGGGAAATGACAAACTAGAAGGGAGACTGACTCGAGCCTAATAGTTATCATGTGAATTCACCATGGTCCTAGGTTGAAGTTTCTATCTAACTTGCACAAGGAGCAAGCTATCTTACACAACACAAACAATCAAACAGAAGCACAAACCAAGCACACACACTATATACAAACAGAGGGGCTCAAACAAGGCTAGGCTTTAGTCAAGGGGTCATGTCAACCTCAACAAACAAGCCACTGTATCAGGGTGATGTTGCTCTTAACCCTAACATTGAGAGTTAGGGTGAAGTAGATGAAATGGGAAGTGAAGATAAAACTCCACAACTCTTATCCCTGGCCTGGGAGAGCTTCTGACAAATGAAAGTGTGGGAGTCCAGAATCTGGGACTCTACTCCACATGACTGACTCAACTGGATCTTGGGCTAATATCCATAATGCATCAACACAAGGTGTATGAGCAAGGTGGATGACACACTGAATAGCAGGAGATGGACTACCCATCTCTTGTATCTGCCAATGCCTCTTCACTTAGGAGGTCTTTGATATGTACAGGGCACAAAGATAAACAAACACAAGCATTGCCTCTTAAGGAGGACTTAAGACAGGTGCCTTCCCACATAACACGACAGGTCTTCCAGACTACATGAAGTCAGTGAGTTATACCTCAATGGTTAAGTAACCAAGCAAAAGCAAAAGCAAGTTCAAATTGAACTTAAGCAACTTATGTACCTCTTGGAGAAAACAGAATTGGAATTCAATGGATCCAAGCCTTGTGATGCTCAACAGATCTTCCAAAGTGCATGTGAAGTTGATTGGATGAAGAATTGAAGGTTAATTGCACGCGATCTCACCACAATATGAATTCACCATTGTTGCATCAAAGCTCCAAGTATGAACAATGCTACACGATTTTCTGTGGATCTAGGAGCAATAATGCTCAATAGTGCTTCCAGATGATGAATGAATCAAGAAAAGTGCAATGTGTTCGAAGAATTTCAAAGAAAATTGAGAGAGAGAGTTTGAAGAATTTTTCTAGATCTGAAAATATGGTTGTGTTAATCATGAAAACAGTTAGGGTTTGTATTATATACTCCCTCCTAATCACTCTCCTAATCAGGTTTAGGCAATGGTTAAGTGTATTAGCCAAAATAAGGTGCATGAGCCAATTTGATAATCTCACCCTATGCATGGAATTATGAATGAACAGTGCACGAAATGCATTTGGATTTCACTTAAAACTTCATTTTAGAGCCAATGGAAGTGGTGGAATGATCAAATAATGCATCATTTTTGAACTTGAAAATTTCCCTCCAAAATCAAGTGAAATTCCAAATGTTCATGTGACCATAATTCATGAAATGCAATGCATGATTTGGATAGTATAGGTCAAAACATGAACAATGCAAAAAGAACCACTTGAATTGGACATATGGTTTGAAAGTTATGCACATTTGAAGTTCAAGTCACACTTGGCCATGATTGATACATATCTCTTCAACCTTACATGAGAAATTTATTATCTTGGATTTTTTGGAAATGGGAGAGAAAGATCTTCAACTTTCATGTTGGACAAAATTTCATTTGAAGCTTTCTTGATGATGTAATCTTGAGTTGAAAACCTTTCCATTTTTGGCAAATTCAAATTACAGGTCACTTACTATTTTTGGCATGTTTTGATCTGACCTCAAATCTTTCATTGTTGATGTTTGAAATGTCAAATGAGACTTGCTTGGACATGAATGAGGCATCTCTAACCATCTCTCACCTCCAAATCCATGGTTGAATTGACAATTGACTTTTGTTGACTTTTTAGGGTTTCAGATGAATTGCACATTGACTGATGAGCTTTGAGCCTTCAATCTTTGGCCAAATATCTTCAAAATGATCCTTGGGTCACATGAACTCATTGCACCAACCCTAGGGCTTTGATTCCATAGAAAATGCACTTGCTTGCTTGCACAACTAAACCTCCTGACCAGTCTTTCCTGATGACTTGATGAACTATGCAAATGATAATGCAATGTTAATGACCTAAACATGAAAATGTATGTACAAATGGGAGGTGAAAATTTGAGGTGCTACAGCTGCCCCTATTCAATTAGCTGGGAACCCGAACGGATGAGAGCAACGGCTGTCAGACCTTCAGGGTAAACTGGGATTGAATACCAAAGAACCGTAGAAAGTTCACCAACGACAACTTCAACTGGGATCTGATGTTTATTACTGGGGATTTTGATTTTTTTTCCAGAGGTACAGTCACATCCCGACATCGAAAGATGATGAATGGGAGTAGAAATCACAACTAGACGCCAACGGGCGACTAGGAAAAACTCGACGTTTATCGAAACCAACGGAGAGGTGACCAGACATCAACGGATGAATGGGAGAAAGAGATACAACCATACGTCGACGGAAGAATGGGAAAAACTCAACGTTTATCGAAACCAACGGAGAGGTGACCAGACATCATCGGATGAATGGGAAGACTCGACCAGACGTCAACGGACGAACGGGAGAAGCTCGACGTTTATCGACACCAACGGAGAGGTGACCAGACATCAACGGATGAATGGGAAGACTCGACCAGACGTCAACGAACGAAAGGGAGAAGGTCGGCGTTTATCGACACCAACGGAGAGGTGACCAGACATCAACGGATGAATGGGAAGAAAGAGATACAACCATACATCAACGGACGAATGGGAAAAACTCAACGTTTATCGAAACCAACGGAGAGGTGACCAGACATCATCGGATGAATGGGAAGACTCGACCAAACGTCAACGGACGAACGGGAGAAGATCTACGTTTAGAAAAGCAATCTTGTTAGAGGATGGACATTCAATTCCACAAGGAATACGAATCTTACTCAGTTGGGGAAACAAACAAAGGGTTCAACCAAAGAGCGCATGAGATATATCATCTATAGCCGTCAAAACGTAGATAATACACTCGCATGGAAGATTATCCATAACCGGGTTGTAGGTTGTTAAATGGATAAATCGACCGAAAACGTGAATTGGTGTGTATTCCAAAACACTCAACATCCTGAAGAGAGCGAAAGCAAACTTGTTAAAGGATGGACATTCGATTCCACAAGGAATATGAATCTTACTCAACTAGGGAAACACGAAAGGCTTCGACCGAAGAGTGCATGAGACATATCATCTATAGCCGTCAAAACATAGATAATACACTCGCATGGAAGATTATCCATAACCGGGTTGTAGGTTGTTAAATGGATTAATCGACCGAAAAGAAAGGCATCGGGATACCAGGACTAGGTATGCAAAGATGACCAATCAAAAGGGGAAATCACAAACATTACCAGCAAAATGGTGAATGAAAGAGGACCCACTGAGGATACACTGCTTATCCGGAGCAAATATCCAAAAGGAAAGGGAAGACCCGCTGGGGATAATATTGCTTAATCGAAGCAAATAAAGGGCAAAGGACTATCAATACCGAAAACTGGATAATGATAACCGCAACGAGGGGATTACATCTACCGATTAGTAGGTAGAAAACCACGGAAAAGTAACCGTCACCGACTAGGATGAGCACAAAGGGTTAACTCCACCAAGGGGAGAACATGGAGTTTACATCTACCGGTTAGTAGGTAGAAGACCACAAAGATAGGACTTACAACTACCGGTTAGTAGGTAGAAGCCAACAAATTCCGCTGAGGATAAAATGAATGAGTGCCGGTTAGTGAGCAACTATTCGTTTATACCACAGGGAGGTAAAAGAGATAGCTAATAGGAAGCCAATTCAGGATCGATCCAAAAAGGAATACTGAATCAAGACTCATCCTAACGAGGAAAGAACTCAACAGGGAAAACCCATCCCGTTATATGTGTAGGGAGGGAACGGAAACAACCGTCATCCACGAGGGTATAACTCAGTGGGGAGTGCAGAAGGAACTGGTAGACACTTTCTTCCTAAGGGGCTGACTCTATAGGGAGAGATCAGACACACCAACATCTGCTTGGGAGGATCTACTAGAGAGATCGATATCACCAATTAGCAGGAGACTACAATCAACAGATACATGGCAACAGATGCTACATGAGTATCCGAATGTTATGATTATGCATGTATGCATTATGCATGAGGAATGTATAATGCATGCTGACAAACAGACATATTTACCACACATAGGTCCAGGAATCAATCATCCGGTGCTACTCTTCCAGAGGGGAGGACAAAATCACCAGAGAGCAAAGAAAACCTGCTGGAGACTGGGACATTAGGGAACAACATCATCCTGCAGGGGAGGAACGCCACAAGAGGCTTCCGGAGGGATCGTCGGTCACAACCGGAGAACATAGTTCAACATACAGGCAGACATGCCACAACAACTCGTGTTGGAGATCAGAGATATCCAGAAGCAACCAGATCTCTGATGAGGATAGATAGGCATTGATAAAGCTCATCATGCCAACAACTCCGCTGAGGAATCTATCTGAGGGAATGCCGAATTACTGGGATGTTAATCCACCAAATAATGAATCTTCAACGAAGAGCACCCATGCTGGGGGAGAGAGGAAGACTGCTTTGCTGGAGAGACGAAAATTGAAGCCTTTAATAAACACTCTGCTTAGGAACTGGCCCACAAAAGTGTTCAAACAGCAAACTTGTTAGGGATGCCCCACAATAAGGCTCAAACAACACTCTACTGGGGATGCATCACAATAGGGCTAATAGGACCTGGAGGAAAAATGATGCACTGTCGAGGACATGAAGATGAACAACTTCAACCAACACTGCACTGAGTAACCTCGCTGAGGAGAAACCATAAGAGGTTCTACAGGGCAGTTATGCTCGAGATACGAACAAATGTCTTACCTGTTGGTAATCATACCACCCTTGGGAGAGCACTGTGGATCTCCTAAGTATCCTTCCATCATTGTGAATGTTCACTTTGTTTAAGAACAATTTTGTGAAAGATTTGTTTAATTTGAAAACAATGATACTTTATCAATTAAAACATGCAAAACATTTGTTTAGTTGAAACAAATAAGAGTGCAAATAATTGGATAAAAGCTCAAATTGATGTGATGGAATGGTAGTCCGCAAATGGCGAGACTCCATAGATCTGTACAAGTTTGAAATCGGTGATATATATTGGAGAGGGCTACATTGAACATAATGACCTTTTTTCCACCAATTCCGAATTTCGATGTATTCGAAGCTTCAGTCGACGACGAATCGAGAATTTTCAGGCGGATGACAGATGTAGAGCACGGTCTTGTCAGGATGCAGTTACTTGCCAAATCCCTAATTTTTACCTAGATTGCCCCAGTGTGAGGTGCTCAATCTAGCGGGATGCAAATTCTTTTTTCAATGTGTCTGACTTTTGCCTGGATCGTCCCTTCGGGTTTTCACTCCACCGAGACGCTCCTTTTTGCCTAAGTCGCCCTTTGGGGTGTTCAACTTAGCGAGTTATTCTGCTTTTTGTTTTAGGAGAAGTATTTCTTGACTGCATCGGAATTCACAGGACGAGTGGAATCTCCATCCATTGCTGTAAGTGTCAAAGCACCGCCTGAAAAGGCTCTCTTGACAACATATGGACCTTCATAGTTTATAGTTCACTTGCCCCTGGAATCGGGCGCGAAAGATAACACTTTCTTGAGCACAAGGTCACCTTCTCGGAACACCCGAGGCTTGACCTTCTCATCGAATGCTTTCTTCATTCTCTGCTGATGTAGCTGACCATGACACATGGCAGTTAATCTCTTCTTTTCGATCAGATTCACTTGGTCGTAACGACTCTGAATCCATTCAGCATCAGTCAACTTAGGACTTTGAGGGTGCTATTTTTCTTTTGTTTCTTTATTTCTTTTTCTTTCTTTTGATTTCTTTTGATTTCTTTTGATTTTGATTTTTCACCCTCCTCTTTTTTTTCTTATTTTTTTTTAATGCACCGATTTGGCTGTTCTGCTGATTCTCGAGATGCAGCTGAGTGATCTTCTTTTCTTGCTCAAGAAGTCGGGAAATCTTCTTAGGAATCCCTTCAACATCCTCTTCTTCCGTTTCGAATATAGGGAATTCAAAGTTGGGAGATGGCGTTGGATCATTATGTTCAATGGGTTTAAGAATCAACCTGCATAATGATTTTGAATATAAAAGCTTTTTGAAAATCGAACAAGACAATCGTTATGCAGATGAAAAGATTGCTTTTATTCTTGTTTTTAGGGTTTTTTGTGATCACCAATTTCATGCAAAAAGCGAAAAGGGAAAACAAATGGAAAACCAAATGTTTTAACATGCTTTTATTTGAATGAAAATATCATTGCACAAATGTTGCCAACAATGTCATCACTTCTCCTTTTGGCATGGGAGAAGGGTTTTTAAATAAAGTGATTATTACTCTGACTTATGAACGACTGTAGGAACACCCACAGCGACCCAATTGTGACAGACCCCACCAGGGATGACAACTGTCAGTATCCTTTGCATCAGCAATTTCCGCTTTTGAACAACCCTCTTTGTTGAAGACCACAGAAGAAAAGCCAACGCCAGCCCGGGACTTGTTATCTTCAAGCTTGGTTAACATGGGGACCTAAGTCCTCGAAGCTTAGAATACCTGATCTCATAAGGTCCTGAACCTTAATCTTCAGTTGAAAGCAGCTATCCACATCATGACCAGGAGCACCCGAATGATACACACAATGCTAATCAGGCCTATACCACCACCGAGGGTTAACGGGTATAGCCGGCGGGTCTCTAGGAGTAATCAAGTTCCGCCCTATCAAAGAGGGATATAGCTCTGCGTGTGACATAGGGATCAGATCAAAAATGATCTTCTTCCTCTCATTACTCGTACTGGCTTAATTATCATTGTGAGGCTAGTAAGCCTGTTGTTGAGGGCGATGTTGTTGGTGTTGATATTGCTGAGTTGGTCTTCTTTGCTGTTGTTGAGTTGCTGGAATAGTCACAACGGCAGCTTGACGATATTGCCCTCTATTCACATTCCTCCGACGGTGCACAACATTTGTTTCACCCTCTCCCCTTCTAGGTGCCCCAGAGGATGGTTTCTTGGAACTCGAAGAACTTGAAGATCCAGGATCTTGTATCTTTCCTGCTTTAATGAGACTCTCAGTCCTCTCCCCACAGACAACAACATCAGAAAAGCTACCAAACGGACAACTTCCCATACGGTCCATGAACACACCATGCAGGGTTCCAATGAACATATCGGTCAGCTCTCTCTCCAGCATAGGGGGTTGTACTCTTGCGGCCAATTCCCGCCATCTCTGGGCGTACTCTTTGAAACTTTCACCAGATTTCTGGAACCGACTCTATAGTTGGGTTCTGCTCGGAGCCATATCCATGTTGTGGTTATACTGCCTCGAGAAGGCTTCACCCAAATCCCTCCAGCTTTTAACAGACTCCCTCTTCAACTCCATGTACCAGTCCAAGGAAGCTCCAGACAAGCTGTCCTGGAAAAAGTACATCCACATCTTCTCATCATCTGTATACGCAGAGATCTTTCTGTAGTACGCTTGCACATGGGTGCGAGGACAAGAAGTACCGTTGTATTTATCGAACGAGGGCGCTTTGAATTTGTAGGGAATTCTCAATCCTTCAACCAAACCCATGTTCGTCACATTGAAACCCAGGGAATTCTGACATTCCATAGCTCTTATTTTCTCAGCAAGGGCATCCACCTTACGGTCCCTCTCTTCAACTCTCCCCACAACCTCATCGTCTTCACTGAGCAGAGTGAGCATATCCTCCTGTCTGTCAATAAGCGGAGCAGGATGGCGAATAGGAGCACGGGTTGCTCTAGCATTAACAGTCTCAACAGCAATAGGTTGTCTGTTGATTCTAATACCCCTCAACTCATCACCCCCATCATAGTCATTGGCGGGAGCAGCAACATCATTAACATTCTCATGAACGGGTACACCCACTGGTGAAGCACGGTTGGACGGCGGAATCACAGCTTCCTGTCTCTGGGCTAAGGCACGCAGCTCCTCTTGCCCCTGAACAACCCCTTGCATCATCGTCATAAATTGGGCCATGTTAGCCCTCATCTCAGCCAATTCTGCTTGAACCTGGTCCATACTTCTCTGTTGATTGAGTCTGGTTGAGTAACGGTGCGGTCGTCGATCAGCTATCCTGCCTAGGACAGGAACCAGAGTGAGAAGTCTTGTCCCTAAACATGTCTGTTATGCAAGGATGATATGTACATGATATGCGTATGATGCGGATACTATTTTATCATGAATGATCCTGAAAAGGATATGCGTATGCGGGTTAACTTTTTCTTTATGCATTATTATTATTTTTTTGAAAATAAACATGTTATGATGCAAATGATGCATATGACTGGTTGGCCGTGCATCTCAAGGCACAGGTTCAGAGCTTTGGCATGAATTCGGAACCACAAATTCATCTGAGACCCAAAATCATCTGAGACAACCCAATCTGTAGAACCAAGTCACCAACAGGATCACAAGTCACCGACAAGTCACCAACTGTAACTGTAATAATGATCATTCCCTCCCCACTCACGGGTGTCATCTAGGCCAGGGTAAGGTCAAGAGAAACGCAGCATAAATAACCCTTTCATAGAATATCATCATATACACACCCGAAGTATGTAACGACGATACCCCATCAGAGTCTGAACTGCTCGTGATATCAATGTTCCGCTAAGTGGCGCAATACCACCCGCTTCCCATGAATCACTCTATTCCTAGGTGTCCTAGATTTCACTCATAGCCTGGGTATTGGGCCTTTTACCTCGAGTAACTCCCACCCCAACAGAGAGACAACACAGCACCGCCAGATGAACAGATGAATCTGAATGAATCCAAACATAAATGCAAACAATAAATGCAAACAATAAATAAATGAATGCAATAAATGAAATAGAAAAAGCAACCAAACCCTAACCTAGAGAACGCTAGGAGAGACTCGCTTAGGGAAGATGGACCAGCAAGAGGTCAACTTCGCAGAAATCCCCAACAGAGTCGCCAGCTGACGCATTACGCGAAAAACCGGCGGGAAAACAAAACAACAGAGCCGCCATCGTGCGTTATTTATGTTGGTGTAAGCCCTAGAGGCCAATATATTTTGGTACTTGTATCGAATAATAAAAGGCATTCTCTTTATTATGGTTGATTAATAAAGTCCCTGGAATAGATAGTCCGTTTAATGTATTAAGTGTGACTTAATCATGAGAACACATTAAACATAAGGACACTATTCCTAAAGTATCCGTAGTCGAGCTTTAGTGTGAAGTGGGATAACATTAAAGCATTAAGACTATTATGTTTGTAGACTGATGATCACATCTCATGGATCATGGATAAAGAGTTATCAAGTCTTAAACATAGGTATGAATATTAGGAGTAATATTTATACCGGATTGACCCGCTATGAGAATACTATATAGAACGTTATGCAAAGTGTCATAAGTTATTCTCATGGTGATAATAGTGTATTCCACTCTTCGACCTGAAACCACTATGGATCCTAGGTGTAGAGTCGAGTGCTTTATTGCTGATCCAACGTTGTCCGTAACTGGATAACCATAAAGACAGTTGATGGGTACTCCACGAAGCATGCTGAGGGACATGAGTGACCTAGATGGAATTTGCCCATCCTGCATAACAGGATAAATGTCTACGGGCCCAATATTGAACTGGACAAGGATGACACGGTCTATACCTTGTGTTCAATATAGACATAAGGGCAAAAGGGTAATTATATACATAATTATTATCACAGAAGGTTTTGTCAGATCACATGACATTTTCGTGTCTTGGGTAGCAGTGATGTGTTGCTAGATACCTCTCACTGTTTATTATGTTAAATACGTGATTTAATATAATTGCCAACGTCACGAAAACCTACAGGGTCACACACAAAGGACGGATTAATGAGAGATAGAGTAACTAAGGAATACCGTAAGGTACGGTGCCCTTAAGTGAGTTATGGAACATCGTAAGGTACGGTGTACTTGAGTAGAATACGAAATATGGTAAGATACCATGGGCTTAAGTGATTTTGGGCATATTATAAGATATGGGCCAAAATACACTTAAGTGGGCTTTTAGCTTGAAGTCCACACAAGTGGTTCTATAAATAGAACCCTTGTGCAGAAGCAAAATTGGCGGTTGCATTATTTTCGTTTTCTCTCTCTCTCTCTCTCTTACTCAAAGCCTTCATTCGTACCAGCTAGCACTGAGATTGAAGGAAACCGTTCGTGTGGACTGAGTAGAGACGTTGTCATCGTTCAACGTTCGTGATCGTTTAGTGGATCTGCATCAAAGGGTTTGATCGTCACAAGAGATCTGCATCAAAGGGTTTTGATCGTCAGAAGAGATCTTCACCAAAGGTTTCAACCGTCATAAGAGGTAAATATTCTATCACTGATCATGACCATTCGTAAGGATCTCTAAAGGAGAAAATTTTAATTTCCGCTGCGCTTTGGGTCGCAATTCTCCTTCAATTTATCCCAAAAGGGGGAAAGGAAACGCTCGAAGTAAACCTGGAAAAGACATGGTCTCGCGACCAGAGATGGATGGGTACGGGAGTCGGTTATGCAAAGGGATGGTATTAGCACCCCTACGCATCCGTCGTACTCGACGGGATCCACACTCAAAAGAAAGGATAAAGGTTGCTAAAAACTGCTCAAACATCACACAAGGCTGGAAAGAGACACAGGAAAGACAAGAGAAACTAACTCGGCAGGATATCACATCCTGGGCCTACGTAGTCTATCAGACACAGACATCAGAGTCGACGTAGTTTGGGACAGGGGGAAACGTGCTCGCTAGGATGTCGTATCCTATGCATACGTATCTTCTCTGACAGAAGAATCAAAGCACTCGTAACACGGCTAACGTGCGCCAAAAAAAACCAACACGGGAAATCGACAGCCAATCGCTGGACTTACGTCAAACTCCACACAAACAGGTAAACATGGAAACTGAATGCCAATCGTTGGACTTACATCAGACTCCGAACCAACAAACCCACACTGGAAACCGAATGCCAATCGCTGGACTTACATCAGACTCCGACTCAACACAAAGGGTTCAAAAGCAAAAGGGCGCCCGGGGAGATCAACTCATCTCCTGCCTACGTACCTCATCTGGTATGAGGATCAGGGCGACGTAGTTCCCCTACACAGGGAAAAAAGACTAGCCTAACCAGAGACTGGGAAATGAAAAACTAGAAGGGAGACTGACTCGAGCCTAATAGTTATCATGTGAATTCACCATGGTCCTAGGTTGAAGTTTCTATCTAACTTGCACAGGGAGCAAGCTATCTTACACAGCACAAACAGACAAACAGAAGCACAAAGCAAGTGCACACACTATATACAAACAGAGGGGCTCAAACAAGGCTAGGCTTTAGTCAATGGGTCATGTCAACCTCAACAAACAAGCCACTGTATCAGGGTGATGTTGCTCTTAACCCTAACATTGAGAGTTATGGTGAAGCAGATGAAATGGGAAGTGAAGATAAGACTCCACAACTCTTATCCCTGGCCTAGGAGAGCTTCTGACAAATGAAAGTGTGGGAGTCCAGAATATGGGACTCTACTCCACATGACTAACACAACTGGATCTTGGGCTAATATCCACAATGCATCAACACAAGGTGTGTGAGCAAGGTGGATGACACGCTGAATAGCAGGAGATGGACTACACATCTCTTGTATCTGCCAATGCCACTTCACTTAGGAGGTCTTTGATATGTACAGGGCACAAAGATAAACAAACACAAGCATTGCCTCTTAAGGAGGACTTCAGATAGGTGCCTTACCACATAACAGGACAGGTCTTCCAGACTACATGAAGTCAGTGAGTTATACCTCAATGGTTAAGCAACCAAGCAAAAGCAAAAGCAAGTTCAAATTGAACTTAAGCAACTTATGTACCTCTTGGAGAAAACAGAACTGGAATTCAATGGATCCAAGCCTTGTGATGCTCAACAGATCTTCCAAAGTGCTTGTGAAGTTGATTGGATGAAGAATTGAAGGTTAATTGCACGCGATCTCACCACAATATGAATTCACCATTGTTGCATCAAAGCTCCAAGTATGAACAATGCTACACGATTTGCTGTGGATCTAGGTTCAATAATGCTCAATAATGCTTCCAGATGATGAATGAATCAAGAAAAGTGCAAAGTGTTTGAAGAATTTCAAAGAAAATTGAGAGAGAAAGTTTGAAGAGTTTTTCTAGATTTGAAAATATGGTTGTGTTAATCATGAAAACAGTTAGGGTTTGTATTATATACTCCCTCCTAATCACTCTCCTAATCAGGTTTAGGCAATGGTTAAGTGTATTAGCCAAAATAAGGTGCATGTGCTAATTTGATAATCTCACCCTATGCATGGAACTATGAATGAACAGTGCACGAAATGCATTTGGGTTTCACTTAAAACTTCTTTTTAGAGCCAATGGAAGTGGTGGAATGATCAATTAATGCATCATTTTTGAACTTGAAAATTTCCCTCCAAAATCAAGTGAAATTCCAATTGTTCATGTGACCATAATTCATGAAATTCAATGCATGATTTGGATAGTATAGGTCAAAACATGAACAATGCAAAAAGAACCACTTGAATTGGACATTTGGTTTGAAAGTTATGCACATTTGAAGTTCAAGTCACACTTGGCCATGATTGATACATACCTTTTCAACCATACATGAGAAATTAATGATCTTGGACCTTTTGGAAATGGGAGGGAAAGATCTTCAACTTTCATGTTGGACAAAATTTCATTTGAAGCTTTCTTGATGATGTAATCGTGAGTTGAAAACCTTTCCATTTTTGGCAAATTCAAATTACAGGTCACTTACTATTTTTGGCAAGTTTTGATCTGACCTCAAATCTTTCATTGTTGATGTTTGAAATTTCAAATGAGACTTGCTTGGACATGAATGAGGCATCTCTAACCATCTCCCACCTCCAAATCCATGGTTGAATTGACAGTTGACTTTTGTTGACTTTTTAGGGTTTCAGATGAATTGCACATTGACTGATGAGCTCCTTCAATCTTTGGCCAAATATCTTCAAAATTATCCTTGGGTCACATGAACTCATTTCACCAACCCTAGGGCTTTGATTCCATAGAAAATGCACTTGCTTTCTTACACAACTGAACCTCCTGACCAGTCTTGCCTCATGACTTGATGAACTATGCAAATGATAATGCAATGTTAATGACCTAAACATGAAAATGTATGTACAAATGGGAGGTGCAGATTTGAGGTGCTACAACCTTTCATAGGTGTTATCCAGATCTTCTCCATATTGTCCTTGGCCTTTTTGCACAGTGGCTTTTGTGGTTTGGTCCCTACAGTTCCATTCACCTTGTGAATGGTCAAATGTCCACCTGTTTGGTCTAACCTTTTAGTTATTTGAGCCATCATGACCTTTTCTCTTCTGGGCTTCTGGTGTTCATCACTCTTGGGGGTATCTGTACTCACCCAATACTTTAAGGGACAATCCAATTGAGAGCTCCATATGTAGCAATTGTCTTTGGTCCTGATTCCTCTCATAATTACTTCACTCTTTATGTCCAGGATTAGACATTCAGTTTTGGTGAAGTTAACACTCTTTATGTAGCAATTGCTTATGAGGTTTGCAATTAAGCCTTTGACTAGTAGGACCTTGTCAAGTCTAGGTACTCCAAGGCAATCAAGCTTACCTGCTCCCTTGATTTCACCTTTGGCTCCATCTCCAAAGGTTACATGACTTATAGTATGTTGATGGAGATCAGTTAGCAAGTCTTGGTTTCCAGTCATGTGTCTGGAGCATCCACTATCAAGGTACCATTCTTCTCTCTCTGAGATTCTGTGAGGGATGTGAGCTATCAGACCTGTAGCATTATTCTTAGGGACCCATTGCTTTTTGGTGATGGGCATGTGATGTTTGGGTCTGTACTGATAGTGATCTTTATGATGAGCAAACTTAGGATAGCCATACAATTTATAGCAGAAAGGCTTTAGATGACCAAATTTCCCACATTAATGGCATCTCCATCTTTGGTGTTTTCCTTTCAACTGCTTTCTCCTTTGGTACTGTGACATGTTATGTGACATCACAGGTTTTTGAATGCACCTAAATTTTGCTTGAGGCTTGACATCTGAGTTACTGCTCTCAGGTTTATTATACCCAATGCCAAATTTGTCTCATGTTATTTGTCCAATTTGAAGAATCTTGTCTAAGGAGTCAGACCCATTGCTTAACATTCTGACATACTTGGTCATCTCTTCTAATTTAGAATTTTTCATGGTCTGCCTTTTCTCTTTCCAGCTGTGCTATCTTCTGATTTTCAGCTTGTGGATTTTTGTCTAGCTTGGCATTCAGAGCCACTGCTTCTGTTTGTAACTTAGAGATGGTTTCCAAGTACTCTATCTTCTCGTTCTCAAGCTGAGTGATTTCCTTCTTCTGGCTATCAACCTGTTTGCACAACTCTACACTTTTGTGACACCACTTTCTGTAGGTAGATGCCAATTCCTCAAAGGTTACTTCACCATCAGTTGACTCTTCATCAGATTCCCATCTTCCTATCAAAGCAGTCACAAGATTTGCAGCCTCCTCTGTATCACTCTCATCTGACCAGGTCGCAGCAAGACTCATCTTCTTCTTCTTGAGGTAGGTACCACATTTTGTCCTAATGTGACCATATCCATCACATTCATAGCACTTTACTTCTTTTCCTTTGCTGATGTCAGATGGGATATTTTTGACATTTGCATTGGATCTGACATCCATTTTCTTTAACAGTCTGTTAAACTGTCTCCCTAACATATCAACTTCATTTTCCCACTCTTTATCCACATCTTGACTGTTTTCCTCTTTTGTGTTGGAAATAAAGGCAATGCTCTTGGTTTTCTTTTCAGTTCCCTCAATCAATCCCATCTTAAAGGTTTGGAGGGAACCAATTAACTCATCTACCCTCATGTTGGAGTTGTCTTGAGACTCTTCTATGGCAGTCACCTTCATTGCAAATCTCTTAGGGAGTGACCTAAGTATTTTTCTTACCAACTTTTCATCTGTCATCTTCTCTCCCAAGGCTCCTGAAGCATTAGCTATCTCAAGGATACTCATGTGGAATTCATGAATATTTTCATCTTCTTTCATTCTTAAGTTTTCAAACATGGAGGTGAGCAGCTGAAGTCTCGACATCTTTACCCTATATGTGCCTTCATGAATGGTCTTGAGGATGTCCCAAGCCTCTTTGGCTATTTCACAGTTATTTATCAGCCTGAAAGTATTCTTGTCCACTCCATTGAAGATGGCATTCAAGGCTTTAGAATTTCCAAGAGCGAGACCATCCTCCTCCTTGGACCATTGTTCTTCAGGCTTCTTCTCAGTGGTGGCTACTCCTTCTTTAGTAATGACAGGATGCACCCAACCTGTTAGCACAACTTTCCAAGCCTTGTTATAAAGGGATTTTAAAAAAGATACCATTCTAGGTTTCCAATAGTCATAGTTAGAACCATCCAAAATTGGTGGCCTATGAACAGATCCTCCATCTCTTTCCATTGTACCTGAAAGTATTGCCCCTAGATCTCACCCAGAACCAGAGCAGGATGCCTGCTCTGATACCAATTGAAATTCTGGTATTAGATATAAGATGACGAAGGTAATGTCACGACACTGATATCTGGATATAAACAATGGATAAAACATAATGGTAAAGCAAAACACACAAGAATTGTTAACCCAGTTCGGTGCAACTCACCTACGTCTGGGGGCTACCAAGCCAGGAAGGAAATCCACTAAAATAGAATTAGTTCAAAGACTATCCGTACACTTCACCAAGTTACAGTCTTTATCACCTAATCTCTACCCGTGCAATTTCTACCTAAGCACTCTTAGATATGAGAACCCACTCACTTCCCTTAAAATCACACACCCGTGATTGAGAACAATAATCCCTTGGGAAAAGAAAATACTTTTCAATTACAATATTCTTGATTTTACTTCACAGTTTCAATCAAGAAGACAAACTCTTGATCTTGCTTCAAACTTTGATCAAGATGACAAATCAGTCCAATTCAATCATCAATGGATGACTTGAATGACCTACAGACACAAACCCTAACTCACTCTCTAAATTTCGCTCAGTATTGGTTATGTGTACAATCAGGTTTTCTAAGTCCCCTTTTATAGAAACGTTGGATACTTGAAAACCCTAAATATATTTTCCAAACAAATCTTTTCATATCAGCTGTAAAAATCTCCTTGGAAAATAAACAAATCTGGTTGATATCCCTGAAAGAATGCGCCAGCTAGCCATATCTTCAATCAACCAATGATTGCCACCAATTGTGCAATCACATAACACCAGACATTCATACTGAATGTATTGTGTACAAGATGTCAAGACATCGGGTCTGACATCTGGAAAAATCCTGCATAATCCAGTTTCCTTTTATAGCAGGTACAACCATATCAGTTACCATGACAATGAGTTTGTCAACTGAAATAATCCTGCAGCATATGTCTTCCATGTAAGCTCCAGCAGGTACAACCAATATCAAAAGCCTTATCAATGCATGTGGCATTCTGAAACAATCCTGCTTGCATATGATCTTCAACTCCAGCAGGTACATAGGATATCTCATGTTAAGACATCACACATGACATCTTGTGAACACTCTTTGTTTTACCCAAATTGCTGCCAACTCTTAGAATCAACAAAAATGAAAGGGTAAGTTTTGGAGTATTACAGTAGGGACTCTCTCCAAGCCGCTGAACGACAACTGATCTAGAATAGGTATACCCATAAGATAGGCATACTACTCAAGCGTAGGCAAAAGCTGGAAATCCGGAAATGTGAAGCAACGGTACAAGGGATCATAGAACTGTACCAACACACTCATCAGACCTTCATCCACTTGAGTAGCAAGAATAGACAGAAGCTTCCCATGATGAGCCTTAAACTCCAAGGGGTCTAATACATAGGATGTCAAACTCCTTAACTCTTTCAAGTCGGGTTGTCTGAAGTTGTACTTCTTTGTATTCCTTCTTTGCTTATCCATGTCTGAAAATTTGCAAATAGACCTCTTAAGTTCCTTGAAATTTTCTCATTGTTGATGAGATGGATGCAAATGAATGCATGAATGCATGGATGCAACAATCACACTCAAGTATCAAGCAAATCACACCACACAAAGGTCACAGGATGGATTAAGAAATCCTTAATATCAATCATCCATTTTGGTGGATTATGGTTTACACCTTATCAACACCCAACTTCCATTGATATTAAGGATATATGAGAACGGATCGACCGCGAATAAAGGTTTTGCTGCAAGTCACGAGCATGGAGTCTCGGTTAAGAACCACCCAAAGGGAGTGTACTATGGTTAAACCTGACAATCATGTTCTATAAGAGGTTCCCATAGTCAGCACCCCATCTTTTGGATATTATCGGATAAACGACTACTCGTATTCCAAAAGTATTCTCAAGAGAGACTCTTACGAGTGTAGTATCACGTAACAATCGTATCAAATCTTACATTTGAACGACCTTCGCACTACATCCTAAAATAGGCCAAGATGGGTTTGGTAAACTAAGGTCCTTGGCTTCTAAGGCATATATTGGAAAGAGTAATGCATAACCACCATTACTCGTGTGACATTATTGATCCCAACATAATCTCCACCAAGTGAATGGACTTAAGAGTCAACTTGCTAAGGAATAACTCCACAAAAATCAACAAGACTATGCCATTCTCCTATCATAAGTGCACTCGAGTTCGGTAATAGAACTCGTCTCACAAGAGACCACCAAGCACACAAGCAATTGATATATCAAGCAATTCATACATTACAAACAATTCAGTAATCCCAAATTTGCACAAAAATATGTCACAAATAATATAAACATACTATACAACAAAGGTAAAAAGTAGGCAAAACCCACTAGGCAAACAGATCCCCAGCAGAGTCGCCACTTTTCTGTAGCGGGGTATTCGTTACCTTTAGATTTATTGACTAAATCAAAAGTAAATCATACAATTCGAGTCGCCACCGCACTTCTATTTATCCAAAGGAAAGGTTAGAAAGCGAACAAAAACCGAGAAGTTTTATCAAATCAAAAGCTAATAAAAATGTCAGAGATCTGGGTAAGGGGGTTGGTTATGCAATGGGAAGGTTTTAAGCACCCAAAACATCCTTAGTACTCTAAGGGAGCCCTTTTTACCAATGTTGTAAGGTAGGTTGATATTTGTGAAAAATATTTGTGCAAACATGATTGAGGAGATGACAGAAGAATATACAATTTCTTTACAATTTTGTGTTTGAATGGATAAACCCATTGCCTACGTACCATCTTAAAAAGGTAGGATCAAAACCTCGTAGTTCGGGATAAAATCTCAAAAGAAGTTGGTGAATTGATTGGTCAAATTCCTTAAGGTCTTTTGTTATCAAAGGCAGAAAACTCAACCTAAAACCACCAATCCACCATGTGAGGAGAGCTTCAACATGCTAGTGAGGGGTTAACCCTATAATAAGCATGGAAGACTTATAGTCTATCACTAAGGATATAGGTGAGTATTATATCAATCTCTAGGATAACTCAAACCTAATAGATAATGTTTATGAAAATCTTTAACACAAATGGTTATTGGAACCACAAAAACAATTGAGTGAGTTGTATTTACAAATGAAAAGCTTTCACAAAATAAGGTCAAAATTGACTTAGGATTCAATTCAAAATAAGTGTTATGAAAAGAGTTTGGAAAATCAAAAGCATAGTGCTTAGGTTTCTAATTTTGAAAACAATGTTAATGTTTGCACAAAAATTTGGCCTGGGTTAGAGTGGAGAGAAGAAGAGAGTGGCTAGGTCCTAAACGTGCAAAGGTGAAGGAAGAAAAATAAAACCACATTGGAGTTCCCTTCTTGAGATCATAAAGATGAACCATGTTGCTCCCTTTCCTTTGGAATTAGCAAGCAATAAGCAAATAACTCAAGCAATCAAGCAAATAACAATCAAGCTCCTAGAAATCTTCCAATTGGGTTTTGTATCTCTCACTTTGGATGCTCATGACAATGGTTCTTCTAATTGGAAAGTTTGGGATCCCTAGCACACAAGAACGCACAAATCAAAAAGTTCCACAATCGTAATAGAAAGAATGGATAAGGGTGAGTTTATAATTAGGGGTCCTTCCAATGTCTTCTTCAAGATTAGGGGTTCTTGATGATTTTCAAGAATTCCTCAACGTCTTTCTCAAAGAGGCCCTCAGGCACTTCCTTTTGCATAGGTCCTTCTTCAACCACAGCTTGCTTCCCTTTGGCTTTAGTAAGAGCCTCAACATTGCTATCCTTTGAAGCCTGTGGTGCAAACAGACGACCACTTCTAGTAAACCCTCCAGGTCCTCCCACATTGTCCACAACCTGACCAACTGTTACAGGAGTCTTATATGGCACACCAATCGTCACTGGAGCCTGACTTACCGGTCTGGCCTGATTTTCTGGCCTTCTGTTGCTACGGAAAGCCTTGTCATACTTCCACGGAATCGCTCTACCATTCACAACAGGCCTTCCACCGGAAGCAACAATGGTGGCAGGAGTACCAACCGTCACTGGTGCAGATATGGTCACAGGAGTACCAATAGTTACGGGTGCATTAACAGTTCTTGGAGCACGTCCAGGACCCTCGGACGGTTTAAAGTAAATGGTGACATTTGATACCACTCCACGATCTTTCACAACCCGACCAAACTGTAAGCAACCCTCATCCATCAAACCCTGGATACCTCTTCTCAACTTCCCACAACCGTTCTCGTGATCATCACAATCTGAACAACTTTCATCACAGCCCGGGAACACCCCCCCTTTCAGCAGACTTTCTTTCACCATAATCAACGAAGTCTGAATGTCATCGACATCAATTACCAAATCCAAAGCCTCCTCACCTTCCACATTGTTCACCCTAGGCCCCCCATGCTGAGGCATAGGATTATTCACAACATTCGGAACAGGAGCAAAGTTGATTGTCTTGGCATCAATCAAATCCTGGACCTTATGATGAAAAGCCCGACAATTTTCAATATGATGCCCCGGTGCACCGGAATGGAAGTCACAACCTACATTAGCATCATACCCAACAGGTATTTTCGTTAACGGAGCCATGATGCGAAGTTCAACAAACCCCAACCTAAGTAGTTCAGGGAGTAATTCAGCATATGTCATTGGCAACGGATCAAAACGACGATCCGACATTCTCTGTCTTGGCTGAAATGGGCGTTGTTGTTGTTGTAGTCCTCTTTGTTGTTGCTGAGTTTGAGTTGTTGGAATGGTCACAGCAGCAACCTGACGATATTGTCCTCTATTTGTATTTCTCTGATGATGCGCAACATTAGTTTCGTCCTCTCTCCTTCCGGGTGCCCCCGAGAATGGTTTCTTCGAACTCAAAGATGAAGAACATGGGTCTTGAATCTTTCCTGCTTTGATGAGACTCTCAGTCCTCTCTCCACAGATAACAACATCTGAAAAGCTACCGAGCGGGCAACTTCCCATACGATCCATAAACACACCCTGCAGGGTTTCAATGAACATGTCAATCAGCTCCCTCTCCAACATCGGAGGTAGCACTCTTGCAGCTAATTCACGCCATCTCTGGGCGTACTCTTTGAAGTTCTCACCAGTCTTCTGAAACAAGCTCTGCAGTTGGGTTCTGCTCGGAGCCATATCGATGTTGTGCTTATACTGCCTCAGGAAAGCTTCACCCAAGTCTCTCCAACTTCTGACAGATTCTCTCTTTAGGTCCATGTACCAGTCCAAAGAAGCTCTAGACAAGCTGTCTTGGAAAAAGTACATCCACATCTTCTCATCATCAGTGTATGCGGAGATCTTTTTGTAATAAGCCTGCACATGAGTGCGAGGACAAGAAGTGCCATTGTATTTGTCAAAGGATGCTGCTTTGAATTTGTAAGGGATCCTCAAACCATCAACCAGACCCATATTGGT
This sequence comes from Lathyrus oleraceus, assembly GCF_024323335.1. Taxonomy (NCBI): domain Eukaryota; kingdom Viridiplantae; phylum Streptophyta; class Magnoliopsida; order Fabales; family Fabaceae; genus Lathyrus; species Lathyrus oleraceus. The sequence continues at coordinate 325,000,711 of NC_066585.1, read as the reverse complement.
AACATCAAACCCCAAAGAATTCTGACACTCCATGGCACGGATTTTCTTAAGCAAGGGCATCAACTTTTCTATCCCTCTCTTCAGTCCTTCCCACTTCATGATCATCACTAAGGAGAGTGAACATATCCTCTTGTCTATCAACCAATAGAGGAGGATGGCGAGCTAGAGCACGGGTCACTCGAGCATTAGCAGTCTCTGTAGCGATAGGTTGTCCGTTGATTCTGATACCCCTCAATTCATCACCCACAACATAGTTATTGACAGGAATGGTGGCAGCAACATTGTCATTAATAGGGACTCCTTCCGGCGAAGTACGGTTAACAGGTGGAATCACAGCTTCATGTCTCTGGGCCAAGGCTCGAAGCTCCTCTTGACCTTGCACAACACCTTGCATCATGCTCATAAATTGGGCCATGTTAGCCCTCATCTCTGCCAATTCAGCCTGAACTTGATCCATGCTTCTCTGTTGATTCAGTCTTGCCGCGTAACGGTGCGGACGATGATCAACAGTCCTGCCTAAAACAGGAAACAAAATGAGAAACCTCCTTCAAGAATACCTGTAATGCAAGAATGATATGTGTATGATGCGTATGATGCATATGCTATGTTCATTTCTCAGGCATTCGAGAGTCTCGTCCCTCTTTTGAAAAATGGCAACCTGTAACATAAACAACACAGAAGCAACCTACACTGGATGCCGAGCAAAGGTGAAACATCAACAATCTCATCTATAACCATGAGAAATAAAGATCATACAAACATAATTAGCTCAAAAATTCAATTCATCAGAGTAGAACAAGGAATCCCATCCAACAATCCTGGAGGTGATTCTCAAAGTAAACAACAAGACAAACTAAGAAAGTCGTCCTCCAGGAATGAGAGTCTTCAGATACTGGCACTGATCTATCAATCGGTCACATTCTGAACACTCAGGTAAAGGGGCGATCTTCTCTTTCAGTTGCATTTTGAGTTCCACAACTTCTTCTCTGAGTTGGGTCTCTGCTGCGTGCCTTAAGTCTACTTCCTTCTTCAATTGAGCATCTTTGTCCTTAAGCTGCCTTTCCAAGTCTCGTATCTTCTTTTGGTAATTGGCTTCCGGTTTTTGCAACCTCAAGCGTTCATGGTGTTCTTCATTCAACATTGTCTCTATCTCCTCATAGGACCTCTTTTTGTTTCTCAGCTTACTAGCACTTTCACCTTGCACTCCTTTAAGTTTATGAGCCAAATTCAGCTTATCAGGTTTGGCTTTGTAAAGCTCCATTTAGATCTCTTGTTCATTCTCTTTCAACTGGCGATTCTCCATTAAGGCTCGTTTGTAATACTCAGCAGGCACATTCTCAGAATGTATCAAAGGTGGTTGATCTTGTAATGGTTCCATCCTATCATAGGGTAGCAACAAAGTTCTAACTCTTTCTTTGACCCATTCAATGTAGGCAGGCATAGCAATTGCAAACTTCTTCCCTAAAACAGACCCATCCTTGACACCAATATTCTCCCAAGCCTTTCCTACTTGCTCCAATATAGCCGGGTCACTCCGCTTCTCAAAATACACACTCTCAGCTATCTCAGCATCTAGTGGCCTTCCATTCATGACAAAACCCAACTGACGGAGAGAAAGAACCAGGTTGTAATTGATGCAACCCTTAGTTCCTATGAGTGGAACATTATGAAACCCTCCACAACTCATAATGACATTGCGCACATTAATCCTATAAGCTTGCCACTTGATATCATAGGATGTGAGCGACATAATCCTCTGAGTTCATTTGTGAGTGCTCTGAGTATCCACAAAAGGTCCACTGGTTACGAAACCCTCCACAACTGATAGTCCTGAAAAGTGAAGCAACGGAGCTCCGGATCATAGAACTGTAAGAGAGTTTGTAGAGGTACCGGATCAACCACCATTTTCAACAGTGTCAGAATATCCCCATACTGATCATTAAACACCTTCTGATTACAACCGGTCACAAGATTACTCAATTCTTCCAAAGATGTCAACGACTCACGGTAAAGGCTGTAGGTGCAAGTCTTCCTTTTCAACTCTGGAATGGCTACCATCTCTCAATGTGAGCAGACTCCTGAATAAACCTGAGAAATGATATGCATGTGCAGGTTAGCTTTTTTTCTTTTTCTTTTTTTTTTCCATCATTTTCTTTTGCATTATTTTTTTTGAAAATAAACATGCTATGATGCAAATGATGAGACCATGACTGGTTGGCTGTGTCTCACGAGGCACAGGATCAGAACTTCGGCATGAACTCGGCATCAGAAACCATAGATCAAGGTCATCTAGAACCCATACTTCAGAACCAAGTTACCGACAGGACCAAACAGAAGTCACCAACAGGATACGGTCACCAACAGAGCAAGTCACCATCTGTACCTGTAAATGATTCATTCCCGCCCCACTCACGCGTGTCATCTAGGCCACGGTAAGGTCAAGAGAAACGCAGGATAAACGACCTTTTCAAGAATATCATCACATGCACACCAGGTGTATGCAACGATAATACCCCATCAGAATCTGAACTGCTCGTGATACCATGTTCCGCTAAGTGGCGCCATACCACCCGCTTCCCATGAATCACTCTATTCCTAGGTGTCCTAAAGTTCACTCATAGCCTGGGTATTGGGCCTTTTATCTCTTGTGAATCCCACCCAACAGAGAAACAGATACACAGCCAGCACAATGATAATATGATGCATGCAAACATACATGCAAGTATACACAATCACAACATAATCATAAATGCAATAAATAAAACAGTAAAAGCAACCACAACTAACCTAAAGAGCGCTAGGGTTGACTCGCTTAGGGGAGGGTCCCCAGCAGAGTCGCCAGCTGTCGCATCGCGAAAAACAACCGGCAGGAAAAGACACATAGCCTCCACCGTGCGTTATTTATCCCAAAGGAGGGAAATGAAACGCTCGAAGTAAACCTAAGAACGGGAAAGGAATAATCTTACGACCAGAGATTGCTAGGTACGGGAGTCGATTACGCAAGGGGAAGGTATTAGCACCCCCTCACGTCCATCGTACTCGACGGGATCCACGCTCAAAAGAATAGAATAAGGGTTTCTAACAAACTTCTCAAAAACTGCACAAACTGGAATAAAATAGATGAAAGATGGAAGAAGGTGACTCGGCAAGATGTCGCATCCTGGGCCTACGTAGTTTGTCAGACACAAACATCAGAGTCGACGTAGTTCGGGGAACGAGGAACGTGCTCGCTAGGACATCACATCCTATGCATACATATCTTCTCTAACCAGAGGAAGAATCAGACCACTCGTAGCTCGGCTAACGCATGCCGAAACACAACACTGAAAGGAGACACTGAGACGTCAAACAAGACACAACAGGAAACGGAATGCCAATCAATGGACTTACATCCAACTCCAACAAAACAAACAAACGGGAAACCGAATGCCAATGGATGGACTTACATCAGACTCCAAACAGACACACAAACAAACAGGAAACCGAATGCCAATGGCTGGACTTACATCAGACTCCAAACACACACACAAGAGGGTGGAAAAAGAAAAGAGTGACAGGAGAGATCAGCTCAATCTCCTGCCTACGTATCTTATCTGGTATGAGAATCAGGGCGACATAGTTCCCCTTAACAGGGAAAAAGCTCTCCTAACCAAAGACTAGGGAGATAACAAACTAATACGGAGACTACGACTCGAGCCTAAAAGTTGTCATGCAAACGATCCCTAAGTTGAGGTCTCTAATCAGAACCTAACTCGCACAGGAAGCAAGCTAGCCTAAACAGCAAGTAAGCAAGCACAGGTGAACAGGTATCACACACTATATGCAAACAAGTGGCTCATACAAGGCTGGGCTCTTAACCTCGACAAACAAGCCAACATTGGAAGGGCATCTAAGGGCTCTTAACCACTGACATTGACCGTCAGGGTAAGCAGATGAAATGTAATGAGGATAAGACCTCAAATCTCTTAACCCGGGCCTGGGTGAGCTTCAAATCAATGAAGATGTGGGGATCCAGAATGAGGGACCCTACTCCACTTGACTGACTCTATATACAAGGATCTTGGGTTAGGTTCAAGAGCATCAGCACGTGGTGCGAGCATAATGAACGACTCAAACGATTAGCAGGGGATTGATTACTAATCCCTTCTATCTGCCAATTGCCTCTTCACATAGGATGACTTGAGTAACCAAGCCTCAACAAGGAGGTCTTTGAGCACAAAAGTAAACAAACACAGTCATTGCCTCATAAGGAGGACTTCAGCCAAACGCCTGCCAAAATAAACGACAGGGCTTCCAGCCTTCATGGAGTTAGAGGATGATTACCTAGGTGGTATTCCAACCACAAGCAAAGCAAAGCTCAAGCAATGAGCTAAAAGCGACTAATATACCTGTACAAAAGCCAAACAGTCAGTACTCACATTTAGATAAACCAAATAGTCAACAGTGTTACTACCAATATGTTCACAATGCAAGTCAGCAACTCAAGTGAGTTCAACACCAATGAACCTACAACACAACAACGATTAGTGTACAATGTAATTGGCATCTCAAGTTATGAGATTACATCAACCATTAGTATTGGATGCTTGAACCTGAAATGCAAAGCTCAAATGGTGAGTATAAACCACTAGTGCAAAGACTAGGGTCAAAGGCAAAGCAAAAAGTCAAAAGAAAAGTTGATATTCAACATGAAGCACATTTAATCAAGTAAGAACATGTCCTAAAAAGGACCAAACTCAAATCTTAAGGCAAATCCATCTAATGATCATGCTAAGGCAAAGGAATACAATGTGATCAACAATTGGGCATACAAATGAGAAAATGCACATTAAATCAGAAACATATCCAATGATCATGAAATGTTTTATGTGATATCAACATGTTATGAACAGGCATCATGCAAAAAATTAGAATCAGAAAACATCAAATGACATGTATATGAAAATGAACAAGATCAACATCAAAATGTGTGACACACATTGTCACACCATGTATTCATGTTTCTAAAACATAGATGGAATATGCTAAAAATGCCAAACCAATTCTCAAAAATCAGGCAACATGCTAGGATCAAGCATGTTAAATTTCAAGGCAATTGGACAATCAATGAGCATTTCACAAATCATTTAGCAACACATGTCACATTTGCATCATGTTCAAATAACTAAGCATATTCAAAATTCCAGCAAGGCACAAATCCATAAATTCACACCACAAAATAATAGACATCAGGATGATGATGTGGCAAAAAATTTGAATTAAATTGGACTTGTTTTCAATTTGTTATGATTTTTTGAATTAACATGAAATAAAATGAATAACATGAAAATAAAATGGAAAATGATATTTGAAGATGAAAATTGCAAATGCATAATGAAGAATCGAACACAGGTTTAAGAGGTTCCAGGCGCGCTTAAGGCTATGGAAATCATAGGTGGAAAATAAATTGTCCTGGCGAGGTATTGAACACCAGATAGGAAGGTTCAAGGTGCGCTACAAGCTAAACGCAGTGTTTAGCATCAATTGGTGGATTAAATGAAAAATGAAAATGCACGCCATGAGGAATCGAACACGGTAAAGGACGAATGCAGGCGTGTTTAACAAAAAACCCTAGGACTGAACCAGATGACCGGAACAGTGTTTTCGGTCATCTTCTCCGGCAGCTTCACGACAACATTCAACAAAAAAATTCCAGAATTATGCATGGCATATATCATTGGAACCGTCTCGAAGCGAGGAACACGAATCTACCATCATCTAAGTCTATAACTCCAAGAATAATGCAAATCGATGGAAAACATAATGCATGACAAAACTTTAAATCAGCATAACTCAATCAATACTTCACCAAATTCAATGAAATTTATATCATAATCATTAGTGTTCAAAGGCCTACAAGATCATGTGCGTAAAATGAAGAATTAAGGTGATCGAATTTCACCTGGTTTGAAGAACAGTGTATTGATTTCTTTGATTCAAGGCCTCAAAAGTGTCCAAATCTTCTCCTCTACTCTTGTTATGAAGCTTAATGCATGAATGGATACTTGCCACGCCCTGGATCTGGCTGAATCTTAGAAAACCATATTCATCTTCATGAGCTTGTGCAGCTTGTTTCTTCACCAAAACCTTGAATCCAAGCCTTGATTCTTCGTCAACAATGTTCAATAATCCAGAATATGCAAGGATCTTGATGTGTTATGTGAAAAAATTTAAAGTTTCAATTGAGAGAAAATTGGAGGGAAAGAAAATTTTCTAGATCTAGAATTTGTAATCTGAACAATTCTGTTATGATTAGCCTTATATATGCTTCCTTAATCATGTTGCAAATGACACTTAAGCTTGGCTAATGGAAAGTTAATGAGAAATGAGGTGTTATGCACAATTGGTAAATGCACCTTATGCATGGCAAAATGGACGTGAACAGTGCACATGCATGGTTCAATTACACTTAAAATCAACTCATGAACATGATATGATTGGAATTAGACTCATGTGATCAACCAATTTTAAATTCTTCATTTTCCCTCCAAAAAGCACATGCTTGGCCAAATGATCATGTGATATTATTTCATGCAATGCAATGATGGATTTGGAAAATATTGGTCATGACATGCATTATGCAAAAAGAGTGACTCAAATTAGAGTTTTGGATCAAAAGTTATGGCACTTTGAAGTTTCATGCACACTTGGTGATCATTTGCTCATAACTCCTCAACCTCTCATCAGATGCTCATGATCTTGGACTTTTTGGAAATGGGAGAGAAATATATTCAACTTTCATGTTGACCAAAATTTCATTTGAAGCTTATTTGATGTTGGAAAGTCAAGTTGAATATGGTCTAAAAACTTGCCATTTTTGGAAACATGAAATTACAGGTCACTTTCCATTTTTGGAAACTTTTGACCTGGCTTTAAAATCTCCAATATAGATGTTTGACATGATGAATAAACCTCTTTTGGACATGAATGAAGTGTCTCAAACCATTTCTCCACCTCATAGCCCTCAGTTGACTTTTATGGGCCTTAGATGACCTGGAAATGCACTGATGACTTTGAGCCTCTACCACTTGGCAAAGTTGCTTCAAAATGAACCTTGATTCATATAAGCTCTCTAGAACAACCATGTAGCCTTCATCTAAAGGGCAAACTTGCTCTTTTTGTACTGATGAATCCTCTTGATGCCAGTTCTTATTGATAAGATGCAATGCAATATGTAATGATACATGACCTAAAAATGAAATGAATGTATGAATGGGGGGTGAAAATTTGAGGTGCTACAACCGGCCTCAGATATGTGTGACTACTACATTAGTCCACTTACGATTGCATAACATAGCGCTAAATTGTCTTATGACACACTAACATAACCATCAACTACTAACTTTAATTCAAGCATTTAATTTCCTGCAATTTACTTTAATGCAATTTACTTTCTTGCTCATTTATTCATATTGCCTTTTTTCGTTGCTCACTTGAGCACATATTTTATGTTTATGCCATTTTCCTTTTCTCATTTGAGCTCATTATTGTATATAAATATATTGTTGCTTTGTGTTTGTTTTGTCTTTGTTTGTGTGTACCTAATGCAAAAAGGAGAAAGGACTTAGAATTAGGACCTTACCTATGCTTAAAGGAATTCAAGAGCAACTAGGCCTCATGCCTCTAGGATGCTAAACTTGTTGAAGAGCAACTGGGCCTCATGCCTTTAGAATGCTAAATTTTAAAGATGACTTCAAAGGACCCCTAATCTAAACTCATTATTTGTCCATTCCTCTTATTGTGTTGTGAACTTTTTGATGTTTGATCTTGTGTGATAGGGATCCCATCTTGAGATAGTAAGAAGGACCGTTGTCATGGGTAGCCAAGTTAAGAGAGACAAGACAAATGGAGATCCTAGGAGCTTAAATATAATATTACTTTGATTGCTTGAGTGGTTTGCTAAGTCCAAAGGAAAGGAGCATCTTGAATCATCTTTATGATCTCAAGAAAAGGAACTCCAAGGGTTTTATCTCTTCTCTTATCTTTTCATGTTTAGGACTAGCCCTTCTCTTCTTCTCTCCATTCTAACCCAAGCCAAACTCATTTTGTGCAAACTTTGACATTGTTTTCAAATTAGACACCTAGGCCTTAGGCCTTTGATTTTTCAAACTCTTTTCATTAATACTCATTATGAATGAACCTTAAGTCAACTTTGACCTCATTTTATGAATACTTCTAATTTGTAAATACAATTCACTTCAAGTTGTTTTTGTGGTTCCAATGACCACCTTTGTTAAAACTTTTTCATATACATTAGTCATTAGGTTTGAGTTATCATAGTGATTGACGTAAACCTCACCTTATCCTTAGTGATTGGACTATAAGTCTTCCATACTTATTATAGGGTTAACCCCTCACTAGTATGTTAAAGCTCTCCTCACATGGTGGATTGTTGGTTTAGGTTGAGTTTTCTCCCTTTGATAACAAAAGACCTTAAGGATTTTGATCAAATCAATTCACCAATATCTTGAGATTTTTACCCCGAACTATGAGGTTTTGATCCTACCTTTGTGATGGCACGTAGGTAATGGGTTCATCCATTCAAACAACAAAATTGTAAATATGTATATTCTTTTCTCATCCCCCTAATCTTGTTTTCACAAATATTTTCACAAATACCAACCTATAACATGTTTGCAAAAAGGGCTCCCTTTGAGTACTAAGGATGTTTTGGGTGCTTAAAACCTTCCCATTTCATAACCAACCCTCTTACCCAGATCTCTGACATTTTTATTAGTTTTTTATTTGATAAAATTTCTTACTTGGCTTTTCTTCGCTTTTTAGCCTTTCCTTTGGAAAAATAAAAGTGCGGTGGCGACTCGAATTGCATGCTTACTTTTGATTTAGTTAGTAAATCTAAAGGTAACGAATACCCCGCTACAAAAGCTCCCATTTGCTTTGCATGGGTATCGTACATCCATCCATACTTCAACAGGGGCAACCCCTTTCTCACTTGTTTATGGCATAAAAATTGTGCTCCCGGTAGAGGTTGAGATCCCATCACTGTGTGTCTTGATGGAAGCCAAGTTGACTGAAGCTTAATGGTGTCAAACCAAGTATGACCAGTTGAATTTGATTGAAGAGAAGAGGTTGACTGCCATGTGTCATGGTCAGTTATATCAGCAAAGAATGAAGAAAGCTTTTGACAAGAAGGTCAGACCTCGTGTGTTCAAAGAAGGTGATCTTGTGCTCAATAAGATTCTATTTTTCAAACCAAATTCTAGGGGAAAATGGACTCTTAATTATGAAGGTCCATATGTTGTTAAGAGAGCCTTTTCAGGCGGTGCTTTGATTCTTACAATTATCGATGGTGAAGAGGTCACTAGTCCTGTGAATGCAAATGTAGTCAAGAAATACTTTGTCTAAAAATAAAAGAAGAGCTCGCTAAGTTGAAAACCCAAAAGGGCGGCTTAGGAAAAAATGAGTGTCTCGGTGGATTGAAAACCTTAAAGGGTGATCCAAGCAAAAGTTAGAGACATAAAACAGAAAAGAATTATCCCGATAAATTGAAGACCCCACCTTGGGGAAATTTATGCAAATCTTAAGGATTATGGCAAATAACTGCATCCTGCTGATCTTCAGTTTCAAATAACTTTCTAGAGCATATTGTGGGATTCTGATCCCTAGTAGCGGATAAAAGCATAATGGATATCAAGAGTTGGTAGAAGCATTAGTGACCATTGTATTCAATGTAGCCCTTTTCAATGTAAATTACCATTTTCAACTTTTGTAAAGATCTATGGAGTCTTGTCATTTATAGACTACCATTCTATTAAATAAAGTTGAGCTTTTATCCAATTGTTTGTACTCTTGTTTAATTTAGCCAAGTAGATTTAAATCGTATTATGATCATTGTTTAAATTAAAATATTAATCAAAATCATATTTTCTTAAACATATAAAAGTATTAATTTTGAGCAATCGATTTCATTAAAATGAATGTCAACAGTGGTTTGAAAGCGGTAAGCCCTAAATGAGGAGCATTATTAGTTCTCCCCAAGCAGTTGGTGTGATTCCTCTTTCATCCCCGGCAGCGTGTCAGCATTCCGTGTTTGTTGATTTCCCCAGCCGAGTTGTTCATCTTCTCCAGCTGAGTTTATGATTGTCCTCCCTCAGGTAGTAGGCATTGCATTGCAGTAGATGATTGCTTCTAGGGTTCCATGGGATGTTCGTGCATCTTATCTTCCTGTGTCCAGAGCTTTAGATGATTGCTTATAGGGTTCCATAGGATGTTCGTTTTCCTTCTCTATTGTATTGTATTTGGTTACCAAGACTGTACTTCTTTGGTGTAAAAATATTTTCTAGATATTATTGATATGGGGTTTCCATAAATGTATAAATGTTTAATATTTCCAATATTTGCAAATAGGACTCTAAAGTTCCTCTGATATAAAAATGAAATCATATGCATTGCATGCATCATGTGCATAAGCAGGTTTTGCTCCAGGCTTCTTGTTCTATGGTCTAACTCTGTGTTCTTCATTTATTTTAAAGACAAGCTGACTCACCGTACTACACCCGAGCCAACACATAAAGACTAATGGATCATTTGGAACAACAAAACCGTGAGCTTAAGGAGGAAGTAGCCAGATTGACTGCCCTGATCGAGTCATTCATGGCTCCCCAGAGCCAGTCGTCTCCGACACCTTCAACTCCTCCCCAGAGGACAGTCATCTCCGAGTTTCTCCCTTCAACTGTGCCTGCGGCCAGCGCACATTTCGTCCCAACAACCATGCCAGTCGGGTTTCCGTGGGGGATTCCTCCCAACTTCATGCTTGAGAGTCCCGCACCCACGTTTGCTTCTCTATCGGCATCTAGCCCGGTCCTAGTTGTTCCTCCTCCTGTTGTGCATACTATACCTAGAGTAGACGACACCATCTATCATTCTGAGCCGTTTGAGGGCCCAGATGTCTATGAAAAGATGGATGCTATGAATGATCAATTTCTTGAGCTTCGCAAGGAATTGAAAACTCTTCGAGGAAAAGAGCTTTTCGGCAAGTCTGCTGATGAACTCTGTTTGGTCCCTAATGTCAAAATCTCGGTAAAGTTCAAAGTACCTGAATTTGAAAAGTACAAGGGAAATACTTTCCCTCTCAGCCGCCTGGTCATGTATTCCAGGAAAATGTCGACTCAGACCGACAACGATCAACTTCTCATTCACTACATTCATGACAGTTTGTTCGGTGCTGCCCTAAGATGGTATATGGGCTTGGATAGCACGAACATCCGATCCTTCAATGACCTTGGCGAGGCCTTCGTCAAGCAACACAAGTATAACGTGGATATGGCTCCCGATAGGGATCAATTGAGAGCCATGTCCTAGAAGGACAAGGAAACTTTTAAAGAATACGCCCAGTGGTGGCGAGAGGTAGCAGCACAGATCGTGCCCCCACTTAAGGAGAAATAAATGACCAAGATCTTTCTGAAGACCTTGAGTTCTTTTTATTACGAGCGGATGATTGCCAGGGCTCCTTCTGACTTCACCGAGATGGTGAACATAGGGATGCGCCTGGAAGAGGGAGTCAGGGAAGGGCTCCTGACCAGAGAAGAAGTCTCTTCTGCCAAAGGGTATGGGACGTTTGGGAAGAAGAAAGATGGCAAGGCACATGCTGTGACCTCCCATGTTAAACCAAGAAGACCCTCGGTGAGGCGGAAGACCGTGCGTCCTATCGGTAACCAGCACCAGGTGGCTCACACAACACCTGTTTTCAGAGACAATCAACAGTATCAGCATCACAACAATAATCAGCAACAACCAAATCCGCAATATCAACAACAACAACACCGTCTTCAACAGCAGGTCTACCAGCCTCGAAATAGTAATCAAGCCAGTACAAGCTATGAGAGGAAGAGGGTCACCTTCGATCCTATTCCTATGACCTACGCCGAATTATATCCCTCTTTGATAGAGAGGAAGTTGATTACTCCACGAGACCCACCGACTATACCTACCAACCCCCAGTGGTGGTATAAGTCTGAATTACATTATGTTTATCATACCGGTGCTCCCGGACATGACGCAGAAAACTGCTACCCACTGAAGACCAAGGTTCAAGACCTTGTGAGATGTGGTATTCTATGTTTCGAGGATGTAGCCCAAATGTAAAGAAGAACCCATTGCCCGAGCATGGGAAATCTGTCAACATTGTCCAGGGCTACCCTGGTAAATACAAAGTCAAATATGTCAGCCTTATTCGACAATCTCTAGTCGAGATACACAAATTGATGTGTGAGTATAATCATTACGAGCACAACCACGACAGATGTCGAGTGTGCTCTGTCAATCAAAGAGGATGTTGCCAAGTGCGCAAAGATGTTCAAGGAATGCTGGATGAAGGAGTCATTGAGATACTTCAGAACAGAAATATTGATGAAGATGCTGATGAAGTCAATGTAATTTCTCCAATATTTCGGATCCCTGAGCCTGTTGTCATCAAGTACGATGGTAGTAAGCAAAAGGCTTCTCCTGCTTTCACCATTAAACCAGCCGGCCCTGTGCCATACTCTTCTGAGAAAGCGGTCCCCTATCGCTACAATGTTGTGGCATTGGAGGATGGGAAAGAGGTGCCCCTGCCCTCTACTTCTGTTGTTAATATTGCCGACATTAGCGGCCTGACCAGTAGTGGTCGTGTCTTCTCGGCTCCGCCGAAACCACAAGTTGATGTTCGAAGGGCTGACGTTGCTAATTATGCTAAATGCCCGGTTGGGATTGCTCTGAATGCTACGAATCCAACAACTGTTTGAATTCTGAAATATCTTTTATACTCAAAATTCTGAAATTCTGAAATCTCTTTTATACTCAAAATCTAAAGAGAATAAAATCAAATTTTCATCTACATAATGATTTGCCTTGTTTGAATTCTGAAATCTCTTTTATACTCAAAATCATTAAAAGTGTTTTAATTGTTTCTGTTTCTGTTTAACAAATGTTTGCATGTTTTAATTGATGAATATCGGTGTTTTAAACAAATAAGGTTTTCATGAATAAACTGTTTTAAACAAAATGAACATTTACAATGACTAAAAGGATGAGTGGAATGTCCTCAGTGCTTTCCCAAGAATAGTATGATCATCAAAGGGTAAGACATTCGTTCATTTTCTGGCGTTCTTGCTCCTTATATCCTCTTTGTCAGCTTTCAAGTTATCTCCTCAGCCGAGCGCATAATGAATAATACATCATCAGCTTCCAAAAGAGTCTGGTATGAGAAGTTCTTCCTTGATGGCGGTGGATTGATCTGTCTTATGGATTGCTTTCCCTAGCAGGATTTTTGGATGTTCATCCAATACATTCCCGGTAGTTTGTATGTGTATGCATGCTTGTTGCTCCCGCGGAGTTTTTAGCCACCCATGATTGGTATATGGTTGATCTGTGAATGATCCCTTCTTTTCCAAAATTTTGCCTCAATATTTTAGAGATGTGTACCCCTCTATAATAGGCACTAGCATTTGTGTTTTATCATTTGTATGGTTGTCATTCCTCGTAGGGACTGACCTAAAATCCCTTATAGATTGATAAAAGTTTATATGCTTTAAGTTGAGAATACTCGTTGTCTCTCTTTCATGACTATCTACTCACGAGGAAGGTTGTCTTTCTCCAACATGGGTAGGAATCTCCAATGGAGTAAGCATGTGTTCTCCTCAGTAGGAAGTGGTCTAGTGCAATTGATGAAGGGCTTGTTTCCCATTTCATTTGTTTTGAAAAGATGTATCCCCGGTATGTTGCTTGTTGATGAAGGATTCATTTCCAATTTCTCCAGCAAGGGTAGTTTCCTCAAGAGCATTTGCAGTTTATCCACAGTAGGGTTTCTAGATGAGAGTTTGATGTTTGTATCTCCTTTGAGTCTGATGATTTCTTCTAGTATTCAGAGCTGGTGGTAAAAATGTTTATTTCCTTTCCGAGTGGAGCAAATGCTATTATTCCCCTTTTGTAGAGTTTCCTCTCCGGCAGATAAAAGGGAGTTTTTTGATTGATGTACATCTAATTGGTGGTTGTTCCCCATAGAGTTTCACATCATTCCTTAATAACCTTCCCCAGTAGAGTTTCTTCTCCGGCAAATCTTATTGTTATTAAACCACATGTCCCTGAGAGAGTTGATGGAAAATCCTCGACAGATTTTCTGCATCTTCCTTATGTCAGAATTATTTGATCCTGGAAGACTTCTTCTGTGCAGAGTGTTACCTCCTACAGTGGGGAGCTTTGACTTTGCCTATCCCCAGTTATGGTTAAAGGCTTCCCTTGTTTACTTTTATTCCAGAGATGATCCCCATCAGAATTGAGTTCTCTGAATACATCTTCTTTGTATCCTCTGCGAGTGTAGTTTTGGGATAGGGTTTGATATCCCCGATGATTTCTTTTCATCCATCTCGGGTTATTCCCAAGCTAAGTTATATAGTACGCATCGCCCTTCTTGTCGAGACGTTTGTGGAGTGTCTGTTCTTGATTCTTGGACTTGTTTGTGTTAGATATGTCTGTTTGTCAGCATTAATTATACACAAATCATGCATATACATGCATAATCATAGCATTCAGATATTCATGATTCATTCCTTGCCATATGTCTTTGCTTGTTATCTCCTGCTATTGGTGAAATGTTCTTCCCTGAGCAGATGTTTGTGTTTGATCTCTCCATATAGAGTCAGCCCCGTAGGCAGAAAGTGTCTATCTTTTCTTCTTTATTCCCCACTGAGTTATGTCCTCGTGGATGATTATTGTTTCAGTTTCCTCCTCAGTTGTGTATCAGGATGGAATTACTCCCCTGAGTTATATCCTCATCGGGTTAAGTCTTGTTTGATTGTGTCTTTCTAGTTTGTTCCTAGATTGATTCCTTTATGTTATCCCCTGTCGTTCCCTGTGGATCAGTTGTTCAATTGCTGAGTAACCAGTAATGGTTCATCCTTTCCTCAACGGATTTGGTGGACTTCTACCCAGTAACCGGTAGTTGTAAGTCCTATTTCTTCGGTTTTCTACCTAGTAACCTGTAGATGTAATCCCCTCTATGTTGGTTATCTTTACCCAATAATCGGTATCGATATTCCTTCATTTTTGAGTATACCACTCAGTAACCGGTGATATATCCCCTGGATAATTGCTTTTGTCAAGCAATTTATCCCTAGCGAGTCATCTTTCATTTACCCTTGTTTGGTGATGATTGTTTCTCCTTTTGATTGGTCATCATTTTATACCCAGTAACCAGTATCCCAATGTCCTGTCTTTTCGGTCGATTTATCCTTTATTAACCCAATAACCGGTTGCGGATAATCTTTCATGCGAGTATGTTATCTATGTTTTTACCCATATAACGATAATAGATAATATATCTCATGCGATCTTCAGTCGAAGTCTTTCTTCTTCCCCAATAGAGTAAGATTCGTATTTCCTTATGGAATCGAATGTCCATCCTGTAAGTCGAGTTTGCTTTTTTCAGCCCTCCTTTCGGATGATGAGTGTCTTGGATATGGTCCCAATTCACGCCTGGTTGGTCACCTATTATATACCCAGTAACTGGTATCACTGGTGTTCATTCCTTTTGCTCCCTATTATGACTTTTTGTCCCCTGTGGAGTCAGTTTTTCCCGAGTTGAGATCTTTCACCCTTATACCGGTCTTAGATATTCTTTCCCCCTGAGCGTGTTGTTTTCTCACCCAGTAACCGGTATTTTGATAACATGTCTCTCTTTGAGTTTATTACCCAGTAATCGGTAATATCTCGTTGTGCCTTCCTCAACGGAGTCCTTTGTGGACGTCCCCGTCTGAGTCCGGATTTTATCCGATCTATCCTTTGTGGATAATTTTGCTGTATTGGCATATTCCCCAATACATGCATCTTTGCGTCAGCTCGAGTCTTTCCATCGATTAATTTTCGTGGAATCCCTTCGTGTCTCCCAGCAATTTTTGAAGTCGTGACATGCTCACACATTTTTACCTTATTTCCCCCAGAGTCTCTGTCTCCCTAGTGAGTGTGTTACTCCTATGGATCTTCAGTTTCTCCCAATTTCTTTTCCTTTGTGGCAATTATTCACCATAAAGATTTTATTTTGCATGCATACATTTGCATCATGAGGTCTCTTAGGGACCAAAATTCATCTCTTTGCTAGTATTTAATCTCATTCTATCTCATCGAGAGGATGATTTTAACCTTCATATCTCCGGCTAGAATGACCTTAAATAGGGGCATCTGTAAGACCCTAATTTTGACCATAAGATACCTCATGGCATCATAGCATGTTTGGCTCCTTAACCCTACGGTTGGGACTTGTTTGAGTGATTTGAGACCACCAAACATGCTTGTATTGTATATTATTTCTTTTCTTATTTGATTACTAACCAAAATCACAAAAATATGTCACTAACTCTTTTTGTTTTGAAGCTTAAGTGATCATGTGCTCCACAATGCTCCTAGGAGCCTCCTAAGCCCAATGAAATGGCTAGATGAAGAAGAGAAAATGCATGGCAATGGTCCAAACAGTGCGTAATCATCATATATGTCTCCCAACTATCTCAATTTGACAATTTGATCAAGATAACCCAAAGGGCTTGAAGATTATTTCCCAAGGAAACCCTAATTTCACTTTGCTTTGACTGTGCCTTGACTATGAAGCAATCTCAACCTCTGATAAAATTCAATCAAGGGAAGTTCTTTCATTTATCATTTTATGCATATATGAGCCTATTTTAGGCCCCTCAATCATTTATTCATCAAGATTGGAAGTTTGACCTTGCGAAGTTGACCAGTCAAGTCATCTGACTAAGTTGAGGTTCAATGAGCTATAATGTTTGATGTTTTTGTCAAATGAAGATGACCCCAAGCTTAAAATTGTTCCTAATAACCATATGAACAACTTTCATGTTCATAAAAGATTCATTTGAAACATGGAAGGTCATCATTAATTTCAAAACATTATAAGTCATTTTGACTGAAACCCTAATTTTGGGTCAACTTACCAAGGGAATAACTTCCTTAATTTTTATGATTTTTATGTGGGACAAAAGGAATTTAAAAGCTTGAGATGTCTACTTCAAATGTTATGTTGGACAAAATTTCATAATCCTAAAGGAAGTACATGTGATATTGCAAAACATTATATGTCATCTTGGACCTAATTCATTGAATTTGAAAAAGTACCCAACTTCAAATGCCCATAACTTTGTCATAGGAAATCCAAATGAATCAAACTCTGAGTCTAAATTGACTATCTTGAAATGTTATACAACTTTTATTTTGGAGATGTTTCCATTTGAGGCTTTATCATTAGGACAGAGGGGTTTGATCAAGCTTACTTTTGGTTAACTTTTTCAAAGTGATTTGAATATGTTTTATACTTTAACTTTCCAGGCCAGTTTTGATCAATTTGCAAATGTAAAATGATTTTTTGCCCAACATGACTTTTGTTCCTTATTTCAAAATCTTTCCAACCATTACTCCCAATAGTCATTTGGATCTTCCATTTGGGAGATTCGAATTTCTTTTCATTTATGTGCATTCTTGATATTTTATGTTGAAACTTGAAATGCAAGTCCTTTCCATCCCAAGTGAATGACTACATGCCTTCTATGTGAACTCACCAAGCACTTTCAGCCAAGGTATTAGGAAAGTACTTTATTTTCAAATGTTAATCATTAGCTAAATCTTGACTCTACACTCAAATTAGTGTAGAATTAAGGGTCAATTTCTTTTAACTTTAAAAAAATGATTTTTCTTTGTATTTTTGAAAATGAATTCTATAAAATTGTTTTTTATGATATTACAAGTTTTTTAAAATTTGCTTTTTATAAATTAAAAGACTAATTTTAATATTCTATAACTAAACATATATTATTAAAGATCAAAACATATTTAAAATCATAATTTTTACAAAAAGTTATATCTCAAAAATTATTTTTAAGAAAAACTATTTGAAATAGTTTCAAATTAAGTGATTTTTAAAAATTTTGATATCCATTTTTTTTAATAAAATGATGAAATACCTAAAATAATATTTTAAAAATAATTATTTAAAGTAAATTTTTATTTGAAACTTTTATGAAAAAAAATTATAATTTTTTTTGACAACAAAATATATAACACTATACAAATTATTTTTAAAAAAAGTCAGAACAAGAGTTGATTTCTATGTTTCACTAAGAAATTTAGTAACCACATTATTCGAAAGAACTTTTGATAATTGAATCAACAACATTATATATCCTAAACATCATAAAAAAAATGAATCTAAGTAAAAAAAATGTGATATGATCCATAATTTTAAGTGTTTGTATCTTCTTTGGATCATATTATAAGTAATGGTGTTTCTCTCTTAATATTCATGGGCCTCTCACATGTCCACAAAGGCCCATGCACTGAAATTTTCAAATCCCATGCACATGAGCAATTTGTGAATTCAGATGCATTCAGTTATAAATAAAGGCCTCACGAGCTTCATTTCATAACCTTGTGGAGATCCCACATGCAGCAAAACTGAAACCACACCCTCACCAAACGAATCATTCACCATTTTTTCAGATTTTTTGAGCTTGAAATTCAACAACATTAGTTGAGTTTCAAAGCTAGTTTCCTTATCCAATCATCTTCCCTACACTCAGAGAGCAAAGAGGAGCAAAACATTTGAAGGATTCGTGGCCAGAAGCTCACCAATTTGAATGAATAAACTCAAATTGTTTGGATCTGAAACTCATAATTCAATGTAGTATTCTTGTGTTTTTGTGGTCCTCTGAAGTCCTCATACTTGAGGCAAGCTTTTAGTGCATTCAATTTGCCATTTCATGAACAATCTGTGTGGACACCATGATTTTCTCCTTCGTCTTTCTCTCAATATAGGAAGAATGAAAGAAATCTAATGGTATAGTGATGCTCTACATCACATGAGCTTCATTTCCATGTCCTTGTTTTTCGTTTTTGGCCGGAATTTGTTGTTTGGGCGGAGAAGATGGTGGTTTCCACCACCACCACCATGTGTGTTAACCATAACCCTTGGATCTCTCTCTCACGATCTAATCTCACGATGTTGACTTGAGTGTATCGTGTGTCATCAGATCCAAGCCGTCCAGTGTGCCACGTCAATTAATGAATTGGATCTAGTGGCTCAAAATTTTTCGCTTATTTCATTTTCTTTTTCTTTTCTGTTAATTCATTCTATTTTCAAAAATTCATTAAAAATTCATATGAGGTCAGAAAAATATGAGACCAACTCTAAAAATTTTCTTGAAAAATCTAGTTTCATATTATAATTTTTAATTATTTTTGTGACCTCATTTGATATTTTTCATGAATTACTTGGTTTTTTAATGATTTTAATTCATTTTAAAATGCTTTCTGACTTTTAAAAAATACAAAAATATTTTCATAGCATCTATGCATCATGATAAGTCAATGGAAAGTAGTCTCAACAATTTCTTGTTTGTTTTGAGATTATTTGAGATTTTAATTCATATTATGCTATTTTTTGGTTGGTCTTAATTGATTTTAATTACCTTCTGACTTTAAAAATTTGTGAGAAAATTAGTCAAAGTTTGTTTGACTATGTTGAACCTATGAAAATTTAATTGGACTTTTTGAAGTTGCTTTGAATTGAATTTGAGGTTCAACTTTGTTCGTTTATTTTTTATTTGTATTTTCTTTTAATTCAAAAAATACGAAAAAAATATTGTTGACTTCTTGAATTGTTATATTCATTCCTCTTATGTTTGGTGTTGATTAAGGTTGAATTGGTTCAAATTTGATCAAATTCATTGGATCTTGTGGTTTGAGAATCCTTAAGGATCGTCACCTAGAAAGATGAATGAATTTGATCAAGGATGAGTTATCCCTTGATCAATTGGGATTGGTTGTTGTCTTCTTACCCCCTCCCTTTCATCTTCATCTTTTTCTCTCCCTCAATGGCCAATGAGTTAAAGTGTTGAGGTTGGTCTTGACAAATAGAAGTTTAATCTTCTTTTATCCAAACCAAATTAAACTTGATCCATGATCAATTGAGTTATTTTGTGTCAAGGATAGGTTACTTATTGGTCAAGTAAATAACCAAAAGTCAATACAAGGCCCTTCCCCTTTTGTTTGGCATGGCAAGTTTATCGAGCTTGGCTTACTAGTCATGACCTCTAACTTATGTTCTTTGCCTATATTCTTATTGACCGACCTCAAATAGGTGTGGCTACTATATTAATCCACTTACGATTGCTTAACATAGCGCAACATTGTCTCATGACAACCTAACATAACTCTACTAACTACTAACTTTAATTTGAGCTTTTAAATTCTTGTCATTTACTTTTAATGTTATTTATTTCTTGCTCATTATTCACCTTGATTTTTATTTTGCTCATTTGAGCATATATTTTATGTTTTATATCATTTTTCTTTTGCTCATTTGAGCCCATTATTGTGTAAATATATTGCTATTTTATGTTGTTTTGTGTTCGTTTTAATGTGAACCAAGATGCAAAAGGAGAAAGGACTTAGAATTTGGATTTACCCATGCTTAAAAGAGTTCAAGAGCAACTAGGCCTCATGCCTTTAGAATGCAAAATGTGTTGAGGAGCAACTATGCCTCATGCCTTTAGAATGCAAAATGTGTTGAAGAGCAACTATGCCTCATGCCTTTAGAATGCTAAAATTTAAAGTTGACCTCAAAGGAATTCTCCTCAAACTTATTCTTTGTCCATTCCCTTTATTATGTTGTGAGCTTTTAGATGTGTGCTTTTGTTTGATAGGAACCTCATCTTAAGATTGTGAAAAGAGGACCATTGTCATGAGTAGCCAAGTTAAGAGCCAAGCCAAATGAAGATCCTAGGAGCTTGAATTCAAACTATTGATTGCTTGTTTTGTGTGCTAAATCCCAAGGAAAGGAGCAAATTGAGTCATCTTTATGACTCCAAGAAAAGGAACTCCAAGGCTTACCTCTCCCCTCTTATCTTTGTATGCTTTAGGAATATCCCTTCTCTCTTCTCCCCACTCTAACCAAGCCAAAAATCATTTTCAAAACTTTGACTTTTCAAAACCATTTTCATCAATACTCATTGTAAATAAACTTTAATCCAACTTTGACCTCATTTTGTAAATAAATTTAACTTGTAAATATAACCCATTTCAAGTTGTTTTTGTGGTTCTAATGGCCACTTGTTAAAACCTTTTCAAAAATATTAGTCATAGGTTTGAGTTATCATAGTGGTTGATGTAAATCTCACCTCATCCTTAGTGTTGGATTATAAGCCTTCCCTGCTTATTATAGGGTTAACCCCTCACTAGCATGTTGAAGCCTACCTCACATGGTGGATTGTTGGTTTAGGTTGAGTTTTCTCTTTTGATAACAAAAGACCTTAACGCTTTTGATTAAAATCAATTCACCAATTTTTTGAAATTTTTACCATGAACTACGAGGTTTTGATCCTCCTTTGTAATGGTATGTAGGCAATGGGTTCATCCATTCAAACAATAAATTGTAAATATAATCTATTCTCTTCACATCCCTCCAATTTTTGCACAAATCTTTTCACAAATACCAACCTACAACAGATATTTGAAAAAAGGGTTGCCTTAGAGTACTAAGGATGTTTTGGGTGCATAAAACCTTCCCATTTCAGAACCAACCCCCTTACCTAGATCTCTGGCATTTTTATTAGTTTTTGATTTGAAAAACCTCTTACTTGGCTTTTGTTCGCTTTTTAGCCTTTCCTTTGGACAAATAAAAGTGCGGTGGCGACTCGAATTGTATGTTGACTTTTGGTTTAGTCAATAAACCTAAAAGTAACTAAAACCCCACTACACTATCTCATCATATGCATTAGCATTAGGACCACACCTTGGCATCCTCCTAACCACTCACTCATTGGGTTTGTATCCGGAGAGATCACCAAGCACTATTTGATTGTATCATACTTTGTATTTTTATCATCTTTACTAAGTAAAATCCTAAAAATATGTCTTTGCATTTGTCTTACTCTTTTGTAGGTAGGGAACATGCTCACCTTTGATCTATCAAGCTCATATCTAGGGTTTAAGACCCTCATTGCTAAGGCATCAATCAATAATTGGTATACATTGGCTTTAGACATCACATATGGATCCCTATGAGCTTCACATAATATTTTGATCATGAATCCATCAAGAGTTTGGAATTGGTTTTTCTTGGAAACCCTACCTCATCTAGGTATCTTGTGTAACTTCTTCACCAAGCTTCTTCAATAATTGATCAAATATTTCAAGGGATACTTCAAATTTCATCATATTATGCTTATATGATCTCCCATGAGTCCCAAAAGTCAAGATAATTGCAAGCTAGCAAGTTGGTTGATGGTGGTTGACTATAGGAATTCATCTGATCAAATATGGGGTCCCCTGGAGCCTATCTCCTACAATATTTGTCATATGAAAATGATTCCAAGAGAAATGTTACTCTAAATGACATTCCAAATAACTTTAAAATTGAGATCTAGAGCTAGTTTTGCTTGTAAAGTCATTTTTTATGGTAAATGATTATAAGTCATTTTGTCTAAACCCTAATTTGGAGGTCAACTTCCCAAGGGCATAACTTGCTCAACTTTTATGATATGAAAGATTTACAAGTTGAACAATCAAATTCAGTATGTCTACTTTAACTTTGAGTTTTGAGTAAGAGCTAATTCAACTTTTATGAGCATGTGATATGAGGATACATTATAGGTCATTTTGGACCAATACCATTGAACAAGTGATTTTTCTCAACTCCAAAAATGCATAACTCATTCATATTTAATCCAAACGAGGTCAAATTTATGACCATTTTGAAGTAAATTGAAATAGATACAACTTTTATGAAGGAACTTGTCTCATATGAAGCTCACATATAAAGTTAGCCATGGTGGAATAAGTCAACATACGGCTTGACACCTAGATTTTTTTTTATATGTTTAAATTTCAAAACATCCACCTCAAAATTCATCATGATAAAAAGCTTCAAATGAAAAAGTGTTAAACATGAAAGTTATTCCTCTTGATCTAAAATTTCCAAAAAGTCTAAGTTCATTCATTTTGGATATGATTTGAATGGGCTGCGCATGACTTGAACATTGCATCATCATTAGGCAAAGGTCAAACTTCAAACTTCCATGTACAATTGCCTAGCATTCCAATTTGATTTCAGACTTGTTCACATTCGATTATGAACCAAATGACATGATTTCATGGGCCTGTACACGCTCATGCACCCATGCATCACTCATTGCCAAATTTCGAAGTTCACTTGTAAGGTGCAAATATCATTTGATTCCGCTACATTGTCTCATGACAAGCTAACATAACTCTACTAACTACTAACTTGAATTTGAGCTTTTAAATTCTTGTAATTTACTTTTAATGTCATTTATTTCTTGCTCATTATTCACCTTGATTTTTATTTTGCTCACTTGAGCATATACTTTATGTTTTATATCATTTTTCTTTTGCTCATTTGAGCCCATTATTGTGTAAATATATTGCTATTTTATGTTGTTTTGTGTTCGTTTTAATGTGAACCAAGATGCAAAAGGAGAAAGGACTTAGAATTTGGATTTACCCATGCTTAAAAGAGTTCAAGAGCAACTAGGCCTCATGCCTTTAGAATGCAAAATGTGTTGAGGAGCAACTATGCCTCATGCCTTTAGAATGCAAAATGTGTTGAAGAGCAACTATGCCTCATGCCTTTAGAATGCTAAAATTTAAAGTTGACCTCAAAGGAATTCTCCTCAAACTTATTCTTTGTCCATTCCCTTTATTATGTTGTGAGCTTTTAGATGTGTGCTTTTGTTTGATAGGAACCTCATCTTAAGATTGTGAAAAGAGGACCATTGTCATGAGTAGCCAAGTTAAGAGCCAAGCCAAATGAAGATCCTAGGAGCTTGAATTCAAACTATTGATTGCTTGTTTTGTGTGCTAAATCCCAAGGAAAGGAGCAAATTGAGTCATCTTTATGACTCCAAGAAAAGGAACTCCAAGGCTTACCTCTCCCCTCTTATCTTTGTATGCTTTAGGAATATCCCTTCTCTCTTCTCCCCACTCTAACCAAGCCAAAAATCATTTTCAAAACTTTGACTTTTCAAAACCATTTTCATCAATACTCATTGTAAATAAACTTTAATCCAACTTTGACCTCATTTTGTAAATAAATTTAACTTGTAAATATAACCCATTTCAAGTTGTTTTTGTGGTTCTAATGGCCACTTGTTAAAACCTTTTCAAAAATATTAGTCATAGGTTTGAGTTATCATAGTGGTTGATGTAAATCTCACCTCATCCTTAGTGTTGGATTATAAGCCTTCCCTGCTTATTATAGGGTTAACCCCTCACTAGCATGTTGAAGCCTACCTCACATGGTGGATTGTTGGTTTAGGTTGAGTTTTCTCTTTTTGATAACAAAAGACCTTAACGCTTTTGATTAAAATCAATTCACCAATTTTTTGAAATTTTTACCATGAACTACGAGGTTTTGATCCTCCTTTGTAATGGTATGTAGGCAATGGGTTCATCCATTCAAACAATAAATTGTAAATATAATCTATTCTCTTCACATCCCTCCAATTTTTGCACAAATCTTTTCACAAATACCAACCTACAACAGATATTTGAAAAAAGGGTTGCCTTAGAGTACTAAGGATGTTTTGGGTGCATAAAACCTTCCCATTTCAGAACCAACCCCCTTACCTAGATCTCTGGCATTTTTATTAGTTTTTGATTTGAAAAACCTCTTACTTGGCTTTTGTTCGCTTTTTAGCCTTTCCTTTGGACAAATAAAAGTGCGGTGGCGACTCGAATTGTATGTTGACTTTTGGTTTAGTCAATAAACCTAAAAGTAACTAAAACCCCGCTACACTATCTCATCATATGCATTAGCATTAGGACCACACCTTGGCATCCTCCTAACCACTCACTCATTGGGTTTGTATCCGGAGAGATCACCAAGCACTATTTGATTGTATCATACTTTGTATTTTTATCATCTTTACTAAGTAAAATCCTAAAAATATGTCTTTGCATTTGTCTTACTCTTTTGTAGGTAGGGAACATGCTCACCTTTGATCTATCAAGCTCATATCTAGGGTTTAAGACCCTCATTGCTAAGGCATCAATCAATAATTGGTATACATTGGCTTTAGACATCACATATGGATCCCTATGAGCTTCACATAATATTTTGATCATGTATCCATCAAGAGTTTGGAATTGGTTTTTCTTGGAAACCCTACCTCATCTAGGTATCTTGTGTAACTTCTTCACCAAGCTTCTTCAATAATTGATCAAATATTTCAAGGGATACTTCAAATTTCATCATATTATGCTTATATGATCTCCCATGAGTCCCAAAAGTCAAGATAATTGCAAGCTAGCAAGTTGGTTGATGGTGGTTGACTATAGGAATTCATCTGATCAAATATGGGGTCCCCTGGAGCCTATCTCCTA
This sequence comes from Lathyrus oleraceus, assembly GCF_024323335.1. Classification (NCBI taxonomy): domain Eukaryota; kingdom Viridiplantae; phylum Streptophyta; class Magnoliopsida; order Fabales; family Fabaceae; genus Lathyrus; species Lathyrus oleraceus. The sequence continues at coordinate 324,975,271 of NC_066585.1, read as the reverse complement.
CAATATTTGTCATATGAAAATGATTCCAAGAGAAATGTTACTCTAAATGACATTCCAAATAACTTTAAAATTGAGATCTAGAGCTAGTTTTGCTTGTAAAGTCATTTTTTATGGTAAATGATTATAAGTCATTTTGTCTAAACCCTAATTTGGAGGTCAACTTCCCAAGGGCATAACTTGCTCAACTTTTATGATATGAAAGATTTACAAGTTGAACAATCAAATTCAGTATGTCTACTTTAACTTTGAGTTTTGAGTAAGAGCTAATTCAACTTTTATGAGCATGTGATATGAGGATACATTATAGGTCATTTTGGACCAATACCATTGAACAAGTGATTTTTCTCAACTCCAAAAATGCATAACTCATTCATATTTAATCCAAACGAGGTCAAATTTATGACCATTTTGAAGTAAATTGAAATAGATACAACTTTTATGAAGGAACTTGTCTCATATGAAGCTCACATATAAAGTTAGCCATGGTGGAATAAGTCAACATACGGCTTGACACCTAGATTTTTTTTTATATGTTTAAATTTCAAAACATCCACCTCAAAATTCGTCATGATAAAAGCTTCAAATGAAAAAGTGTTAAACATGAAAGTTATTCCTCTTGATCTAAAATTTCCAAAAAGTCTAAGTTCATTCATTTTGGATATGATTTGAATGGGCTGCGCATGACTTGAACATTGCATCATCATTAGGCAAAGGTCAAACTTCAAACTTCCATGTACAATTGCCTAGCATTCCAATTTGATTTCAGACTTGTTCACATTCGATTATGAACCAAATGACATGATTTCATGGGCCTGTACACGCTCATGCACCCATGCATCACTCATTGCCAAATTTCGAAGTTCACTTGTAAGGTGCAAATATCATTTGATTCCGCTACATTGTCTCATGACAAGCTAACATAACTCTACTAACTACTAACTTGAATTTGAGCTTTTAAATTCTTGTAATTTACTTTTAATGTCATTTATTTCTTGCTCATTATTCACCTTGATTTTTATTTTGCTCACTTGAGCATATACTTTATGTTTTATATCATTTTTCTTTTGCTCATTTGAGCCCATTATTGTGTAAATATATTGCTATTTTATGTTGTTTTGTGTTCGTTTTAATGTGAACCAAGATGCAAAAGGAGAAAGGACTTAGAATTTGGATTTACCCATGCTTAAAAGAGTTCAAGAGCAACTAGGCCTCATGCCTTTAGAATGCAAAATGTGTTGAGGAGCAACTATGCCTCATGCCTTTAGAATGCAAAATGTGTTGAAGAGCAACTATGCCTCATGCCTTTAGAATGCTAAAATTTAAAGTTGACCTCAAAGGAATTCTCCTCAAACTTATTCTTTGTCCATTCCCTTTATTATGTTGTGAGCTTTTAGATGTGTGCTTTTGTTTGATAGGAACCTCATCTTAAGATTGTGAAAAGAGGACCATTGTCATGAGTAGCCAAGTTAAGAGCCAAGCCAAATGAAGATCCTAGGAGCTTGAATTCAAACTATTGATTGCTTGTTTTGTGTGCTAAATCCCAAGGAAAGGAGCAAATTGAGTCATCTTTATGACTCCAAGAAAAGGAACTCCAAGGCTTACCTCTCCCCTCTTATCTTTGTATGCTTTAGGAATATCCCTTCTCTCTTCTCCCCACTCTAACCAAGCCAAAAATCATTTTCAAAACTTTGACTTTTCAAAACCATTTTCATCAATACTCATTGTAAATAAACTTTAATCCAACTTTGACCTCATTTTGTAAATAAATTTAACTTGTAAATATAACCCATTTCAAGTTGTTTTTGTGGTTCTAATGGCCACTTGTTAAAACCTTTTCAAAAATATTAGTCATAGGTTTGAGTTATCATAGTGGTTGATGTAAATCTCACCTCATCCTTAGTGTTGGATTATAAGCCTTCCCTGCTTATTATAGGGTTAACCCCTCACTAGCATGTTGAAGCCTACCTCACATGGTGGATTGTTGGTTTAGGTTGAGTTTTCTCTTTTTGATAACAAAAGACCTTAACGCTTTTGATTAAAATCAATTCACCAATTTTTGAAATTTTTACCATGAACTACGAGGTTTTGATCCTCCTTTGTAATGGTATGTAGGCAATGGGTTCATCCATTCAAACAATAAATTGTAAATATAATCTATTCTCTTCACATCCCTCCAATTTTTGCACAAATCTTTTCACAAATACCAACCTACAACAGATATTTGAAAAAAGGGTTGCCTTAGAGTACTAAGGATGTTTTGGGTCCATAAAACCTTCCCATTTCAGAACCAACCCCCTTACCTAGATCTCTGGCATTTTTATTAGTTTTTGATTTGAAAAACCTCTTACTTGGCTTTTGTTCGCTTTTTAGCCTTTCCTTTGGACAAATAAAAGTGCGGTGGCGACTCAAATTGTATGTTGACTTTTGGTTTAGTCAATAAACCTAAAAGTAACTAAAACCCCGCTATACTATCTCATTATATGCATTAGCATTAGGACCACACCTTGGCATCCTCCTAACCACTCACTCATTGGGTTTGTATCCGGAGAGATCACCAAGCACTATTTGATTGTATCATACTTTGTATTTTTATCATCTTTACTAAGTAAAATCCTAAAAATATGTCTTTGCATTTGTCTTACTCTTTTGTAGGTAGGGAACATGCTCACCTTTGATCTATCAAGCTCATATCTAGGGTTTAAGACCCTCATTGCTAAGGCATCAATCAATAATTGGTATACATTGGCTTTAGACATCACATATGGATCCCTATGAGCTTCACATAATATTTTGATCATGAATCCATCAAGAGTTTGGAATTGGTTTTTCTTGGAAACCCTACCTCATCTAGGTATCTTGTGTAACTTCTTCACCAAGCTTCTTCAATAATTGATCAAATATTTCAAGGGATACTTCAAATTTCATCATATTATGCTTATATGATCTCCCATGAGTCCCAAAAGTCAAGATAATTGCAAGCTAGCAAGTTGGTTGATGGTGGTTGACTATAGGAATTCATCTGATCAAATATGGGGTCCCCTGGAGCCTATCTCCTACAATATTTGTCATATGAAAATGATTCCAAGAGAAATGTTACTCTAAATGACATTCCAAATAACTTTAAAATTGAGATCTAGAGCTAGTTTTGCTTGTAATGTCATTTTTTATGGTAAATGATTATAAGTCATTTTGTCTAAACCCTAATTTGGAGGTCAACTTCCCAAGGGCATAACTTGCTCAACTTTTATGATATGAAAGATTTACAAGTTGAACAATCAAATTCAGTATGTCTACTTTAACTTTGAGTTTTGAGTAAGAGCTAATTCAACTTTTATGAGCATGTGATGTGAGGATACATTATAGGTCATTTTGGACCAATACCATTGAACAAGTGATTTTTCTCAACTCCAAAAATGCATAACTCATTCATATTTAATCCAAACGAGGTCAAATTTATGACCATTTTGAAGTAAATTGAAATAGATACAACTTTTATGAAGGAACTTGTCTCATATGAAGCTCACATATAAAGTTAGCCATGGTGGAATAAGTCAACATACGGCTTAACACCTAGATTTTTTTTTATATGTTTAAATTTCAAAACATCCACCTCAAAATTCATCATGATAAAAGCTTCAAATGAAAAAGTGTTAAACATGAAAGTTATTCCTCTTGATCTAAAATTTCCAAAAAGTCTAAGTTCATTCATTTTGGATATGATTTGAATGGGCTGCGCATGACTTGAACATTGCATCATCATTAGGCAAAGGTCAAACTTCAAACTTCCATGTACAATTGCCTAGCATTCCAATTTGATTTCAGACTTGTTCACATTCGATTATGAACCAAATGACATGATTTCATGGGCCTGTACACGCTCATGCACCCATGCATCACTCATTGCCAAATTTCGAAGTTCACTTGTAAGGTGCAAATATCATTTGATTCCGCTACATTGTCTCATGACAAGCTAACATAACTCTACTAACTACTAACTTGAATTTGAGCTTTTAAATTCTTGTAATTTACTTTTAATGTCATTTATTTCTTGCTCATTATTCACCTTGATTTTTATTTTGCTCACTTGAGCATATACTTTATGTTTTATATCATTTTTCTTTTGCTCATTTGAGCCCATTATTGTGTAAATATATTGCTATTTTATGTTGTTTTGTGTTCGTTTTAAAGTGAACCAAGATGCAAAAGGAGAAAGGACTTAGAATTTGGATTTACCCATGCTTAAAAGAGTTCAAGAGCAACTAGGCCTCATGCCTTTAGAATGCAAAATGTGTTGAGGAGCAACTATGCCTCATGCCTTTAGAATGCAAAATGTGTTGAAGAGCAACTATGCCTCATGCCTTTAGAATGCTAAAATTTAAAGTTGACCTCAAAGGAATTCTCCTCAAACTTATTCTTTGTCCATTCCCTTTATTATGTTGTGAGCTTTTAGATGTGTGCTTTTGTTTGATAGGAACCTCATCTTAAGATTGTGAAAAGAGGACCATTGTCATGAGTAGCCAAGTTAAGAGCCAAGCCAAATGAAGATCCTAGGAGCTTGAATTCAAACTATTGATTGCTTGTTTTGTGTGCTAAATCCCAAGGAAAGGAGCAAATTGAGTCATCTTTATGACTCCAAGAAAAGGAACTCCAAGGCTTACCTCTCCCCTCTTATCTTTGTATGCTTTAGGAATATCCCTTCTCTCTTCTCCCCACTCTAACCAAGCCAAAAATCATTTTCAAAACTTTGACTTTTCAAAACCATTTTCATCAATACTCATTGTAAATAAACTTTAATCCAACTTTGACCTCATTTTGTAAATAAATTTTACTTATAAATATAACCCATTTCAAGTTGTTTTTGTGGTTCTAATGGCCACTTGTTAAAACCTTTTCAAAAATATTAGTCATAGGTTTGAGTTATCATAGTGGTTGATGTAAATCTCACCTCATCCTTAGTGTTGGATTATAAGCCTTCCCTGCTTATTATAGGGTTAACCCCTCACTAGCATGTTGAAGCCTACCTCACATGGTGGATTGTTGGTTTAGGTTGAGTTTTCTCTTTTTGATAACAAAAGACCTTAACGCTTTTGATTAAAATCAATTCACCAATTTTTTGAAATTTTTACCATGAACTACGAGGTTTTGATCCTCCTTTGTAATGGTATGTAGGCAATGGGTTCATCCATTCAAACAATAAATTGTAAATATAATCTATTCTCTTCACATCCCTCCAATTTTTGCACAAATCTTTTCACAAATACCAACCTACAACAGATATTTGAAAAAAGGGTTGCCTTAGAGTACTAAGGATGTTTTGGGTGCATAAAACCTTCCCATTTCATAACCAACCCCCTTACCTAGATCTCTGGCATTTTTATTAGTTTTTGATTTGAAAAATCTCTTGGCTTTTGTTCGCTTTTTAGCCTTTCCTTTGGACAAATAAAAGTGCGGTGGCGACTCGAATTATATGTTGACTTTTGGTTTAGTCAATAAACCTAAAAGTAACTAAAACCCCGCTACACTATCTCATCATATGCATTAGCATTAGGACCACACCTTGGCATCCTCCTAACCACTCACTCATTGGGTTTGTATCCGGAGAGATCACCAAGCACTATTTGATTGTATCATACTTTGTATTTTTATCATCTTTACTAAGTAAAATCCTAAAAATATGTCTTTGCATTTGTCTTACTCTTTTGTAGGTAGGGAACATGCTCACCTTTGATCTATCAAGCTCATATCTAGGGTTTAAGACCCTCATTGCTAAGGCATCAATCAATAATTGGTATACATTGGCTTTAGACATCACATATGGATCCCTATGAGCTTCACATAATATTTTGATCGTGAATCCATCAAGAGTTTGGAATTGGTTTTTCTTGGAAACCCTACCTCATCTAAGTATCTTGTGTAACTTCTTCACCAAGCTTCTTCAATAATTGATCAAATATTTCAAGGGATACTTCAAATTTCATCATATTATGCATATATGATCTCCCATGAGTCCCAAAAGTCAAGATAATTGCAAGCTAGCAAGTTGGTTGATGGTGGTTGACTATAGGAATTCATCTGATCAAATATGGGGTCCCCTGGAGCCTATCTCCTACAATATTTGTCATATGAAAATGATTCCAAGAGAAATGTTACTCTAAATGACATTCCAAATAACTTTAAAATTGAGATCTAGAGCTAGTTTTGCTTGTAAAGTCATTTTTTATGGTAAATGATTATAAGTCATTTTGTCTAAACCCTAATTTGGAGGTCAACTTCCCAAGGCCATAACTTGCTCAACTTTTATGATATGAAAGATTTACAAGTTGAACAATCAAATTCAGTATGTCTACTTTAACTTTGAGTTTTGAGTAAGAGCTAATTCAACTTTTAAGAGCATGTGATATGAGGATACATTATAGGTCATTTTGGACCAATACCATTGAACAAGTGATTTTTCTCAACTCCAAAAATGCATAACTCATTCATATTTAATCCAAACGAGGTCAAATTTATGACCATTTTGCAGTAAATTGAAATAGATACAACTTTTATGAAGGAACTTGTCTCATATGAAGCTCACATATAAAGTTAGCCATGGTGGAATAAGTCAACATACAGCTTGACACCTAGATTTTTTTTTATATGTTTAAATTTCAAAACATCCACCTCAAAATTCATCATGATAAAAGCTTCAAATGAAAAAGTGTTAAACATGAAAGTTATTCCTCTTGATCTAAAATTTCCAAAAAGTCTAAGTTCATTCATTTTGGATATGATTTGAATGGGCTGCGCATGACATGAACATTGCATCATCATTAGGCAAAGGTCAAACTTCAAACTTCCATGTACAATTGCCTAGCATTCCAATTTGATTTCAGACTTGTTCACATTCGATTATGAACCAAATGACATGATTTCATGGGCCTGTACACACTCATGCACCCATGCATCACTCATTGCCAAATTTCGAAGTTCACTTGTAAGGTGCAAATATCATTTGATTCCGCTACATTGTCTCATGACAAGCTAACATAACTCTACTAACTACTAACTTGAATTTGAGCTTTTAAATTCTTGTAATTTACTTTTAATGTCATTTATTTCTTGCTCATGATTCACCTTGATTTTTATTTTGCTCACTTGAGCATATACTTTATGTTTTATATCATTTTTCTTTTGCTCATTTGAGCCCATTATTGTGTAAATATATTTCTATTTTATGTTGTTTTATGTTCGTTTTAATGTGAACCAAGATGCAAAAGGAGAAAGGACTTAGAATTTGGATTTACCCATGCTTAAAAGAGTTCAAGAGCAACTAGGCCTCATGCCTTTAGAATGCAAAATGTGTTGAGGAGCAACTATGCCTCATGCCTTTAGAATGCAAAATGTGTTGAAGAGCAACTATGCCTCATGCCTTTAGAATGCTAAAATTTAAAGTTGACCTCAAAGGAATTCTCCTCAAACTTATTCTTTGTCCATTCCCTTTATTATGTTGTGAGCTTTTAGATGTGTGCTTTTGTTTGATAGGAACCTCATCTTAAGATTGTGAAAAGAGGACCATTGTCATGAGTAGCCAAGTTAAGAGCCAAGCCAAATGAAGATCCTAGGAGCTTGAATTCAAACTATTGATTGCTTGTTTTGTGTGCTAAATCCCAAGGAAAGGAGCAAATTGAGTCATCTTTATGACTCCAAGAAAAGGAACTCCAAGGCTTACCTCTCCCCTCTTATCTTTGTATGCTTTAGGAATATCCCTTCTCTCTTCTCCCCACTCTAACCAAGCCAAAAATCATTTTCAAAACTTTGACTTTTCAAAACCATTTTCATCAATACTCATTGTAAATAAACTTTAATCCAACTTTGACCTCATTTTGTAAATAAATTTTACTTGTAAATATAACCCATTTCAAGTTGTTTTTGTGGTTCTAATGGCCACTTGTTAAAACCTTTTCAAAAATATTAGTCATAGGTTTGAGTTATCATAGTGGTTGATGTAAATCTCACCTCATCCTTAGTGTTGGATTATAAGCCTTCCCTGCTTATTATAGGGTTAACCCCTCACTAGCATGTTGAAGCCTACCTCACATGGTGGATTGTTGGTTTAGGTTGAGTTTTCTCTTTTTGATAACAAAAGACCTTAACGCTTTTGATTAAAATCAATTCACCAATTTTTTGAAATTTTTACCATGAACTACGAGGTTTTGATCCTCCTTTGTAATGGTATGTAGGCAATGGGTTCATCCATTCAAACAATAAATTGTAAATATAATCTATTCTCTTCACATCCCTCCAATTTTTGCACAAATCTTTTCACAAATACCAACCTACAACAGATATTTGAAAAAAGGGTTGCCTTAGAGTACTAAGGATGTTTTGGGTGCATAAAACCTTCCCATTTCATAACCAACCCCCTTACCTAGATCTCTGGCATTTTTATTAGTTTTTGATTTGAAAAACCTCTTACTTGGCTTTTGTTCGCTTTTTAGCCTTTCCTTTGGACAAATAAAAGTGCGGTGGCGACTCGAATTGTATGTTGACTTTTGGTTTAGTCAATAAACCTAAAAGTAACTAAACCCCGCTACACTATCTCATCATATGCATTAGCATTAGGACCACACCTTGGCATCCTCCTAACCACTCACTCATTGGGTTTGTATCCGGAGAGATCACCAAGCACTATTTGATTGTATCATACTTTGTATTTTTATCATCTTTACTAAGTAAAATCCTAAAAATATGTCTTTGCATTTGTCTTACTCTTTTGTAGGTAGGGAACATGCTCACCTTTGATCTATCAAGCTCATATCTAGGGTTTAAGACCCTCATTGCTAAGGCATCAATCAATAATTGGTATACATTGGCTTTAGACATCACATATGGATCCCTATGAGCTTCACATAATATTTTGATCATGAATCCATCAAGAGTTTGGAATTGGTTTTTCTTGGAAACCCTACCTCATCTAGGTATCTTGTGTAACTTCTTCACCAAGCTTCTTCAATAATTGATCAAATATTTCAAGGGATACTTCAAATTTCATCATATTATGCATATATGATCTCCCATGAGTCCCAAAAGTCAAGATAATTGCAAGCTAGCAAGTTGGTTGATGGTGGTTGACTATAGGAATTCATCTGATCAAATATGGGGTCCCCTGGAGCCTATCTCCTACAATATTTGTCATATGAAAATGATTCCAAGAGAAATGTTACTCTAAATGACATTCCAAATAACTTTAAAATTGAGATCTAGAGCTAGTTTTGCTTGTAAAGTCATTTTTTATGGTAAATGATTATAAGTCATTTTGTCTAAACCCTAATTTGGAGGTCAACTTCCCAAGGCCATAACTTGCTCAACTTTTATGATATGAAAGATTTACAAGTTGAACAATCAAATTCAGTATGTCTACTTTAACTTTGAGTTTTGAGTAAGAGCTAATTCAACTTTTAAGAGCATGTGATATGAGGATACATTATAGGTCATTTTGGACCAATACCATTGAACAAGTGATTTTTCTCAACTCCAAAAATGCATAACTCATTCATATTTAATCCAAACGAGGTCAAATTTATGACCATTTTGAAGTAAATTGAAATAGATACAACTTTTATGAAGGAACTTGTCTCATATGAAGCTCACATATAAAGTTAGCCATGGTGGAATAAGTCAACATACAGCTTGACACCTAGATTTTTTTTTATATGTTTAAATTTCAAAACATCCACCTCAAAATTCATCATGATAAAAGCTTCAAATGAAAAAGTGTTAAACATGAAAGTTATTCCTCTTGATCTAAAATTTCCAAAAAGTCTAAGTTCATTCATTTTGGATATGATTTTAATGGGCTGCGCATGACTTGAACATTGCATCATCATTAGGCAAAGGTCAAACTTCAAACTTCCATGTACAATTGCCTAGCATTCCAATTTGATTTCAGACTTGTTCACATTCGATTATGAACCAAATGACATGATTTCATGGGCCTGTACACGCTCATGCACCCATGCATCACTCATTGCCAAATTTCGAAGTTCACTTGTAAGGTGCAAATATCATTTGATTCCGCTACATTGTCTCATGACAAGCTAACATAACTCTACTAACTACTAACTTGAATTTGAGCTTTTAAATTCTTGTAATTTACTTTTAATGTCATTTATTTCTTGCTCATGATTCACCTTGATTTTTATTTTGCTCACTTGAGCATATACTTTATGTTTTATATCATTTTTCTTTTGCTCATTTGAGCCCATTATTGTGTAAATATATTTCTTTTTTATGTTGTTTTATGTTCGTTTTAATGTGAACCAAGATGCAAAAGGAGAAAGGACTTAGAATTTGGATTTACCCATGCTTATAAGAGTTCAAGAGCAACTAGGTCTCATGCCTTTAAAATGCAAAATGTGTTGAAGAGCAACTATGCCTCATGCCTTTAGAATGCTAAAATTTAAAGTTGACCTCAAAGGACTTCTCCTCAAACTTATTCTTTGTCCATTCCCTTTATTATGTTGTGAGCTTTTTGATGTGTGCTTTTGTGTGATAGGAACCTCATCTTAAGATTATGAAAAGAGGACCATTGTCATGAGTAGCCAAGTTAAGAGCCAAGCCAAATGAAGCTCCTAGGAGCTTGAATTCAAACTATTGATTGCTTGGTTTGTATGCTAAATCCCAAGGAAAGGAGCATATTGAGTCATATTTATGACTCCAAGAAAAGGAACTCCAAGGGTTACCTCTCCCCTCGTATCTTTGTATGCTTTAGGAATATCCCTTCTCTCTTCTCCCCACTCTAACCAAGCCAAAAATAATTTTCAAAACTTTGACTTTTCAAAACCATTTTCATCAATACTCATTGTAAATAAACTTTAATCCAACTTTGACCTCATTTTGTAAATAAATTTTACTTGTAAATATAACCCATTTCAAGTTGTTTTTGTGGTTCTAATGGCCACTTGTTAAAACCTTTTCAAAAACATTAGTCATAGGTTTGAGTTATCATAGTGGTTGATGTAAATCTCACCTCATCCTTAGTGTTGGATTATAAGCCTTCCCTGCTTATTATAGGGTTAACCCCTCACTAGCATGTTGAAGCCTACCTCACATGGTGGATTGTTGGTTTAGGTTGAGTTTTCTCTTTTTGATAACAAAAGACCTTAAGGCTTTTGATTAAAATCAATTCACCAATTTTTTGAAATTTTTACCATGAACTACGAGGTTTTGATCCTCCTTTGTGATCGTATGTAGGCAATGGGTTCATCCATTCAAACAACAAATTGTAAATATAATATATTCTCTTCTCGTCCCTCCAATCTTTTGCACAAATCTTTTCACAAATACCAACCTACAACACATATTTGAAAAAAGGGTTCCCTTAGAGTACTAAGGATGTTTTGGGTGCATAAAACCTTCCCATTTCAGAACCAACCCCCTTACCTAGATCTCTGACATTTTTATTAGTTTTTGATTTGAAAAACTTCTTACTTGGCTTTTGTTCGCTTTTTAGCCTTTCCTTTGGATAAATAAAAGTGCGGTGGCGACTCGAATTGTATGTTGACTTTTGGTTTAGTCAATAAACCTAAAAGTAACTAAAACCCCACTACACTATCTTATCATATGCATTAGCATTAGGACCACACCTTGGCATCCTCCTAACCACTCACTCATTGGGTTTGTATCAGGAGAGATCACCAAGCACTATTTGATTGTAGCATACTTTGTATTTTTATCATCTTTACTAAGTAAAATCCTAAAAATATGTCTTTGCATTTGTCTTACTCTTTTGTAGGTATGGAACATGCTCACCTTTGATCTATCAAGCTCATATCTAGGGTTTAAGACCTTCATTGCTAAGGAATCAATCAATAATTGGTATATATTGGCTTTAGACATCACATATGGATCCCTATGAGCTTCACATAATATTTTGATCATGAATCCATCAAGAGTTTGGAATTGGTTTTCCTTGGAAACCCTACCTCATCTAGGTATCTTGTGTAACTGCTTCACCAAGCTTCTGTAAGAACAAAAATGGTTCTACAACAGATTCCAGGATTTTGATGATAACAAAGGATGAAACCAAAAATGGCACTCTAACGAAAAGTTTCTAAGTGTGCAGGACTCTGAACAAGAACAAAGGAATCTGATCGTCTTATCAGATACATAATCAAATCAGATACAGAGTACTTGAAGATCAGAAGCATCTGAAGTGGAAACATGCTCTAAAAGCTCTGACTCTGAGCAAAACAATATATCAGAATATCAGAAGCATCTGAAGAAGAAGCGCTCTCTAGAAGTTCTGACTCTAAGCAACAACATAGCAGAATATCAGAGGCTCTAAAGTTCCTCCTGAATCATCACTAAGGATCTAAAAGAACAAGACTATCAGAAGCTCTGAAGTCACATCTAAAAGATCTCAAATTAACAGAGTAACGCAGACTCTGACAAAGAATTTCCATATCCAAAAAGAGTAACGGCAACTACAACTTCAAAGGGAAAGAAACTATATCTGGAAAGAAGTTATTCAAGGAGACAAACTTGTTTTGGCAAGAAACAACAGAAGTTATGGCATTAAACTCTCATCAAGACAAAATATCTGCCATCACCACAACGGTCCTTTCACCTCTATATAAAGGACAGCAAACATCATTGAGAGACACACCTGAACGCACACAAATACTTTACTCTCTCTCTTAATCTTTCACGATCTTTTGCTCATAACGTGAAACTTCTTACTTGCTCAAATTGCTGTAATATTTGCTTTATCCTAGAAGCACTCTAGATTACAAATTCTGTTTTTACCCAAATTGATTTTTATTCCTCAAGTGACTCTGCGCAGTCTGTAGACTTGGGAGGACTAAGAGATCTTTCTCTTAGACATTGGTTGTAATAATCTTTCAAGATTAGTGGATTAAGTCCTTTTTCAAGGCGAAATCACCTTGGCCGGGTGGACTGGAGTAGCTTTGCGTTATAAGCGAACCAGTATAAAATCCTGTGTGTTCTGATTCTGAAAAAGCGCTTATTTTCCAAAACAATTCAAACCCCCCTTTCTTGTTTTTCTCACCTTCAATTGGTATCAGAGCTTCGGCTCTGTTATTGATTCTCTAATCAAACACTTAACAGTGTAGAGAGATCCAGAACGAGAAAAACTATGGCCCACACAAATGAAAGAGACAGTTACAATGCTAAGCCTCCTGTCTTTGATGGAGAGAAATTCGATTACTGGAAAGATAGAATTGAAAGTTTCTTTCTAGGCTATGACGCTGATCTCTGGGACATTGTCACAGATGGATACAAACCTCCTGTAACAGATGCTGGAGTTGAAGTTCCCAGAAGTAAGATGTCAGACGATCAGAAGCGAGAATTCAAGAATCATCACAAAGCCAGAACGATACTTCTCAATGCCATATCTTACAACGAGTATGAGAAAATTACCAACAGAGAAACAGCTAAAGACATACTCGATTCTCTAAGGATGACTCATGAAGGAAACTCTCAGGTCAAAGAAACAAAGGCTCTGGCTCTAATCTAGAAATATGAAGCCTTCAAAATGGAGGACGACAAAGCCATAAAGGTAATGTTTTATAGATTCCAAACTCTTATTGTAGGTCTCAAAGTTCTAGACAAAGGATACACAACTGCAAACCATGTCAAAAAGATAGTTAGAAGCTTGCCAAAGAAGTGGAGACCCATGGTCACTGCCTTAAAGCTTTCAAAGGATCTGAACAACATCAGTCTGGAAGAGCTTGTCAGTTCACTCAGAAGTCATGAGATAGAACTAGAGGAAGATGAGCCTCAGAAGAAGAACAAATCTGTAGCATTAAAGTCCAGATCTGAAAGGCGCAAATCTGACAGGAACAAAGCCTTCAAGGCCGAAACACAAGATGCAGATGACTCTGAACAGGAAGATTCTGATGATGAAGAAGAATTGTCCCTCCTGACCAGAAGAGTTAAACAACTCTGGAAAAAGAGGAACAACAACTTCAGAAGACCAAGACCCAGAGGGGATCGATCAGAATCAACCTCAAAAGGTAAAACTAACAAAGATGTTACTTGTTATGAATGTAAAAAAACAGGTCACTACAGGAATGAATGTCCCAAGCTAAAGAAAGACAGTTCCAGAAAAGAGAGCTTCATGAAAAATCCCCTCAGAACCAAGAATGGATTAATGGCTACCTGGGATGACAGTGAATCTGACTCATAAGAATCTGACTCTGATGAACAGGCTAATGTGGCGTTCATGGCTACCACATCCAGGAACACTTCAGATGAAGAATCTGAATCAGAAGAGGTATTTTCTGAACTCTCTCGATCTGACCTAGAATCATGCTTGTCTGAAACTCTTAGCTCATATCAGAAACTAAAACTAAAATTTAAAGCAATAAAAGGTTGTCTTGAAGAAAAATTTGAAGAATGTGGCAAACTTGAGATGACAATTCTAGAACTACAAGATGAAAACAAAGTTTTAACATCACTAAAAGATGCAGCAAAGAAAAATTGTTTAAAACTAGAAGAAGCGTTATCTCAAGCTCCACAAACTTCAAACACGATAATCTATTAATACGAAAAACCCTTTCAAAAGTTTCTGAAAAATGGGATAGGAAGGAGTGTAATGGCATCCATGATTTATGGAGTCTGTCAGAACAATAGAAGAGGAATTGGGTATGATCCTAAAGAAGATAAAACTTCTACTAGTGACCAACCTAAATCTCCATTTTCATATCACTATACACACACACAAGAGCAAAAATTTGATAATGCTAGAAAACCCAAAGTTATCAGAAACTCTGGGAAAACTAATCATAAAGGACCCAAGACTCTCTGGGTACCAAAAGATAAGATTGTTTATGTTGAAGATATCTTATGCAGCAAAGTTCAAACACCAGTCATGGTACCTGGACTCTGGATGCTCGCGACACATGACAGGAAGAAAGTCTATCTTCCAAAGCCTGGAACTTAAAGATGTTGGATTCGTTGGTTTCGGAGGAGATCTGAAAGGAAGGATCAGAGGCTCTGGAACTATTGGTAATGGTACTCTTCCCTCTATATCTGATGTTCTTTACGTAGAAGGATTAATGCATAACCTGTTATCCATAAGTCAATTAAGTGATAACGGTTATGATGTAATCTTTAATCAAAAAACATGTAAAGCCATAAATCAAAACAATGGTTCTGTCCTATTCACAGGCAAGAGGAAAAACAATATTTATAAAATTAATCTGTCTGATTTAAAAGAACAAAACATGAAGTGTCTGATGTCCGTTCACGAAGAGCAATGGGTATGGCATAGACGCTTGGGCCACATTAGCATGAGGAAATTATCTCAGCTAAATAAACTCGAGTTAGTCAGAGGCTTACCTAAACTGAAGTTCTCTTCAGATGCTCTATGTGAAGCATGTCAGAAAGGAAAATTTTCAAAAAGAAAACTATTGTTACTACCTCTAAGCCTCTGGAACTTCTTCACATTGATTTATTTGGTCCTGTGAAAACAGCATCAGTCAATGGAAAGAAGTATGGACTAGTCATTGTTGATGATTTCAGTCGCTGGACATGGGTGAAATTCCTAAAGCACAAGAGTGAGTCTCACTCTGTATTCACTAGCTTCTGTTCTAAAGTGCAAAAAGAACTGGACTCTAAAATTGTAAGAGTCAGAAGTGATCATGGTGGGGAATTTCAAAACAATTTTTTTGAGGAATTATTTGACTCTAATGGAATATCCCATGATTTCTCCTGCCCTAGAACTCCACAACAAAATGGAGTTGTAGAGAGGAAGAATAGGACACTCCAAGAGATGGCAAGAACTATGATCAATGAAACAAACGTGGCTAAGCACTTTTGGGCCGAAGCTGTAAATACAGCGTGTTATATTCAGAATAGAATCTCCATAAGACCTATTCTGGAAAAGACTCCCTATGAACTGTGTAAAGGAAGAAAAGCAAACATTTCATATTTTCATCCCTTTGGATGCTCCTGTTTTATTTTAAACACTAAAGAACATCTGAACAAGTTTGATTCCAAAGCACAGAAAGGTATTATGTTAGGATACTCAGAACGCTCTAAAGGCTACAGAGTATACAATACAAAAACCAAAATTATGGAAGAATCAATTCATGTCAGATTTGACGAGAAGCTTGACCTTGAAAAATCAAAGCTAGTTGAGAATTTTGCAGATTTAGAAATCACTCTTGCAGGATCTGACAAAGCTCTAGAAGCAACTGCCATTCAGAATTCTGAGGAAATCAATCTTCCATTAATCCCCAAGAAAGCTAAAAGTCGCCTCAACATATTTGAATAATTGATTCTGGGTAACAAGGACGAACCGGTCAGAACTAGATCTACCTTTAAGACCTCTGAAGAAACTCCTCTGGGATTAGTGTCTCTGATTGAGCCTACTTCCTGTGATGAGGCACTTCAAGATAACGACTAGGTTCTAGCCATGCAAGAAGAGTTAGATCAATTCACAAAGAACGATGTTTGGGATCTTGTTCCCAAGCCCAGAGGCACTCACTTTATCGGAACCAGATGGGTATTCAGAAACAAGCTGAATGAGAAAGGAGAAGTCGTCAGAAACAAAGCTCGACTAGTAGCTCAAGGTTACAATCAACAAGAAGGTATTGACTACAATGAAACCTTTGCTCCAGTCGCAAGGTTAGAATCTATTCATCTTCTTGTATCTTTCGCTATAAATCATTCTATCAAATTGTATCAAATGGATGTCAAGAGTGCATTCCTTAATGGTTATATATCAGAAGAAGTGTATGTCAACCAACCTACAGGTTTTGAAAATCCAAATTATCCAGAACATGTTTTTAAACTTAAAAAATCTTTATATGGACTTAAACAAGCTCCCAGAGCTTGGTATGAACGTTTAAGTAACTTTCTTCTGGAACATAATTTCATCAAAGGAAAAGTTGACTCCACACTCTTCTGTAAAAACATTAACAATGATCTCATGATATGCCAGATATACGTTGATGATATTATCTTTGGTTCAGCTAACGCCTCTGTTTGTCAAGAATTCTCTGAGTTAATGCAGGCAGAATTTGAAATGAGCTTAATGCAAGAACTAAAGTTCTTTCTGGGAATTCAAATTAACCAAACTTCAGAAGTCATGTACGTTCATCAAAGCGAATACATAAAAGATGTTCTGAAGAAATTTAACATGGCTGAATGCAACTCTGCAAAGACTCCCATGCATCCAACATGCATTCTTGAAAAGGAATAAGTCTGTAAAAAGGTTTGTCAGAAGCTCTATCGTGGTATGATAGGCTCCCTTCTCTATCTGACTCCTACTCGACCTGATATTCTTTTCAGTGTCTGTCTCTGTGCCAGATTCCAATCAGATCCTAGAGAAACCCACTTAACAGCAGTTAAGAGAATTCTCAAATATCTGAAAGGAACTCCTAACTTGGCCCTGATGTATGAGAAAACATTAGAGTATAGACTTTCTGGTTATTGTGATGCAAACTACGCAAGAGATAGATTGGAACGAAAAAGCACATCTGGAAATTGTCAGCTCTTAGGAAACAATCTGATATCCTAGGCCAGCAAAAGATAATCAACTATCGCCCTGTCCACAGCAGAAGCAGAATACATCTCAGTATCACTATGCACGACTCAGATGCTTTGGATGAAGAACCAGTTAGAAGATCTGCAAATCTTCGAGAGTAACATTCCTATCTTCTATGATAATACTACTGCCATTTTCTTAAGTAAGAATCCCATTTTACACTCCAGAGCAAAGCACATTGAAATAAAACATCATTTTATTAGAGACTATGTTCAGAAAGGAATAGTAACGTTAAAGTTCATTGATACAGATCATCAATGGGTAGATATCTTTACTAAACCCTTAGCTGAAGATAGATTCCTCTTTATCTTAGAAAATCTGAACATTCAAAACTGCCCTGAATAAAAATGTGCCTCTGAAGTTGTTAAAAGAGACTCTGACATAAACAAATGGATTCTACCTCTGACTCTGATACTTCTACCTAGTTAGAAGTTATCTGAGTTAGAAATCTCCAGGAACCAATCGTTTGGTATTCCTGAAGATCAAATACATCAAAACACGTGGAGTGATTTGCGTCTAACCTTGGAACTTCTAGACAGCTGTCCCGCAATAATCAAGGAACAGACTCTTGAGATCTCCTCGAGCAGTGTGCGAACTGTTGGGATTAGACATCATTTATGAGCTATAATCATTTCTCCCTCTAAACGTGCTAACTTGGTTTTTATGCTGAAACTCTGATTTGTGTGTCGTTTTGCATGCGCCCCTTGGGTATTTAAACACTCTCTTCTCACTTTGCACACATTTCACTCTCACTCACTTTCTCAACCCCAGTTCTCTCAAAGGCATTTCTGCAAATAGTTCATCTTCATCTTAGTTCTTCATCAACACCATGGATACTCAACAACAATCTGTGTTCAACTACTCTCAGCAAATGGATTCCAGCAACCCAGCTCAAAGCACAAGCAACACTACTCTAACGATTACAGGCGTAACTACAACACCAGTCTACAAGGAGCCTCACATTCTTGACCGTGAGCCCCATATTAACCTTGCAACACCTTTTGAAAAACTGGACGTGATGTGTGAATCCCTGGTGTATTTTGATAACATGAGAAGAAATGGCGTAAACCTCACTGAAGAACTTCATCAACAAGGTTGGGGAAACTACTTTCAACGCCTCTACGGTCCAGTTTACCCAAATCTCATTAAGGAATTATGGAGGTTTGCTGATGTTGACGATCATTTCATCGTCTCCTACGTTTTGGGAGTAAAGATTGTGATAACTGAAAAGTCAATCGCTGCTTTGCTGACCATGGAGAAAGCTGGAGGAAGAAGAATTTACAACATCAATCCCAGGGCGAAATACATAGCTCAAGAAATCCACCCAACAATCTTCAAACTAAACGCAGAAGGCAACCCCTCAAAGAACGAGGAACTACATCAAAACCTCCGGGTTTGGCTCAAAATCATTCTGGGTACAATCCATCATCGCCCAGCGTCAAATTCATCAGATTACATCAACACAGATCAGAAATGCATTATGTACTACATTCACAAAGGTCCGAAGTTATGCCTCCCTGCACTTCTATTCAAATACCTCAGAGATTCTGTAGGCGAAACCAGAAATCACATGAAGCCAAGGAATTACATTCCTCTGGGAAGACTAATCTCAGATGTACTGATAGAAAATGGTCTCGTGGACCATCTGGTAAAACACAGGCTCATGGAAGACATGGTAATAGAAACTGGAAGGCCTCTGAACTCCAGGAATCTAAATAGCATGGGGATTCTGGAGAAGGTCAACGTTAAACCTACTCTGGACACCTCTTGGGAAGCCTTAAAAGATCAGAGGAAAATTCCAAATGGTCTATGTATGTTCTACAAGGAAGAACCCAAAGAGGCAATTCTCCACTATCTCCAACGTCTAAAGGATGAAGGAGTGGACATCTTAGAATTCAGGTTGAGCGAATTGCCAGATTCAGCTCCAGACTTCGTGAGGTTTAAAAGAGGTCCATCTGAGAAGACATCGAAGGCGAAGAAAGCGAAGCTAGGAGAATCCTCTGAATCAAGACCTCCAGCACCTTTGTATGAGTCTTCTGGTAAGTCTGCCTCTCCTGCTCCTTCTGTACAGCAACTTACTTCTTCTATTCCTCTACCAACACCCCTCTACACCTCATCTGAAACCGCTCCTTCAACAACCAGAACATCACAACCACTACCAAAATTCAACCTTGCCAATACCTCCTTACCCATATCTGAAGCTGAACAAATGAATCAAACCACTTCCTCATCCTCAGCCCCAGAATCACCTCCCTACTTTGTCATTTCTTCTGACACAAAACCCTCTGACCCCGCTTCTCCTACTCTAGCCCAACTTCAGACTCAAAACCGTGCTTCATAACAACAACCTGAACCTGAAGTAACCTCTCCACCCACAAAACAACCAACCATCACTCCATCTGACGGTCAACCCTCTGACCCCAACACCTCTAACATTACCCCTCCAAACACTTCCGCTGAACCTCAAAATCTCAACCTAAGCCCTCCAACCTCTTCACCTCCACCCTCTGAACCAGAAAACTCACTGCCAACCTTAGAGGAAGCAATTATGCTGTTTGCAGGAGCATCAGTGGAAAAGGTCAAGTCTCTGACCATAAACTCTAACATCAATGATGATCCTTCTTCTGTAAGGACACACTGGAACAGAGTCATTGGCTGGATGACCTCTGAGGCCTTTAAACTGAAAAACCTCTCTGAGCAAGTCAGAAACGACTTTATCAGAGACGCTGAGGCAAGACTACAGGAGCGCCTAGCCAGAGAAGCTGAGGAACAGGCCAGAAGGGAAGCAGAAGAAAGAGCAAGACAAGAAGAACTTCAAACGGTAAGGGAAGCTGAAGCCAAAGCTATAGT
The DNA here is from genome assembly GCF_024323335.1 of Lathyrus oleraceus. NCBI lineage: Eukaryota > Viridiplantae > Streptophyta > Magnoliopsida > Fabales > Fabaceae > Lathyrus > Lathyrus oleraceus. Next base: position 324,954,864 of record NC_066585.1, on the reverse strand, counting down.
TGATGTTGCTGTTGCTACTAAAGCTGAAACTAAAGCCGCTGAAGAACAGAATGCTCTGACTCAGGGGGAGTCCTCTTCTTTTTCCCCCTGGTTCTCAGAACTCTTGAGGAGCTTCAGAAAGAGCAGAAGGAAGTTCGAGCAAGATTGGATCAACAGGACATAGTCAACGCCAACATTCAGAATCTGCTGAACCAGCTGCTTCAGAGGATGCCTCCTCCTCCCAACCCTTAGGCACCTAGGATGTTTTTCTTGCTTGTTGTTTTTTTTTATCTGATGATTTTGCTCATATCTGGATATATATAGATATAATTTCTTCCTGCCTATTATTTCTTTAAGTCTTTTTGATTCTGACAAAAGGGGGAGAAATCAAACAGCTCTGATGAAAAATTGTCTAATTCTTTAAGTACTCTGCAAACATACTATTCAATCAAAATCTATCTAACACTCTTTGACTTAGAAAATTGCAGAAACTTCATTGCTTGGAAACTCTGGTAAGAACTTCTGAACTCCCTAACCTATCTCAGGGGGAGCTCACTTCCATCTGATTTGATAAACTCTTATATCTGAATGTTTTCATCTGAGATTTGAGTTTGTTTTGTCATCATCAAAAAGGGGGATATTGTAAGAACAAAAATGGTTCTACAACAGATTCCAGGATTTTGATGATAACAAAGGATGAAACCAAAAATGGCACTCTAACGAAAAGTTTCTAAGTGTGCAGGCCTCTAAACAAGAACAAATGAATCTGATCGTCTTATCAGATACAGAAACAAATCAGATACAAAGTACTAGAAGATCAGAAGCATCTAAAGTGGAAACATGCTCTAAAAGCTCTGACTCTGAGCAAAACAGTATATCAGAATATCAGAAGCATCTGAAGAAGAAGCGCTCTCTAGAAGTTCTGACTCAAAGCAACAACATAGCAGAATATCAGAGGCTCTAAAGTTCCTCCTGAATCATCACTAAGGATCTAAAAGAACAAGACTATCAGAAGCTCTGAAGTCACATCTAAAAGATCTCAAATTAACAGAGTAACGCAGACTCTGACAAAGAATTTCCATATCCAAAAAGAGTAACGGCAACTACAACTTCAAAGGGAAAGAAACTATATCTGGAAAGAAGTTATTCAGGGAGACAAACTTGTTTTGGCAAGAAACAACAGAAGTTATGGCATTAAACTCTCATCAAGACAAAATATCTGCCATCACCACAACGGTCCTTTCACCTCTATATAAAGGACAGCAAACATCATTGAGAGACACACCTGAACGCATAAAAATACTTTACTCTCTCTCTTAATCTTTCACGAGCTTTTGCTCATAACATGAAACTTCTTACTTGCTCAAATTGCTGTAGTATTTGCTTTATCCTAGAAGCACTCTAGATTACAAATTCTGTTTTTACCCAAACTGATTTTTATTCCTGAAGTGACTCTGCGCAGTCTGTAGACTTGGAAGGACTAAGAGATCTTTCTCTTAGACGTTGGTTGTAATAATCTTTCAAGATTAGTGGATTAAGTCGTTTTTGAAGGCGAAATCACCTTGGCCTATCTCCTACAAGGGATACCTCAAATTTCATCATATTATGCATATATGATCTCCCATGAGTCCCAAAAGTCAAGATAATTGCAAGCTAGCAAGTTGGTTGATGATGGTTGACTATAGGAATTCATCTGATCAAATATGGGGTCCCCTAAAGCCTATCTCCTACAATATTTGTCATATGAAAATGATTCCAAGAGAAAAGTTACTCTAAATGAGATTTCAAATAACTTTAATATTGAGATCTAGAGCTAGTTTTGCTTGTAAAGTCATTTTTTATGGTAAAGGATTATAAGTCATTTTGTTTAAACCCTAATTTGGAGGTCAACTTCCCAAGGCCATAACTTGCTCAACTTTTATGATATGAAAGATTTACAAGTTGAACAATCAAATTCAGTATGTCTACTTTAACTCTGAGTTTTGAGTAAGAGTTAATTCAACTTTTATGAGCATGTGATATGAGGATACATTATAGGTCATTTTGGACCAATACCATTGAACAAGTGATTTTCCTCAACTCCAAAAATGCATAAATAATTCATATCAAATCCAAATGAGGTCAAATTTGTGACCATTTTGAAGTACATTGAAATAGATACAACTTTTATGAAGGAACTTGTCTCGTATGAAGCTCACATATAAAGTTAGCCAAGGTGGAATAAGTGAACATATGGCTTGACACTTAGATTTTTTTTATATGTTTAAATTTCAAAACTTCCACCTCAAAATTCTTCATGATAAAAGCTTCAAATGAAAAAGTGTTAAAGATGAAAGTTATTCCTCTTCATCTAACATTTCCAAAAAGTCTAACTTCATTCATTTTGGATATGATTTGAATGGGCTGTGCATGACTTGAACATTGCATCATCATTAGGAAAAGATCAAACTTCAAACTTCCATGTACAATTGCCTAGCATTCCAATTTGATTTCAGACTTGTTCACATTCGATTATGGACCAAATGACATGATTTCATGGGCCTGTACACGCCCATGCATCCATGCATCACTCATTGCCAAATTTCGAAGTTCACTTGTAAGGTGCAAATATCATTTGATTCCGCTACATTGTCTCATGACAAGCTAACATAACTCTACTAACTACTAACTTTAATTTGAGCTTTTAAATTCTTGTCATTTACTTTTAATGTCATTTATTTCTTGCTCATTATTCACCTTGATTTTTATTTTGCTAACTTGAGCATATATTTTATGTTTTATATCATTTTTCTTTTGCTCATTTGAGCCCATTATTGTGTAAATATATTGCTATTTTGTGTTGTTTTGTGTTTGTTTTGATGTGAACCAAGATGCAAAAGGAGAAAGGACTTAGAAATTTGGATTTACCCATGCTTAAAAGAGTTCAAGAGCAACTAGGCCTCATGCCTTTAGAATGCAAAATATGTTGAAGAGCAACTAGGCCTCATGCCTTTAGAATGCTAAAATTTAAAGTTAACCTCAAAGGACTTCTCCTCAAACTTATTCTTTGTCCATTCCCTTTATTATGTTGTGAGCTTTTTGATGTGTGCTTTTGTGTGATAGGAACGTCATCTTAAGATTGTGAAAAGAAGACCATTGTCATGAGTAGCGAAGTTAAGAGCCAAGCCAAATGGAGATCCTAGGAGCTTGAATTCAAACTATTCATTGCTTGTTTTGTGTGCTAAATCCCAAGAAAAGGGACTCCAAGGGTTACATCTCCCCTCTTATCTTTGTATGCTTTAGGAATATCCCTTCTCTCCTCTCCCCACTAAAACCAAGCAAAAATATTTTCAAAACTTTGACTTTATTTCAAATTAGAAACCTAGGCCTTAGGCCTTTGACTTTTCAAAACCATTTTCATCAATACTCATTGTAAATAAACTTTAATCCAACTTTGACCTTATTTTGTAAATAAATTTAACTTGTAAATATAACCCATTTCAAGTTGTTTTTGTGGTTCTAATGGCCACTTGTTAAAACCTTTTCAAAAACATTAGTCATAGATTTGAGTTATCATAGTGGTTGATGTAAATCTCACCTCATCCTTAGTGTTGGATTATAATCCTTCCCTGCTTAATATAGGGTTAACCCCTCACTAGCATGTTGAAGCCTACCTCACATGGTGGATTGTTGGTTTAGGTTGAGTTTTCTCTCTTTGATAACAAAAGACCTTAAGGCTTTTGATTAAAATCGATTCACCAATTTTATGAAATTTTTACCATAAACTACGAGGTTTTAATCCTTCTTTGCGATGGTATGTAGGCAATGGGTTCATCCATTCAAACAATAAATTGTAAATATAATCTATTCTCTTCTTATCCCTCCAATCTTTTACACAAATCTTTTCACAAATACCAACCTACAACACATATTTGAAAAAAGGGTTTCCTTAGAGTACTAAGGATGTTTTGGGTGCATAAAACTTCCCATTTCATAACCAACCCCCTTACCTAGATCTCTGACATTTTTATTAGTTTTTTATTTGACAAACTTCTTACTTGGCATTTGTTCGCTTTTTAGCCATTCCTTTGGACAAATAAAAGTGCGGTGGCGACTCGAATTGTATGTTGACTTTTGGTTTAGTCAATAAACCTAAAAGTAACCAAAACCCCGCTACACTATCTCATCATATGCATTAGCATTAGGACCACACATTGGCATCCTCCTTACCACTCACTCATTGGGTTTGTATCAGGAGAGATCACCAAGCACTATTTGATTGTATCATACTTTGTATTTTTATCATCTTTACTAAGTAAAATCCTAAAAATATGTCTTTGCATTTGTCTTACTCTTTTGTAGGTAGGGAACATGCTCACCTTTGATCTATCAAGCTTATATCTAGGGTTTAAGACCCTCATTGCTAAGGCATCAATCAGTAATTTGTATACATTGGCTTTAGACATCACATATGGATCCCTATGAGCTTCACATAATATTTTGATCATGAATCCATCAAGAGTTTGGAATTGGTTTTCCTTGGAAACCCAACCTCATCTAGGTATCTTGTGTAACTTCTTCACCAAGCTTCTTCAACAATTGATTAAATATTTCAAGGGATACTTTAAATTTCATCATATTATGCATATATGATCTCCCATGAGTCCCAAAAGTCAATATAATTGCAAGCTAGCAAGTTGGTTGATGGTGGTTGACCATAGGAATTCATCTGATCGAATATGTGGTCCCCTAGAGCCTACCTCCTACAATATTTGTCATATAAAAATGATTCTAAGAGAAAAGGTACTCTAAGTGACATTCCAAATAACTTTAATGTTGAGATCTAGAGCTAGTTTTGCTTGTAAAATCATTTTTTATGGTAAAGGATTATAAGTCATTTTGTCTAAACCCTAATTTGGAGGTCAACTTCCCAAGGCCATAACTTGCTCAATTTTTATGATATGAAAGATTTACAAGTTGCACAATCAAATTCAGTACGTCTACTTTCACTTTGAGTTTTGAGTAAGAGCTAATTCAACTTTTATGAGCATGTGATATAAGGATACATTATAGGTCATTTTGGACCAATACCATTGAACAAGTGATTTTCCTCAACTTCAAAAATGCATAACTCATTCATATTAAATCCAAATGAGGTCAAATTTGTGACCATTTTGAAGTACATTGAAATAGATATAACGTTTATGAAGGAACTTGTCTCATATGAAGCTCACATATAAAGTTAGCCAAGGTGGAATAAGTGAACATATGGCTTGACACTTAGATTTTTTCTGTATTTTAAGTTTCAAAACTTCCACCTCAAAATTCATCATGATAAAAGCTTCAAATGAAAAAGTGTTAAACATGAAAGTTATTCCTCTTGATCTAAACTTTCGAAAAAGTCTAAGTTCATTCATTTTCGATATGATTTGAATGGGTTGGGCATGACTTGAACATTGCATCATCATTTGGCAAAGATCAAACTTCAAACTTCCATGTACAATTGCCTAGCATTCCAATTTGATTTCAGACTTGTTCACATTCAATTATGGACCAAATGATATGATTTCATGGGCCTGTACACGCCCATGCACCCATGCATCACTCATTGCCAAATTTCGAAGTTCACTTGTAAGGTGCAAATATCATTTGATTCCGCTATAAATAGAGACCCTATGCATCAAAATTGAGAACTCCTTCCCGCCATTTGAGAGGATAAACTTGAGATTTTCCATTGGAAATTGAGTTGGAATCTCACTGTTTTGAGATTCAAAACTCCAGGGATCCAAGACCTTTTGTGCATCCTAATCCACTTCTGCAAGCATTGTTAGCAAGATCAGGCACAAGCCAAAGCCATAACGATTGAATCCAGACCTGCATTGAAGGTATTTTTCAGAAAATTTCATCTCTTCGATTCTCACTTAATTCTTGATAATTATCTTGGATCCGTGGTTGTCTGAATTCATACCAATGTAGGAAAAAAGATTGAGTTGCTTTGAGGTCAAATCGAAGCAACTCAGATCATGGGTCTTAAATTTCAACTCCTTGTATCTCTCAATATACTTGGAGTTAGGATGAATTGACGCCAAATTCAAGCTTAGTGTCATTTTTACTTTAAAATCATGTCCTTCTTTTTAAATTTGGTGATCGTTATGATCGAACCAGTCCGGTGAGGCTCGCCTAAGAAGGAGACCGGAGTTGTAGCTCCGGTGTTGAGTTGGCAAGGTTCAGAGCCACATGATCTATTTGAATTGTTTTAATCACGAGCGTTGGTTTAAATGACCTTGTTTGTGGCGCGCTGACTAGAGTCCACCATGGATCGCGCGCTTGTGACCACTTGATTTGCCACCTCAATTAATGAGGGAGATCAAGTGGTCCATGTTTTTTCTGATTATTTGATTTTCATTTTATTTGTGTTATTTTCATTCATTAATATTAATTTTAATATTGATCCAAAACATATGAGAGTTTGAGAAAAAGTCTTTAAATAAATTCCCCTTTCATTTTCTGAATTAAAATTATTTTTTGAATCATTACTAATATTTTTCATGATTTAATTGATTTTCTGAATATTTTTAATTGTTTAAAAATACTTTTAAGTTTCCAAAAATGATGAATTTTTTTCTTCAAGGTCCTTTGACCTTGTTTGATCTATGATAAACCCCATGGCCATTTCTTTGGTGTTTTGATGAGGTTTTAGGAATTTGACAAACCATAATTTAATTTAATGCATATTTTAATTTTTTTTAATTGATTAAATGCCAAATAAATTGTATTGAGCTTCTATTATTGACTTGTTGTGTTTGACTTGTGTTGTTGGGCCTTGGTCAAGGTTTATTTGACTTTGTTGAGTTAAGATTATTGGATTTAGGGGATTGATGAAATGTACATTTCAAATCACAAAATTAATGAATGATCTTAATTTGATAAAAGTCCTCATTTGACCAATTTTTGTTGATTCCATTCCTCCTCCCTCTTCACCTCATTCCCCTTCTTTATTTATTCATGTCATGGACCTATGATGTCTCTAGATCCTAAGGCTAGTTGATTACAAAATCAACATGAGTATGAATAAGATTAGGTCCACCATTTTGCATATTCTTTTTGTGTGTGGTATGTTTTATGAGCATAGTCCATTATACTATGTCTCTAACATGCATTAACATAAAAAATTCTATTGCCTGACCTCAAATAGTTGTGACTTCTACATAAGTCCAATTATGATTGCTTAACATAACGCTAAATTTGTGACACAAAAAGCCATAGCACTCTAGTAAGTGAGATTGTAAGTCTCCCCTCTTTCATGGTAATGTGTGGAAACTTGGCCTTTTTTCCTTCCTTTGGAAGATGTCTTGGTTCAAGGATCCATGCTTGTGAATAGTACAATGAGTGTTCTCCAAAGAATGACTTAAACAATACAAAAGTAAAAGCAATACTAACTTCTAATCAAATAACAAGTAACATTTAATTTCAAGCCATTTACTCTTATGCACTTTAAATTCAAGCTTTTATTCATTTGACATTATTCATACCATTCAAATTGTTTACTTTTATGCCATTTTCACTTTGCTCACTTGAGCCATACTTTGTGAATATATGGTGTTTGTATATACTTGTTTGTTTTTGTGGTCTTTTGACCTTAATATACAAAATAAGAATAAAAACCCTAAAAGAAAATTTTGGGTGGACTATTGGATTTGATCTGAGAAATTTGACTTAGAATTAGGTAACACTCCCTATGCAAAGGACTTGGCCAATGCCAACTTTCATAAAACTAAGTGCTTGTGAAGTGAACATTCATCTGATACAATATTGAAGTTGTTAAGCTTAGATGTGGCTATCTTTATTTGATGCCTTGCTCTTCATTTTTTTTATTTGTGTATTGATATTGCTTGATTCTAAAGTCCAAGGGAAGTTAGGGTTTCTATATGACATTCTTGTCTATTGGATTGCAGCCCATTGGTCAGATCTTTTCAACTCTTAACTTTTAAATTTGTGCTTAGGATTAATCTCTTCATCTCCTCCCCATTTCTTTAATTTCAAAACCTCTTCCCTCATTTTAAAATCTTATTTGCTTGTGTTTTCTAAACTTTGACCATATTGCAAATTAGAAACTTTGGCCTTATGCCATTGCATTTTCAAACTCATCTTTTCTTAAATCAAACCTGTAAATGAACTTAATTATACTTGACTTAAAATTTCAATAGAAAAAAAAAACTAACACTCATTCAAACATTTATTTACGCCTCTTGTGCCTTTGTTAAAAGTAACTCACTCACTTTGCAATTGATACCACGAACTACGAGATTTTGATCCCTCATTTTATGTTGGTACGTTGGCATAAGCCCGAAGGTCTTGTCAAACACAAAATGTAATCAATGAATTCTTTTCTCATCCCTCCATTCTATTTATTACAAACATCATTTGTACAAAATACATATGCACACAAGAAAGGGATCCCTAGGAGTACCTAGGACACTTTGGGTGCTAACACCTTCCCTCTATGTAACCAACCCCCTTCCCATTAATCTCTGGCATTTTATTAGTTTTAATTTGAAAACTTCTTATCTTTGGGTTTTGTTCGTACTTTTCCCTTTTCCTTTAGAAATAATAAAAGCGCGGTGGTGACTCTGGTTTTATTGACGTCTAGATTATCCATAGCTTGATGGTCATGAATTTACTGCTAGAGATATCCGTTACTTGAAAATTAATTTGGAAATCACTCGACCTATCTTCATTGGAATGTCGACTTCTCCAATGACGTTTTTTTGAGGACCATCAAACACTTTAACAATCACGCCATCATACCTCATCGGGGCGCCTTGATAGGATAATATGGACATAGTTGATTTTGGGAGTACATTCAGAGAAGAACAGGTATCAACTAGCACATTAGACAACGCATCCTCCTTGCAATTCATTGATATATGTAGTGCCAGATTATGATTTTTCTATTCCTTGGGAAGCTCTTCATCACAAAAACTCAGATTGTTGCAAGAAGTAATGTTATCCATAATGTGGTCAAACTGATCCACAGTAACATCGTGCTCGACATAAGCTTGCTCCAAAACTCTTTGCAATGCTTCTCTATGCGCTTCAGAATTCATCAACAGAGACAACACTGAGATCTTTGACGGAGTTTGGAGCAGCTGCTCCACCACATTGAACTCATTTTTCTTAATCAATCTCAACACTTCATCATCATCATTAGGCTTTAGTTTGCGGGATTCACCAGACTAACACACGAGAGCACTAACTGGGTTTAACACAGGCACATCCACATTCATACTGGTTGTAGCCTCTTCTACATCTTTTGGAAAAACAGGACCAAACACACCACCACTACGAGTCACCTTCATGATATCAGCTATATTCACAACATAATTTGTCGTAGGCAACATAACCTCATGACCATTCTCCACCATGGTAGCATTATACTGATAAGTGTAAGACCCCACTTTTGACCCTAAGATCCCTCATGCATTCTATCATAAGCATTAGCATTGGGATCATGCATTGGCATCCTCCTTACCCCTCCTTCATTAGGTTTATTTTGGGAGAGATCACCAAGCATCTTTGTGATTATATCATACTTTTATATTATCGTTTTAATAACTAAAATACCAAAAATATGTCTTTGCATCTATCTAACTCTTTTTGTAGGTAAGGCATGATCTCATTGATTCATTCATCACATCTAGGGTTTGAGACCCTCATGAACAAAGAGCACAACTATTAATTGATTCAAAAAATGGTTATGTACATCATATATGAGTACCAATGTTCTCTACATGTTATATTGATCAAGTTTGCTTCAAGAGTTTGAGGGTGATTTGCCTAGGAAACCCTAATTTGACTGGGTATCTTGAGTAACTTCTCCAACAAGCTATCTCACCAATTGATCAAATTTCTCAAGGGACACTTCAAATTTCATCATATTATGCATATATGATCTACCATGAGCCAAGAAAGTCAAAAGATTTGGAAATTAGCAGGTTGGTTGATGGTAGTTGGCCAGATGAATTCATCTCATCAAAACTGGGTCTCCCTAGACCTTATCTCCTACAATTTTCACCATATGAAAATGATTCCAAGATTAAACTTACTTTAAGTGACACTGCAAATAACTTTAATGTTGAGACCTAGAGCTATTTTTTCTTGGAAAATCATTTTCTATGTTGAAATATTATAGATCATTTTGTCTAAACCCTAATTTGAAACTCAACTTCCCAAGGACATAACTTGCTCAATTTTTATGAGATGAAATATTCCAAGTTGCACAATCTAATTCAATGTGTCTACTTCAACTTTGATGTTTGGAGTGGGAACTAATTCAACTTTTTTGAGCATGTGACATGAGGCTACATTATAGGTCACTTTTGACCTATACCATTGATCATGTGATTTTTCCAAACTTCAAAAATGAATAACTCTATCATTTAAAATCCAAATGACATTAAATTGGTGACCATTTCGAAGGTATTTTATAGAGGTACAACTTAAATGAAGACACATTTCTCATTTGAAGCTCCTATTAAAAGTTAAGCAAGGTGGAATATTGAGACATATGGCTTGACACTTAGAAAAAATTGATATGTCAAATTTTTCCAAACTTCCACCTCAAATTTATCCAAGTTCCAAGCACCAAATGAAAACGTGTTCAACATCAAACTTGTTCCTCTTGATCTCACCTTTCCAAAGAGATCAAATTCGTTCATTTTGGATGAGAAGTGAATAGGCTAAGCATGGCTTAAACAGGCTGATATCATTTGGCATGGATCCAACTTCAACCAGCAATGCACATGTTCCTTGAAATCCAATCAATCTTCAAAGCATCTGAACTTCAAACTTGGACTTTCAGCTATCATTCCATGGATCTATGCGCGTCCATGCAGCTTTGCATCATCATTTTGCCAATTTTGGAAAGTGGTAGTGAGTGTGCAAATATCACATGATTTGGCTATAAATACAACTCCATTTGCTCAGAAATAACACACACATTACGCCAGCTTTGATTCCCCATTAAAAACCCTTCACTCTCATAGGATAATCCTGATAAATTCATTTGAATTTGAGCTTGAATCTCCACTGTTTTGGAATTCAATTCTCCAGGAGACCATTGCTTCTAAACCTTTCCATTCCTCTCCTGCAAGCAATTGAAGTGAAGCAAAGCACAATTCAGATCAAGATCCATCGTGTTCAGACCTCCATTGAAGGTAATTTGTAGAAATTTTAAACTCTTTGATTCTCTTAAATTATTGCTCAATTCCATTGATTCTTTGGTTGTTTGATGTCCTACCAATGTAGGCAAGAAGATTGAGTTACTTTGAGGCTAAATCGAAGTAACTCAGATCATGTATCTCATTTTTCAATTACACATATCTCTTAATATATTTGGAATTGGAGGAATTGGAGGTAAGATTCGAGCTCAGTGATGTTTTTTCTTTATGATCATGTCCCTGTTACTTTTTTTTTGGTGATGGTTCATGATGTCCTGTCCGGTGGAGCTCACCGAACAAGACGGCCGAAGCTCTTGCTCTGATGATGATGTGTCTTGTATCTGAACCACTTGATCCAAGTCTCATGTTCTAATCTGATTTTTCCTTGTGATTATTCCTTTTGCCACGCGGATGACTCAAGTGTATGTGGAGCGCGTGTTTTGGATCATCAGATCTGCCACCTCAATTAATGAGGGAGATCTGATGGTCCACATAATTTAGCATTTTATGAATTTTATGTTAATTACCTTTTCTTCAATAATTCATATTAAATTTAATATTGACCCAAAAAATATGGGACTTTCACCAAAAATCTTCATATATTTTTCTCTTTCATATTCTGAATTAAAATTATTTTTTGGATAATTATTAATATTTTTCATGAATTAACTGATTTTACATTTGTTTTTAATTATTTAAAAATATTTTTAAATGTCCAAAAATTATGAAATTTTCTCTCCAAGGTCCTTTGACCTTGTTTGACCTATGATAAATCTCATGGTCATTTCTTTGGTGTTTTGATGAGATTTTAGGATTTGGACAAAACATATTTGAATTTAATGCATTATTTTATTATTTTTAAATTGAATAAATGCCATTTAAATTGTGTTGACCATTTGCATTGACTGAATTGAGTTTGATTGTTTGTTGGTGGGCCTTGGTCAAGGTTAATTTGTCCTTGTCAAATTAATATCATTGGATTTAAGGGATAGATGGAATGTACATTCCATCTCCCAAAATGAATGAATGATATTAATTTGGTAAAAGTCCTCCTTTGACCAATTTGTGATCTCATTAATACCCTTCCCCTTCATCTATTTCCCCTTCCTTATTCATTCATTTCCATTTGACCAATGGCATCTCAAAGTCCTAATGCTAGTTGATTGAAAGATTAACATGAGTATGGATGAGATTAGGCCACACCTTTTGTATATTTTTGTGTGTGGTATGTTTCATGAGCATAGTTCATAATACTATGTCTCCAACATGCATTAACACCAAAAGTCTATTGCCCAGCCTCAAATAGTTGTTGACTTCTACATAAGTCCAATTACGATTGCTTAACATAGCGCTAAATTTGTGACACAAAAGACATAATTATTCTAGTTAGTGAGATTGTAAGTTTCCCTTCTTCCATGGTATTGGTGGAAACTTGACCTTCTTTTCTTCCTTTGGAAGATGTTTTGGTTCAAGGATCCATGCTTGTGGAAAGTGGATTGAGTATTCTCCAAAGAATGTCTTGAAATGAAAAGCAAAACAAAACTAAACTCTAACTTACTAACTATTGAATTTTAATTTCAAGTTTTTATTTTAATGCAATTTACTTTTTAGCACTTTATTTCATTTGCCATTATACATATCATTCTAATTGTTTATGATAATGTAATTTTCACTTTGTCCATTTGTACCATATTGTGTGATATTATTTTGTTTGTGTATACTTTGCTTGTTTGTCTGGTCTTTGACCATTAATGCACATAATAAATAACAAAAACCCTAAAAGACTTTTGAGTGGACTGTTGGTTTGATCTTGCCCAAATGGACTTAAAACTTAGGCAACATTCCTTTGCTAATGGACTTGGCCAATGCCAATTTGTTGAAGAACCATGTTCTTGTAATTTAAATTGATCTGATACATCATTCAAGATCTCTCTAAGATTCATCTACCACATTGATCATTTGTGAAACTGTTATGTTGAATCTGTGACTTGTGGAATTCATCTGCTACATGGACTATTTTAAAGAAGATCATGAAATGGATAAGCTTGGATAAGACCATCTTTATTTGATGCCTTTGATCTTCAAGATTGATATAATTGTGCATTTGTGTGTTGCTTCATTCTAAAAAGTCCAAGGGAATTCTGGATTGCTACCCATTTGGTCAGATCTTTTCAACTTTAAACTTTTAAATTTTGTACATAGGATAGTCTCTTCATCTTCTCCCCATTTCTTTAATTTCCAAATATCTCCCTCCATTTTCAAAACCTTCATTGTGTGAACTACTTTTGTTCTAAACTTTGACCACTTTCAAAAAGATAGAAACTTTGGCCTTATGCCATTGCATTTCCAAAATATATTTTTAAATCAAACTTGTAAATAAACTTAACTATACTTGACTTAAACTTTCAAAAGTCCAAAAAAAACTAACCCATTCAAATCATTTTAGGCCTTTCTTCCTTTCAAACCTAATTTTGTTAAAATCAACACACTCATTTTGAAATTTGTAGCACGAACTACGAGGTTTTCATCCCTCATTTTTATGTTGGTACGTAGGCACAACACCGAAGGTCTTGTCAAACACAAAAATATAATTAATGAATTCTTTTCCCATCCCTCTATTCTATTTGTTTGTAAACATCACTTTGTACATAATACATATGCATACAAAAAGGGCTCCCTAGGAGTACCTAGGATACTTTGGGTGCTAACACCTTCCCTCTGTGTAACCAACCCCCTTACCTGTGATCTATGATTTTTATTAGTTTTTATTTGAAAACTTCTTATTATTTGGGTTTTGTTCGTACTTTTCCCCTTTTCCCTTGGAACCAATAAAAGTGCGGTGGTGACTGTAGTTAATTGATCTTTAGCTTGTCAATAGCTTGATGATCATGAATTTCCCGCTACTAAAATTAAGTGGCGACTCTGCTGGGGAGTAGTCTCCAATGGGTTTAGCCTACTTTTTGTGTGAATATATTTATATATATGTGATGTTTGTATATATGTATGCGTGATATAATCTGCTTGTTGTGCTTGGTGATCTCTGAGTGGTGAGATAAGTTCTAACCCAAACTTGAGTGCAATTAAGATAGGAGGATGGTATAATTTGCTTGTTGTGCTTGGTGATCTTTGAGTGGTGAGATAAGTTCTAACCTGAACTTGTTCGACTTATGTGGAGTAGTCCTTAACAAGTTGGCTTGAGATCCATTTGCTCAATGGAGACTCCTTTGGATTTGGAAGTGTCACACAAGTATTTGTGGTTAAGCATTCCTATTTCTAATTAGGTATGAGAAGCTGAGGACCTTAGAACACCTAACCCATTTTGGCCTATTTAGGATGTAGTGCGGAAAATGTTCAAGTGTAGACTTGATAACAGTTGTTACACGATACTACACTCAAACGAGTTTCTCTTGAGAATATTATGGGTCGATGAGTCAGTCATCTTAACCCGTAATATCCGATAGATGGAATTAAGACTCTGGAAACTTTTTATAACATGATCTACAGGTTTTTATCCTTAGTTCACTCCTTTGGTATGGTTCTTACCCAGACTTCATGCTCGTGACTTGCAACAAACCCTTGATTCTTTATTGAACCAATCAAGTCTTGTCAATATCAATGGAACTTGGGTGTTGATAAGGTGTAAACCATAATCCACAAAAATGGATGATTGATCTTGAGAAAGACTTGATTCATCCCTTGACCTTTGTTTGCCTTGTGTGTGATCCCTTATTTGTGATTGTTGCATTCATGCATTCATGTGCATCATAACATTCATCACACGGAATTTTCAAGGAACTAAGGTATCATTTGCAAATATTTTCAGACCATGGATTATGGACGAAGGAACACAAAGAAGTACAATTTCAAATGTCCCGACTTGAAAGAGTTAAGGAAGCTATCATATTTTGTATTAGATCCCTTGGATTTCAAACAACGTCATGCGAAGCTTCTGTCCATCTTGTCTGCGGATGTAGTTGAAGGACTTTTGAGTGTACTAGTGCAGTTCTATGATCCTCTCTACCATTGTTTCACTTTCCCAGATTTTTAGCTTGTGCCTACCTTGGAGGAGTATTCTCATCTTTTGTGGATACCTGTTTCTAGTAGACTGCCTTTTAGTGGATTGGAGGAGATTCCCCAATCTAACATTATTGCTGAAGCTCTTCACTTGAAGAAGTCTGAGATAGAGGCTCATTGGGTGAAGAAAGGAGGGTTATTTGGGTTGCCATATGTTTTCCTCATCAAGGAAGCTACCAATTTTGCTCAAGCTGGTAGTGTGGATGCTTTTGAAGCTATCTTTGTGTTTCTCAAAGAGTTCTTCAAGACTGATATTGTTCAGATCCTTTGACAATTTTAATAAGGTGAGCATGGATCTCCACTTCTTTGGCAAGCTTCTGACGATCTTTTTGACATGATCTATAGTTGTGTAGCCTTTGACCAGAACCTTGAGTCATGCAATTAAAGTTTGAAATCTAGAAAACATTACCTCTATAGCTTCATCTCCCTCCATCTTGAAAGATTCGTACTTCTGAATTAGAGCCAGAGCTTTTACCTCTTTGACTTGTGAATTACCTTCACGAGTCATCCTTAGGGAGTCAAGTATTTGTTTAGCAATTTCCCTGTTGGTGATCATTTCATATTCATTGTAGGAAATGGCATTCAACAGTATTGTTTTGGCTTTATGATGGTTTTTGAAGTCACGCTTCTGTTCATCTATCATTTTGTTTCATGCAATGGCAATTCCAGTATCAGATATAGGAGGAATGTAGACAATAGTAACTATGTCCCACAGATCAACATCATAACCCAGAAGGAAACTTTCGATTCTGTCTTTCCAGTAATCAAATTTTTATCTATCAAAGATTGGAGGTTTAGCATTGTAACTATCTCTTTCATTGGTTTTGGCCATAGTGTTTTTCTCATGCTAGATCTCTCTACACTATTAAGTGTTTGATTAGAAAATCCATTAGAGAACCAAAGCTCTGATACCAATTGAAGGTAGAGAAAAACAAGAAAGGGGGGGGGGTTTGAATTGTTTTTGCAAGAATAAAAACATTTTAGAAATTAGACACACGCAGAAACAATAGAATTCAACACAGAATTTTATAATGGTTCACTTGAAATTCAAAGCTACTCCATCCCACCCGACCAAGGTGATTTCGCCATCAAAAAGGACTTAATCCACTAATCTTGAAAGGTTACACAAACAATTGTCTAAGAGAATAAATATCTCTTAGCCCTCTCAATTTTACAAACTTCACAAGTCACTTGAGGGAATTTCTTAGCAATATAATATGATTACAATAATGATTACAGTAATGATTAGTGCTTCCAAAATAAGCAAAAATTACACAAGGTAAGAGCAGGAAATTTTCACACGTTAGAGAAGCAGCTCGTGTGAGAGAATGAATAATGAATATAGTGGAATTATTATATTCTCGTGCATTTCAGGTGTTTTCTTTGAGTGGCATTCCATCCTTTATATAGGAGGATGAGAAGACCGTTGAATGATGTTAAAGTCAGAATCTTGGGCAATGATGGATGATTAATGTCATTAATCTTTATGTTCTTTTCAAAGCAATATTTGGGGCGTCATAAAATCCTTCCTAAATTAGCTTCTTTCCATAAGAGATTTTCTTTAAGGTTAAGCTTTTTGAATCAGCGAATCCGAATGTCAGAACCTTCATTAAGCGATTGTAACTTTAGAAGATGCTTGTTGCTGACTATCTTTAGAGTTTCTCTTCACTTGATTTCATCAAAGCGTACGTCTTCAGATTCTAGAGTCATTCTTCTACTTCAGAGTGTGTGATGTCTTTTATTTAGTTTGCGCTTGCGTTTATCTGAGTCAGAGCTTCTGCTTACGTATCTTCTAAGTGGTATCATGGAACTTGATTTTGTATTTGATGAGTGTCTATCTGACGGTTTTGATTAGAGTCCTGCATACTTAGAAAAATTTCGTTAGGGTGTCATTTTTGTTTCATCCTTTGTTATCATCAAAATCTTAGAGATACATTGTAGAACTAAATTTGTTCTTACACTAGGTACTAAATTTGGTATAAAAGATGTTTGCAATAAATAGAGTGTGGGGATGAGAAAAGAGTTCATTAATTAGATTTTTGTGTTTGACAAGACCTTCGGACTTGTGCCTACGTACCAACATAAAAATGAGGGATCAAAACCTCGTAGTTCGTGGTATTAATTTCAAAGTGGGTGGATTGCTTTTAATTAAAATTTAAGTTTAAAAGAGGCATAAAAAAGCCTAAAATATTTTTAATGAGTATTAGTTCTTTTTGTCTTATGAAATTTTAAGTCAATATGATTAGATTTATTTACAAGTTTGATTTAAGAAAAGAGTTAAAAAATGCAACGACTTAAGGCCAAAGTTTCTAATTTGCAATAAGGTCTAAGTTTAAAAATCACAAGGAAAGAAGATTTTTGAAAAGGGGGAGGGATTTTGAAATTTAAGAAGTGGGAGAAGATGAAAAGACTAATCCTAAGCATAAAATTAAAATTTAAGAGTTGAAAAGATCTGGCCAATGGGATGCAATCCAATAGACAAGAATGTCATATAGAGAACCCAATTAGCAATAATCAAGCAATAATCAGCAAACAATTAGCAATATCAAACAAGGCATCAAATAAAGATGGCCACATCCAAACAAGCAACTTCACAGCTAATAGTCTTCTTTATCTTTTCAGGTATCAAATGAAATACTAATTGATTAACTCAAAATAAGGCATTAGACATAGGTTCAAAGTAACAGTTGCATCAAGACCATGTAGCAGATGAATTCATGTGGATCCCAATACTTGCATCAGATGAAAGCTCAAATAATAATAACTTAGTTTCAAAAAATGTTGGCATTGGCCAAGTCGTTTTTGCATATGGAATGTTGCCTAATTCTAAGTCCAAAAGCTCAAATCAAATCCAACAGTCCACACAAGCATTTTTTAGGGTTTTTGTAGTTTATTAAGTATTATAAGGTCCTAAGACCACAAACACAAACAAATATATACAATCACAATATATGGCTCAAATGAGCAAAGTGAAAATGGTATAAACATAAACAAGTTAAATGATGTGTAAATGACAAATGAAATGGTAAATTACTTGAATTTAAATTTCATAAAGTAAATTACTTGGAAATAAAAGCAAGATGAATAAAGGTTAGTCAAATGTTAGTTGATTAGATGTTAGTGATGTTTTGCTTTTCAATTGATTAAGTCATCTTTTGGAGAACACACAACCCTCTATTCACAAGAATAAATCCTTGAACCAAGACATCTTCCAAAGGAAAGAAAAAATTCCAAGTTTCCACACAATACCATGAAAAGGGGACACTTACAATCTCACTTACTAGAATTATATGCCTTTAGGATCAAAATTTAGCTCTATGTTAAGCATCATAATTGGACTTATGTAGAAGTCACAACTATCTGAGGTCGGGCAATAGAAATTTGGGTGTTAATACATGTTAAATATGGTATAATGAACCACACTTCTAAAACATACCACACACAAAAAGAAAAAAAGATCAAAGGATGGACCTATCTCATCCATACTTGTATTGGTTCATCTAACACAAGGTTATTGAAGAACCATTTAGCCTTAGGATACTGAGACTTCATTGGTCAATGGAAAGGATGAGAGAGAATGAGATTGAAGATGAAGTGGGAAGGGAGATAAGAGAAACTGAAATTGGTCATGGGAGGAATATTATTAAATTAAAATCATTCATTCATTTTGGGAGATGAAATGTACATTTCATCAATCCCCTAAATCCAATGATTTTAACTTAACAAAATTCGAATCAACCTTGACCAAGGCCCAAAACAGTAGTCAAACATCACAAGCAAATAAAAAAGGCTCAACATAATTACAACATAATTAATCAATTAAAAATCAAATTAAAAATGTATTTAAATAAAATTTAGTTTTGCCAATACCTAAAACCTCTTCAAAACACCAAATAAATGCCCAAGAGGTTTATCCTATGTCAAACAAGGTTAAAGGATCTTAGACAAAAAATATCATAATTTTTGAAAGGTCAGAAGTATTTTTAAACAATTAAAAATACATACAAAAACAATTCATTCATGAAAAATATCAAAATTAATCCAAAAAATAATTTTAATTCAAAAAATGAAAGAGGAAAATATTTAAATTTTTTGGTGAAAGTCCCATATTTTTTGGATTAAAAATGAAATTAATATGAATTAATCAAAATAAAAGGACTAAATGAAAAATCAGAAAATAAAAAAAAAAACAAAAAAAACAAGGGTCATCAGATCTCCCTATCAATTGATGTGGCATATCTGATGGTCAAGCGCGCGCTTCCACGAAACGCTGATGTCAGTGCTTGCACACGCATGATAATGACGTTGGACGCGTGATATTAGAACTTGGGAACCAGATCAGATGGTCTGGATTGAGCCAACGCACCACCAGAGCCCTAGCTCCAGTCATCTTCTCCAGTGATCACCACCGGTCTGGTTCAGGCTCAACTCCATGGAATATGGAAAGTGAATATACTATTGTGAAGGAAAAATTCTCAAGAGAATGAATCTGGCCTCAATTTTCTCCAATTCCAAGTATATAAAAAGATACTATTGTGAAGGAAAAATTCTCAGGAGAATGAATCTTGCCTACATTGATAGGACTTCAGACAATCAAAATTCACAAATAATGATGAAGAATTAAAGGAGAATCGAAGAGATGAAGTTTCTGAAAATTCACTTTCAATGGAGCTTCAAACTTGCTCGATCTTGATTCCAATTGTGCTTGGCCTTATTTCAGAAGCTTGTTGGAAGTGATTAGGATCAAGAAATGGTCTGGACACTTGAAGTTTCTATCTCAAAACAGATGTAGATTTGAAACTTGATTTTCAAAATAAAACCATCAAGATTATCCTTTAATGGAGAGGGTTTGGATTGCAGGTTCAAAGTTGAGCATGAGGTCTTTAATTCCGAGCAATGAGGGTTATATTTATAGCCAAAGAGATTCATTTCCACACACTTCCAAAAATGGAAAAATTTGAGTAATTCTCTTGCATGGGCGCGCGATAGGCCCATCAAGTGATGTATTCATGTCCAAAAATGAGTGAGAATCATGCTGAAATCAGGTCATGTGGCCATGCATTTGTGTGTGAAATGTGGAAGTGTAAATCATCCAAATGGCATCTCACATTGCACCCATGTGCAAGTCCTTCATTCTATGGCCAAATGAGGTGATCTTGGACTTTTTGGAAATGTGTGATCCATGGGAACAACTTTCATGCTGAACACGTTTTTATTTGAAGCTTGGATCATGGTTAGTTTTGAGGTGGAAGTTTGGGAAATCAAACATATTCGAAAATTTTCTAAGTCCAAATCAAATATTCACTTTTTCCACCTTGAATAACTTTCTATATGGTCTTCAAATGAAAAAGGTTCCTTCATCAAAGTTGTATATATTTAAAACCTACTCAACTTAGTCACAAATTTGACCTCATTTGGACTTGGCATTAAGGAGTTATGCATTTTAGAAGTCGACAAAAATCACTTGTTCAATGGTAGTGGCCCAAAATGACTTATAATGTTTCCTCTTGGAACATGCATTTGCAAGTTTAATTTGAACTTACTCCAAACACAAAAGTTGAATTAGACATCTTTAATTTGATCATGGAATTTTAATGGCTTTCATCTCATAAATATTGAGCAATTTATGGTCCTCGGAAGTTGACCTCCAAACTAGGGTTCAGACAAAATGACATATAATCTTTCACCATAAAAAATGACTTTCCAAGCAAACCTAGCTCTTTACTTCCACGTGAATGTTTTTTGGAATGTCATTTTCAGTAACAATTCTCTTGGAAGCATTTTAATATGACAAAAATTGTAGGAGATAGGGTCTAGGGAACCCCAGTTTTGACTAGTTGAGTTTCTCTGGTCAACCACCATGAACTATCTTTCTAGCTTGACATTCTCTTAACTTTTGGGACTCATGGAGGATCATATATGTGTAATAAGATGAAATATTAAGTATACCTTGAAATATTTGATCAAATGTTTAAGAAACTTGTTGAAGAAGTCACACAAGATACCTAGATGAATTAGGGTTTCCAGGGCAAACAAACTCCAAACTCTTGATGATTTCTTGATCAAAATGATATGTGAAGATCATGGGGATCCATATATGATTCTTAGAGCCAATGTGAACCATGTATTGATTTCACTCCTTACATTGAGGGTCTTAAACCCTAGATATGAGCTTGATATAGCATAGGTGAGCATGCACACACTACCTACAAAAGTAACAAACTATACATTGACATATTTTTGGTATTTTGGTTAGTAAATAATGAAAAAAAATCATGATACAATCAAGAATATGCTTCGTGACCTCTCCCAATGAAAACCCAATGAATGGAGGGGTAAGCAGGATGCCAAGGTGTGATCCCAATGCCAATGCATATGATGAGATAACATGAGGGATCTTATGGTCAAAATTGGGGTCTTACAACTCCGTTCACCTTTCTTCCCTAATTTTCTTGCAGTTATGTTTTAGTTAACAAGAAGAGTGGAAGCGCTAAGGCTAGGGGCTTTGATTCCGCTTGATCCTTGTCAAATTCACGTTTCAACATCTAGGTTTCGTTCCCTATTCGAAGTTGTTTTGAGGGTGAAGTTAAGGGGTGGAAATTTGGGTTCAAGGATTTGGGTAGAGGTTTCAATGGTGAACATTTAGGTGGCTGTATTTTACTAGCTGGATCACGCTACCTCTTCCAATGCGGCGGAGTTTCACCTCCGACGAGAGTGAAGGATGAGAGGGAAGGAGTGTAGGTTCAAATTTGAATAGTGAGCGGTCCATTCCAAAATGTCCTCACGCATGGTTAATGGCTGGTCGATGGTTAATGAGTTCTTAATGCCAAGGATTATTGCTTAGTGGTCAGCATAATGATCATTTAAGACTAGAATTAACTAGATTGATTTCACTTTTCAAATCCCTTGTGACCTTCCATCAGACCTAGACGGTTGTGATTCTGGTGGGCTTTGAGCAAGTTTTAGGTGCATATATGTTTTAGGTAGCGTATTTGACGAAACAGATTGGAAGATCGGACCCATCAGGTGGGCTTATATCTCTTTTGTTTAACATCCTTCGGGCATGCTTACCACACCCCCCTTGGCCCATTTTGGATTCTATTAATTTCTATTCTTTTAATATATTTGTTTTTCCATTTATCAATTGATTTCTTTTTAGATATTAAATATAGGTTTAATTAGAATTTAGGAATTAATTGGAGTTTTGTATAGTTTTCTAATTGAGTTTAATATAGTTTTAGTTAGATTAGAAATTAGAATAATTAGACTTTAAATAATTGCATAATTTAGTTAATAATTGACCATTAGGTTAATTTTAGAATTTAGGACTTAATCAATGAAGTTAGGTTCTAATAAGATTTTAATTGGAAATAAATTTTTGTTCACAATTGATATTTTATGATATGACCATTTTACCCCTTAGGGGTTATTTTGGTATTTTTACCATATAATAAGATGTTCCCTTAGGAATTTCTGGCATAAAACTCTTAATCAAGCCATTACTAAGTATAACATGATCCCTTAGATTAGTTTGATCTTTTCTAACCATTAGATTAGGCTCTAACATAGTTTTCAAGTTAATCTTAACCCACGATTGAAATTGATCAAATGCAGTTTTGATCAATTAAATCCTTTGATATTGTATAAACCCACAGTCTAAATTGAGTGACCGAAAGACCTTTGGTCAATTAACAAGACATTTTCCCTAAGATGTAGAGCTCGAGGCCTCAAGTCAGATCTTCAATCAAGGCATCCTCAGTCATACCAAGCAGAGGATAATATAAGGAACATAAAAGGTGGCATCTTCAAGAGCTTGTCAAATCAAAACTAGAATTATGTGGTATGAGCCTTAAGTAATAGAAAGGGAATGGGACTGGAGAATTCCTAACCCTTTCTGATTATCTTTGGGTATGGTATGAATGACCTAGTGCTCATGATATTCACTTCTATTCATAGACTTTAGCATAATTTAAATCATACGATTGGCAAGTCTCTCTCTCTCCAAAGGAAAGAAGTACAACAAACAAAAGACTTCATCAACAACTTATCGATCATGATTCAAGTTGTACGACACGAGCCTTAAGAAATAGAGAAGAAATAGGACTGGAGAATTCCTACCCCCATTCTGAATATCTTTGTATATGGGACGCTTGATCCAGTTGCTCATTGTATTCACTTTCATTCATAGACTTTAGTGAAATTTGAATCTAACGATTGATAAGGTCTTCATTGTCACTACAAGAATCAACAACAAATATTCTCCTCCAGCAACTTGAAGTTTAAGATGAGAATTACATGCCACGAGCCTTCAGTAGTAAAAAAGGAATGAGACTGGAGCTTTCCGACACTAATTCTGGATATCATTGGGTGCGGGACATTTGGTTTGTTGCTTATCGTATCCGCCTTTACTCATAGACTTTAGTGGGGTTCTTATCCAATGACTATCAAGTCTAATCCATCCTTCACTTCAATCTATCACTCTGTAGGAGAATTGCCATCCAAGGCGCAGCGGAATTTAAAAATTTCTCCATTTAGTGATCCTTACGAATGGGCATGATCAGTGATAGAATCGTTACCTCTTGTGGCGATTCAAACCTTTGGTGCAGATCTCTTATAACGATCAAAACCTTGGATACAGATCCACAGGGCGATCACAAACGTTGAACGATGACAACGTCTCTACTCAGTCCACACGAACGGATTCCTTCAATCTCAGTGCTAGTTGGTACGAATAAAGGCTTTGAGTGAGAGAGAGAGGAAAACGAAATTCCAAGTCTTCACTTGAATTCACCTCTGTCTGAGTGGAGTATATATCCTTCTACCCAAGGGGTTCTATTTATAGAACCACTTGTGTGGGCTTCAAGCTAAAAGGCCCACTTAAGTGTATTTTGGCCCATATCTCATAATATGCCAAAATCACTTAAGTATTTGGTACCTTACCATATTTCGTCTCCCACTAAAGTGCATCGTACCTTACGGTGTTCCTTAGTTACTCTATTTCTCATCAATCCGTACTTTGTGTGTGACCCTATAGGTTTTCGTGACGTTGGCAATTATATTAAATCACACATTTAACATAATAAATAGTGAGCGGTATCTAGCAACACATCACTGCTACCCAAGACACGAAAATGTCATGTGATCTGACAAAACCTCCTGTGATAATGATCATGTGTAAAATTACCCCTTTGCCCTTATGTCTATATTAAACACAAGGTATAGACCGTGTCACCCTTGTCCCGTTCAATATTGGGCCCATAGAAATTTATCCTGTTACGCAGGATGGGCAAATTCCATCTAGGACACTAATGTCCCTCAGCATGCTTTGTGGAGTACCCATCAACTGTCTTTATGGTTATCCTGTTACGGACAACGTTGGATCAACAATAAAGCACTCGACTCTACATCTAGGATCCATAGTGGTTTCAGGTCGAAGAGTGGTATACACCATTATCACCATGAGAATAACTTATGACACTTTGCATAACTTTCTATATAGTATTCTCATAGCGGGTCAATCCGGTATAAATATTACTCTTAATATTCATACCTATGTTTAAGACTTGATAACTCTTCATCCATGATCCATGAGATGTGATCATCAGTCTACAAACATAATAGTCTTAACGCTTTAATGTTATCCCACTTCACACTAAAGCTCGACTACGGATACTTTAAGAATAATGTCCTTATGTTTAATGTGTTCTCATGATTAAGTCACACTTAATACATTAAACGGACTATCTATTCCAGGGACTTTATAAAACAACCATAATAAAGAAAAATGCCTTTTGTTATTGATAAATAATTCGATACAAGTACCAAAACTATTGGCCTCTAGGGCTGACACCAACAATCTTCCACTAGCACTAGAGCCAATCAGGCATACCCCTTATGCCCATTGATCTAGTATGGCCATCATGCTTCTGCTGCGCAAGAGGCTTTGTCAGTGGGTCAGCAATATTGTCAAGTGTAGGTACTTTACATATTTTCACATCTCTTTTATCCATTATCTCTCGAATGAGGTGATAACGCCTGAGTATGTGTTTGGATCGTTGGTGAGATCTAGGCTCCTTAGCTTGTGCGATATCACCATTGTTATCATAATAGAGACCAATGGGATCCACAATGCCAGGGACTATACCAAGTTCACTAATGAACGTTTTGATCCAAACAACTTCCTTTGATGCACTTGAGGCAGCAATATACTCGGCCTCGATTCTAGAATCAGCAACTGTATCTTGCTTTGAACTTTTTCAAGCTCACAGCGCCACCATTTAAGCAAAACACATAACCATTGGAATCATTCATATTAAAGTGTCTCAGCACTTTGTCTATGTACTCTGACTTAGGCCAAGCATTTTTTGATCTATCTCTATAGATTTTGATTCCTAATATATAGGCTGCTTCACCTAGGTCCTTCATAAAAAAGCATTTCCCCAACCAAGACTTTACTTGTTGCAGGGTAGGGACATCGTTTTCAATGAGTAATATGTCATCTACATATAATACCAGGAAAACGATCATGCTCCCACTAACCTTCTTGTAGACAAAAGGCTCATCTTCGTTCTTGATGAATCCATATTGTTTTACTGTTTCATCAAAACGAAGATTCCATGGGTAGGTCACAGGCTCATCTTGATCCATGAGTAATACATCACCTTGATCAGATATCCATATATCTCAGGTAGGTGACGTATCCGGCCTAACCTACACTGGTCTTGTTCTACTTGAGCAGGTTGCTCTTACACAACTATTTGTGTTTCCTGCTCTAATTCCTCCATAGGTGTATCAATGCTTTGTGATTCTTGAATTTCTTCAAACTCTATTTTCCTCCCACTGTTTCCTTTGGAAATAAAATCCTTTTCTAGGAAAACTTCAATTCGAGCGACAAACACTTTGCCCTCAGAAGGATTGTAGAAGTAATACCCTCTTGTTTCTTTAGGATATCCCACAAATAAGCATTTGTCAGATTTGGGCTCAAGCTTAGTTGAAATTTGTCATTTCACATAAACTTTGCAACCCCAAATCTTCATGTAAGACATATGTGGTCTCTTACCACTCCATATCTCATATGGTGTCTTATCAACCCTTTTGGATGGAACACGGTTAAGTGTGTAGGCTGTTGTCAATAGCGCATGTCCCCAAAAGGAGTTTGGAAGATCGGCGTGACTCATCATGGATCGGACCATGTCCAACAGGGTTCTATTTCTTCTCTCAGACACACCATTCCATTGGGGTGTTCCAGGAGGAGTGAGTTGGGATAGGATCCCACACTCTTTCAGATGGTCATCAAACTCTAGGCTTAAATATTCACCACCTCGATCTGATCGAAGAGCTTTATTATTCTTACCTAGTTGGTTTTGTACTTCATTCTTGAATTCTTTGAACTTTTCAAAGGACTCTGATTTGTGTTTCATTAAATACACATAACCATATCTACTGAAATCATCAGTGAATGTGATGAAGTACTG
The DNA here is from genome assembly GCF_024323335.1 of Lathyrus oleraceus. NCBI lineage: Eukaryota > Viridiplantae > Streptophyta > Magnoliopsida > Fabales > Fabaceae > Lathyrus > Lathyrus oleraceus. The sequence goes on along the minus strand of NC_066585.1, from coordinate 324,928,139 downwards.
AAAACCTCCTCTGGCTGGTATCTTCAGTGGACCACATACACCAGTATGTATGAGGGCCAAAAGATCATTAGCTCTTTCATCTTTTCCTGTGAACGAAGACTTTGTCATCTTTCCAATTAAACAAGATCTGCATGTCTCATAAGATTCATAATCAAAAGAGTCCAACAGTCCATCTTTATGGAATTTGTAAATGCGTCTCTCATTTATGTGGCCTAATCGACAATGCCAAAGGTAAGTTGGATTTAACTCATTAGGTTTCATCCTTTTAGGATTAATGTTATAAATAGGCATTTCAAGATCAAGGACATATAGCCCATTGTTCATTTGTGCAGTAGCATAGAATATCTCATTCAAATAAGTTGAACAACAATTATTCTTTATTATGAATGAAAAACCAATCTTGTCCAAACAAGAAACAGAAATAATATTCCTGCTAATTGCTGGTACATAATAACAGTTCTCTAACTGAATAATTAAGCCACTAGGTAAAGTCAATTCATAAGTTCCTACGACAAAGGCAGCAACCTTTGCTCCATTGCCAACTCGTAGGTCGACTTCACCTTTTGCCAAATCTCTACTCCTTTTCAGTCCATGCACATTTGTACAAATGTGAGAACCGCATCCAGTATCTAATACCCATGATGCAGAAGTAGATAAATTTATTTCAATAACAAAAATACCTGAAGTTGAAGTCTCTACTCCATTCTTCCTATCTTCCAGGTACTTTGGGCAGTTCCTCTTCTAGTGTTCGGTCTTACCGCAATGGAAGTAGGTGCCTTCTTTTGCTATGCCTCCACTAGGCTTTAAAGCAGCAACGGTGGGTTTGGGTTTGGCAACTTCCTTGCCTTTCCCTTTTTCACCCTACTTAGTGGGCCTTTTGTTCTGTCTCTTTCCATTTCCGATCATCAGAATGGACTTCCCTTTTGACTTCAGATTCAGCTCGGCAGTTCTTAACATGGCGAGCAGTTCAGGAAGAGATTGGTCCATATCAATCATATTGAAATTTAGGACAAATTGACTGAAACTATCTGGCAACGATTGCAAGATCAAATCAGTCGCAAGTTCCTTTTCGAGGGGAAAACCCAATCTCTCAAGGTTTTCCACATACCCAATCATCTTGAGCATATGGGGACCTACAGGGACTCCCTCAGCTAACTTGCTTTGAAAAAGGGATTTTGAAACTTCAAACCTCTCATGCCTTGCTTGCTCTTGATAGAGCAACTTCAGGTGTTCGATCATATCGAACGCTGACATGTTCTCATGTTGCTTTTGAAATTCTGAGTTCATGGTAGCTAGCATGAGACAAGCAGTTTCATTGGCATCATCGACATGCTTCTTATAAGAATCTCTTTCTGCCTTAGGTGTAGAACTAGGAGGTTCCTCTTCAGGAACAGGTGTCTCCAAGACATACAACTTTTTATCATGTTTGAGGATAATCCTCAGGTTACGGTGCCAATCCAGGAAATTTGTCCCAGACAATTTTTCCTTATCAAGGATTGATCATAAGATGTTGTTAGAGGTGTTTGTTGTCATGGTTATCTACATAAGGATTAATGAAAATATAAGTATCATTGACATATTTAATTAGGCCTTTAATTAAAATATGCTCCCACTATTTTATTCAAAACAAATGACCCTCATCATTTTATTCGGAAAATCCCGTTGGAAGATTTTCTAGTGGGTCGAGATCCATATTTCACTTCGTTCTATGTCCGTGTAGGCGGATTACACAAAACTAGGTTATTTAGGTAGGAACTCCTTCCAATTGTATCTCATACAACTCTCGAAAATTTCAGTTGGGTGAATAACTCATTATTCCAATCCATCATATGGATCATTCCCAACTCTTGCTTCTAAACATATATATAATCTTATTATAATTTGTTTAGTTAAGTTTGACACATTGTTTTAACAGTTGGATATTACAATTATCCCATCGCACCTTACTAATATAGAACATGCACCTCGCATAGGCGAAACCTACATTATTCGATACTAGTCTTGATGAGTGTTAAAACTTGGAAAGCATAAACTTAATATTTATTTTGAGGGAATTGCAATTTTTCTGATCTTACCGGCTTGTTTATCATATAAACCGTCTCTCACATGCATCAACATACATTCACATGCATCAAAATACATACAAACATAATGAAACAGTTATGGCCCCTAGCGCAATTGTTCTCCCAAGCCAATGAGAGAACCTAAGCTAACCTAACAACGATCTAAGCTTCTCCAAGCAAGATCTTCAAGGTTGTCCTCCTTTGGCACTGACTTCTTTCCTTTCTTCATATCATTACATTACAAAAAGAAAATCGTTTTACATACGAGGGAGTGAGATGAGAAAAGAAGTTACATTTGGGAGATTAAGAGAGAGGCACGACACGCAGGGCGTATTTTAAAACCCAAAGCAAAATAAGGAAAACTAAGGCCATAACCGAACACCACAAGACAATAATAAACACTTTATTATTATTATTAATTCCTTTAATTAATTAAAATCAAATTAAATCTCGACGACCGATCATCACATTTTAATGAACAATTCATTCAAAATCAATGTCGCTTTTCGCATCAACACTTGAAACTTTTAAAGCACTGAGTTAGCCGAACGGGTGAATTTTGCCTTGCTTTAACCGGTTAACCATATGCGTTAACCGGTTAACACTGTTTGAAATCTGTTCAAAAAAATGTTTTCTGCCTTGCGTTAACCGGTTAGCCAAATGCGTTAACCGGTTAACACTGTTTGAAAATGTCTTGGAAAACTGTTTTCCATCTTGCGTTAATCGGTTAACCAAAAGCGTTAACCGGTTAACACTGTTTGAAAAACTAAATTTTTTTATTTTCGTATTGCGTTAACCGGTTAACCATATGCGTTAACCAGTTAACATTGTTCCAAAAAGTGTTTAGAAAGCATAACTCTTGTGCAGTTAAACCCCAATCGCATAACTCTCTAACAACACAACCCTTGTGCCGTCACTAACCCTGATGCACCAATTTCAGTATGATTGATCAACACGTCATTGCTTCACCATACTAATGTCGGATCAAGAAGAAAACGACCATTGATCGCTCAAAGGAAAACAATCATTGAGTGTTTGAATGAACGAAATAAGAACACTATATCATATATAATGTATTTTGCATCAGGATTACATATATCATATATATGTAACTTGATCGATCTCATTTTAATCTTTGATTCGTTCTGTTTTAATCATATTATTACAGAACAAAAATAGTTATCAGATTCATGGTTTCATAACCAGGCTCTGATACCACTGTAGGAGAATTGCCATCTAAGGTGCAGAGGAATTTAAAAATTTCTCCATTTAGTGATCCTTACGAATGGGCATGATCGGTGATAGAATCGTTACATCTTGTGGCGATTCAAACCTTTGGTGCAAATCTCTTGTAACGATCAAAACCTTGGATACAGATCCACGGGGCGATCACGAACGTTGAACGATGACAACGTCTCTACTCAGTCCACACGAACAGATTCCTTCAATCTCAGTGCTAGCTGGTACGAATGAATGCTTTGAGTGAGAGAGAGAGGGAAACGAAATTCCAAGTCTTCACTTGAATTCACCTCTGTCTGAGTGGAGTATATATGCTTCTACCCAATGGGTTCTATTTATAGAACCACTTGTGTGGGCTTCAAGCTAAAAGACCCAATTAAGTGTATTTTGGCCCATATCTCATAATATGCCAAAATCACTTAAGTATTTGGTACCTTACCATATTTCGTCTCCCACTAAAGTGCACCGTACCTTACGGTGTTCCTTAGTTACTCTATTTCTCATCAATCTGTCCTTTGTGTGTGACCCTATAGGTTTTCGTGACGTTGGCAATTACATTAAATCACGCATTTAACATAATAAACAGTGACCGGTATGTAGCAACACATCACTGCTACCCAAGACACGAAAATATCATATGATCTGACAAAACCTCCTATGATAATGATCATGTGTATAATTACCCCTTTGCCCTTATGTCTATATTGAACACAAGGTATAGACCGTGACACCATTGTCCAGTTCAATGTTGGGCCCATAGACATTTATCCTGTTACGCAGGATGGGCAAATTCCATCTAGGACACTCATGTCCCTCAGCATGCTTTGTGGAGTACCCATCAACTGTCTTTATGGTTATCCAATTACAGACAACGTTGGATCAGCAATAAAGCACTCGATGCTACATCTAGGATCCATAGTGGTTTCAGGTCGAAGAGTGGTATACACCATTATTACCATGAGAATAACTTATGACACTTTGCATAACTTTCTATATAGTATTCTCATAGCGGGTCAATCCGGTATAAATATTGCTCATAATGTTCATACCTATGTTTAAGACTTGATAACTCTTTATCCATGATCCATGAGATGTGATCATCAGTCTACAAACATAATAGTCTTAATGCTTTAATGTTATCCCACTACACACTAAAGCTCGACTACGGATGCTTTAAGAATAGTGTCCTTATGTTTAATGTGTTGTCATGATTAAGTCACACTTAATACATTAAACGGACTATCTATTCCAGGGACTTTATTAAACAACCATAATAAAGAAAAATGCCTTTTATTATTAATAAATAATTAAATACAAGTACCAAAAGTATTGGCCTCTATGGCTTACACCAACACACTCGTCTTTCCTCCTCAATCATCCTTGTTTTTAGTCCTAGTAGGCTGAACTACGAAAGCTCTAATTTCCTTATTTAACTGTAAGGATACGTAGGCAAGAGAACCCAGTTTCTTTGTGAGCTACCCTATTTATCAATCAGTCATTCTTCATTCATTCAATCAATACCATATTTTTAAGATCAACTATACTTCTCCTTGGACTCCTTGTATATCCTTTTATGATGATATAACTACAATCCACCTCATCAATCGGGAGTTGTTTGGGTCATCCAAACATTTAATTCAATCTTTTTGGGTTTAGACACCACCTTGCTCTTCGATTTAGAGTTTATCTCTTCTTGGATCCAAGATACTTATTCTTTGATCTCGAACTGTTTATTCCCCAACCAGTGATACATTGTTCCTTGTACACAACAATACTTTCTCTTGGGCTCGACCTATACTATTTTAGGACGATATAGTGGCATATCGTCTTGTGAATCAAGAGTTGTTTGGTTTGCACCCATACACTTAATTTTATCTTTTTTTTTTAGCTTTACCCGATAGCAGCATCCCTACTAGCACACGTATTTGTAAACGCTTGTTTAGTCTTTGATTCTAAGTTCCTTCCATTTATGGGTTCCCTTGATACCATTATTTTGGTGCAAGTTATACTTTTCATCACTTATCTATCTGTTTGTTCTCGAGATTCCATGAGCTACGATTGCTTTGACTTTCTCATTGCACAATGAGAATACGTAGGCACTAGGATGAGAATCCTTGGTGAGCATACTCTTAATTATTCCTTCTTCAGCCCTAGGGAATCACCCAAATATTTCACAATCCATTACCTACCTCTGATCATAAATCTTCACCCTAGTGACATACTATTTCTTTGAGATCAGAAACACAACTTTCTTTGGAATTCCATATATACCCTTTTAGGACGATATAGCGGCAATACACATTTCTCCCTAGAGTTGTTTGGCTTATACCTACATATTTAATTCCTTATTTTTGGCTAAATGTCATATAGTGGTAGCCATGCTAGTCCACGTATCGTTTAACGTTGTTTCCCTATATGGTACAAATCTCATTTCTCCTATGGATTCAAATATACCTTAACCTTCGATTTCAAACTATGCTTCTTCAGTCACTTGTTACCAAATATCAATTATGTAACTTTGGTCATTCATACCATTCATCTCCATGATGCATTCATATTCAAACTTCATTCACTCCATGTTATATACCAGTTATCTATGAGCCAAATCCACCACCTCTTTGTTCTCCTTCTTGCGTCACCTTGTGAACCAAGAGATGTTTAACCATTCCTAAACACTTATTTCTTTGTATTTTCGGCATTAACCTATAAAGGCAACCCTGCTAGCCCACATACTGGTAAAAGCCACTTTACTCTTGGGTTCATGTTTTCACCCTTGTTGGAGTTCAAAACACAATCCTTTGGTTCAGACCATATTTTTATCACAACTTGCTTTCATCTTCTACCACCAGTTCTCTGAACTATGGAGCTATGAATTCCTCCTTCCACTATAAGGATACGTAGGGATGAGGGTCAGAATCCTCACCAAGCACTTTATCTATTTCTTCCTTTCCCTCATTCTTTTGCGAGTAATCCTTAGATATTACAACCATTCGAGCGAGAACAATCAAAATGGTTCCCATGGAGTACTATGGATGTTTTGGGTGCTACTACCTTCCCCTTGAATAACCTACTTCCTTACCCAACATATCTCTTTCCCCCGAGTTTTATCGATGTTTTCCCATTTCCTTCAGGAATAAATAAAGTTCGATGGCGACTCTGTTGTATGTTCGAGCGTACGATGCGTTCAGGTATATTTTCGTAAACTTTAGTTGGCGACTCTGTTGGGGAATTATGCTTCTTAGGGAATTTCCTAGTTGCTAAAAGGAGTCGAGCCTAGTTTAGGTTGTTTTCTCACTAGTTTTAGGTGTTTACCTTTATACCTTACTCGCTTTATATTATTCATCATTTACCAGTTTACATTTCTGCATATTTTGTTGCATTGCATATCTATATATGTTGTTGTGGGGATGAGGTTGATACTATATGAGTGAACCTCTATACCCGAACTTAGTATACATATAGGATAGACTCGTGGATAGTCGTGTACACCTGCGTTTTGCAAGTTGGCTTTTCACAAGAACCACACCCAGACTAGATTCACTTGGAAGTACTTTTGTCTTGTGCGCATTCACTATGGTAGAGTATTTTCATTTCAAGTCGATGACCCTGGCAGACGTTCTAGGGACCACATCAGAGCATAGTCCATACCTGTGAGCGGGATATGGGTTTTTCTTGTAGGAAACCATAGACTCTACCTACCCTGATACTCATATTGCGTTGAACTTTTGAACTTTAGACTCCACCTCAGAATCTTGTTCCTACTATTCTTGCTGAGACTTACTACTCCATGTATGTGAGGACTCAAAAGAAGAAGGGAACCATCATCATCTATACCCCTTTGCTGTATAGCCAGTTTATTTCGCATCTATCCAGCAATGGTCCTTTCATTGAAAACAAAGACAATTTGAAGTGGTCCTAGAGGATCATGTCCTTGAATACCGGAGATATTTCCTGGTACTCTTGAGTGTACGACAATGTTAAACTTATCCTTAAGTATGGTGACTTCCCTAATGTGCCTCTTCTCGAAACAATAGAGGGAATCAATTACAATCTGAGGTTGGCATTTTGATAGTTGAGATATCCCATGGTAGATAAGCCCGATCCCATGAGTTTAAAAGTCTTTGTTTTACATGAAGGGGTTGATGATACATAGCTACTCAAGATGATTATCAAGGCTTGGGAAGAAATTTATCCTCAAGGAAGAGGAAAAATGGGTAAAAAGAATGCATAGTGTAGCGGTAAATTCATGACCATTAAGCTATGGATAAACTTAATGTCAATAAAACCAGAGTCGCCACCACGCTTTTATTGTTTCCAAAGGAAAAGGGAAAAGTAAGACCAAAACCCAAAGATAAGAAGTTTTCAAATCATAACTAATAAAATGTCAGAGATTACAGGTAAGGGGGTTGGTAACACAGAGGGAAGGTGTTAGCACCCAAAGTTTCCTATGTACTCCTAGGGAGCCCTTTTTTATGTGTGCATGTGTTTTGGTATAAAGTGATGTTTGCAATAAATAGAGTGTGGGGATGAGAAAAGAATTCATTATTTAAATTTTTGTGTTTGACAAGACCTTCGTACTTGTGCCTACGTACCAACATAAAATGAGGGATTAAAACCTCGTAGTTCGTGGTATCAATTTCAAAATAAGTGGATTGCTTTTAATAAAAATGTTAAGTTTAGAAGAGGAACAAAGGGGCATAAAAGAGTTTGAATGAGTGTTAGTTCTTGTTGGTTCTATGTGTTGGTAGCAATTTCGGTAAAACCTAAAGTGTTCACAAGTTGTCACAAGTGTTGTCTTGACATAAGATAACATGTACCTACATGATGTTTAAGATGTAAATATGCAGGATTTTACTGAGATGTCAAATCCGATGTCATGACATTTGTATACAGAATATTCAGTTTGAATGTTATGTATTATGTGATTGCATTTTTTATGCTAATCTATGTTTGATTGAGGAGATGATTGAACGCACTCTCAATCAGTAATTACAACCAGATTGAATTATTTTCCATCGTGATATAAGCAGTTGTCATGAGAAGATATGAATGGAAAATAGTTTTAGGGTTTTTTGATGTCCAAGCCCAGCCAAATGCTTATATATAAAGGACATGGAAAACCTGGTTTTGTACACAAGAAATAACGAACGAAATATTGAGAGAGAATAAGGGTTTTAGTCTTGTGTGCTCGTGTGAGTTGTAAGCCATTCATTCATCCATAGATGATTGAATTGGACTGATTTTTGAGTTGTAATTTATCCACTCTAAGCTTTGAAGCATGACTGTATGTTTACTTGATTGAAGCTTTTAAGTAAGATCAAGTATGTGTCTTTGAAGAGTGTCTTCTTTTCATTGTAATTCTTGTTTTATATCACTGATGTGATTGAGGGGGAGTGAGTAGGATCTCATATCTAAGAGTTCTTAGGTAGAAGTCACACGGGTAGAGATTAGGTAAAAAGATTGTAACTTGAAGTTGTTTACTGAGAGTTTTTAACTGATTCTGTTTAGTGGATTTCCTTCCTGGCTTGGTAGCCCCCAAACGTAGGTGAGTTTGCACCGAACTGGGTTAACAATTGCTTGTGTCTCTTGCATTACTGTTCTTTATCTTTTATCCTGTTTGTATCTTTCAGATATTAGTGTCGTGACATTAGCTTCGACATCTCATATCTGATACCAGAATTTCAATTGGTATCAGAGCAGGCATCCTGCTCTGGTTCTGGGTGAGATCTAGGGACGTTACTTTCTGGTACTATGGATAGAGACGAAGAATTTGTTCACAGACCACCTATTTTGGATGGATCCAACTATGATAACTGGAAACTTCGAATGGTAGCCTTTCTAAAATCTTTAGATAATAAAGCTTGGAAGGCTGTTTTAACAGGCTGGGAACATCCAATTATTACTAAGGAAGGAAAAGCTACAACTGACAAGAAGGCTGAAGAACAATGGACCAAGGAGGAGGATGGTCTAGATCTTGGGAACTCTAAAGAATTGAGTGCTATACTCAATGGAGTAGATAAGAACATCTTTATATTGGTAAACAATTATGAGTTGGCTAAAGATTCTTAGAACATTCTCAAAACCACTCATGAAGGCACCTCTAGAGTGAAGATGTCTAGACTGCAGCTGGTCACTACCAAGTTTGAAAATTTGAGGATGAAAGAAGATGAAAATATTCATGAATTTCATATGAATGTCCTTGAAATTTCTAATGCCTCAGGAGCCTTGGGTGAGAAGATGTCAGATGAAAAGCTAGTGAGGAAAATACTCAGGTCACTTCCTAAGAAATTTGCCATGAAAGTGACAGCCATAGAAGAGTCTCAAGACATTTCCAATATGAGAGTTGATGAGTTAATTGGATCCCTCAAAACATTTGAGATGGGAATGTGTGATGGATCTGAAAAGAAAGTCAAAAGCATAGCCTTCATGTCAAACACTAAATAGAAAGAGGAAGAAAGTTATCAAGATATTGGTGAAGATCTGGAAAATGATGTAGCATTATTGGGAAGAAAGTTCAACAAACTTCTGAAAAAGATGGATGTAAGGTCTAAGTCTAATGTCAAGAACATATCATCGGACATCGGTAAGTCCAATAATGCAGGAAGAAGAACAAGATCTGATGAAAAGTCCAAAGAAGGAAAAGGAGTTCAGTGCCATGAATGTGATGGGTATGGACACATTAGAGCTGAATGTGGAATCTACCTCAAGAAACAGAAGAAGAGTCTTGCTGCTACTTGCTCTGATGAAAGTGAAACAGAAAAGTCTGTAAATCTTGTGACTACATTGACTGGTATATGGGGTTCTGATGAAGACTCAAGTGATGATGAATTAACCTTTGATGAGTTAGCCACGACCTACAGAAAGTTGTGTCATAGAAACTGGTTATTCATCAATGTGTACTCTAGCCAAAGAAGAAGAAGTGAAGATATGGCATCAAAGATTAGGCCATTTGCATCTTAAAGGAATGAAGCGGGTTATATTTGTTGAAGTTGTTAGAGGAATTCCCAACTTGAAGATTGATGAAGGAAGAGTTTGTGGAGAGTGTCAGATTCGAAAATAGACAAAGATGTCACATCAGAAGCTCAGACATGACACCACTTCCAGAGTGCTGGAACTTCCCCATATAGACTTGATGGGAGCTATTTTTGGTGTAAGCCCTGGTGGCCAATACTTTTGGTACCTGTATCGAATAATAAAAGGCTTTTTCTTTATTATGGTATATTAATAAAGTCCCTAGAATAGATGGTCCGTTTAATGTATTAAGTGTGACTTAATCATGAGAACACATTAAACATAAGGACACTATTCTTTAAGTATATGTAGTCAAGCTTTAGTGTGAAGTGGGATAACATTAAAGCATTAAGACTATTATGTTTGTAGACTGATGATCACATCCCATGGATCATGGATAAAGAGTTATCAAGTCTTAAACATAGGTATGAATATTAGGAGTAATATTTATACCGGATTGACCCGCTATGAGAATACTATATAAAAAGTTATGCAAAGTGTCATAAGTTATTCTCATGGTGATAATGGTGTATACCACTCTTCGACCTGAAACCACTATGGACCCTAGATGTAGAGTCGAGTGCTTTTTTGCTGATCCAACATTGTCCGTGACAGGATAACCATAAAGACAGTTGATGGGTACTCTACGAAGCATGCTGAGGGACATGAGTGACCTAGATGGAATTCTCCCATCCTGCATAACATGATAAATGTCTATGGGCCCAATATTGAACTGGACAAGGATGACACGGTCTATGCCTTGTGTTCAATATAGACATAAGGGCAAAAGGGTAATTATACACATAAGTATTATCACAAAAGGTTTTGTCATATCACATGACATTTTCGTGTCTTGGGTAGCAGTGATGTGTTGCTAGATATCGCTCACTGTTTATTATGTTAAATGAGTGATTTAATATAATTGTCAACGTCACGAAAACCTACAGGGTCACACATAAAGGACGGACTGATGAGAGATAGAGTAACTAAGGAATACCGTAAGGTACGGTACCCTTAAGTGAATTATAAAACATCGTAAGATATGGTGTACTTGAGTAGAATACGAAATATGGTAACGTACCATGTGTAGCACCTCAAATTTGCACCTATCATTGTACATACATTCTCATATTAGGTCATAACATAACATGGTCCACTGCATAGCATTGCATTGTCCCTTTTGCCTCAAGTGCAAGCCAGTCAGGAGAATTAGGTCAAACTGGTCAGGAGGTCAGTCAATCAAGCAAGCAAGTACAATTTTTTAAGGAGGCAAGGCCCTAGGGTTGGTCCAACATGTTCACATGACCTAGGGATCCTTTTGAAGTGTTTTGGTCAAGGATTGGATGCTCAGAAGTCATCAGTCAATGCACAGTCCATCAGAAACCCTAAAAAGTCAACCATGGTCAACTGTGCCTGATTTTATGGTTTTGATGGTGGGATTTGGTTTGAGAGGGCTTATTCATGTCCATATAGGCCTCATATAACATGTCAAACATCATCATGGAAGAATTTGAAGCCAGACAAGAAATTTCCAAAAATAGAAACTTGACTTGTAATTGAAATTTGCCAAAAATGGAAACTTCTTGATCCTAAACTTACATCATGATACAAGTTTCAAATGAATTTTTGCCAAACATGAAAGTTGAAGATATTGTTCTCCCATTTCCAAAAAGTCCAAGAACACTCAATTCCCATGTATGGTTGGCAAGTTATGATCAAATCATTCTCAAAAATGTTTGAACTTCAAAAGTCCATATCTCTCAAACCATTTGGCCAAATTGGGTGGGGTTTTTTGCAACAAGTCACATTTAATCCCCTCTTTCCAAAAATGTCATCATCATTCATCAAAACATCACCAATCAAAATGGCATTTTTGAACTTGCTTGAATTAATTTCAAGTGTAGTGAAAAAATGAGTTTCAAAATTAAGCATTTCTAACAATTTTGGCCAATTGGAATAGTTCAGATATGATATTTGGAACATGTTGGAAGCCCAATTTCGTGCACTTTCATGCACCTCCTTGCAAATGGTTGGATTTTTAGCAAAATGGCAAAAACACTCATTAAACAAAATTGTGATTAACATTCCATTAGCAAACTTTAAACAGCACATATAAAGATCATTTTATGCTAAAAGAAACCCTAGCAGCCACATTCTAACAGAAGAAAATCCATTTCTCTCATTTTGCTCATTCTTCCATTTGTGAACTTTCTGTCAAAAAGCCAAAAGGGCTCGAGCTAGGGTTTGGATATTTCATCTCATACCATCATTTTAAACTCATAGCAAGGTTGATTTCTCAACTGGAAGCAAAGAAGAGCAACTGTTTCTCTAAGAACTCATCCACCTCCTGGATGCTTCTTGAGCACCTGTTTCGAGCAAGCATAGCCAAACAACAACTATATCACGACTGCACTTCAATCTTGGTGAGTTTTCGATTTTCACTATTCTTAAAACCATGCCATGCTTATGATAGGTCTCCTTGCCATGATTATAATGAACTTTGAATTAGTGAAAATGGTTGCCTGTGCTGAAAGAAATCTAGTTTTAAAGTTTGATGTTCACTTTTGTTTTTGCATGATTCGTGTTTGATAGCTCGATTCAATGGAAATAGAGTTTAGATTATGAATGCTTGTTGTTTGTTGATTACAATGATGTGCTCAATTTGATTTTCTGGGCACAATTTTTTTTCACGAATTTGGATGAAGATGGAGCTTCACTATAGCAGTAAACCCTAGTTCTTCATGGCAATTCCCAGATTTTGTTCACGTGTGCATGAGCTGTTTACTGTTCTATTGTTGTTGGCCAATCACGTTATTTCATTCTCTTCGCTCATACGCAGCGTTTCATTAAGTCATCACCAAAATTACTAAAATGCCATTGCCGGTTTTCATTTAAATGTTTATTTCATATTATTTCTCAATATTTATTTCATTTTGACCATCATCTTACAAAATTCATAAGTCAATCATGCTTGATCCAAAATTCATGGGATTTTTTGCATCATGTTCATCACAATCTCTAGTTTTTTATCATGTATTTTACAGAATTTTTGAATGAGTAGATTTTAATTGGTGCTAGGGTTTGTGACATGTGACCATTTTTTTGTACCTTTTGCCAAAACATTTGTGAAATGATGATGCTTTGTCAAATGGCTTTGAAATTTTTTGTGCTTAAACAAGACACATCCATGGTGAGTTTGGTATAGAGTTTATGAATTTATCATCTCTGGTCATTGAGTTATGATTTTTTGAAGTAGGGTGTGACAATTTGTGTCACACCATTGAGGTGCAACTTGATGATTTTCAATGCCATGCCTCTTGACCTCAAATTGCTTTGAATTTTTGCATGACTGTACTCTTGAATGTCTGGCTTACATGTGATTTTTCTTGGAATTGTTTGTGGCATTTCCCAATTGTTTGAGATTTTTGTCCCCTGTTTGGTCTTTTGTTGACTTTTTGTGATACATGTTCCATTTCATTTGTGAAATTCTCATGCTTTATTGGATGGTCATGAAATTTGATATGTGATTAGTAGACATCTTAAGCTTTGCCATGGTTTTGATCCCATTCATTTCTCATATGCTATCACTGATTTATGATTTTTGCAAGTTGATGCATGTTTGGTTGACTTCTTTGAACATGTTTAGAATTGCCTTGCCTTTCTGATTTTCATTGACCAGTTTCTACTTGTCCAAATGAGTTGAAATTTGACATGATTACCATGCTATGGGTTGTGTTTGATCATGATTTATGTGATGATTTTTTGAAATGTTTGAGATTGGTTTTGAGTTGAGTCTTGCTGTTGACTTCTATGAGCTTCCATATGCCATGCTTTGACTTTTTTTGCTTATAAAATGATGATGATGATTGATATGAATGTGAACCCAATTGATTTTGTTTCTTGATTGTTTGAATATGATTTTGATTGGATTTCATTTGCTGTTTTGACTTTCTCATCCCCTTTTGACCCTAGGCTTGTCCTAGTGGTCCTGTTACTTACATTTGAGTTCATGTTTTCAGGTTAACCAACAATTACCCAATGAGACCAATACAAATTGATTGAGTGTGCTTGTTTATCATGACTAATCCATTTGTTTTGTAGGTTGCTTGGCTCACATGCCTTGATCCTTGTGCATTGCACATTTAGCCCACTGTGTTGACTATTGATCTCTGTTTCCTTTTGCTTTAACTTTGAAGTTGTGTACTAATGTTGTCTGACTGGTTTCAGGTGCTCTTAGTTGCTCAGTTCCTTGTGAACTTTTGCTTTGCTTTGCTTGATAAGCAATTTGCATTGAGGTATACCTTTCTATCTTCATGTAGTCTGGAAGACCTGGCCTGTTACTTGGCCAGGCAACTGTCTGAAGTCCTCCTTAAGAGGCAATGCTTGTGTATGTTTACAATTTGTCCTTGTACATATTCAAAGACCTCCTAAGTGAAGAGGCAATTGGCAGAACCCAAGGGATATGCAACCTATCCCCTGCTAGTCTGTGTGTCACTCACCTTGCTCACACACCTTGTGTTGATGCATAGTGAGTAAAAAACCCAAGATCTATAGAGTCTAACTTGTGGATAGAGTTCCTACTTTCTGAACTCCCACACCTTCTGATATTCAAATGCTCTCCCTGACCAGGGATAAGAGCAATGAGGCACACCCCTCATCTCCTTTCATCTGCTTCACCTTGGCTCTCAATGTCAAGGTTAAGAGCACCATTACCCAGTTCCAGAGGTTTGTTTGTTGAGGTTGATATGACCCCTCGACTAAAACCTAACCCTTGGATGAGCCCCTTGCTTGTGTATAGTGTGTGCTGCTTGTGCTTGTGTGTTTGTTTGACTTGCTTCCTGTGCAAGTTAGGTTTAGTTTAGACTTGCTTCCTGTGCAAGTTAGGTGTGACTTGCTTCCTGTGCAAGTTAGGTGTGACTTGCTTCCTGTGCAAGTCATGTTTAGGATAGGCTTGCTTCCTGTGCAAGTTAGTTAGAAACCTTAACTTAGCGATGATTTGCATGATAACATCTAGGCTCGAGTCATAGTCTCCCTAGTGTTGTGTCTCCCTTTGTTATCTGGTTAGGCTAGTCCTTTTTCCCTGCGTAGGGGAACTACGTCGCCCTGATCCTCATACTAGATGAGGTACGTAGGCAGGAGATGAGCTGATCTCTCCGGGCGCCCTTTTTCTTTTGTTTGTGTGAGTTGTTTCTCCTTTTCTGGTTGGAGTCCGACGTAAGTCCAGCGATTGGCAGTTGGTTTCCTGTGTGTGTTTGTTGGTTCGGATGCTGATGTAAGTCCAATGATTGGCATTCAGGCTCCACGTTTGCCTTTGCCTGTGTTTGTTTGTGTGCGTGTCAGTCGAGCTACGAATGCTCTGATTCTTCTTTGTCCAAGAAGATACGTATGCATAGGATGCGATATCCTAGCGAGCATGTGTCCTTTCCCCAGTCCGAACTACTTTGACTCTGATGTCTATGCCTGATAGACTAAGTAGGCCCAGGATGCGGTATCCTGCTGAGTCAGTTTCAGTCTGTTTTCTTGTGTCTCTTTCAGCCAGTGTGTGTGTGTGTGAGCAGTGTTTTAGCAACCATTTTCCTTCCTATTGTGTGTGGATCCCGTCGAGTACGACGGATGCGTAGGGGTGCTAATACCTTCCCTTCGCATAACCGACTCCCGAACCCATTCTCTTTGGTCGCGAGACCATGTTCTTTCCTAGGTTTACTCTGAGCGTTTCCTTTCCCTCTTTTGGGATAAATAACGCACGGTGGCGGCTCTGTTGTTCTTGTTGGGGTGGGAGTCACTTGAGGTAAAAGGTCCAATACCCAGACCATGAGTGAAATCTAGGATGATTAGGAATAGAGTGATTCATGGGAAGCGGGTGGTATTGCGCCACTTAGCGGAACATTGATATCACGAGCAGTTCAGACCCTGGTGGGGTATCGTCGTTACATACTTCGGGTGTGTATATGATGGTATTCTGCGAAAGGTTATTTATGTTGCGTTTCTCTCGACCTTACCCTGGCCTAGACTACACCCGTGAGTGTGGAAGGGTTCATTATTACAGGTACTGTTGGCGACTTATGGTTCTGTTGGTGACTTTGGGTTCAGACAACAGTTATTTCAGTTGACCTTGGGTTTTCAAGTTGGATTTGGATTCCGAGTTTAGACTGAAGCTTCGACCTAGTGATCAGAATTGCACAACCAGCTAGTCCAGTCTGCATCATGTGCATCATAGCATATTTATTTTTTCAAAAGATACGCAATCAAAACAAAAAAAAAGAAAAAAAAGAGAAAAAAAAGAGAAAAAAAAATAAACTAATCTCTGCATGCATATCATTTCTCAGGTACATTCCAGAGCTTGGTTCACTGATAGAGATGGCAACAGTCCCAGAGCCGAAGCGGAAGACCTGTTCCTACAGCTTTCATCGTGAGCCGTTGACTTCATTGATCGAGTTGGGAAGTCTTGTGACTAGTGATCAGCTGAAGGGTTTTGTTGGGCAATATGGAGACATCCTGACAGTGTTGAAGACAGTAGTTGATCCGGTGCCTCTGCAGACACTTCTTCAGTTCTACGATCCGGAGCTCAGATGTTTTACGTTTCAAGACTATCAGTTGGCGGCTACTCTCGAGGAGTATTCTATTCTGATGAGCGTCCCGATTCAGCATCAGGTTCCCTTTCTAGACGTGCCTAAGGAGGTTGATTTCAGAGTGGTTGCCAGAGCTCTCCGGTTGAGTGTCAAGGAAGTCTGTGATAATTGGAAGCCTAGTGGGGGAGTTGTGGGTCTGCCGTTGAAGTTTCTTCTGAGAGTTGCTAGAGATGAAGCAGAGAAGGGGAATTGGGAAGTTTTTCACGCCCAGCTTGCTGCCATGATCTATGGGATCGTCCTATTCCCAAGCATGCCTAATTTCATTGACCATGCAACTATCAGTATCTTCATTGGAGGGAATCCAGTCCCCACTCTTTTAGCTGACACTTACTATGCCATCCACAGTAGGCATGGTAAGGGTGAAGCCATCAGGTGCTGTCTACCTCTCCTGTTCAGGTGGTTTATGTCTCTCCTGCCAGCTAGTGGACCCTTTGTGGATACCCAGAGCACTCTTAAGTGGAGTCAGAGGGTCATGTCGCTTACCTCCTACGACATCAGATGGCAATCATACCGGATGGACGTGCGGAATGTTATCATGAGTTGTGGGGAATTCCGGAACGTGCCACTCGTGGGGACCAAAGGTTGTATAAATTATAATCCAGTTCTGTCTCTCTGTCAATTAGGGTTTGTAATGAAGGGAAGACCACTTGAGGCTGAAGTAGCCGAAAGTGTGTAATTTGAGAAGCAGAGTGACCCGACTAGATTGGAGCAGATAGGAAGAGCTTGGAGATCTGTTGGAGTGAAGGATGGATCCATCTTAGGGAAGAAGTTTGCCATTGCAACGCCTGATTACACTGATTGGGTAAAGAAGAGAGTGGAAACTTTGTTGCTACCCTACGATAGGATGGAACCGTTGCAGAAGCAACCACCTTTGGTCCTTGCTGATAGTGTGCCTGCTGAGCACTATAAGCAAGCTCTGATGGAGAGCCGCCGATTGAGAGAGAAGGAGCAGGATACCCAGATGGAGTTGTACAAAGCCAAAGCTGATCGGTTGCACATGGCCCATCAACTCAGGGAAGTGCAAGGAGAGGATGCTAGCAGAGAAAGGAGCAAGAAGAGATCATATGAGGAGATGGAATCCATGTTGGATACAGAGCATAGGGAGTGTTTGAGACTGCAGAGAGCAGAAGTCAACTATCAGAAGAAGATCAGAGACCTAGAGAAGCAACTCAAAGATAAAGACGCCCAGTTGAAGAAGGAGATGGATTTAAGACAGACATCAGAGGATTATCTTGGAGGAGAAGTCTTGGAGCTTAGAAGACAACTGAAGGAGAAGATCACCCCTCTACCTGAATGTTCAGAATGCACACTGTTGATAGACTAGTGCCATTACCTGAAGACCCTCATTCCGGAAGACCGTCTGTCGTAGTTTGTATTTTTGATGTATTTGTTGAGAATCACCTCCAGGCCTGTTGGATGGGATTCATTTGTTTGTACTCTGTCTTTTTGATCTTTGTTATTGAGAATCACCTCCAGGCTTGTTGGATGGGATTCATTTGTTTGTACTCCGTTTCGGGTTTTTGTTGACTCTTGGTTGTATGATCTTTTTACCCTTATTTATAGATAAGGTTGTTAGTATTTCCCTGTTGTTCTCATTTTCCCTGTATCCTGTTGTTCTCTTGTTGCTGCAGGTTGCCATCTTTTGAGGATGGATCAGGCTCTTTGAATGCCTGAGAAATGAGCATATCATGTGCATCATACACATCATTAACATCATACTCATCTCATTTGCATAACAGGTGTTCTTGTGCCGACTTCTCACTTTGGTTCCTGTGTTCAGGCAGGATAGCTGATCAGAGACCGCACCGCTACTCAACGCGACTCAACCATCAACAGAATATGGATCAGGTACAAGCTGAGTTAGCTGAGATGAGGGCTAACATGGCCCAATTTATTCACATGATGCAAGGGGTTGCGCAAGGACAAGAAGAACTCCGAGCTCTGGTTCAGAGGCAAGAAGCTACATTGCCACCGGTCAATCCACCTCTGCAAGAAGGAAATCCAGTTCCTGACACTCCTGCTGCTACTGTTCCCGTCAACAACTATGCTGTAGGTGAAGAGTTGAGGGGTATTCGAGTTGACGGTCAACCAATTGCTCCAGATGCTGCTAATGCCAGAGTCATCCATGCTCCGGCCCGTAACAGAGTTCCGATTGTTGACAGACAAGAGGATATGTTTACCTTACTCAGTGAAGACGAAGATATTCTGGGAAGAAATGATGCGAGAGATCATAAAGTTGAGGCCCTTGCTGAGAAAATCCGGGCTATGGAATGTCAAAACTCCCTCGGTTTTGATGTTACAACACATGGGATTAGTTGAAGGTCTGAGAATCCCACACAAGTTCAAGGCACCGTCATTCGACAAATACAACGGTACTTCCTGCCCTCGCACTCATGTGCAGGCATACTACAGAAAGATATCCGCATACACTGATGATGAAAAGATGTGGATGTACTTTTTCCAAGACAGCCTATCTGGGGCGTCTTTGGACTGGTACATGGAGTTGAAGAGGGATTCGATTAGATGCTGGAGGGACTTGGGTGAAGCTTTCCTCAGACAGTACAAGCACAATATGGATATGGCTCCGACCCGGACTCAGCTGCAGAGTCTGTGTCAGAAAAACAATGAAAGCTTTAAAGAGTACGCCCAGAGATGGCGCGAGCTTGCTGCGAGAGTTCAACCCCCTATGCTGGAAAGGGAGTTGACTGACATGTTTATCAGCACTCTTCAAGGCGTGTATATGGACCGGATGGGAAGCTGCCCATTCGGAGGTTTTTCTGATGTCGTCATCTGTGGCGAGAGAACCGAAAGTCTGATCAAGGCCGGTAGGATTCAAGATGTGGGTTCTTCTTCGTCATCGAAGAAACCCTTCTCTGGGGCACCTCGCCGTAGAGAAGGAGAGACCAATGCTGTACAACACAGAGGTAATGTGTACAGAGGGAATGTGAATAGAGAACCATATCGTCCGGTAGCTGCAGTGACCATTCCTGCACCACAACCTCGTCAACAACAACAAAGGGTTCAACAACCGTAACAACAACAACAACAACAACAACAACAACAGCAACGTCCCTATCAGCCGAGGCAGAGGTTGCAGCCTGATAGAAGATTTGACCCGCTGCCCATGACATATGCTGAGCTTCTGCCTGAGTTGCTCAGATTGGGTTTCGTGGAGTTGCGTACCATGGCTCCTCCAACGGTGTTGCCTCTGGGGTATGATGCGAACGTCCGCTGTGACTTTCATTCTGGGGCACCAGGCCACCACACTGAGAGATGTCGGGCTCTCCAGCATAAAGTACAAGACTTGATCGATGCCAAGGCGATCAACTTTGCTCCGGTACCGAATGTGGTGAACAATCCTATGCCTCAGCATGGTGGGCATAGGGTAAACAATATTGAAGGAGGAGAAGCTGAAGATCTAGTTGATAATGTTGAGGATATTCAGACTTCTCTACTTGTGGTAAAGGGCCGTTTGTTGAAGGGGGGTGTCTACCCGGGCTGTGTTGAGGGTTGTTTGGGCTGTGGTGAAGTTGTCAATGGGTGTGACCAGTTGAAGGCTGGTATTCAAAATTTGATTAACAAAGGTTGTCTGCAGTTCAGTCGGGCTGCCAAAGACAATGGGTCGGTGTCTACTGTCACCATCTACTTTAAGTCGTCTGAAGGACGAGGACAAGGGGTTGTTGGTACATCAGCAGCAAGCAGTGCTCCAGTTACCATTCCTGCTCTGGTAACCATCAGTGCTCCGACTACTATCGTTGCGTCTGGCAGAAGACCAGTTGAGAATAGTAGGGTTGTTCCTTGGAGGTATGACGATGCCTATCGCAGTAATCGGAGGGCTGATAATCAGACTAGGCCAGCAAGTCAAGCGCCTGTGACAATCAGTGCACCGGTAAGAACTCCTGTGGTTGCAAGTCCTGTGGTGGACAATGTTGGGGGACCAGGAGGTTTTACCCGGAGTGGACGACTGTTTGCTCCTCAGCCGTTGAGAGATGCTAATGTTGAGGCATCTGCTAGGGCTAAGGGTAAACAGGTTGTGGTTGACGAGGAACCGGCTCAGAAGGAGGCTGAGGGTTCTTTTGAAAAGGACGTCGAGGAATTTATGAAGATTATCAAGAAGAGTGACTACAAGATAGTAGATCAGCTCAATCAGACTCCGTCTAAAATTTTAATACTCTCTTTGCTGTTGTGCTCTGAGGCACATCGTGATGCCTTGCTAAAGATGTTAAATATGGCATACGTACCACAAGAGATCTCAGTCAACCAGCTGGAGGGTGTGCTAGCCAACGTGAGCACCAGGCATGGTGTAGGTTTCACTGACCTAGACTTGACGCCTGAGGGTCGTAATCATAACAAAGCCTTGCACATCACTATGGAGTGCAAGGGTGCTGTATTGTCTCACGTGCTGGTGGACACCGGGTCGTCCTTGAATGTCCTGCCTAAGCAGATTCTGAAGAAGATTGCTGTTGAGGGAGTTGTGCTCACTCCTAGTGACCTTATTGTGCGTGCATTTGACGGATCCAAACGGTCTGTGTTTGGTGAAGTTACCTTGCCGGTAAAGATAGGTCCGGAGGTTTTTGATATAATCTTCTATGTTATGGACATTCAGCCCGCCTATAGCTGTTTGTTGGGGCGTCCGTGGATACACGCACCTGGGGTAGTCTCGTCGACTCTCCACCAAAAGCTCAAGTATGTCTGGAACGGTCAGATTGTGACCGTATGCGGCGAAGAAGAGATTCTGGTGAGTCACCTATCCTCGTTCAAGTATGTCGAGGTAGATGGCGAGATCCATGAAACACTGTGCCAGGCATTTGAGATTGTGGCGCTTGAGAGGGTAGCTTGTGCTGAGCAGAGGAAGCCAGGTGCTTCTATTGCATCCTACAAGCAAGCCAAGGAGGTGGTTGACTCTGGTAAAGCCGAGGGCTGGGGCAAGATGGTTGACTTGCCTATCAAGGAAGACAAATTTGGTATCGGTTATGAGCCTCTCCAAGCAAAGCAGAGTGTGGGTCCGAGCACCTTTGCCAGCGCTGGGCTGATGAATCATGGAGACGTCTTTGCAACTGGTGAAGACTGTGGTAGTGATGACAATTTGGACATCTGGGTCCGCCCTTGTGCACCAGGGGAATATATCGATAATTGGACGGCTGAAGAAGTGGTTCAAGTTACTCTTCAGACAGAGTAATTTTCCTTCGTTTTTATCATTTTGCATGAAAACCCTACGTTCTGCCTAAGACGTAGTGGTTCATTGTAGGGCCTCATCATGTTTTAATGATTATCATAAATAAAGGACGTTTTGCAATCAAATTTTGAGATCTTTGTCTTTCTATTTTTTGTTTTCACTTTTTTTCAAAACAATAAAAATGGCAATGTTTTTGTTTTTTGTGACTTTATTGAAATCTTTTTCTAAAAATAAAACATTAAACATGCAGAAATGATCTTTTGGCATCCACTGTGAACAATCCTGTTATGGCTCAGTATGATTTTGATAATCCCATCTACCAAGCTGAAGAGGAGAGTGAGGAAGACTATGAACTCCCTGCAGAATTGGTCAGATTACTGAAGCAAGAGGAGAGGGTCATCCAACCTCATCAGGAGGAGTTGGAGGTTGTTAATCTGGGTACTGAGGACGCCAGAAGAGAGATCAAGATTGGGGCTACTTTAGAGGACTCTGTCAAGAGGAGGCTAATTGAGATGCTAAGAGAATATGTGGAAATATTCGCCTGGACATATCAAGACATGCCTGGGCTGGATACAGACATTGTGGTGCATCAGTTACCTCTTAGAGAAGAGTGTCCGTCGGTCAAGCAGAAGCTTCGCAGAACAAGTCCTGATATGGCTGTCAAGATCAAGGAAGAGGTTCAGAAGCAGTGGGATGCAGGTTTTCTGGCTGTTACCAGTTATCCACCGTGGGTTGGCAACATTGTTCCTGTGCCGAAGAAGGATGGTAAAGTCAGAATGTGTGTCGACTACCGGGATTTGAACAGAGCGAGTCCGAAAGATGATTTCCCATTACCTCACATCGATGTATTGGTGGATAATACGGCTCAATCCTCGGTATTCTCTTTCATGGATGGTTTCTCAAGCTATAATCAGATCAAGATGGCGCCAGAGGACATGGAAAAGACGACATTCATCACACCTTGGGGCACGTTCTGCTACAAAGTGATGCCATTTGGGCTGAAGAATGCCGGTGCTACCTATCAGAGGGCAATGACGACTCTCTTTCATGACATGATGCACAAAGAAATCGAAGTGTACGTGGATGATATGATTGCGAAGTCGCAGACAGAAGAGGAGCATTTGGTAAATTTGCAGAAGTTGTTTGACAGATTGGTCAAGTTCAAGCTGAGGCTGAATCCGAACAAATGTACGTTTGGGGTGAGATCAGGGAAGCTTTTAGGCTTCATTGTCAGTGAGAAAGGGATTGAGGTTGATCCAGCTAAAGTCAAAGTTATTCAAGAGATGCCTGAACCGAAAACGGAGAAGCAAGTCCGTGGGTTTTTAGGGAGGTTGAACTACATTGCAAGGTTCATATCTCATCTAACTGCCACATGTGAACCAATTTTCAAACTACTCAGAAAGAATCAGGCGATCAAGTGGAATGATGATTGTCAGAAAGCTTTTGACAAGATCAAGGAGTATTTACAGAAACCTCCAATCCTGATTCCTCCAGTTCCAGGGAGACCATTGATAATGTACTTGTCAGTTACCGAGACTTCAATGGGGTGTGTATTGGGGAAGCATGACGAGTCTGGTCGAAAAGAGCATGCCATATACTACCTTAGCAAAAAGTTTACCGACTGTGAAACAAGATATTCACTGCTCGAGAAAACTTGCTGTGCTTTGGCCTGGGCTGCTCGCCGACTAAGGCAGTATATGTTGAACCATACTACTCTATTGATTTCTAAGATGGATCCAGTAAAGTACATCTTTGAGAAGCCGGCTCTCACCGGACGTGTTGCCCGTTGGCAGATGATTTGAACAGAATATGACATTCAGTACACGTCACAGAAGGCCATCAAGGGTAGTATTCTGTCAGACTACCTTGCCGAGCAACCGATTGATGAATATCAGCCTATGATGTTTGAATTCCCTGATGAAGACATCATGTATTTAAAGATGAAAGATTGCGAAGAGCCACTTGTTGAGGAAGGACCGGATCCAGATGACAAGTGGACACTGATGTTTGATGGGGCTGTGAATATGAACGGTAACGGTGTTGGGGCAGTGTTGATCAATCCCAAAGGTGCTCATATACCTTTCTCTGCCAGATTGACTTTCGACGTCACCAACAATGAAGCTGAATATGAGGCTTGTATCATGGGGATAGAAGAAGCCATTGATTTGAGGATCAAAACACTTGACATTTTTGGAGATTCAGCTCTAGTGATCAATCAGGTCAATGGAGATTGGAATACGAACCAGCCGCATTTGATTCCGTATAGAGATTACACCAGAAGAATACTGACGTTCTTCAAGAAGGTGAAGTTGTATCATGTCCCCCGGGACGAGAATCAGATGGGTGATGCTCTGGCTACTTTATCGTCTATGATAAAGGTTCATTGGTGGAATCATGTGCCACATGTTGCGGTAAACCGACTCGAGAGGCCTGCGTATGTGTTTGCAGTCGAGTCTGTTGTTGCGATTGATGAGAAACCGTGGTATTATGTCATCAAGAACTTCCTCAAGACTCAAGAGTATCCTGAGGGTGCGTCAAAGAATGATAAGAAGACCCTGAGAAGGCTAGCTGGAAGCTTTTATTTGAACCAGGATGATGTGTTGTATAAGAGAAACTTTGACATGGTCTTGCTCAGATGCGTGGATAGACACGAAGCAGACATGTTAATGCAAGAAGTGCACGAGGGTTCGTTTGGTACCCATGCTGGTGGTCATGCAATGTCCAAGAAATTGCTGAGAGCCGGATATTACTGGATGACTATGGAATCCGACTGTTTCAAATATGCTCGGAAGTGCCATAAGTGTCAAATCTATGCTGATAAGGTGCAAGTACCACCAAGCCCGTTGAATGTCATGAACTCGCCTTGGCCGTTTGCCATGTGGGGCATTGACATGATTGGGAAGATTGAACCTACTGCTTCGAATGGACATCGCTTCATCTTGGTTGCGATTGATTACTTCACCAAGTGGGTGGAAGCAGCTTCTTTTGCTAGTGTTACCAAACAAGTGGTTGCCCGGTTCATCAAGAAAGAAATCATCTATCGTTATGGAGTCCCTGAGAGAATCATCACTGACAATGGTTCAAATCTCAACAACAAGATGATGAAAGAACTGTGCAGAGATTTCAAGATCGAACATCACAATTCTTCTCCTTACAGACCGAAGATGAATGATGCTGTAGAGGCGGCAAACAAGAATATCAAGAAGATTGTGCAGAAGATGGTCGTTACGTACAAGGATTGGCATGAGATGTTGCCTTTCGCTTTGCATGGGTACCGTAATTCAGTGCGTACGTCGACCGGGGCAACCCCGTACTCCCTTGTGTATGGAATGGAAGCAGTCCTACCAGTTGAAGTGGAGATCCCTTCTCTGAGGGTATTATTGGATGTCAAGCTGGACGAAGCCGAGTGGATTCGTACAAGGTTTAATGAGTTAAGCCTTATCGAAGAGAGACGGTTAGCAGCTGTGTGCCATGGGCAGTTATACTAGAGAAGGATGAAGCGAGCCTTTGATCAGAAAGTGCATCCTCGGACATTTCAAACTGGTGATCTAGTTTTGAAGAGGATCCTTCCTCCTGGTACAGATAACAGGGGCAAGTGGACTCCTAATTATGAAGGTCCATATGTTGTGAAGAAGGTCTTCTCTGGTGGAGCCTTGATGCTTACAACAATGGATGGTGAAGATTTTCCGTCCCCTGTTAACTCAGATGTAGTCAAAAAATACTTCGCCTAAATTGACCCGCTGGACAAAAAGAATAAAAGAGTCCAGCCAAAAATGGGCATCCCGGCGAACCAAAAAACAGAAAGAAAAGGTTCGGGCAAAAATTAGGGATAAAAATGAAAAAACTGTACACCCGGTAAGTCGAAAACCCGCAAGGGCGGCTTGAAAACCCGAAAGGGCGATCCAGCCAAAAGAGGGATTAAAGCGAAGACTACAGTCTGAGATATCTGTATTTCATCCCGCTTCGTCAGCTACCATCTCGAAACATGTGATCGGTCCAGTCAGTCTTCTCAGAAAGCAAGGAGTTGAGAGGAACACTGATGATCTATGAGTTATAACAGAGTTGGGAAACAGTGGATGCCGTGTTCACATTGCCATTAGGATAGTTTATTTTCCTTTTGTGCGCAATTACCTCTTCCTAGGAATTGCTTCCCAATGTATTTGTCGTTTCAGGCACATTTTCAATCAATAAAAGTCGTTATTCAGATAAATTGCTCCCTTGTTTTTTACTTTTACTGTTTTGTTTGCAAAAACGTCCGAATTTTTGATAAACATTGCATATAAAAACATGAAGGCTAAAACAATAACGTGCAAAAGACTAAAACATTTGAAAATCATTTTGAATGTTGAGGACACTTGAGTGTATCTTGTCCACGTATCCCCTGGGGCATCTGTTATTCCGTTTTGCAGGTCGTCACCTGTGAACATTCACCAGCAGTTTATTTCCCAGAACGAAGCTATTCTCCTAGCTACAGATTGGTTAAGTCTTCCCCAACGAAGCAATCATTTCTCCAGCAGAGTTCATCCTACCAGTGGATTAGACATGTTTCAGTATCAGATCGGTGTGTGCGTCCCTAGCTGGAATTTTTTTCTACTTGTGGATTATGTGGGTCGTCCCCGGCGGAGTAACATATATTTCCCGAAGCAGAGTTTATCATACCTGAGGTTTGTTTGAGCCTTATCCCCAGAGAGTTGCCTGGTTCATCTTCCCCAACGGAGCAGTTATTTCCCCAAGCGGAGTTTATCTTACTTGTGAATTGATTGGGATATCCCCAGCAATTTACTTTTGTCTGTAGCAAGTTGTTTGCTTACTCCCCAGCGTGTTGCCTTGTCTTCCCCTGGCGGAGTTGTATGGATGATTCCCCGGCAGTTTCCTCGTTTTCCCCCAGCGGAATTGTATTGAAGGTTTCTCAGCACAGTCGTCCTGTGTATCCCCAGCGGAGTTCTCACCATTTTGCATTGTGCATGTAGTGATCATTGCATTCTCAAAACTGCGTAGCATGTCCATTTTATATGGAGCATTACGCCATAGAAAAATTCAAACATATGCATTCATGTGTTCGAAACCCCATCAGACTGTATCCCCGGCAGAGGCGGATCATTTTATTCAACATCAGCACAGCACGTCTGCTACAGTTGCTTGGACAGTACTCAGGATTGATATCCCCACAAGAGGTTTATTTCCTCACCTGTTGGTGACAGAAAGTTTGTTTCTCCTCAGTGAGACCCCCAGCAAGTGACCAGCCTTGCCTTGACATATCTAAGACGTCGTTCTTGTGGTACCAGTAAGTGTCATGTCAACACCCGCGTGTGTTCTTTGTTTGGTGTCGGTAAACATCATCTTTCGGTGTCGGTAAACATCAAGTCGCATTCCAGTCATCGGTAAATGTCTGGTCATTTTTGGTGTCGGTAAACATCGAGTCTCACCCCAGTCATCGGTAAATGTCTGGTCATTTTTTGATGTCGGTAAACATCATCTTTCAATGTCGGTAAACGTCGAGTTTTTTCCTCATTCATCGGTAAATGTCTGATAATTCCCCAGCTAGATCCCCAGTAGAGTCATCGGTAAATGTCCTGTCTGGTTTCCGGTTGCGAATATTTGCTTTTCTTTTCCCAATAAATTTTTCCCCAGTCATCGGTAAATGTTTGGTCATTTTTGGATGTCGGTAAACATCATCTTTCGATGTCGGTAAACATCGAGTCTCATCCCAGTCATCGGTAAATGTCTGGTCATGCTTTGTTTTCTTGTTAATAAAATCAAGATCCCCAGAAGTCGTCGGTAAACGTCTTGTCTGATTCCACCACAAAAAGTGTGTTCCTCTCCAAGCAGAGATGCCATCGGTAAATGGCCCAGTTTTCTTCGATATCGGTAAATATCGAATTCCCAGTTGCAGCAGCCATCGGTAAATGGCCTTGTTGAAGTTGATATCGGTAAATATCAAATTGCTTTGAAGCCACCATCGGTAAATGGTCTTGCTTCCCTCTTACATCAAAGTTGTTTCCCAGCAGTCATCGGTAAATGGTCTCGCTGAAGTTGATATCGGTAAATATCAAGTTTCCAGTTTCTAACCATCGGTAAATGGTTTCGCTTTTCTGAAGTTGTTTCCCAGCAGCCATCGGTAAATGGTCTTGCTGAAGTTGATATCGGTAAATATCAAGTTTCCAGTTTCTAACCATCGGTAAATGGTTTTGCTTTTCTGAATTTGTCATGCAGTCGTCATCGGTAAATGACGTGGTTCTTCTTGTATTATATCCAGTCGGTGCAAATTTCTACGGTTCTTTGGTATTCAATCCCTGTTTACCCTGAAAGTCTGACAGCCATTGCTATCATCCGTTCGGGTTCCCAGCTGATTGAATAGGGGCAGCTGTAGCACCTCAAATTTGCACCTATCATTGTACATACATTCTCATATTAGTTCATAACATAACATGGTCCACTGCATAGCATTGCATTGTCCCTTTTGCCTCAAGTGCAAGCCAGTCAGGAGAATTAGGTCAAACTGGTCAGGAGGTCAGTCAATCAAGCATGCAAGTACAATTTTCCAAGGAGGCAAGGCCCTAGGGTTGGTCCAACATGTTCACATGACCTAGGGATCCTTTTGAAGTGTTTTGGTCAAGGATTGGATGCTCAGAAGTCATCAGTCAATGCACAGTCCATCAGAAACCCTAAAAAGTCAACCATGGTCAACTGTGCCTGATTTTATGGTTTTGATGGTGGGATTTGGTTTGGGAGGGCTTATTCATGTCCATATAGGCCTCATATAACATGTCAAACATCATCATGGAAGAATTTGAAGCCAGACAAGAAATTTCCAAAAATAGAAACTTGACCTGTAATTGAAATTTGCCAAAAATGGAAACTTCTTGATCCTAAACTTACATCATGGTACAAGCTTCAAATGAATTTTTGCCCAACATGAAAGTTGAATATCTTGTTCTCCCATTTCCAAAAAGTCCAAGAACACTCAATTCCCATGTATGGTTGGCAAGTTATTATCAAATCATTCTCAAAAATTTTTGAACTTCAAAAGGCCATATCTCTCAAACCATTTGGCCAAATTGGGTGGGGTTTTTTGCAACAAGTCACATTTGATCCCCTCTTTCCAAAAATGTCATCATCATTCATCAAAACATCACCAATCAAAATTGCATTTTTGAACTTGCTTGAATTAATTTCAAGTGTAGTGAAAAAATGAGTTTCAAAATTAAGCATTTCTAACAATTTTGGCCAATTGGAATAGTTCAGATATGATATTTGGAACATGTTGGAAGCCCAATTTCGTGCACTTTCATGCACCTCCTTGCAAATGGTTGGATTTTTAGCAAAATGGCAAAAACACTCATTAAACAAAATTGTGATTAACATTCCATTAACAAACTTTAAACAACACATATAAAGATCATTTTCTGCTAAAAGAAACCCTAGCAGCCACATTCTAACAGAAGAAAATCCATTTCTCTCATTTTGCTCATTCTTCCATTTGTGAACTTTCTGTCAAAAAGCCAAAAGGGCTCGAGCTAGGGTTTGGATACTTCATCTCATACCATCATTTTAAACTCATAGCAAGGTTGATTTCTCAACTGGAAGCAAAGAAGAGCAACTGTTTCTCCAAGAACTCATCAATAGCAGTTCAAAGTCTGGACCAAACCAAGCATTCTTGAGCTCAAAATCTTCAACCATCCACCTCCTGGAAGCTTCTTGAGCACCTGTTTCGAGCAAGCATAGCCAAACAACAACTATATCACGACTGCACTTCAATCTTGGTGAGTTTTCGATTTTCATTATTCTTAAAACCATGCCATGCTTATGATAGGTCTCCTTGCCATGATTATTATGAAATTTGAATTAGTGAAAATGGTTGCCTGTGCTGAAAGAAATCTAGTTTTAAAGTTTGATGTTCACTTTTGTTTTTGCATGATTTGTGTTTGATAGCTTGATTCAATGGAAATAGAGTTTTGATTATGAATGCTTGTTGTTTGCTGATTACAATGATGTGCTCAATTTGATTTTCTGGGCACAATTTTTTTTCACGAATTTGGATGAAGATGAAGCTTCACTGTAGCAGTAAACCCTAGTTCTTCATGGCAATTCCCAGATTTTGTTCACGTGTGCATGAGCTGTTTACTGTTCTATTGCCGTTGGCCAATCACGTTATTTCATTCTCTTCGCTCATACGCAGCGTTTCATTAAGTCATCACCAGAATTACTAAAATGCCATTGCCGGTTTTCATTTAAATGTCTATTTCATATTATTTCTCAATATTTATTTCATTTTGACCATCATCTTACAAAATTCATAAGTCAATCATGCTTGATCCAAAATTCATGGGATTTTTTGCATCATGTTCATCACAATCTCTAGTTTCTTATCATGTATTTTCCAGAATTTTTGCATGAGTAGATTTTAATTGGTGCTAGGGTTTGTGACATGTGACCATTTTTTTGTACCTTTTGCCAAAACATTTGTGAAATGATGATGCTTTGTCCAATTGCTTTGAACTCTTTTCTGCTTAAACTAGACACATCCATGGTGATTTTGGTATAGAGTTTATGAATTTATCATCTCTGGTCATTGAGTTATGATTTTTTGAAGTAGGGTGTGACAATTTGTGTCACACCATTGAGGTGCAACTTGATGATTTTCAATACCATGCCTCTTGACCTCAAATTGCTTTGAATTTTTGCATGAATGTACTCTTGAATGTCTAGTTTACATGTAATTTTTCTTGGAATTGTTTACGGCATTTCCCAAATGTTTGAGATTTTTGTCCCCTGTTTGGTCTTTTGTTGACATTTTGGGATACATGTTCCCATTTCATTTGTGAAATTCTCATGCTTTATTGGATGGTCATGAAATTTGATATGTGATTAGTAGACATCTTAAGCTTTGCCATGGTTTTGATCCCATTCATTTCTCATATGCTATAACTGATTTATGATTTTTGCAAGTTGATGCATGTTTGGTTGACTTCTTTGAACATGTTTAGAATTACCTTGCCTTTCTGATTTTCATTTACCAGCTTATACTTGTCCAAATGAGTTGAAATTTGACATGCTTACCATGCTATGGGTTGTGTTTGATCATGATTTATTTGATGATTTTTTGAAATGTTTGAGATTGGCTTTGAGTTGAGTCTTGCTGTTGACTTCTATGAGCTTCCATATGCCATGCTTTGACTTTTTTTGCTTATAAAATGATGATGATGATTGATATGAATGTGAACCCAATTGATTTTGTTTCTTGATTGTTTGAATATGATTTTGATTGGATTTAATTTGCTGTTTTGACTTTCTCATCCCCTTTTGACCCTAGGCTTGTCCTAGTGGTCCTGTTAATTACATTTGAGTTCAGGTTTTCAGGTTAACCAACAATTACCCAATGAGACCAATACAAATTGATTGAGTGTGCTTGTTTATCATGACTAATCCATTTGTTTTGTAGGTTGCTTGTCTCACATGCCTTGAGCCTTGTGCATTGCACATTTAGCCCACTGTGTTGACTATTGATCTCTGTTTCCTTTTGCTTTAACTTTGAAGTTGTGTACTAATGTTGTCTGACTGGTTTCAGGTACTCTTAGTTGCTCAGTTCCTTGTGAACTTTTGCTTTGCTTTGCTTGATAAGCAATTTGCATTGAGGTATACCTTTCTATCTTCATGTAGTCTGGAAGACCTGGCCTATTACTTGGCCAGGCAACTGTCTGAAGTCCTCCTTAAGAGGCAATGCTTGTGTATGTTTACAATTTGTCCTTGTACATATTCAAAGACCTCCTAAGTGAAGAGGCAATTGGCAGAACCCAAGGGATATGCAACCTATCCCCTGCTAGTCTGTGTGTCACTCACCTTGCTCACACAGCTTGTGTTGATGCATAGTGAGTAAAAAACCCAAGATCTATAGAGTCTAACTTGTGGATAGAGTTCCTACTTTCTGAACTCCCACACCTTCTGATATTCAAATGCTCTCCCTGACCAGGGATAAGAGCAATGAGGCACACCCCTCATCTCCTTTCATCTGCTTCACCTTGGCTCTCAATGTCAAGGTTAAGAGCACCATTACCCAGTTCCATAGGTTTGTTTGTTGAGGTTGATATGACCCCTCGACTAAAACCTAACCCTTGGATGAGCCCCTTGCTTGTGTATAGTGTGTGCTGCTTGTGCTTGTGTGTTTGTTTGACTTGCTTCCTGTGCAAGTTAGGTTTAGTTTAGACTTGCTTCCTGTGCAAGTTAGGTGTGACTTGCTTCCTGTGCAAGTTAGGTGTGACTTGCTTCCTGTGCAAGTCATGTTTAGGATAGGCTTGCTTCCTGTGCAAGTTAGTTAGAAACCTTAACTTAGGGATGATTTGCATGATAACATCTAGGCTCGAGTCATAGTCTCCCTAGTGTTGTGTCTCCCTTTGTTATCTGGTTAGGCTAGGCCTTTTTCCCTGCGTAGGGGAACTACGTCGCCCTGATCCTCATACTAGATGAGGTACGTAGGCAAGAGATGAGCTGATCTCTCCGGGCGCCCTTTTTGTTTTGTTTGTGTGAGTTGTTTCTCCTTTTCTGGTTGGAGTACGACGTAAGTCCAGCGATTGGCAGTTGGTTTCCTGTGTGTGTTTGTTGGTTTGGATGCTGATGTAAGTCCAGTGATTGGCATTCAGGCTCCACGTTTGCCTTTGCCTGTGTTTGTTTGTGTGCGTGTCAGTCGAGCTACGAATGCTCTGATTCTTCTTCGTCCAAGAAGATACGTATGCATAGGATGTGATATCCTAGCGAGCATGTGTCCTTTCCCCAGTCCGAACTACTTTGACTCTGATGTCTATGCCTGATAGACTAAGTAGGCCCAGGATGCGGTATCCTGCCGAGTCAGTTTCAGTCTGTTTTCTTGTGTCTCTTTCAGCCAGTGTGTGTGTGTGTGAGCAGTGTTTTAGCAACCATTTTCCTTCCTATTGTGCGTGGATCCCGTCGAGTACGACGGATGCGTAGGGGTGCTAATACCTTCCCTTCGCATAACCGACTCCCGAACCCATTCTCTTTGGTCGCGAGACCATGTTCTTTCCTAGGTTTACTCTGAGCGTTTCCTTTCCCTCTTTTGGGATAAATAACGCACGGTGGCGGCTCTGTTGTTCTTGTTTTCCCACCGGTTTTTCGCGTAATGCGACACCATGGGCTTAAGTGATTTTTGGCATATTATAAGATATGGGCCAAAATACACTTAAGTGGGCTTTTAGCTTGAAGCCCACAAGTGGTTCTATAAATAGAACCCTTGTGCAGAAGCATTGGTTTTTGCGGTTGCATTATTTTCGTTTTCTCTCTCTCTCTCTCTCTCTCTCTCTCACTCACTCAAAGCCTTCATTCGTACCAGCTAGCACTGAGATTGAAGGAATCCGTTCGTGTGGACTGAGTAGAGACGTTGTCATCGTTCAACGTTCGTGACCGCTCCATGGATCTGCATTTAAGGTTTTGATTGTCACAAGAGATCTGCACCAAAGGTTTCAATCGTCACAAGAGGTAAATATTCTATCACTGATCATGACCATTCATAAGGATCTCTAAAGGAGAAAATTTTTATTTCCGCTGCGTTTTGGATCGCAATTCTCCTTCAGTGGTATCAGAGCCTCTTACGAAACCATGACTCGGATAGCTGTTTATTTTCTGTATTAATATGATTAAAAGACAGAATGAATCAATTAATTAAATGGGTAATTAAATTTGGCATCATGAGTGTACGAGTTGGATGATTGATATTGACTATGCTTCGGAACCGAAATTAGTATGGTGAAGCAGCGATACATCGATCGTCCATAGGTTACGCAATTGAGACCGATCAACTTATATATGATATAAGTAATCCTAATGCAAAGTACAGTATATGTGATATACTATTTCTGTATCGTTCATTCAAACACTAAATGGTTGTTTTCCTTTGAGCGATCAATGGTCATTTGCCTCGGAACCCGACATTAGTATGGTGAAGCAATGACCTGTTGATCAATCATACTGAATCAACAATCGAGGTGGTATTGACGGTCTGAAATTGGTGAATTAGGGTTGGTGACGGCGCAAGGGTTGTGCCGTCAAGGAGTTGTGAATTTAGGGCTTTTTGGAACAGGTCTGTAGACTGTTTCAAAGTTCCGTTATTTTGGCCCCGTGAAGTTCGTCACGAGCTTGTGACGAGCGTAACAAGCTGGACGTGACGGTCGTCACGTGCTTTGTGTGACGGTCGTAACAAAGCGTAACAAGCTATGCGTGACGGTCGTAACAAGCCCCGTGACGGTCGTAACAAGCTTGTGACGGTCGTCACATGCTTTGTGACAGTCGTCACACTCACAGATCCAAAATTACCTGTGACGTTTGTCACACGTCTGTGAAGGTTGTCACACGCCTGTGACGGTCGTCACACTCACAGAGTCAGAATTTTCGGAACTACCGTCCGATGACCGGGTAGCGGAACCCCCGGCTAACTCTGCGTAGTCTGATCGGTCGCCGAAATTTAATTTGGTTTTAATTAATTAAAGAATTAAAAATTAAAAATAATAATGTGTTTGTTATTTTTTCCTTGTTGTGATCAGTTATGGCCTTAGTCTTCCTTCATTTTGTTTTGGGTTTTTAAATACGACCTGCGTGTCGTGCCTCTCCTTTTGATCTCTTAATGTAACTTCTTTTCTCATCTTAAACCCTCATATGTAAAACGAGTTTCTTCTGGAATGTAATGTTATGAAGAAAGAGAAGAAGACAATGTTATGAAGAAAGAGAAGATTTCAATATCAAAGGAGGACAACCTTAAAGATCAAAGGAGGACAACCTTGAAGATCTTGCTTGGAGAAGCTTAGAGAAGAATTCAATATTAAAGGAGGACAACCTTGAAGATCTTGCTTGGAGACGCTTAGATCGTTATTAGGTTAGCTTAGGTTCTCTCATTGGCTTGGGAGAACAATTGCGCTAGGGGCCATAATTGTTTCATTGTGTATATATGTTGATGCATGTCTATGTAGGTTGATGCATATGAATATATGTTGATGCATGTGAGAGACGATTTATATGATAAATAAGCCGGTGAGATCAGGACAATTGCAATTCCCTCAAACTAAATATTAAGTTTATGCTTTCCAAGTTTTAGCACTCATCAAGACTAGTATCGGATAATGTAGGTTTCGCCTACGCGAGGTGCATGATCTATATATTAGTAAGGTGCGATGGGAAAATTGTAATATCCAACTGTTAAAACAATGGGTCAAAGTTAACTAAACAAATTATGAGAACATTATATATGTTTGCTTTCCAAGTTTTAGCACTCATCAAGAGTGGTATCGAATAATGTAGGTTTCGCCTACGCGAGGTGCATGTTTTGTACTAGTTAAGGTGCGATGGGATAACTGTAATATCCAACTGCTAAAACAATGAGTCAAACTTAAGTATAATTTTCTTGTATATGTTTAGAAGCAAGAGTTGGGAATGATCCATATGATGGATTGGAATAAGGAGTTATTCACCAAACTGAAATTTTCGAGAGTTGTATGAGATACAATTGGAAGGAGTTCCTACCTAAATAACCTAGTTTTGTGTAATCCGCCTACGCGGACTTAGAACAAAGTGAAATATGGATATCGACCCACTAGAAAATCTTCCAACGGGATTTTCCGAATCAAATGATGAGGGTCATTTGTTTTGAGTAAAATAGTGGGAGCATATTTAATTAAAGGCCTAATTAAATATGTCAATGATACTTATATTTTCATTAATCCTTGTGTAGATTACCATGACAACAAACACCTCTAACAACATTTTGCGATCAATCCTTGATAAGGAAAAATTGTCTGGGACAAATGTTCTGGATTGGCATCGAAACCTAAGGATTGTCCTCAAACATGATAAAAAGCTGTATGTCTTGGAGACACCTGTTCCTGAAGAGGAACCTGTAAGACCCCAATTTTGGCCCTAAGATCCCTCATGGCCCATATCATATCATATCATAGCCTCAAGGATCATTGCATGCCCTAGCTTCCCTCCTAGTGGGTGGGTCACCTTGTGAGTGTGGTTCTTGATCACCAAGAATGTATTGCATTTGTATATCATTGCTTTTCATATGTTTACTAACCAAAAGTACAAAAATATTGTCATCTAACCATGTTACTTGCAGCTGAAGCAATCAACAGTCAAACAATCAAATCAGTCATTGAGCAATGGATGGTGGCCATTCTTGAAGAATTTGGGCACCATGATCATTTATCAAGAGTTCATATGAGTTGTGGCATCATTTGGAATCAAGATCTCAAGTGATTAGGGTTTGGAATTCATCAGAACATGGTTCAGTGAACCAAAACCCTAGCAAAGTCAACTGTTGGTCAACTATGCA
The DNA here is from genome assembly GCF_024323335.1 of Lathyrus oleraceus. Classification (NCBI taxonomy): domain Eukaryota; kingdom Viridiplantae; phylum Streptophyta; class Magnoliopsida; order Fabales; family Fabaceae; genus Lathyrus; species Lathyrus oleraceus. The sequence continues at coordinate 324,891,689 of NC_066585.1, read as the reverse complement.
TTTAATCAGTGATTTGATGGTGGGAATTGGTTTGAGAGGTCTCATTCATGTCCATATAAGCCTCATATATCATGTCAAACATCATCATTGAAGGATTTTGAAGTCAAACAAGAAATTTCCAAAAATAGAAAGTTGACCTGTAATTGGAATTTGCCAAAAATGGAAACTTCTTCTCCTCAAACTTACATCATGATACAAGCTTCAAATGAAATTTTGCCCAACATAAAAGTTGAAGATCTTGTTCTCCCATTTCCAAAAAATCCAAGAACACTCAATTCCCATATATGGTTGGCAAGTTATGATCAAATCATTCTCAAACATTTTTGAACTTCAAAAGGCCATATCTTCCAAACCATTTGGCCAAATTGGGTGGGGGTTTTTTGCTACAAGTCACATTTGATGCCCTCTTTCCAAATTTGTCATCACAATTCATCAAAAGTTCACCAATCAAAATGGCACTTTTTGAAGTAGCATGAATTAATTCAAGTGAGGTGGAAAAATGACTTTGCAAAATAACCATTTCCAACAACTTTTACCAATTGGAACTTTCTGCCCAAAACCTTCGAAGAACTCGTCCATTGCTTGTTTGTTTCATCACCTACTAGCCATTTGGGACCTTTTACAAGCATCAAATCCCAGCTGTAAGCAAGGATCCAGCTCTGCTACATCAAAGCTCTTCCATGGTCATTTTCGATTTGAGTTGTCTTGAACATTCCTGAGCCAAACTCCCTCCTCCATTCACCTTCTAGAAGCTTGTAGAACCACTGTTTCAGCCATTCACGATCAAACAACAACTGCAGCACAACTGTTCTTCAACTTTGGTAAATTTTCGAATCTCTCTATTCACTAAACCATGCTATGCTTTTTATAGATCTCTTTGCCATGATTGCAATGAGCTTTGAACCAAGGAAAATTGTTGTGTATTTTGAAAGTTAGGTTGATTTGAAATTTGATGTTCAAGTATGTTTTTGCATGATGCTTCCCTATTAGCTCGATTTAATGAAATTGGATGTTATAATGTTGATGGATGTGGTCTGACGGTTCGAATGCCATGCTTGTTGTTCAATTCTGTGACAAATTTTTTTTCACGATTTGGGATGATGATGAACAGTGAATAAGAACCCTAATTGCCATTTCCAGAATTCACGTTGGCTGCTGAGTTTTCTTGTTTTGCATGTACTTACTGTTCCATTGCCCATGAGCGAATGGCTGAGTGACACGCCTTGAGTCTGTGCGCAGCGTTTCATTAAAAGTTCCACATACTTACCAATATGCCACTCCGTGCCCAATTGTTCCATTAATCCATGTTATTCTTCAATATTTATTTCATTTTGATGCTAATCTTACAAAAATCATAGAGCATTCATTTTTCATCCAAAATTCATGGGACTTTTTGCAAATTGTTCATCTTGATTTCTAGTTTTTAATCATGATTTTTCCAGATTTTTGGCATGAATGGATTTTTAATGGTGCTAGGGTTTTGTTCATGTGTTCATTCTATGTACACTTTTCCAAATCAATTGTGAAATGATGATGCTTTATCCAATGCCTTTGAAATTTTTTGTGCTTAAACTAGACACATTCATGGTGAATTTGGTATAGAGTTCGTGAATTTATCATTGCTGGTTTGTGAGTTATGATTTTTTGAATTAGGGTGTGACAATTTGTGTCACACCATTGATGTCCAACTTCATGATTTTCATTACCATGCTTCTTGAACTCAAATTGGCTTGAATTTTTGCATGAATGTACTTAGGAATGTCTAGTTTACATGTGATTTTTTGTGGAATTATTGATGGCATTTCCTAATTGTTTGGGATTTTTCTCCCCTGTTTGGTCATATGTTGACTTTTTGTGACACATGTTCTCATATTGTTTGTGAAATTCTCATACATTATTGGAAAAACTTGAAATTTGACATGTGATTAGTAAACATTCTAAGGTTTATCATGGTTTTGATCCCATTCATTTCTCATATGTTGTCACTGATTTATGATTTATTGAAGTTGGTACATGTTTGGTTGACTTCTTCGAGCATGCTTGAAATTGCTTTGACTTTCTGATTTTTATTGACCAACTTCCCTTGATCCAAATGAGCTGAAAGTTTATATGCTTATCATGTTATGGATTATTATTGATCATGAATTATTTGAGATTTTTTTGAATTGTTTATGATTGGTTTTGAGTTGAGTCTTGCTGTTGACTTCTATGAGCTTCCATTTGCCATGCTTTGACCTAATATGTTTATGAAATCATAATGATGATTTATATGAACATGAAACCAATTGGGTTTGCTTCTTGATTGTTTGAATATGATTTTGATTGGATTTCACTTGCTGTTTTGACTTTCTTCTCCCCTTTTGACCCTAGGCTTGTCCTAGTGGTCCTGTTGCTCATGTTTGAGTTCATGTTTTCAGGTTAAGCAACAAATACCCAAAGAGATCATTACAAATTGATTGAGCTTGATTGCTTATCATGACTAACTTGTTTGTTTTTGTAGGTTGTTTGGCTCATATGCTTTGAGCCTTGTGCATTGCACACTTAATCAATTGTGTTGACTGTTGATCTTTATCTCATTTTGATTTAAACTTTGAGTTGTATACTGATTCTGTTTAACTATTTCAGGTACCTTTAGTTGCTTAGTTCTTTAAGAACTTGCTTTGCTTTGCTTAAATAGCAATTTGCATTGAGGTATAATCCCTTTTCTTCATGTAGTCTGGAAGACCTGGCCTGTTATTTGGCCAGGCAACTGTCTGAAGTCCTCCTTAAGAGGCAATGCTTGTGTGTGTTTACTTTTGTCCCAAGCAGGCAAAGTCCTTTTAATAAGGCAATTGGTAGAACCCAAGAGATAAGCAACCTATATCCTGCTATTCTGTGAGTCTTCTCCTTGCTCCCATTACATGGTTGTAGCATTGAGATCCAAACCCAAGATCTATCGAGTCAATAATCTATGGAGAGAGTTCCTACTTTCTGAACTCCCACACCTTCTGATATTCAAATGCTCTCCCTGACCAGGGATAAGAGCAATGAGGCACACCCCTCATATCCTTTCATCTGCTTCACCTTGGCTCTCAATGTCAAGGTTAAGAGCACCATTAACCCTATTCCAGTTGGCTTCAATGCCTTACCCTTTGTATGAGCCTAATTGCTTGGTTATAGTGTGTGCTGAATGACTTCATTGATTGATTGCTTACTTCATATACACATGTTTGCTTGTATGCTTTATGCATCTATCATCATTAATTGCTCATTAGTGCATGATCATTCCATTTGTCTTTGTGACATTATCATTGTTGTTTGCCCATTGAGGACAATTGTAAGACCATCCTTTGGCCATTGTTCCTATGATATGGAAGTGAGTATAAGACCATTTCATTGGTCACTCATCTTATCTTTGCTTGATGCATTTGTTTGATTGTATGTGAGGATGCAATTATAAGTCCCTGTAAGTTGGCATTTGCTTTCCTATGATCATATGTTGCATTGTTTGATTGTATGTGAGGATGCAATTGTAAGTCCGTGTAATTTGGCATTTGTTTTCCTATGATCATATGTGGGAGTTTAGAGTAAGCCCAAATAAATTGGCATCTGACATCCAAATGTTGTCTTTGTTGTTGGAGATTGGTATAAGCCCAGATAGATTGGCACCCAGTATCCATTTGGTTTGTTTCTTTGATTGAGGAGATTAGTATAAGTCCATAAAGTGTCCTCTGATATCCAGTTCTGTTTTAGGAGATTGGTATAAGCCCAGTGATTGGCATCCGGTATCCGCTTTTGTTAACTTTCATCCTTTGCTTTGATTGTTTGTTATTATTCATTGCTTATTCCAAAGGACACACTTGAATCATCTTCTATATTATTTCAAGAGGTGAACCTTCTAAGAAGTTTTACAATCCATCCTCATCCATTCATCCCCATTATGTCCTAAACCTTTTCACACCTTACTTTCAAATTTGAGATAGATATTGTCAAACATCCTCATGCTTTTAAATTAAAAACCTGGACCCCAAGTCCTTGACTTTTTTCTAACTCCATTTCATAATACTTCTTTGAATTAATCTTAATCATACTTTGACTCTACTTTCATAATCATAATCAATTAACTTCACCCATTCAATTGTTTTGGTTTTGTCCATCCTTGCTAAGTTTTCATACATGAGCTATAGGTTTGATTTATCCTAGTTGGTTGATGTCAATCTCACCTATTTGTCCTTAGTTGATTGAATTGTAAGTCTTCCTTGCTTATTATAGGGTTAACCCCTCACTAGCAAGTTGAAGCTTTTCTCACATGGTGGACTTGTTGTTTGTATAAGGTTGAGTTTTCTCCCGTGGATAACGTAAGACCTTAGGGCTTGTGTTTAAAATTGAATCCACTAACTTTTGGAAATCTTTTAGCCGAACTACGGCGTTTTGATCCTTACCATTGATGGAAGGTACGTAGGCAACGGGTTCATCCGTTCGAACACAAAAATAATAAAATTGTATATTCTTTTCTCATCATCCCAATCATGTTTGCACAATACTTATGTCATAACAAATAACAATTTAATACAACAAGTGTGAAAAGGGCTCCGTAGGAGTACCTAGGACGTGATGGGTGCCTAACACCTTCCCATTGCGTAATTTACCCCTTACCCAGACTCTCTGATCTTTTTATTAGTTTTCTACGCGTAAAACTTCTTAGGCTTTTGTTCTCTTTTTAGCCAGTCCTTTGGATAAATAAAAGTGCGGTGGCGACTCGAAATCTTTGTATACCTTGCTTATGATTTAATCAATAGATCATATAGCGACGAATACACCGCTACAGAAAAGTGGCGACTCTGCTGGGGACTAACATCCTTGGTGGTATTGCCTACTTTTCACCTTTGTTGTGTGATATATTATTATTTGTTATTTGACATATTTTTGTACAATTTGGGATGACTGTATTGATTGTAATGTTTGAATTGCTTGATATACAATTGCTGTTTGCTTTGGTGATCTGTGAGATGAGTTCTATACCCGAACTCGAGTGCACTCTAGGATAGGAGAATGGCATAGTCTTGTTGACTGGTGTGGAGTATTCCTTAGCCAGTTGACTTGCGAGTCCATTCACTTGGTGGAGGTCATGTTGGATTAATAATGTCACACAAGTTATTTGTGGTTAGGCATTATTCTTTCAATCATGTGCCGCAGAAGCCAAGGACCTTAGTTTACCAAACCCATATTGGCCTATTTTTAGGACTGTAGTGCGGAGGTCGTTCAGATGTCAGTTCTGATACGATTGTTACGCGATACTACACTCATAAGAGTTTCTCTTGAGAATATTCTTGGAATACGAGTATTCGTTCCTCCGATAATATCCGAAAGATGGAACGATGATTATGGAAACCTCTGGTAGAACATGTCTGGCAGGTTTAAACCCTAGTACACTCCCTTTGGGTGGTTCTTAACCGAGACTCCATGCTCGTGACTCTCAACAAACCCGTGATTCGTGGTTGAGTCGTTCAGACAACCTTAATATCAATGGAACCTGGATCAGGTGTAAAACCTAAATCCACCAAAACGGATGGTTGATATTAAGGATGTTCGAGCCGGTTCATGTACCGTTAATATCAATGGAACTTGGGTGTCGATAAGGTGAAAACCTAAATCCACCAAAATTGATGATTGATATTAGGGATACATTGAGCTTTCCCATGACCTTTGTTTGGTGTGACTTGCTTGATCCTTGGGTGTGTTTGTTGCATTCATGCATTCACGCATTCATCCGCATTCATGTCATCAGAAAAAGAAAATTTTCAAGGAACTTAAAGGGTTATTTGCAAAATTTTCAAACATGGAAAGACCAAAAAGGCATACAAAGAAGTACAGCTTTAGACAGCCCGATGTAAAAGAGTTAAGGAATCTGACATCGTATGTATTAGATCCCTTGGGTTTTAAAGCTCGCTATGGGAAGCTTCTACCTCTACTCACTACTCAGGTTGACGAAGGGTTGATGAGTACCTTGGCTCAGTTCTACGATCCGTTGCATCACTACTTCTTATTTCCGGACTTCCAGCTGTTGCCGACTTTGGAGGAGTATTCTCATCTCATTGGGATTCCGATTCTGGATCAAGTGCCGTTCAGTGGCCTAGAGGATATTCCATCTGCTCGAGAGATTACTAGTCTATTGCACATAGATGAGGATCTGATTAGAGCTAATCTGACTACCAAAGGCGGAATTCAGGGTTTTCCTTCCGAGTTCCTCATTGCCCAAGCTACCTTCTCTGGGAAGGCCATGAGTGAGGATGCCTTTGAGGCTCTATTTGTGCTGCTCATCTATGGATTAGTGCTATTTCCCAACTTCGACAAGTTCGTGGACATGAACGCCATTAGGATCTTCTCAGTTCTTAATCCCGTTCCGACTTTGTTGGGCGATACATATGTCTCCTTGCACCTGAGGAATACGAAGAATGGAGGAGTCATTGTCTGCTGTCTACCCCTGTTGTACAAGTGGTTTATTTCGTACTTGCCGCAGACAGTTGCTTTCAAGGAGAACCAGGGATGTCTACGGTGGTCTCAGAGACTCATGTCTCTCACCAAAGATGATATCACCTGGTATGATCGCGTGTATGATACCGTCCAGATCATCGACTATTATGGTGAATTCCCTAATGTGCCTCTTCTTGGCACATGTGGTGGGATCAGCTACAATCCCATTCTCGTACGACGTCAGCTTGGGTTCCCCCTAAAGGATAAACCTAATAACATTCTGTTAGAAGGTGTATTCTTTCAGGAGGGTAAAGATCCCCAAGGCCTGAAAGCCAGATTTGTCCGTGCTTGGCGCAGTATTCGCAAGAAAAGTAGGAACGAGTTGGGTCCAAAGAACTGCATTGCTTTGGAGCTATACACCTCTTGGGTCCGACAGACGGCTGCCGTCTACTTGATGCCGTACGACTATCCAAGACCTACACCGTTGGATGTGGCTGGGCCATCAACCCTCCCTACCCAACGTGTAGAGGAGTTGAGAGAAGAAGACCTTTCGCGTGCTTGGATCCGTGAAAGGGAGGAGTTGCTGCAGCAGCTCAAGGAGAAGGACGCTATGATTGAATTCCTCGAGCACCGAGTGATCGACGATCCGAACGACGCTTGGACTTCTCTGCTTCCTCAGTCTTCCAAATTCTGGAAGAGGAAGTACGATCGACTTGCAAAGGAGAAAGCAGACATGGAGGCGGCCTATGAGAGAGAGATCAAGAAGTTGTGCACTTCTCGTCTTCCAGCATCCCGAGCTTCTAGGGATCCATAGGATGTCATTTACCTTTTCTCTTTGTAATAATTAAAAATGCTGTATTTCTTTGTCTTGATGTATTGAATGAAATGTTTTCCAGAAAAAATTAAAATGCTTTAATCCTTCAAAATATTGCAAATAATACCCTAAGGGTTCCTTGAAAACAAAGCATTTGCACAAGCATTTCATGCATCATCTTTGCATAAACAGGTACTCCTTTTCTGGTCTTCTTGTCTTAACCTCTGTTCTTCATTTATTTTGAAGACAAGCTGACTCACCGGTATTATACGCGGGTCAATTCTGCAAGAGTCATGGAGCAGTTAGAACAAGAGAACCGAGAATTGAAGGAAGAGGTCGCCAGACTTGGCGCTTTGATGGAGCAACTCCTTGCTGCTCAGAATCAACCTACTCCGCCGCCTGCAACTCCTGCTCAAAGGACGATCATATCAGAGGTAGCCACTTCAACAGTGTCAGTCATCACTCATGCGCCCAATGCTATGCCACCCGGTTTTCCTTGGGGAATGCCGCAAGGTTTTATGCCTGATCTGCCAGCGCCAACCTTTGCTCACATGCCGACATCTAGCCCGGTCCCTGTCGCCGCTCCTCCTGTCGTGCATACCATGCCCAGGGTAGACGACACCATCTACCACTCCGAGCCATCTGAGGGCACGGATGTTCATGAAAAGATGGACGCTATGAACGACCAATTCCATGAGCTGAGAAAGGAATTGAGGACCCTTCGAGGTAAAGACCTATTCGGAAAGTCTGCTGCCGAGCTCTGCTTAGTTCCCGATGTGAAGATACCGATCAAATTCAAGGTCCCGGACTTTGAAAAGTACAAGGGGAACACCTGTCCACTTGCTCACCTGGTCATGTACGCTAGGAAGATGTCAACTCAGACTGATAATGATCAACTTCTGATTCATTATTTCCAAGACAGTCTATCCGGTGCCGCGCTCAGATGGTACATGAGCTTGGACAGTGCCAACATCAGATCCTTCAACGACCTTGGCGTAGCTTTCGTCAAGCAATATAAGTACAACGTCGATATGGCGCCTGACCGAGATCAACTCAGGTCCATGTCGCAGAAGAACAAAGAATCGTTCAAGGAGTACGCCCAGAGATGGCGAGAGCTGGCAGCTCAGATCACTCCACCACTAGAAGAGAAGGAAATGACCAAGATCTTTCTGAAGACTCTTGGCTCATTTTATTATGAGCGGATGGTAGCAAGCGCTCCCTCTGATTTCACCGAGATGGTGAACTTGGGGATGCGTCTCGAAGAAGGTGTCCGTGAAGGACGGTTGGCAAAGGATGATAGCTCCTCCTCTAAACGATATGGGGCGTTTAAGAGGAAGGAAGGGGAAGCACACGCTGTGCAGTCTCAGCCTAAGCATAGAAGACCCTCTGTTCAGAGGAAGCCTGCACGTCGTGCCGGTCATCAGCACGAGGTGGCTCATATAGCACCTGTTTTTAAAGATAATGCTCAACAATATCAACATCAACAATATCAGCATCAGCAACAATATCAACAGCCGCACTACCAACAACAACAACAACGTCCACAGCAACAGGATTACCAGCCTCGTGGAAGTACAACCAATCAAGCTAACGTGAATTATGATAGGAAGAGAATCAGCTTCGATCCAATTCCTATGACATATGCAGAGCTTTATCCTTCCTTGTTGAAAAGGAAATTGGTTTCTCCCAGGGATCCTCCTGCCATTCCTGTAAATCCACAATGGTGGTATAAACCAGACCAGCATTGTGTCTACCATTCCGGTGCTCCGGGCCATAATGTAGAAAATTGCTACCCACTCAAGACTAAGGTTCAAGACCTTATGAGATCTGGGATTCTGAGCTTTGAAGATTCAGGCCCGAATGTCACCAAGAACCCATTGCCTGCGCATGGGAAGTCTGTTAATATGATTCAGGAATGCCTTGGGAAGTACAAGGTTAGATATGTAAGCCACATCAGGCAGTCGTTGGTTGAATTACATAGGATGCTGTGTCAGTACAGCTACTTGGAGCATAACCACGACAAGTGTCGCGTCTGCTCGGTTAATCGCTTGGGTTGCGACCAGGTCCGCAGAGAGCTTCAGAAGATGTTGAATGAAGGTACCATTGAGATTCTGCAGAATCGCAATGTTGATGAAGTCGAACCTGAAGTGAATGTGATTTCACCAGTGTTCAAGCTTCCAGAACCGGTTGTTATTCTTTACAATAGCAACAAGCCTAAGGCTTCCCCTTCTCTGGTCATTAAACCTGTCGGCCCTGTGCCGTATTCATCTGATAAAGCTGTGCCGTTCAGATACAACCCTGTTGCTGTACAAGATGGGGTCGAAGTGCCTTTACCTTCCACTTCCGTAACCACTATCGCTGATGTCAGTGGATTGACCCGAAGTGGTCGTGTATTTTCTACGCCTCCAAAGGCTATTGCTTCTGATACTGTTGAGCGTCCTGTGGGGACAACTGTGAAAGTTCAGAATCCGGAACTTGATGTTGCCAAACCATCCTCCTCCGTACAAAAGACTCCTGTTTCTTCAGTTGGCCCAAGTGGCATTGTTGATGAAGAATCTGATGAGATGATGAGGCTCATCAGGAAGAGTGAGTACAACATTGTAGATCAGCTTCTACACACGCCCTCCAAGATTTCCATTCTTTCTCTATTGCTGAATTCAGAACCCCATAGGGAGTCTCTGTAGAAAGTCTTGGATCTGGCGTATGTTGATCACGACGTCACCCTCGAGCAGTTTGATAGCATCGTTGCAAACATCACCGCTTGCAACACTTTGAGCTTTTGTGACGCTGATCTCCCTGAGGAGGGAAGAGACCACAACATGGCTTTACATATCTCCATGAATTGCAAATTTGATGCAATGTCCAATGTGCTGGTGGACACTGGATCATCCCTTAATGTATTGCCAAAATCCACACTCTCTCGATTGTCATATCAAGGTCCTCCTATGAGGCAGAGTGGGGTTGTTGTGAAAGCATTTGATGGGTCGCGCAAGACCGTAATTGGGGAAGTTGATCTCCCAATCAAGATAGGACCAAGTGGTTTCCAGGTTACTTTCCAAGTAATGGATATCCACCCATCTTATAGTTGTCTCTTAGGCAGACCATGGATTCACGAGGCTGGCGCCGTGACATCCACCCTACACCAGAAGCTGAAATTTGTGAAAAACTAAAAACTGGTTGTGGTAGGGGGAGAAAAGGCTCTCCTGGTTAGCCATCTGTCTTCTTTCTCGTACATTGACGCTGAGGATGAAGTTGGAACTCCATTCCAAGCTTTATCTATTGATGAACCAATCGAGAAGAAGTCTCCTTCATTCGCTTCCTACCGTGATGCTAAGCTGGCCATTGAATGTGGTGCAGTTGCTGGTTTAGGGAAGGTGATTGAACTTAAAGACAACAAATCTCGGGCTGGCATTGGCTACTGTTCTGGGGCATTCAATGAGCAAGGTCTGTTCACAAGTGGAGGATTCATCCATGCCGATCAACCTGAAGAAGAGGAAGCTGCTGCTATCTTGGAAGAGGATGCAGAGGACCTGAACAATTTTGTTATTCCTGGTGGTGTCTGCCTCAATTGGGTCGCTGTAGATGTTCCTACAGTCATCCATAGATCAGAGTAATTGTTCACCTTGTTTAAAACCCTTCTCCCATGCCAAAAGGAGAAGTGATGACATTGTTGGCAAAGCATATATACAATGATGTTTTCATTCAATTTTTGCATTGTTAAACATTTGTTTTTCCTTTGTTTTCACTTTTTGCTTTTCGTCATGAAATCAGTGATCACAAAAAACCCATAAAAACAAAAAAATAAAAGCGATGTTTTTTTCATCTGCATAATGATTTGCTTGTGTAAATTCTAAAGTTTTTTCCTTAACCAAAATCATTATGCAGGTTGATCCTAAAACCCATTGAACATAATGATCCAACGCCATCTCCCAATTTTGAATTCCCTGTATTCGAGGCAGAAGAAGATGACGTTGAGGGGATTCCTGATGAGATTACCCGTCTCCTCGAGCACGAAGAGAAGATCATTCAGCCGCATCTTGAAGACTTGGAAACAGTCAACTTGGGGTTTGAGGATTGTGTTCGCCTGGTGAAGATTGGGGCACTTCTTGAAGGGTCTGTCAAGGAAGATTTGATCAGTTTGCTACGAGAATATTCAGATATCTTTGCTTGGTCCTATGAAGACATGCCGGGTTTAGATACAGATATTGTGCAACATTTCCTGCCTTTGAAGCCTGAGTGCGTGTCTGTGAAGCAGAAGCTCAGAAGAACTCATCCAGATATGGCAGTGAAGATCAAAGAGGAAGTTCAGAAGCAAATTGATGCGGGGTTTTTGGTGACTTCTACATATCCTCAGTGGGTGGCCAATATTGTGCATGTTCCTAAGAAGGACGGAAAAGTCCGCATGTGCGTTGATTACAGAGATTTGAATAAAGCTAGTCCAAAAGATGATTTTCCTCTACCACACATTAACATGTTGGTAGATAATACAGCTAAATTCAAAGTCTTTTCCTTTATGGACGGATTTTCCGGATATAATCAAATCAAGATGGCACCAGAGGATATGGAAAAGACAACATTCATCACACCTTGGGGAACATTCTGTTATCGAGTGATGCCCTTCGGTTTGAAGAACGCCGGAGCCACGTATCAACAAGCTATGACTACCTTGTTCCATGACATGATGCACAAGGAGATAGAAGTCTATGTTGATGATATGATTGCTAAGTCCCGAACAGAAGTTGAACATGTTGAGCATTTGTTGAAGCTTTTTCAGCGTCTGAGGAAGTTCAAACGTCGCCTGAATCCGAACAAATGTACTTTTGGAATGCGTTCCGGCAAGTTGTTGGGTTTTGTGGTAAGCGAAAGAGGTATTGAGGTTGATCCTACAAAGGTCAAAGCAATACAAGAGATGCCCGCACCCAAAACTGAGAAGCAAGTCCGAGGTTTTCTTGGCCGCTTGAACTACATTTCCAGATTTATATCCCACATGACTGCCACATATGCGCCGATATTCAAGCTCCTCCGGAAAGATCAGTCTCATGATTGGACCGAGGACTGCCAGAAAGCTTTCGACAGTATCAAAGAGTATCTGTCTGAACCTCCGATCTTTTCTCCGCCTGTGGAAGGAAGACCTCTGATTATGTACTTAACAGTTCTTGAAGACTCGATGGGTTGTGTACTCGGTCAACAAGATAAATCAGGGAAGAAGGAATTTGCTATCTACTACCTCAGTAAGAAGTTTACTGATTGTGAGTCTCGGTACTCCATGCTTGAGAAGACGTGCTGTGCTTTGGCTTGGGCTGCTAAGCGTTTGCGCCAGTACATGATAAATCATACAACTTGGTTGATATCCAAAATGGATCCAATTAAGTATATCTTCGAGAAGCCTGCTTTAACTGGGAGGATTGCCCGTTGGCAGATGCTGTTGTCTGAGTATGATATTGAGTATCGAGCTCAGAAAGCTATCAAAGGTAGTATCTTGGCTGACCATTTAGCGCACCAGCCCGATTGAAGATCATCAGTCTGTTCAGTATGACTTCCCGACGAGAAATTATGTATCTGAAGATGAAAGATTGCGATGAGCCTACACTTGATGAAGGTCCAGAACCTGGTTCCAGATGGACGATGGTGTTTGATGGCGCTGTTAATCAGTATGGAAATGGAATTGGGGCAGTGATCATTACTCCCCAAGGTTCACACATTCCTATTACAGCAAGGCTAACTTTCAAATGCACGAATAATATGGCAGAGTATGAAGCCTGTATTATGGGACTTGAAGAATGCATTGATTTGAGAATCAAATATCTTGATGTCTATGGTGATTCAGCTTTAGTTGTCAATCAGATCAAGGGTGAATGGGAGACGAATCAGCCAGGTCTCATTCCATACAGAGATTACGCAAGGCGGATTTCAACGTTCTTCACAGAAGTTGAATTTTATCATATTCCTCGAGAGGATAATCGGATGGCAGACGCTCTTGCTACGCTTGCTTCCATGATTGTGGTCAGATGGTGGAATGAAGTCCCCAACATTACTGTGATGCGCTTGGACAGACCAGCTCACACATTTGCAATCGAAGAAGTGAAAGATGACAAGCCTTGGTATTTTAATATCAAGAATTTCCTCCAGAACCAGGTCTACCCGCCTGGGGCATCTGTGAAAGATAGGAAAACTTTGAGAAGGTTGTCAGGCAGTTTCTACCTCAGTGGTGAAGTATTGTATAAGAGAAATTTCGATATGGTTTTGCTCAGATGCGTGGATAGACACGAAGCAAACCTATTGATGACTGAGGTCCATGAGGGTTCATTTGATACTCTTTCCAATGGACATGCCATGGCTAAGAAAATGTTGAGAGCAGGCTACTATTGGCTGACAATGGAGTCTGACTGTTGCAAGTATGTGAAGAAATGTCACAAGTGTCAAATTTATGCGGATAAGATTCATATTCCTCCGACACTCCTGAATGTGATTTCATCACCATGGCCTTTCTCTATGTGGGGAATCGACATGATTGGCATGATTGAGCCGAAAGTGTCTAACGGACATCGGTTTATTCTCGTAGCAATTGATTACTTCACCAAATGGGTTGAAGCCGCTTCGTACGCGAATGTAACCAGGCAGGTGGTCGTGAAGTTTATCAAGAGCCAGCTGATTTGCCGTTATGGTGTGCCAGAGAGGATCATTACTGATAATGGATCTAATCTGAACAACAAGATGATGGATGAAATGTGCGCTGAATTCAAGATTGCACACCATAATTCCTCTCCCTACAGACCTAAGATGAATGGGGCTGTTGAAGCTGCTAATAACAATATATCAAGAGGATTATCCAGAAGATGACTGTCATGTACAAAGATTGGCATGAGATACTGCCATTTGCTTTGCATGGATATCGTACATCTGTACGCACTTCAACAGGGGCAACCCCTTTCTCTCTTGTTTATGGCATGGAAGCCGTTCTCCCAGTAGAGGTGGAGATCCCATCAATGAGAGTCTTGATGGAAGCCAAGTTGACTGATGCTGAATGGATTCAGAGTCGTTATGACCAGTTGAATTTGATTGAAGAGAAGCGATTAACTGCCATGTGTCATGGTCAGTTATATCAGTAGAGAATGAAGAAAGCATTCGATAAGAAGGTCAAGCCTCGTGTGTTCAGAGAAGGCGACCTCGTGCTCAAGAAAGTCTTGTCTTTCGCGCCCGATTCCAGGGGCAAGTGGACTCCAAACTACGAGGCGGTGCTTTGATGCTTAGAACAATGGATGGGGAGTGTCGCACCTCGAAAAAATGGGGATACGACTACAAAGCGAAGCGCGATCGCACGCTCGCAATGATGGACTGAACAGAGTCGCCACCGAACTTTATTTATTCCTAAAAAGGAAAGGGAAAATATCGATAAAACCCAAGACAAAAGAAAGGATAAGATATGGTCATCGCACCCAATATCAGGGTTCGGGAGTCGATTACGCAAGGGGAAGGTATTAGCACCCCTCACATCTGTTGTACTCAATGGGAACCATTAGGTCGGTTGTGTGCGTTAATGTTAGTTTGAAATGTTAGGCTTTTCGAATTATTGGGTGGGAAAGAAAGAATAGAAGAGAGAAGAAATGTTTTTGGATTTTTTAACGAAGGACTAAACCTAAGTTTTTTATTAGTGGGCCTGACAAGATTTAAAAATCCTGCTCCTACGTATCTCAAAAGAGAAATCAAGGCTTACGTAGTTCTGGGTAGAAAATGTTTGTTGGTTGGTCGATTTTAGCGAAAGCTATACTGTATTAATCGACGAAAACATTGTTTTACCCAAAACAGATGAGGAGTGGACGCATACCACACATCGAACGGATTTATAAATCTACATTCGGAAAAAGCGTCATTTATCTCTACTCAACAATCGTGGCCGAAACATTGTTTTATATCACTTAAGACAAGATACCTTTCGTTTATGAAAAAGGTTTTTGATTAATTGCACGGCGGCGAGAAAGAGTTTGATTGGTTGGATGTATTTTGAGTGATGGCGAGAACTTGGATGAGCGAGATATACATCTCGAATCCTAACCTCAGGAGTGCATGGTATACACCATGTTCCATTTCCATCTTTATTGAAAGAGGTTAAGATAGGAATTAAGTATTTTGGACTTTGTTGTGAAAATAACTTGACCTAGATCAAGTATTGATGGACGTTTAAGAGAAATTTGAATGAGTGTTTGAGAGAAAATAAAGTAGATAAACTTGGATGATGGCGAGAGCTAGGATTGGCGAGATATACATCTCGAATCCTAGTCTCAGGAGTGCGTGGTATACACCACGTTCCATTTCCACATTTATTGAAAAAGTCTTGAATATGAATTAATATTTTTTGAGTTTTTATTAGAAAAAATGGCTTGACGTTGGATCAAGCATTTGATGAAGCTTGAGAGAAACGGAATAGAAGGGAGGAATGAGTTGATTTGTTTATTGAGAAAAACACTCGACGTTGGATCGAGTCATAATTTTTTGTATTTTTTTGAAATTTGTTGATTTTATTCTTGTGTTAGTAGCTAACTAAACAACCAAACAATAAAGAAATAAAATAGTACAAGATTATTACACATCGGGGGAGTGGGGTACATTTTGTCAAATGAGGATAAAAAAATTATGAAATAAATAAATCGGACCCAAACAAATAATGCATGAGTGTAAGTGCAAGAGAACCGACTCATTGTAAGAAAGCCCAAGAGTAAGCTATGTGAGGTTGACGGCGATGCTTAAAAAAGCAATCGACTTACAAGGGTGTGAAAAATGGGCTCGATATTAAATCGAGAAAAGTATGATTTTTATAGTTTTCAAATGGTTTCGAACACATGATGCAATTAAAAGAAAAACAAATCTATAGTATTAAACAATAATAAAAAACAATGAGTAATAAAGCATAAATATAAAAGAAAATGTTAAAAACAAAACTACACATAGAGGAATCAAACCCACTACACTAAACACCTAAACACCACTCCCCACCTCCAGACCACTAACCAACTAATTGTCATTTTAGTACTAACTTAAATATATAAGCTAAGATAAATTAAAAAAGAATTAAAAATAAAATAAAAAACTAATAAATAAGAAACTGTTGGACTACCCTAATTAAACCTAATTAAACTAATCTAAATTAAAAATCCTAATTAATCAGATTAACTCCTAATTATGATCCTAAAAAAATCTAATATTCTAAACTAATATTTTTTTACTCTAAACCTAAATCTAATTTTAAATTTTTAATTATATCCTAAAAAATCTAATATTCTAAACTAATATTATTTTATTCTAAACCTAAATCTAATTTTAAATTTCTAATTATATCCTAAAAAATCTAATATTCTAAACCAATATTATTTTACTCTAAACCTAAATCTAATTTTAATTTCTAATTATATCCTAAAAAATCTAATATTCTAAACTAATATAATTTTATTCTAAACCTAAATCTAATTTTAAATTTCTAATTATATCCTAAAAAATCTAATATTCTAAACCAATATTATTTTACACTAAACCTAAATCTAATTTTAAAATTCTAATTATATCGTAAAAAATATAATATTCTAAACTAATATTATTTTATTCTAAACCTAAATCTAATTTTAAATTTCTAATTATATCCTAAAAAATCTAATATTCTAAACCAATATTATTTTACTCTAAACCTAAATCTAATTTTAAAATTCTAATTATATCCTAAAAAATCTAATATTCAAATCCCTAATTGATATTCTAAACTAATTACCTAATATTCTTAATTAGCCTATTATATACTTAAGAAAAATTCTAAATTTCAATCAAAAGCTAATTGCAGGGAGTAGTCTGTTTGGGCTTTAGTTCAAACCAAACCCAAACCCCCATGAGTTAGTATTCAATACGATGCCAAAAAAATGCTTATGCAAATAAGTTACGAAAATAACTCAAAGTGAGAAGCGCTTATGCAAATAAGCTATGAAAACAAATCGTGGGTTTACGTTCACAATAGCAAACATCACACTCGTATCAGAGCATCACGCTCTCACTGGCTCAGTATTACTCTCAGCCTTCACTCTAACTCACCTCTCTCACTCACCGCCGCTCTTCACTTCTCTCATCCTATAACGCAAAGGTCCAAGGTTTAAAGAGAAACAAGAAGAAAAAAGCCTCACCTTTGGTGAAAACTACGGAGACGATGAAGCTTCAAACCTCCCCCCTTTCGCCTCTTCAAAAGGTTTGTTCTTGATTGTTTTTTTTTTATTTAGGGTTTTCTGTTTGGCCGCCTCCCTCTCTCAATTTTTTCGTTTTTCCTCCCCCCTTACTGATTTCTTCTCTTCCCCTTTTATCTCTCCTGATTAGGGTTTGAATAGGTATCTTTGGGTGTTACAAGAAGTTACTCTGCAAAGTTCCTTTTGGTGCTCAGAAATTTAAGTGGCCTTTTTGATGCTAGAATCGGAACGGTAATCTGAGCATGAACTTTCTCCTTGAATTTTGTCTTAATTCCAAATTTGGGAATTTTTGCAATTTCTACAGTTTGGTAATTATTTTGTTTACTGCAGTGAAGATTGGAGGTGAGGGAACGTGAAGCTAGTTGATCCGTTGGACTATTGCCTTGTTGGGAAACATTTCTCAGGACATCCATGGCTTTAGCAACTTTAGCCTTGAGAGCATCAGGTGATTCTATCGAATGCAAAACTTCAGGCTGATCCATCTCCAAAAGCATGCCGGTAACCTCCCTGCGGCACCGACGAGCAGATGAACTGGTTGAGGTAAGTGCATTATGTCCTCTTTTAGACTGGTACCTCCTGCTGTAGCCATAACATGGATTTTCAAAATATCCTGATCAATTTTTTTATGCAGGAATGATTTCGGTTATCACAGGGGTGAAGAAAAACCTTTTTCTCCAGAGGAAATATTATCTATGATCCTCGCAAACATGCGGGAAAACGCAGAGAGACTTTGGAGACACCTATCAAAAATGCAGTGATTACAGTTCCGGCCTATTTCAAAGATTCTCAGCGAAAAGCCAATATAAATACTGGTGTTATTGCAGGCTTGAATGCAGATGATCAATGAACCAACTGCTGCTACCCTTGCATATGGCCAATGTAAGTATAGCGTTTGATCCTGACCATGGTGTGTTCACGGCTTATAATTTTCTAACTGCATTTGTCACTTCTGGTTTTTTCTCACTTGTCTGCTATAGTCATCTTCTGTTTTTTCTTGATTTGTGAAGTGAAGAATTTGTACGAGCAACACGTTTGTCCTTGAAACAAAACTCATCTGCTCGTAACTTCTTTCAGGTTGCCATCTTAACATGTCGTGAGCAAGTGGTGCTAGCCATTCCAAGTCTAAAATCTGTGGGCTCATCTTCAGTTGAAAGCCAACTGTCCCACCCAACTGCCGATTTGGTTGAAAGCTTACTGTCTCACTTGGTTTCTGATTAGTTAGACGATCCCAGCCCATAATGTGCGGCAATGCAAAACTGCAAGCTGTCTTCATCACAGAGAACTCAGCAGTTGTAACAGGAACACTGAAATTCCTTTTTCAAAACTGCTGTGTCGATCTTTTTGTGGCGGTTAAATCCAAGGGCTTCATAATGATTCAGACTCTTCAATATCCTTCTCATTTCATCAATTTAATTTGTTTGCTCTCTAACAACTTTATTGACCAAAAGTTCTTTCTGCTTATCAACAACTGATACAGTGACTGCAGGTTGTGGTGGTCACAATGTCACAAAACTCAAAGATGTCGGCAAGCACAGATGCAGCAACGAGTCCGCTTATGTGAGCCATATCCATCATAAGGAAGGCACCTATGCTACCTGCAATTTTTTTCTAGAGCGGGGATAATCAATGTCTCGAGGGTGAGCACTAACTCCAGGAGTGTTTGCCGTTTTCTGGCCAACAGCTGCCAAAATGCTACAATTTGGGATAATTGCAACCTGAGAAAGACGCCCATTATCCAAAGCTTGACGAAATCTTGATTGCAATGCCTCGGCAACAGCTTTTACTTTCGTCTCGGGGACAGCAAAGCATACAGAATGCTCACTACTAGCCTGGAACACCGGCCATTCCAGTTCCCTCAACATTTACAAGTGCCAAGTTGTCTATTGTTGCAAATCCTTTGACTAAATTTTGCAGGTTTGCCATATCTTCATTATCATGCTGGTTTTACTACTTCTGTTGATTTAAATTGCAAGCTATTGATTTTTTTTGCGACAATTGGTACTCCTGGGATCGCATTTGGCAGGTTGTTATAGCAGAACTTGTTGTGTTTGATGTTGTCTGCTGATGAGGATTGTTGCAGGTTATGGTTAGTCATTTCAGTGTAACAAGCCCCACAAAGCTCCCTGTTACCAGAAGTACCAGGTGGAACACACTTGCACCTCACACAACAAGTTCCACATGATATGTTACACAAGTTAGGCCTTGAATGTACACCGCATCTCGAACCGCACAAACCTCCACAATCTATGTCTTGCATTAGCCTTCTATTGCCGTCTCGCACAGTAAGCAACTCATTAGGTAGCTGAAGTTCTTCATCATCTTCTTTTTTCATTTCTATCTCATGCTCAGATGAAACCTGCATCAGATTAGAGAGGCATACTAGAAGCAACAAACCCAGCACGAAAAGGTTACACAATGCCAATGCAGGATATTGTAGCAGTTATATGAAATGGATTATTGGTTGATTATTGAATGAATTGTGACTACATTTCCTTGCTTTGTTGCAGATTATGCCAACTTTGCGGTCCTGATCCGGTTGTTACGCATTGCAGACCGGCGCCAGCATACAACTAGCGGGCAATGTTGTTCTGCAGCATGTTGGCTTCCTGAATAAAGCAGAATTTATGATAGGCTCGTGGTTGATTAGATTGATGCATTGCAAACTGGTTTTGGCTCGTAAACGGCTTGTTGAGTATGGCCATGGTTAGGATTGGTAGCTCTGAATTTGGTAGGCGGCAAAGTTGCAAGATTTAGGATTATTTGTGTTAGCTTTTTGGATTAACAGTGTACACATTTTGAATAGAAACTTCAGGTTTTTTTTGCCAAAACTTATTGCAGATTGTTTTGATCTATAAAATGATGATTCACTATTAATATCATTATTACTACTATGACAAATGTTGGCCACCAATGCTTCCAAAAGATGCTCTGGAGTTGATTGACTAGTGTTAACTACATCTGGCACATCCGCAATTTTCACATCTTGATTAACCCTTTGTCCAATATCATCCTTATTTTGCAAATCAGTTTCTTCTTTATTCCATGGCAAAAGTGAAAGGCAGCGAACCAACCCGGCAAAAGTATCCTTTAGTTTTTCTTTGTCTTGTAAATGGTATTGGTTCTTCCTTAGGATATCCTCATAATTCTGAAAAATCTTTTCTGTATAAGAAGAAAAGGAAGGAGGATAATACTCAAGAGTAAGGTCTAAGAAATCAAATGCCATGAACCGAATGTCATCTGCCAAATGAGTCATTGCATTAAATATGTAAGCCATCATTAGAGAAGTGATCGGCTCTTGATTATCCTCTTTACAACTAGGTAAAAATCACTAGTTTTAAAAAAATATAATAATTTCCGAACCACTTTATCATTATCACTAATACGCTCTCGGAGTTTTTCTACAACACGGTACTAGTGCGACGTCAGTTCTTCTGGATGTTTACTGAAGAAGTTCTTTTAAAGTCAAACCCTTCTTATTTTTTTTTATGATAACGGGCCTTCTAAACCCATTTTGCTTCTTCCTCCTGGTTTGAGACAAATTGTATTGGAGATTAACACCGGCGTCGGAGTCGGAGAAAGACGACGGACAGTTGGAGGTCCTGAGTGAATACTGAATTCATGAATTGAGTGTTGCTGTTTTGTTGCGGGACTGAGATAAACTTTTTTCATTTGAATTGCTCATGATGTATGCCATGAAGTTTGATGTATGTAACATAAAATGTATAGGAATAACCAGTGTTTATATATAAAAAAATGGATTTGGGAATGGATGGTTGCCTTTGGTTATGAAAGTATGCAAACGAACCTTAGGCCAAGTGCCAAACAAAAATGAAAAAAAAATGGAAAAAATTCAGGATCAAAATCGGGGTATGACAGTTGCCCCTATTTAAGTATCTTCAACTAGAGAATATGAAGCAGGACACTCTTCATATGATCATAGTGGGAGATGGTTAAATACTAAGAAGACCCGGGTTTTGATCTTGAATCCCTATGACATGATGTGATATGATATGATATGATATGACATGATATGCATGGATGCGTGATTTTTTTTGTAATTTTTTATCTGATAGGGATATGGTGGACCCTTGACAGGATATGCTACTAGATAGACCAATCTGTGGGGAAAGCTAATGATCCACAAGGAGGCAGACAAATGGGGTAAAAAACACCTTGCTGGGGAAACAAAACCTGCTGGAGAATCAGACACAATCGGGGATTATTCAAAGTGAGATTTGATAAATGACACTTAGAATACAAGGGATTTCGGTAGTAAGTTCACACGTGACTTACTAAACCCGAATAAGAAAAAAAAGTCACCGCAGGTTCAGATATGACCTGACAATGCTGGGGAATATTAATAATTTCTGACAGCAGGTTCAGACATGACCTAACAAACTCAGAAAAATTCAAGAAGAGCGTATCAACAGGTTCATATATGACCTGATAATACTGACACAAATCATAGAGAAAGACTCTTCATAGCAGGTTGAGATATGACCTGACACTAGAATAAGGGTTCAACAACAGGTTCATACATGACCTGAATGGTATTGAACAAACAGAGAAAAGTCTTCAGAGCAGGTTCAAGTATGACCTGACACTGGAATAAGGGTTCAACAACAGGTCCATACATGACTTGAATGGTATTGAACAAATAGGGAAAGAATCTTCAGAACAGGTTCAAGTATGACCTGACACCGGAATAAAAGTTCAACAACAGATTTAGATATGACCTGAATAGTATTGAACAAAACTGGAAAAAACTCTTCAGAGCAGGTTCAAGTATGACCTGACCCGGAATAAAAGTTCAACAACAGGTTCATATATGATTTGAATGGTATTGAACAAAAATGGAAAAACTCTTCAGAGCAGGTTCAAGTATGACCTGACCCCGGAATAAAAGTTCAACAACAGATTCATATATGACCTGAATGGTATTGAACAAAAATTGGAAAGACTCTTCAGAGCAGGTTCAAGTATGACCTGACCCCGGAATAAGGGTTCAACAACAGGTCCATACATGACCTGAATGGTATTGAACAAATAGGGAAAGAATCTTCAGAACAGGTTCAAGTATGACCTGACACCGGAATAAAAGTTCAACAACAGATTTAGATATGACCTGAATAGTATTGAACAAAACTGGAAAAACTCTTCAGAGCAGGTTCAAGTATGACCTGACCCCGGAATAAAAGTTCAACAACAGGTTCATATATGATTTGAATGGTATTGAACAAAAATGGAAAAACTCTTCAGAGCAGGTTCAAGTATGACCTGACCCCGGAATAAAAGTTCAACAACAGATTCATATATGACCTGAATGGTATTGAACAAAAATTGGAAAGACTCTTCAGAGCAGGTTCAAGTATGACCTGACCCCGGAATAAGGGTTCAACAACAGGTCCATACATGACCTGAATGGTATTGAACAAATAGGGAAAGAATCTTCAGAACAGGTTCAAGTATGACCTGACACCGGAATAAAAGTTCAACAACAGATTTAGATATGACCTGAATAGTATTGAACAAAACTGGAAAAACTCTTCAGAGCAGGTTCAAGTATGACCTGACCCCGGAATAAAAGTTCAACAACAGGTTCATATATGATTTGAATGGTATTGAACAAAAATGGAAAAACTCTTCAGAGCAGGTTCAAGTATGACCTGACCCCGGAATAAAAGTTCAACAACAGATTCATATATGACCTGAATGGTATTGAACAAAAATTGGAAAGACTCTTCAGAGCAGGTTCAAGTATGACCTGACCCTGGAATAAGGGTTCAACAACAGGTCCATACATGACCTGAATGGTATTGAACAAATAGGGAAAGAATCTTCAGAACAGGTTCAAGTATGACCTGACACCGGAATAAAAGTTCAACAACAGATTCAGATATGACCTGAATAGTATTGAACAAAACTGGAAAAACTCTTCAGAGCAGGTTCAAGTATGACCTGACCCCGGAATAAGGGTTGAACGACAGGTTCATATATGACCTGAATGGTATTGAACAAAAATGGAAAAACTCTTCAGAGCAGGTTCAAGTATGACCTGACCCCGGAATAAAGCTTAATAACAGGTTCATACATGACCTGAATAGGATTGAACAAAAATTGGAAAAACTCTTCAGAGCAAGTTCAAGTATGACCTGACCCCGGAATAAAAGTTCAACAACAGGTTCATACATGACCTGAATAGTATTGAACAAAACTTGGATTTGAAAATGACTGCGAAAACCGGATGTGGGTTTAAGGGCACCAAATACAAACTAGAATCAAAGGTCAAAGGATCTAGGATCGACAACAAGACCTGGGTCAATGCAAAATGAGCACGAAGTACATTTCGGCTATGCATGATTTGAATTTCCTTTTTATGCACGATATATGAATGATCATGATTATGAGAATGCTGACACTGGGCAGACTGGGAGTTTGTAAAGGCTTTTTATGGAAGCTCATGATTCCTCAACACCGAGAACTCAACCAAACATTTTATGATAGATGTTGTCAAAGGAGGATTATATCCAGTTTGGTGGCCACAGCTTAGCCAATGGATCCTTTTGGAGGATTAATGAATCGTGCTAGCATAATTTTCGGGCACTCATCTTAAACTCAATAGTTGTTGACATATGGCAGAATTTGTTTGAACAGTTTGAAAGCATTAAGAGAGAAGTTTTGCCCCTCTGTGGCTCATCTTTCCCCAGTTTGTTGGGACTTTGGAAATGTTCACCTTGAAAGTGAGTTTGGAAACAACTTGCCATGAGACTACCTCGAGATGGCTTGCCCCAAGTGTTTGAAACTTGCAGTGGTCTGAACTTGACTAACCAAATGTTGGAATGGTAGACTCTTGATTGACTGTCCTTTGGATAGTTGGACTTATTGAGCTCTAAGGTGGCTTGCCCCAGTCTAAGTCTTGAAGCAAATTACTCTTGGTTAACTGAACCATGGAGTGATTGGACTTACTGAGCTCTGAGGTGGCTTATCTCGGTCTGATTCTTGAAGCAGATTACTCTTGGCTAGATGACCCTTAGGGTGATTAGCTCGAATTAACTGATGCTCAAAGTGATTTGCCCCTGAATAGACTTTTTTCACTCCATCAAGTTCCTCAACTGTGTATTGAATTTCTTTGATGCCAAGTGTTGAATCACAAATAAGATTGTTCATTTGAAAATGGTAATTTAATTCAATACTTATGCCAAAATTTGAAATCAAAGTTTATTGATATGAATGGGTGAAATACAATGAAAGAGTCGTTGATAAGAACACAATGGTGATCGAGTCATTCACAGTATGCAAGTTGGTGCCATCAAATGATTTACAAAAATTGTATGGAGTCAAGTTAACACCACCTTGTTATAATATGCTTTCAAAATAAACCCTGCCTCAATTAGGTCTTTTAAGGGTTGTAACGTGGTCTGGTTCACGGTTTTTTTGAAACAAAAGGATATAAGGCTCAAAATTATTTTTACCCACCCTTTCTTCTTGATGATCTCCAGTTCCTATGTTCAGTTAATTCGATACACGCATTCGACTTCCAAGAGGGTTCGAAGGTGTGATGGGGATTCAAGACGGATTTTCTTGAAATGGCAGTCCCCTTATTTTATTTTTGTTAAGGATTTAATGACCTCTTTTGATTGATTTTCTTTATTCCCTATTTTTGCCTGGACCGTTTTTTTGAAGCTTTCGGTCCATCGGGATGCCCTAACTTTTGCCTAAGTCCTTTTGTGGTATTTGACTTAGCGGACTTTTTCTATTTTTTTTACGTGTTGACTGCCACATTATTGGTGGATGAGGATCTACCAAACACTAACTTTAGCTTTTCTCAACTTCTTTGACACTTCAACATGTGCATGAAGGATAGCATGTGGTTGAACCTCATTGGAGTGTGTCCATATGGATGACTTTTGAAAGATCGAATGCACGATCAAAATATCTGAACACAACTACCCTGCCCCAGGTTAAGATTAAGGGTTTTAGATCCGAAATAAACACCAACTTCTAGGCTCAAAGTGGTTGTCTAGGGATTAACTCCTTATCACTCCAGTGTTTAGGGATTTGAAACAATGCCTTACATCATCGACAAGGTTTTACTCAAAAGCATACCAAAACAATTTCAGGTGTTTCGTTTTCATCATCCTCCTTCCAATCTTTGTTAACACAACGATTTGATAAACAAAAGTGAATGAGAGGAGAATTTTTGTTTTTTAACATAAATGAAAAACGAGTGAATACGAATGGATCAATTCAAAAGATGCATCAACATTTCATTAATCTTACCAATTCAAATAAAACAACAATGTTTAAAAGCAAATAACAACCAACATGCAAAGAAACTACAAAAGAAGTGTTGAAACAACCAAATGATTGCCAGCTTTAGGGAATTGATTTCTTCAAACTTGAAGATTGGGATCAACCAGCTTTTTGACATGATGATCTTCAAATTCTTTTCTTTCAATCTCATCGTCGAACGCAACCCTCTTGGATCCACTACTCACTTCTCCTTTTCTTTCATTGGTATGGGTCGTGACATTGGAAATCCAAGATGGTATCTCAATGCTCTTACCAGGAAATAATGATAGCTCATTAGCCACATCCCTGACATCTTCCTTGTGGAACAAAACCTTGAGGGTTTTCTAGGGTCCTTTCCCTTTCTCATTACCTGGCCCAGAAATCAAGGTATATGTACTTGAGCCTTCCTCCTTGAGTGTTAGTGACCCTATGTCAATCAATCTTTGCAGATTGAGCTTAAAACTCTTGCATTCCTCGATAGAGTGCCCCATTGTTCCAGTATGGTATTCGCACTTGATCTTCGGGTGATCTTCTTCAAAGACTAAGCTCTTCTTGTTAATCAGTCCTCGTACCAAGGCTTTTAGCGCACAACAAGAATCTAGGTCATGTCCCAATGCCCCTTTATGGAATTCACACGTTGCATTTGGATTGTACCATGGTAGGTATGGTGACACAGGCGTGAGAGCTAGAGGGGTCACCGAAGCATTCTGGATCAGTAGCGGGTAGAGCTTGCTATATGGCACCGGAATCGAGTCATTGTGATTCTTGTTCCTCTTGTTCTGATTCTGATTTTTGTTTTGAACCTGGTTTTGGTGACTTTAAGGAGCAATAGCCAGAGGATGTTGATGATGACGCCTTGAGGGAGGTCCATATTTTGGTAAATGAGGAGTTGCCACATAACATTTCCCTTGACTTGGGGTAACACCAGATGGATGTGGCGTAGTAGCTCTCTTTGTTGCAGCAGTGTATATTGGGTGACCCTCTTTTCCCAACAAGACTTGCAGGGTTTCCAAGACCCATCTCATTTGGATCTTCAAAAGATTAAGTTCCTCATTCAGTGCTTCTTGGCTTTTCCTTAGCTCGTCCATCATCTCCTGAGACATGGTTCTTTATTCTAAACGCGTGTTAGGAATCACTTTGCTGATCACGGACAAAGGATGGATGAGTTTTTTTTGGTATTTTGTCTGGAAAATGACATGCATTATGATGCGATGCAAATGCAATGGAATGCGAATGAATGCAATGCAAGCCATGCACATTTGTTTTTTCTTTTATACACGGGCCAAAAGCCCGAGGTACTGATGAATCTGATTGTTTTCCAAGAATAGGTTCTCACCGGGTAAGATCTAAGGTTTTGTTACAAAGGATCCCCAGAGTCATTGATTCACAAGAATGTTTTAGGCTTACGGAAAATACTTTCCGGTCGTCAACTCCATCAAGGGAATCTATTCTGGGTGAGGTTCTCGTACCGACCCTTATAAAGTATTCACCTCGGGAGTCCGTACTACGCAACCAATCGACTGGGTTCTAGACGGGGTACTCAGAGTCATGGATTCAAAAGACTGTTTGACGCTTACGGAAAATACTTTCCGATCGTCAACTCCATCTAGAGAATCTATTCTGAGCGAGGTTCTCGTATCGATCCTTACGAAGCATCCACCTCGGGAACCCATACTACGCAACCATCACTTCTAGTTGGTCAAAGTTCAATGTTCTAAAGGGTTCTTAGAGTCATTGACCCCTTTGAAACATTGAAGCTTATGAGGTATACACCTCGGGCAACAATATTTGCAAAAGAATCTACTCTAAGTGAGTTTCTCGTACTGACTCTTACGAAGTATTCACCTCGGGAGTCCGTACTACTTAACCATCGTCCTATCTTATGTTTTTTTTCCACTCTAGACTCGGGTGTAGAGTCTTTCCCACATGGTTTGCAATCAAATACCCAAGTACCAACAATCACAATAGAACCAATATACAACATATATCAATATAACAATAAAGATATTAAAAGCAATAAATAAGGGAAAAGCCATAAAATTAAACAAACAAAGGCACACAAACATCCTAACTAGGCTTGACTCGCTTAGGATTTATAATCCCCAGCAGAGTCGCCATCTGTCGCACCTCGAAAAAATGGGGATACGACTACAAAGCGAAGCGCGATCGCACGCTCGCAATGATGGACTGAACAGAGTTGCCACCGAACTTTATTTATTCCTAAAAAGGAAAGGGAAAATATCGATAAAACCCAAGACAAAAGAAAGGATAAGATATGGTCATCGCAACCAATATCAGGGTTTGGGAGTCGATTACGCAAGGGGAAGGTATTAGCACCCCTCACGTTCGTTGTACTCAACGGGAACCATTAGGTCGGTTGTGTGCGTTAATGTTAGTTTGAAATGTTAGGCTTTTCGAATTATTGGGTGGGAAAGAAAGAATAAAAGAGAGAAGAAATGTTTTTGGATTTTTTAACGAAGGACTAAACCTAAGTTTTTTATTAGTGGGCCTGACAAGATTTAAAAATCCTGCTCCTACGTATCTCAAAAGAGAAATCAAGGCTTACGTAGTTCTGGGTAGAAAATGTTTGTTGGTTGGTCGATTTTAGCGAAAGCTATACTGTATTAATCGACGAAAACATTTTTTACCCAAAACAGATGAGGAGTGGACACATACCACACATCGAACGGATTTATAAATCTACATTCGGAAAAAGCGTCATTTATCTCTACTCAACAATCGTGGCCGAAACATTGTTTTATATCACTTAAGACAAGATACCTTTCGTTTATGAAAAAGGTTTTTGATTAATCGCACGGCGGCGAGAAAGAGTTTGATTGGTTGGATGTATTTTGAGTGATGGCGAGAACTTGGATGAGCGAGATATACATCTCGAATCCTAGCCTCAGGAGTGCATGGTATACACCATGTTCCATTTCCATCTTTATTGAAAGAGGTTAAGATAGGAATTAAGTATTTTGGACTTTGCTGTGAAAATAACTTGACCTAGATCAAGTATTGATGGACGTTTAAGAGAAATTTGAATGAGTGTTTGAGAGAAAATAAAGTAGATAAACTTGGATGATGGCGAGAGCTAGGATTGGCGAGATATACATCTCGAATCCTAGTCTCAGGAGTGCGTGGTATACACCACGTTCCATTTCCACATTTATTGAAAAAGTCTTGAATATGAATTAATATTTTTTGAGTTTTTATTAGAAAAAATGGCTTGACGTTGGATCAAGCATTTGATGAAGTTTGAGAGAAACGGAATATAAGGGAGGAATGAGTTGATTTGTTTATTGAGAAAAACACTCGACGTTGGATCGAGTCATAATTTTTTGTATTTTTTGAAATTTGTTGATTTTATTCTTGTGTTAGTAGCTAACTAAACAACCAAACAATAAAGAAATAAAATAGTACAAGATTATTACACATCGGGGTAGTGGGGTACATTTTGTCAAATGAGGATAAAAAAATTATGAAATAAATAAATCGGACCCAAACAAATAATGCATGAGTGTAAGTGCAAGAGAACCGACTCATTGTAAGAAAGCCCAAGAGTAAGCTATGTGAGGTTGACGGCGATGCTTAAAAAAGCAATCGACTTACAAGGGTGTGAAAAATGGGCTCGATATTAAATCGAGAAAAGTATGATTTTTATAGTTTTCAAATGGTTTCGAACACATGATGCAATTAAAAGAAAAACAAATCTATATTATTAAACAATAATAAAAAACAATGAGTAATAAAGCATAAATATAAAAGAAAATGTTCAAAACAAAACTACCCATAGAGGAATCGAACCCACTACACTAAACACCTAAACACCACTCCCCTCCACCAGACAACTAACCAACTAATTGTCATTTTAGTACTAACTTAAATATATAAGCTAAGATAAATTAAAAAAGAATTAAAAATAATAAAAAAACTAATAAATAAGAAACTAATGGACTACCCTAATTAAACCTAATTAAACTAATCAAAATTAAAAATCCTAATTAATCAGATTAACTCCTAATTATGATCCTAAAAAAATCTAATATTCTAAACTAATATTATTTTACTCTAAACCTAAATCTAATTTTAAATTTGTAATTATATCCTAAAAAATCTAATATTCTAAACTAATATTATTTTATTCTAAACCTAAATCTAATTTTAAATTTCTAATTATATCCTAAAAAATCTAATATTCTAAACCAATATTATTTTACACTAAACCTAAATCTAATTTTAAATTTCTAATTATATCCTAAAAAATCTAATATTCTAAACTAATATAATTTTATTCTAAACCTAAATCTAATTTTAAATTTCTAATTATATCCTAAAAAATCTAATATTCTAAACCAATATTATTTTACACTAAACTAAATCTAATTTTAAAATTCTAATTATATCCTAAAAATCTAATATTCTAAACTAATATTATTTATTCTAAACCTAAATCTAATTTTAAATTTCTAATTATATCCTAAAAAATCTAATATTCTAAACCAATATTATTTTACTCTAAACCTAAATCTAATTTAAAATTCTATTTATATCCTAAAAATCTAATATTCAAATCCCTAATTGATATTCTAAACTAATTACCTAATATTCTTAATTAGCCTATTATATACTTAAGAAAAATTCTAAATTTCAATCAAAAGATAATTGCAGGGAGTAGTCTGTTTGGGCTTTAGTTCAAACCAAACCCAAACCCCCATGAGTCAGTATTCAATACGATGCCAAAAAAATGCTTATGCAAATAAGTTACGAAAATAACTCAAAGTGAGAAGCGCTTATGCAAATAAGCTATGAAAACAAATTGTGGGTTTACGTTCACAATAGCAAACATCACACTCGTATCAGAGCATCACGCTCTCACTGGCTCAGTATTGCTCTCAGCCTTCACTCTAACTCACCTCTCTCACTCACCGCCGCTCTTCACTTCTCTCATCCTATAACACAAAGGTCCAAGGTTTAAAGAGAAACAAGAAAAAAAAAGCCTCACCTTTGGTGAAAACTACGGAGACGATGAAGCTTCAAACCTCCCCCCTTTCGCCTCTTCAAAAGGTTTGTTCTTGATTGATTTTTATTTATTTAGGGTTTTCTGTTTGGCCGCCTACCTCTCTCAATTTTTTCGTTTTTCCTCCCCCCTTACTGATTTCTTCTCTTCCCCTTTTATCTCTCCTGATTAGGGTTTGAATAGGTATCTTTGGGTGTTACAAGAAGTTACTCTGCAAAGTTCCTTTTGGTGCTCAGAAATTTAAGTGGCCTTTTTGATGCTAGAATCGGAACGGTAATCTGAGCATGAACTTTCTCCTTGAATTTTGTCTTAATTCCAAATTTGGGAATTTTTGCAATTTCTACAGTTTGGTAACTATTTTGTTTACTGCAGTGAAGATTAGAGGTGAGGGAACGTGAAGCTAGTTGATCCGTTGAACTATTGCCTTGTTGGGAAACATTTCTCAGGACATCCATGGCTTTAGCAACTTTAGCCTTGAGAGCATCAGGTGATTCTATCGAATGCAAAACTTCAGGCTGATCCATCTCCAAAAGCATGCCGGTAACCTCCCTGCGGCACCGACGAGCAGATGAACTGGTTGAGGTAAGTGCATTATGTCCTCTTTTAGACTGGTACCTCCTGCTGTAGCCATAACTTGGATTTTCAAAATATCCCGATCAATTTGTTTTTATGCAGGAATGATTTCGGTTATCACAGGGGTGAAGAAAAACCTTTTTCTCCAGAGGAAATATTATCTATGATCCTCGCAAACATGCGGGAAAACGCAGAGAGACTTTGGAGACACCTATCAAAAATGCAGTGATTACAGTTCCGGCCTATTTCAAAGATTCTCAGCGAAAAGCCAATATAAATACTGGTGTTATTGAAGGCTTGAATGCAGATGATCAATGAACCAACTGCTGCTACCCTTGCATATGGCCAATGTAAGTATAGCGTTTGATCCTGACCATGGTGTGTTCACGGCTTATGATTTTCTAACTGCATTTGTCACTTCTGGTTTTTTCTCACTTGTCTGCTATAGTCATCTTCTGTTTTTTCTTGATTTGTGAAGTGAAGAATTTGTACGAGTAACACGTTTGTCCTTGAAACAAAACTCATCTGCTCGTAACTTCTTTCAGGTTGCCATCTTAACATGTCGTGAGCAAGTGGTGCTAGCCATTCCAAGTCTAAAATCTGTGGGCTCATCTTCAGTTGAAAGCCAACTTTCCCACCCAACTGCCGATTTGGTTGAAAGCTTACTGTCTCACTTGGTTTCTGATTAGTTAGACGATCCCAACCCATAATGTGCGGCAATGCAAAACTGCAAGTTGTCTTCATCACAGAAAACTCAGCAGTTGTAACAGGAACACTGAAATTCCTTTTTCAAAACTGCTGTGTCGATCTTTTTGTGGCGGTTAAATCCAAGGGCTTCATAATGATTCAGACTCTTCAATATCCTTCTCATTTCATCAATTTAATTTGTTTGCTCTCTAACAACTTTATTGACCAAAAGTTCTTTCTGCTTATCAACAACTGATACGGTGACTGCAGGTTGTGGTGGTCACAATGTCACAAAACTCAAAGATGTCGGCAAGCACAGATGCAGCAACGAGTCCGCTTATGTGAGCCATATCCATCATAAGGAAGGCACCTATGCTACCTGCAATTTTTTTCTAGAGCGGGGATAATCAATGTCTCGAGGGTGAGCACTAACTCCCGGAGTGTTTGCCGTTTTCTGGCCAACAGCTGCCAAAATGCTACAATTTGGGATAATTGCAACCTGAGAAAGACGCCCATTAACCAAAGCTTGACGAAATCTTGATTGCAATGCCTCGGCAACAGCTTTTACTTCCGTCTCGGGGACAGCAAAGCATACATAATGCTCACTACTAGCCTGGAACACCGGCCATTCCAGTTCCCTCAACATTTACAAGTGCCAAGTTGTCTATTGTTGCAAATCCTTTGACTAAATTTTGCAGGTTTGCCATATCTTCATTATCAGGCTGGTTTTACTACTTCTGTTGATTTAAATTGAAAGCTATTGATTTTTTTTGCGACAATTGGTACTCCTGGGATCGCATTTGGCAGGTTGTTATAGCAGAACTTGTTGTGTTTGATGTTGTCTGCTGATGAGGATTGTTGCAGGTTATGGTTAGTCATTTCAGTGTAACAAGCCCCACAAAGCTCCCTGTTACCAGAAGTACCAGGTGGAACACACTTGCACCTCACACAACAAGTTCCACATGATCTATTACACAAGTTAGGCCTTGAATGTACACCGCATCTCGAACCGCACAAACCTCCATAATCTATGTCTTGCATTAGCCTTCTATTGCCGTCTCGCACAGTAAGCAACTCATTAGGTAGCTGAAGTTCTTCTTCATCTTCTTTTTTCATTTCTATCTCATGCTCAGATGAAACCTGCATCAGATTAGAGAGGCATACTAGAAGCAACAAACCCAGCACGAAAAGGTTACACAATGCCAATGCAGGATATTGTAGCAGTTATATGAAATGGATTATTGTTTGATTATTGAACGAATTGTGACTACATTTCCTTGCTTTGTTGTAGATTATGCCAACTTTGCGGTCCTGATTCGGTTGTTACGCATTGCAGACCGGCGCCAGCATACAACTAGCGGGCAATGTTGTTCTGCAGCATGTTGGCTTCCTGAATAAAGCAGAATTTATGATAGGCTCGTGGTTGATTAGATTGATGCATTGCAAACTGGTTTTGGCTCGTAAACGGCTTGTTGAGTATGACCATGGTTAGGATTGGTAGCTCTGAATTTGGTAGGCGGCAAAGTTGCTAGATTTAGGATTATTTGTGTTAGCTTTTTAGATTAACAGTGTACACATTTTGAATAGAAACTTCAGGTTTTTTTTGCCAGAACTTATTGCAGATTGTTTTGATCTATAAAATGATGATTCACTATTAATATCATTATTACTACTATGACAAATGTTGGCCACCAATGCTTCCAAAAGATGCTCTGGAGTTGATTGACTAGTGTTAACTACATCTGGCACATCCGCAATTTTCACATCTTGATTAACCCTTTGTCCAATATCATCCTTATTTTGCAAATCAGTTTCTTCTTTATTCCATGGCAAAAGTGAAAGGCAGCGAACCAACCCGGCAAAAGTATCCTTTAGTTTTTCTTTGTCTTGTAAATGGTATTGGTTCTTCCTTAGGATATCCTCATAATTCTGAAAAATCTTTTCTGTATAAGAAGAAAAGGAAGGAGGATAATACTCAAGAGTAAGGTCTAAGAAATCAAATGCCATGAACCGAATGTCATCTGCCAAATGAGTCATTGCATTAAATATGTAAGCCATCATTAGAGAAGTGATCAGCTCTTGATTATCCTCTTTACAACTAGGTAAAAATCACTAGTTTTAAAAAAATATAATAATTTCCGAACCACTTTATCATCATCACTAATACGCTCTCGGAGTTTTTCTACAACACGGTACTTGTGCGACGTCAGTTCTTCTGGATGTTTACTGAAGAAGTTCTTTTAAAGTCAAACCCTTCTTGTTTTTTTTTTTATGATAACGGGCCTTCTAAACCCATTTTGCTTCTTCCTCCTGGTTTGAGACAGATTGTATTGGAGATTAACATCGGCGTCGGAGTCGAAGAAAGACGACGGACAGTTGGAGGTCCTGAGTGAATACTGAATTCATGAATTGAGTGTTGCTGTTTTGTTGCGGGACTGAGATAAACTTTTTTCATTTGAATTGCTCATGATGTATGCCATGAAGTTTGATGTATGTAACATAAAATGTATAGGAATAACCAGTGTTTATATATAAAAAAATGGATTTGGGAATGGATGGTTGCCTTTGGTTATGAATGTATGCAAACGAACCTTAGGCCAAGTGCCAAACAAAAATGAAAAAAAAAATGGAAAAAATTCAGGAT
The DNA here is from genome assembly GCF_024323335.1 of Lathyrus oleraceus. NCBI lineage: Eukaryota > Viridiplantae > Streptophyta > Magnoliopsida > Fabales > Fabaceae > Lathyrus > Lathyrus oleraceus. The sequence goes on along the minus strand of NC_066585.1, from coordinate 324,856,989 downwards.
CAAAATCGGGGTATGACAGGGAGAATTTCACTCGTCCTGTGAATTCAGATGCAGTCAAGAGATACTTTGCCTAAAAAAAAGTATATGCAAATGAAAAACAGAATAGCTCGCTAAGTTGAAAACCCGAAAGGGCGGCATAGGCAAAAATGAGCGTCTCGATGGAGAACCCGTAAGGGTAATCCAGCAAAAATTAGAGACTTGGAAAAGAAGAAAATATTTGCATCCCGCTAGATTGAGTACCTCACTCTGGGGAAATCTAGGCAAAAATCAGGGATTTGGCAAGTAAACTGCATCCTGACAAGACTTTCTGTTCCACAGTCGTCAGTTCGTCAGAAGATTCTCGATTCGTCGTTAACTGAAGCTTCGGATACATCGAGATTCAAATTGGTAGAGAAAGGATCATTATGTTCAATGTAGCCCTCTTCCAATATATATCACTGATTTCAAATTTGTACAGATCTATGGGGTCTTGCCATTTGCAGGCTACCATTCCATCAAATCAATTTAAGCTTTTTATCCAATTATTTGCACTCTTATTTGTTTCAATTCAACCAATGTTTTGCATGTTTTAAATTGATAAGATGTCATTGTTTTAAACAAATAAATTTTTCAAAAATTGTTGTTTTAGACAAAGTGAAGATTCACAAGGTTGAAAAGATACTTAAGAATATCTCAGTGCTCTCCCGAGGGTGGCATGATCTCCAACAGGTAAGACATTTGTTCATATTCCTGGTTTGGTGGTGTCTTCTTTCTTCAGATCTTTGTTGAGGTTGTTCCTCAAACAAAGTTGTTGGTGGGGTTGCTCCCCAGTACAGTCGCAAGCAGAGTGTTGTTGAAGACTTCGTTTTCTCCAGCAGCAATCTCCCCCAGCATGGTTGATTTTCTTGTAGAAGTTTCGGCAGTTGATGGTTTGTCATCTTGGCGCCCCGTCACTTTCTCCAGAGGGTTGATATCCCCAGACCTTATTCGTCTCCTCAGCACGGTCACGAGTAGAGCTGTTATTGATATCCCCATCGGAGTCGCGAGCAGAGTTGTCTGTTTCCTCAGCACGGTTGCTTTCTTTTGAAGACTCGGTAAGTCAGTGGTTTGAGACCCAGTACTTTACCTTTCCCCCGGCGAAGTCGTCCGCGGATTTGTTGCTATCTCTCCATCAGAGTACTTTTTTTTCTCCTCAGCAGAGCAGGATTTATTTTCCTACTCAGTGGTTGATTGGGTTGATATCCCAGTTTTTCAACCATCTTTTCCTCAGCGTAGTCTGTAGAACGTTTGTTGTGGCCGTTTCGCTTGTTGAATACTCCTTCAATCCCCAATATGGTCGGATGATGGCTCTATCATCCAGAGAACGGATTGATTTCCTGACTGTTTGTGATCCCCAGTAGAGTGGCTTATATTGCAGAATCTACTTGTTGTGATCAGTTTGCTATGTGTATTCTCCCCAAGTAGAGTGGTTTGTTGCAGAATCTACTTGTGTGATCTGTCCTCCCTCAATGGGTTGTTCCCAAGAGAGTAGCCGACAGTTTTCCCCAGTAGAGTTGCTTATGCAGTTAGATTCTATTTGGATGATGTCATTCTCCCTCAGCGGGTTATCCCCCAGCGGAGTTATGTGAAGTTGCTTCTACAGCAGTTCGTGCTCGTGCAATGCACTTTTTGTTCTCAGTTGACACTGGGATCCCCTGCAGATATTTTGGGACTTCTCTTGTTCTCCTACAGATTCGCCTTGGTGGCTGTTTTGCCCGTTGTGACATTCTGTACCCTGATTGGGTTGTTTCCTGATACCTCTGATCCTCTGCTTCTCCAGCAGTACCCGTAGATCTTTGCTTTACAACATGTAGATCTCCGCAGATTGGCTCTCCAGTTGGTTTTTCCCCTGGAAGTATAATACCAGGCGTTTGACTCCTGGACCTGTTGTGTTAGAATTGTCTATTTTGTCAGTATTCATCAAACATAAATCACGCATATTCATGCATACTCATAAACATTCAGATATTCATGTTGCATTTCTCGCCATATATCTTTTATTTGTTGTGTCTCCTGCAATGGGTGATATAGATCTCTTTTAGATCTTCCCTAAGCAGATGTCGGGTGTTATAAATCTCTCCATATAGAGTCAGCCCCATAAGCAGAAAATGTCTGTCTTTCCTTCTGCAGTTCCCCACTGAGATATATCCTCGTGGATGACGGTTTCTTCCGTTTCCTTCCAACATATATATTGGAATGGATGTTCCTATTTGAGTTACATCCTCATTAGGACATGTCTTGATTCAGTTTGTCTTTTCGGATTATTCCCGAATTGGCTATTCGTCAAGTGTCTGGTGCTTCCTAGTGGGTTGTTCCCCAGCGGAATTTTTCGGGCCTCTACCCTCATACCGGTAGTTATAAGTCCTATTTCTCCTGGCTTTCTTGGCAGAATTTGTGGTTATACACCTTTTATTCCCCAGCCAGAGTTGTTGGTTTTCTACCTAACAGTCGGTAGTTGTAGATCCTATTTTCCTGCTCTCCAGCAGTTTGTGGTTCGTTTTAAACTCTATTTTGGTTTCCCGTGCGGATTTGTGATTCGTTCTATCCCCACGCGGAGTTGTTGGTTTTCTACCTCGTATTCGGTAGATATAAACCCTAATTTTTGTGGTTATCTCCATCTAATTCTGGATGTTGATTTTTCCTTTGCTTGGATAAGTTGCTCAGATAAGCACTTGTATCCCCAGCAAATCTTTTGTGGATAATTGCCGTATGCTAGCAATTTTATCCCCGGCGGGTCCTTTCACTTTTGTCAGTGATTGTGTTCCCCGGATCATTGATTATCATCAATGCATGCCAGCGAGTCTTCTTTCATTTACCCCCTTTGTTGGTAATGTCTGTTGCTCCCTTTGATCGGTTATCATTATATACCTAGTTTGGTATCCCGATGCCTTTCTTTTCGGTTAATCATCCTTTATTAACCCAGTAACCGGTTGTGGATAATCTTCCATGCGAGTATATTATTCACGGTCTGCCGGTAATGAATAATATATCTCATGCACTCTTCTGTTGAAGCCTTTTGTGTTTTCTTTGTTGAGTAAGATTCGTTATTTCCCTTTGTGGAACCGAATATTTCATTGTTGTTGGATAATTGCCGGATGCTTGCAATCTATCCCTTTGAGTTGTCTTTCATTTACCCGGATGCTTGGTATCGATTGTCTCTCTTTTTGGTTAGTCACCTATTATATACTTCGGTATCTCTGGTGTCTTTTCCTTTCGAGTATATTATTCACGGTCTGCCGGTAATGAATAATATATCTCATGCGCTCTTTGGTAGGAGTCCTTTGTTGACCTTCCCCAGTCGAGTAAGATTCGTATTCTTTGTAGAATCGAATATCCATCCTTGAACCAATTTGTGTTCTGGATGATGAGTGTTTTGGCATATATACCAATTCACGTTTTCGGTAGATCACCTATTATATGCTTCGGTGTCTCTGGTGTTTTCTACCATGCGAGTTTACTATCTACGTTCTGACGGTAATAGATAATATGTCTCATGAGAGTATTCTATCCTGTTCTGAAGGTAATGGTATTATATCTCGTTCACTCTTGGGTACATCCTTTGTTGTTTTCCCCGCAGAGTAAGATTCGTATTCTTTGTAGAATCGAATATCCATCCTTGAACCAGTTTGTGTTCTGGATGATGAGTGTTTTGGCATATATACCAACTCACGTTTTCGGTAGATCACCTATTATATGCTTCGGTATCTCTGGTGTTTCTTACCATGCGAGTTTATTATCTACGTTCTGACGGTAATAGATAATATATCTCATGCGAGTTTCTTATCCACGGTCTGCCGGTAATGGATATTGTATCTCATGCACTCTTTGGGTTTGTGTCCCTAGTTGAGTAAGATTCGTTTTCCCGTTGTGGATTCGAATGTCCATCCTGTAAGTCGATTTGCTTTTTTAAGCCCTCCTTTCGGATGATGAGTGTTTTGGCATATATACCAATTCACGTTTCGGTCGGTCACCTATTATATACCTCGGTATCTCTGGTGTTCCTTCCTTTCTGCTCCCTATTATGACTTTGGTCCCTTGTGGAGTCAGATTTTCCTGAGTTTTTGTACCTTTTCCAGGTCTTTCTCAGATGTTTGGTTGATTGATATCTCTCACCCTTATACCGGTCTTAGATATTCATTCTTCCTGAGTTTGTTACCCTTATACCGGTAACACCTCATTTCTTTGGTGCTTCCTCAGTGGAGTTTCCTTTTGCTTCTCCCCAGGAGTCAGCTTGTGTCTCTCCAATGGATTTATTTTCCTTTGGAATTCGTTTACCCAGTGTGAGTCCTTCACTCCCCAATGAGGTCTCCAGTCTGATTTTTGTTCTTCTAATCAGAGTCGTGTCTTGTTCGCGCTGTATCAGTTTTGTCTATCCCCAATAAGAGTCTTGTTAGAGTCTCTGTTTCTGGTGAGTGTATTACTCCGACGGATCGTCTTTTCTTCTGTGTGAACTATATTCCCCACAGAATTTGTGTTCTTTGCATGCATACATTTGCATCATGAGGTCTCTTAGGGACCAAAATTTGTCTCATTACTGTTATTTAAGCCCATTCTACCGCGTTGAGATGAAGATTTCTAAACTTCACTTCTCCGGCTAGAATGACCTTAAATAGGGGCATCTGTAAGACCCCAATTTTGGCCCTAAGATCCCTCATGGCCCATATCATATCATATCATGGCCTCAAGGATCATTGCATGCCCTAGCTTCCCTCCTAGTGGGTGGGTCACCTTGTGAGTGTGGTTCTTGATCACCAAGCATGTATTGCATTTGTATATCATTGCTTTTCATATGTTTACTAACCAAAAGTACAAAAATATTGTCATCTAACCATGTTACTTGCAGTTGAAGCAATCAACAGTCAAACAATCAAATCAGTCGTTGAGCAATGGATGGTGGCTATTCTTGAAGAATTTGGGCACCATGATCATTTATCAAGAGTTCATATGAGTTGTGACATCATTTGGAATCAAGATCTCAAGTGATTAGGGTTTGGAATTCATCAGAACATGGTTCAGTCAACCAAAACCCTAGCAAAGTCAACTGTTGGTCAACTGTGCATTTAATCAGTGATTTGATGGTGGGAATTGGTTTGAGAGGTCTCATTCATGTCCATATAAGCCTCATATATCATGTCAAACATCATCATTGAAGGATTTTGAAGTCAAACAAGAAATTTCCAAAAATAGAAAGTTGACCTGTAATTGGAATTTGCCAAAAATGGAAACTTCTTCTCCTCAAACTTACATCATTATACAAGCTTCAAATGAATTTTTGCCCAACATGAAAGTTGAAGATATTGTTCCCCCATTTCCAAAAAGTCCAAGAACACTCAATTCCCATTTATGGTTGGCAAGTTATGATCAAATCATTCTCAAAAAATTTTGAACTTCAAAAGGCCATATCTTCCAAACCATTTGGCCAAATTGGGTGGGGTTTTTTGCTACAAGTCCCGTTTGATGCCCTCTTTCCAAATTTGTCATCACAATTCATCAAAAGTTCACCAATCAAAATGACACTTTTTGAAGTAGCATGAATTAATTCAAGTGAGGTGGAAAAATGACTTTGCAAAATAACCATTTCCAACAACTTTTACCAATTGAGAATGATCAGAAAACACATTTTGGACATGTTTGAGGCCCATTTTGGCAGCTGTAACCACACACCTTGCCATTTGAGTGAAAATTGGTCAATTAGCAAAAACACACTTCATTAGCAATTTGGATTACCATTTCCATTAACCAGCTAATGCAAACCTTAAACAACATATACATTCATCATTTTCTCTCTGAAAACCCTTGCCACACTATTCACAAACAGACCAAATTGCATTTTTCTCTCAAGCTCTCATTTTGCACATTGGAACTTTCTTCCAAAAACCTTCGAAGAACTCGTCCATTGCTTGTTTGTTTCATCACCTACTAGCCATTTGGGACCTTTTACAAGCATCAAATCCCAGCTGTAAGCAAGGATCCAACTCTGCTACATCAAAGCTCTTCCATGGTCATTTTCGATTTGAGCTGTCTTGAACATTCCTGAGCCAAACTCCCTCCTCCATTCACCTTCTAGAAGCTTGTAGAACCACTGTTTCAGCCATTCACGATCAAACAACAACCGCAACACAACTGTTCTTCAACTTTGGGTAAATTTTCGAATCTCTCTATTCACTAAACCATGCTATGCTTCTTATAGATCTCTTTTCCATGATTGCAATGAGCTTTGAACCAAGGAAAATGGTTGTGTATTTTGAAAGTTAGGTTGATTTGAAATTTGATGTTCAAGTATGTTTTTGCATGATGCTTCCCTATTAGCTCGATTTAATGAAATTGGATGTTATAATGTTGATGTATGTGGTCTGACGGTTCGAATGCCATGCTTGTTATTCAATTCTGTGACAAAAAAAATTTCACGATTTGGGATGATGATGAACAGTGAATAAGAACCCTAATTGCCATTTCCAGAATTCACGTTGGCTGCTGAGTTTTCTTGTTTTGCATGTACTTACTGTTCCATTGCCCATGAGCGAATGGCTGAGTGACACGCCTTGAGTCTGTGCGCAGCGTTTCATTAAAAGTTCCACATACTTACCAATATGCCACTCCGTGCCCAATTGTTCCATTAATCCATGTTATTCTTCAATATTTATTTCATTTTGATGCTAATCTTACAAAAATCATAGAGCATTCATTTTTCATCCAAAATTCATGGGACTTTTTGCAAATTGTTCATCTTGATTTCTAGTTTTTAATCATGATTTTTCCAGATTTTTGGCATGAATGGATTTTTAATTGTGCTAGGGTTTTGTTCATGTGTTCATTCTATGTACACTTTTCCAAATCAATTGTGAAATGATGATGCTTTATCCAATGCCTTTGAAATTTTTTGTGCTTAAACTAGACACATTCATGGTGAATTTGGTATAGAGTTCGTGAATTTATCATTGCTGGTTTGTGAGTTATGATTTTTTGAATTAGGGTGTGACAATTTGTGTCACACCATTGATGTCCAACTTCATGATTTTCATTACCATGCTTCTTGAACTCAAATTGGCTTGAATTTTTGCATGAATGTACTTAGGAATGTCTAGTTTACATGTGATTTTTTGTGGAATTATTGATGGCATTTCCTAATTGTTTGGGATTTTTCTCCCCTGTTTGGTCATATGTTGACTTTTTGTGACACATGTTCTCATATTGTTTGTGAAATTCTAATACATTATTGGAAAAACTTGAAATTTGACATGTGATTAGTAAACATTCTAAGGTTTATCATGGTTTTGATCCCATTCATTTCTCATATGTTGTCACTGATTTATGATTTATTGAAGTTGGTACATGTTTGGTTGACTTCTTCGAGCATGCTTGAAATTGCTTTGACTTTCTGATTTTTATTGACCAACTTCCCTTGATCCAAATGAGCTGAAAGTTTATATGCTTATCATGTTATGGATTATTATTGATCATGAATTATTTGAGATTTTTTTGAATTGTTTATGATTGGTTTTGAGTTGAGTCTTGCTGTTGACTTCTATGAGCTTCCATTTGCCATGCTTTGACCTAATATGTTTATGAAATCATAATGATGATTGATATGAACATGAAACCAATTGGGTTTGCTTCTTGATTGTTTGAATATGATTTTGATTGGATTTCACTTGCTGTTTTGACTTTCTTCTCCCCTTTTGACCCTAGGCTTGTCCTAGTGGTCCTGTTGCTCATGTTTGAGTTCATGTTTTCAGGTTAAGCAACAAATACCCAAAGAGATCATTACAAATTGATTGAGCTTGATTGCTTATCATGACTAACTTGTTTGTTTTTGTAGGTTGTTTGGCTCATATGCTTTGAGCCTTGTGCATTGCACACTTAATCAATTGTGTTGACTGTTGATCTTTATCTCATTTTGATTTAAACTTTGAGTTGTATACTGATTCTGTTTAACTATTTCAGGTACCTTTAGTTGCTTAGTTCTTTAAGAACTTGCTTTGCTTTGCTTAAATAGCAATTTGCATTGAGGTATAATCCCTTTCTTCATGTAGTCTGGAAGACCTGGCCTGTTATTTGGCCAGGCAACTGTCTGAAGTCCTCCTTAAGAGGCAATGCTTGTGTGTGTTTACTTTTGTCCCAAGCAGGCAAAGTCCTTTTAATAAGGCAATTGGTAGAACCCAAGAGATAAGCAACCTATATCCTGCTATTCTGTGAGTCTTCTCCTTGCTCCCATTACATGGTTGTAGCATTGAGATCCAAACCCAAGATCTATCGAGTCAATAATCTATGGAGAGAGTTCCTACTTTCTGAACTCCCACACCTTCTGATATTCAAATGCTCTCCCTGACCAGGGATAAGAGCAATGAGGCACACCCCTCATATCCTTTCATCTGCTTCACCTTGGCTCTCAATGTCAAGGTTAAGAGCACCATTAACCCTATTCCAGTTGGCTTCAATGCCTTACCCTTTGTATGAGCCTAATTGCTTGGTTATAGTGTGTGCTGAATGACTTCATTGATTGATTGCTTACTTCATATACACATGTTTGCTTGTATGCTTTATGCATCTATCATCATTAATTGCTCATTAGTGCATGATCATTCCATTTGTCTTTGTGACATTATCATTGTTGTTTGCCCATTGAGGACAATTGTAAGACCATCCTTTGGCCATTGTTCCTATGATATGGAAGTGAGTATAAGACCATTTCATTGGTCACTCATCTTATCTTTGCTTGATGCATTTGTTTGATTGTATGTGAGGATGCAATTATAAGTCCCTGTAAGTTGGCATTTGCTTTCCTATGATCATATGTTGCATTGTTTGATTGTATGTGAGGATGCAATTGTAAGTCCGTGTAATTTGGCATTTGTTTTCCTATGATCATATGTGGGAGTTTAGAGTAAGCCCAAATAAATTGACATCTGACATCCAAATGTTGTCTTTGTTGTTGGAGATTGGTATAAGCCCAGATAGATTGGCACCCAGTATCCATTTGGTTTGTTTCTTTGATTGAGGAGATTAGTATAAGTCCATAAAGTGTCCTCTGATATCCAGTTCTGTTTTAGGAGATTGGTATAAGCCCAGTGATTGGCATCCGGTATCCGCTTTTGTTAACTTTCATCCTTTGCTTTGATTGTTTGTTATTATTCATTGCTTATTCCAAAGGACACACTTGAATCATCTTCTATATTATTTCAAGAGGTGAACCTTCTAAGAAGTTTTACAATCCATCCTCATCCATTCATCCCCATTATGTCCTAAACCTTTTCACACCTTACTTTCAAATTTGAGATAGATATTGTCAAACATCCTCATGCTTTTAAATTAAAAACCTGGACCCCAAGTCCTTGACTTTTTTCTAACTCCATTTCATAATACTTCTTTGAATTAATCTTAATCATACTTTGACTCTACTTTCATAATCATAATCAATTAACTTCACCCATTCAATTGTTTTGGTTTTGTCCATCCTTGCTAAGTTTTCATACATGAGCTATAGGTTTGATTTATCCTAGTTGGTTGATGTAAATCTCACCTATTTGTCCTTAGTTGATTGAATTGTAAGTCTTCCTTGCTTATTATAGGGTTAACCCCTCACTAGCAAGTTGAAGCTTTTCTCACATGGTGGACTTGTTGTTTGTATAAGGTTGAGTTTTCTCCCGTGGATAACGTAAGACCTTAGGGCTTGTGTTTAAAATTGAATCCACTAACTTTTGGAAATCTTTTAGCCGAACTACGGCGTTTTGATCCTTACCATTGATGGAAGGTACGTAGGCAACGGGTTCATCCGTTCGAACACAAAATAATAAAATTGTATATTCTTTTCTCATCATCCCAATCATGTTTGCACAATACTTATGTCATAACAAATAACAATTTAATACAACAAGTGTGAAAAGGGCTCCGTAGGAGTACCTAGGACGTGATGGGTGCCTAACACCTTCCCATTGCGTAATTTACCCCTTACCCAGACTCTCTGATCTTTTTATTAGTTTTCTACGCGTAAAACTTCTTAGGCTTTTGTTCTCTTTTTAGCCAGTCCTTTGGATAAATAAAAGTGCGGTGGCGACTCGAAATCTTTGTATACCTTGCTTATGATTTAATCAATAGATCATATAGCGACGAATACACCGCTACAGAAAAGTGGCGACTCTGCTGGGGACTAACATCCTTGGTGGTATTGCCTACTTTTCACCTTTGTTGTGTGATATATTATTATTTGTTATTTGACATATTTTTGTACAATTTGGGATGACTGTATTGATTGTAATGTTTGAATTGCTTGATATACAATTGCTGTTTGCTTTGGTGATCTGTGAGATGAGTTCTATACCCGAACTCGAGTGCACTCTAGGATAGGAGAATGGCATAGTCTTGTTGACTGGTGTGGAGTATTCCTTAGCCAGTTGACTTGCGAGTCCATTCACTTGGTGGAGGTCATGTTGGATTAATAATGTCACACAAGTTATTTGTGGTTAGGCATTATTCTTTCAATCATGTGCCGCAGAAGCCAAGGACCTTAGTTTACCAAACCCATATTGGCCTATTTTTAGGACTGTAGTGCGGAGGTCGTTCAGATGTCAGTTCTGATACGATTGTTACGCGATACTACACTCATAAGAGTTTCTCTTGAGAATATTCTTGGAATACGAGTATTCGTTCCTCCGATAATATCCGAAAGATGGAACGATGATTATGGAAACCTCTGGTAGAACATGTCTGGCAGGTTTAAACCCTAGTACACTCCCTTTGGGTGGTTCTTAACCGAGACTCCATGCTCGTGACTCTCAACAAACCCGTGATTCGTGGTTGAGTCGTTCAGACAACCTTATTATCAATGGAACCTGGATCAGGTGTAAAACCTAAATCCACCAAAACAGATGGTTGATATTAAGGATGTTCGAGCCGGTTCATGTACCGTTAATATCAATGGAACTTGGGTGTCGATAAGGTGAAAACCTAAATCCACCAAAATTGATGATTGATATTAGGGATACATTGAGCTTTCCCATGACCTTTGTTTGGTGTGACTTGCTTGATCCTTGGGTGTGTTTGTTGCATTCATGCATTCACGCATTCATCCGCATTCATGTCATCAGAAAAAGAAAATTTTCAAGGAACTTAAAGGGTTATTTGCAAAATTTTCAAACATGGAAAAGAGTTAAGGAATCTGACATCGTATGTATTAGATCCCTTGGGTTTTAAAGCTCGCTATGGGAAGCTTCTACCTCTACTCACTACTCAGGTTGACGAAGGGTTGATGAGTACCTTGGCTCAGTTCTACGATCCGTTGCATCACTACTTCTTATTTCCGGACTTCCAGCTGTTGCCGACTTTGGAGGAGTATTCTCATCTCATTGGGATTCCGATTCTGGATCAAGTGCCGTTCAGTGGCCTAGAGGATATTCCATCTGCTCGAGAGATTACTAGTCTATTGCACATAGATGAGGATCTGATTAGAGCTAATCTGACTACCAAAGTCGGAATTCAGGGTTTTCCTTCCGAGTTCCTCATTGCCCAAGCTACCTTCTATGGGAAGGCCATGAGTGAGGATGCCTTTGAGGCTCTATTTGTGCTGCTCATCTATGGATTAGTGTTATTTCCCAACTTCGACAAGTTCGTGGACATGAACGCCATTAGGATCTTCTCAGTTCTTAATCCCGTTCCGACTTTGTTGGGCGATACATATGTCTCCTTGCACCTGAGGAATACGAAGAATGGAGGAGTCATTGTCTGCTGTCTACCCCTGTTGTACAAGTGGTTTATTTCGTACTTGCCGCAGACAGTTGCTTTCAAGGAGAACCAGGGATGTCTACGGTGGTCTCAGAGACTCATGTCTCTCACCAAAGATGATATCACCTGGTATGATCGCGTGTATGATACCGTCCAGATCATCGACTATTATGGTGAATTCCCTAATGTGCCTCTTCTTGGCACATGTGGTGGGATCAGCTACAATCCCATTCTCGTACGACGTCAGCTTGGGTTCCCCCTAAAGGATAAACCTAATAACATTCTGTTAGAAGGTGTATTCTTTCAGGAGGGTAAAGATCCCCAAGGCCTGAAAGCCAGATTTGTCCGTGCTTGGCGCAGTATTCGCAAGAAAAGTAGGAACGAGTTGGGTCCAAAGAACTGCATTGCTTTGGAGCTATACACCTCTTGGGTCCGACAGACGGCTGCCGTCTACTTGATGCCGTACGACTATCCAAGACCTACACCGTTGGATGTGGCTGGGCCATCAACCCTCCCTACCCAACGTGTAGAGGAGTTGAGAGAAGAAGACCTTTCGCGTGCTTGGATCCGTGAAAGGGAGGAGTTGCTGCAGCAGCTCAAGGAGAAGGACGCTATGATTGAATTCCTCGAGCACCGAGTGATCGACGATCCGAACGACGCTTGGACTTCTCTGCTTCCTCAGTCTTCCAAATTCTGGAAGAGGAAGTACGATCGACTTGCAAAGGAGAAAGCAGACATGGAGGCGGCCTATGAGAGAGAGATCAAGAAGTTGTGCACTTCTCGTCTTCCAGCATCCCGAGCTTCTAGGGATCCATAGGATGTCATTTACCTTTTCTCTTTGTAATAATTAAAAATGCTGTATTTCTTTGTCTTGATGTATTGAATGAAATGTTTTCCAGAAAAAATTAAAATGCTTTAATCCTTCAAAATATTGCAAATAATACCCTAAGGGTTCCTTGAAAACAAAGCATTTGCACAAGCATTTCATGCATCATCTTTGCATAAACAGGTACTCCTTTTCTGGTCTTCTTGTCTTAACCTCTGTTCTTCATTTATTTTGAAGACAAGCTGACTCACCGGTATTATACGCGGGTCAATTCTGCAAGAGTCATGGAGCAGTTAGAACAAGAGAACCGAGAATTGAAGGAAGAGGTCGCCAGACTTGGCGCTTTGATGGAGCAACTCCTTGCTGCTCAGAATCAACCTACTCCGCCGCCTGCAACTCCTGCTCAAAGGACGATCATATCAGAGGTAGCCACTTCAACAGTGCCAGTCATCACTCATGCGCCCAATGCTATGCCACCCGGTTTTCCTTGGGGAATGCCGCAAGGTTTTATGCCTGATCTGCCAGCGCCAACCTTTGCTCACATGCCGGCATCTAGCCCGGTCCCTGTCGCCGCTCCTCCTGTCGTGCATACCATGCCCAGGGTAGACGACACCATCTACCACTCCGAGCCATCTGAGGGCACGGATGTTCATGAAAAGATGGACGCTATGAACGACCAATTCCATGAGCTGAGAAAGGAATTGAGGACCCTTCGAGGTAAAGACCTATTCGGAAAGTCTGCTGCCGAGCTCTGCTTAGTTCCCGATGTGAAGATACCGATCAAATTCAAGGTCCCGGACTTTGAAAAGTACAAGGGGAACACCTGTCCACTTGCTCACCTGGTCATGTACGCTAGGAAGATGTCAACTCAGACTGATAATGATCAACTTCTGATTCATTATTTCCAAGACAGTCTATCCGGTGCCGCGCTCAGATGGTACATGAGCTTGGACAGTGCCAACATCAGATCCTTCAACGACCTTGGCGTAGCTTTCGTCAAGCAATATAAGTACAACGTCGATATGGCGCCTGACCGAGATCAACTCAGGTCCATGTCGCAGAAGAACAAAGAATCGTTCAAGGAGTACGCCCAGAGATGGCGAGAGCTGGCAGCTCAGATCACTCCACCACTAGAAGAGAAGGAAATGACCAAGATCTTTCTGAAGACTCTTGGCTCATTTTATTATGAGCGGATGGTAGCAAGCGCTCCCTCTGATTTCACCGAGATGGTGAACTTGGGGATGCGTCTCGAAGAAGGTGTCCGTGAAGGACGGTTGGCAAAGGATGATAGCTCCTCCTCTAAACGATATGGGGCGTTTAAGAGGAAGGAAGGGGAAGCACACGCTGTGCAGTCTCAGCCTAAGCATAGAAGACCCTCTGTTCAGAGGAAGCCTGCACGTCGTGCCGGTCATCAGCACGAGGTGGCTCATATAGCACCTGTTTTTAAAGATAATGCTCAACAATATCAACATCAACAATATCAGCATCAGCAACAATATCAACAGCCGCACTACCAACAACAACAACAACGTCCACAGCAACAGGATTACCAGCCTCGTGGAAGTACAACCAATCAAGCTAACGTGAATTATGATAGGAAGAGAATCAGCTTCGATCCAATTCCTATGACATATGCAGAGCTTTATCCTTCCTTGTTGAAAAGGAAATTGGTTTCTCCCAGGGATCCTCCTGCCATTCCTGTAAATCCACAATGGTGGTATAAACCAGACCAGCATTGTGTCTACCATTCCGGTGCTCCGGGCCATAATGTAGAAAATTGCTACCCACTCAAGACTAAGGTTCAAGACCTTATGAGATCTGGGATTCTGAGCTTTGAAGATTCAGGCCCGAATGTCACCAAGAACCCATTGCCTGCGCATGGGAAGTCTGTTAATATGATTCAGGAATGCCTTGGGAAGTACAAGGTTAGATATGTAAGCCACATCAGGCAGTCGTTGGTTGAATTACATAGGATGCTGTGTCAGTACAGCTACTTGGAGCATAACCACGACAAGTGTCGCGTCTGCTCGGTTAATCGCTTGGGTTGCGACCAGGTCCGCAGAGAGCTTCAGAAGATGTTGAATGAAGGTACCATTGAGATTCTGCAGAATCGCAATGTTGATGAAGTCGAACCTGAAGTGAATGTGATTTCACCAGTGTTCAAGCTTCCAGAACCGGTTGTTATTCTTTACAATAGCAACAAGCCTAAGGCTTCCCCTTCTCTGGTCATTAAACCTGTCGGCCCTGTGCCGTATTCATCTGATAAAGCTGTGCCGTTCAGATACAACCCTGTTGCTGTACAAGATGGGGTCGAAGTGCCTTTACCTTCCACTTCCGTAACCACTATCGCTGATGTCAGTGGATTGACCCGAAGTGGTCGTGTATTTTCTACGCCTCCAAAGGCTATTGCTTCTGATACTGTTGAGCGTCCTGTGGGGACAACTGTGAAAGTTCAGAATCCGGAACTTGATGTTGCCAAACCATCCTCCTCCGTACAAAAGACTCCTGTTTCTTCAGTTGGCCCAAGTGGCATTGTTGATGAAGAATCTGATGAGATGCTGAGGCTCATCAGGAAGAGTGAGTACAACATTGTAGATCAGCTTCTACACACGCCCTCCAAGATTTCCATTCTTTCTCTATTGCTGAATTCAGAACCCCATAGGGAGTCTCTGCAGAAAGTCTTGGATCTGGCGTATGTTGATCACGACGTCACCCTCGAGCAGTTTGATAGCATCGTTGCAAACATCACCGCTTGCAACACTTTGAGCTTTTGTGACGCTGATCTCCCTGAGGAGGGAAGAGACCACAACATGGCTTTACATATCTCCATGAATTGCAAATTTGATGCAATGTCCAATGTGCTGGTGGACACTGGATCATCCCTTAATGTATTGCCAAAATCCACACTCTCTCGATTGTCATATCAAGGTCCTCCTATGAGGCAGAGTGGGGTTGTTGTGAAAGCATTTGATGGGTCGCGCAAGACCGTAATTGGGGAAGTTGATCTCCCAATCAAGATAGGACCAAGTGGTTTCCAGGTTACTTTCCAAGTAATGGATATCCACCCATCTTATAGTTGTCTCTTAGGCAGACCATGGATTCACGAGGCTGGCGCCGTGACATCCACCCTACACCAGAAGCTGAAATTTGTGAAAAACTAAAAACTGGTTGTGGTAGGGGGAGAAAAGGCTCTCCTGGTTAGCCATCTGTCTTCTTTCTCGTACATTGACGCTGAGGATGAAGTTGGAACTCCATTCCAAGCTTTATCTATTGATGAACCAATCGAGAAGAAGTCTCCTTCATTCGCTTCCTACCGTGATGCTAAGCTGGCCATTGAATGTGGTGCAGTTGCTGGTTTAGGGAAGGTGATTGAACTTAAAGACAACAAATCTCGGGCTGGCATTGGCTACTGTTCTGGGGCATTCAATGAGCAAGGTCTGTTCACAAGTGGAGGATTCATCCATGCCGATCAACCTGAAGAAGAGGAAGCTGCTGCTATCTTGGAAGAGGATGCAGAGGACCTGAACAATTTTGTTATTCCTGGTGGTGTCTGCCTCAATTGGGTCGCTGTAGATGTTCCTACAGTCATCCATAGATCAGAGTAATTGTTCACCTTGTTTAAAACCCTTCTCCCATGCCAAAAGGAGAAGTGATGACATTGTTGGCAAAGCATATATACAATGATGTTTTCATTCAATTTTTGCATTGTTAAACATTTGTTTTTCCTTTGTTTTCACTTTTTGCTTTTCGTCATGAAATCAGTGATCACAAAAACCCATAAAAACAAAAAAATAAAAGCGATCTTTTTTTCATCTGCATAATGATTTGCTTGTGTAAATTCTAAAGTTTTTTCCTTAACCAAAATCATTATGCAGGTTGATCCTAAAACCCATTGAACATAATGATCCAACGCCATCTCCCAATTTTGAATTCCCTGTATTCGAGGCAGAAGAAGATGACGTTGAGGGGATTCCTGATGAGATTACCCGTCTCCTCGAGCACGAAGAGAAGATCATTCAGCCGCATCTTGAAGACTTGGAAACAGTCAACTTGGGGTCTGAGGATTGTGTTCGCCTGGTGAAGATTGGGGCACTTCTTGAAGGGTCTGTCAAGGAAGATTTGATCAGTTTGCTACGAGAATATTCAGATATCTTTGCTTGGTCCTATGAAGACATGCCGGGTTTAGATACAGATATTGTGCAACATTTCCTGCCTTTGAAGCCTGAGTGCGTGTCTGTGAAGCAGAAGCTCAGAAGAACTCATCCAGATATGGCAGTGAAGATCAAAGAGGAAGTTCAGAAGCAAATTGATGCGGGGTTTTTGGTGACTTCTACATATCCTCAGTGGGTGGCCAATATTGTGCATGTTCCTAAGAAGGACGGAAAAGTCCGCATGTGCGTTGATTACAGAGATTTGAATAAAGCTAGTCCAAAAGATGATTTTCCTCTACCACACATTAACATGTTGGTAGATAATACAGCTAAATTCAAAGTCTTTTCCTTTATGGACGGATTTTCCGGATATAATCAAATCAAGATGGCACCAGAGGATATGGAAAAGACAACATTCATCACACCTTGGGGAACATTCTGTTATCGAGTGATGCCCTTCGGTTTGAAGAACGCCGGAGCCACGTATCAACAAGCTATGACTACCTTGTTCCATGACATGATGCACAAGGAGATAGAAGTCTATGTCGATGATATGATTGCTAAGTCCGGAACAGAAGTTGAACATGTTGAGCATTTGTTGAAGCTTTTTCAGCGTCTGAGGAAGTTCAAACTTCGCCTGAATCCGAACAAATGTAATTTTGGAATGCGTTCCGGCAAGTTGTTGGGTTTTGTGGTAAGCGAAAGAGGTATTGAGGTTGATCCTACAAAGGTCAAAGCAATACAAGAGATGCCCGCACCCAAAACTGAGAAGCAAGTCCGAGGTTTTCTTGTCCGCTTGAACTACATTTCCAGATTTATATCCCACATGACTGCCACATATGCGCCGATATTCAAGCTCCTCCAGAAAGATCAGTCTCATGATTGGACCGAGGACTGCCAGAAAGCTTTCGACAGTATCAAAGAGTATCTGTCTGAACCTCCAATCTTTTCTCCGCCTGTGGAAGGAAGACCTCTGATTATGTACTTAACAGTTCTTGAAGACTCGATGGGTTGTGTACTCGGTCAACAAGATAAATCAGGGAAGAAGGAATTTGCTATCTACTACCTCAGTAAGAAGTTTACTGATTGTGAGTCTCGGTACTCCATGCTTGAGAAGACGTGCTGTGCTTTGGCTTGGGCTGCTAAGCGTTTGCGCCAGTACATGATAAATCATACAACTTGGTTGATATCCAAAATGGATCCAATTAAGTATATCTTCGAGAAGCCTGCTTTAACTGGGAGGATTGCCCGTTGGCAGATGCTGTTGTCTGAGTATGATATTGAGTATCGAGCTCAGAAAGCTATCAAAGGTAGTATCTTGGCTGACCATTTAGCGCACCAGCCCTGACGAGGAAATTATGTATCTGAAGATGAAAGATTGCGATGAGCCTACACTTGATGAAGGTCCAGAACCTGGTTCCAGATGGACGATGGTGTTTGATGGCGCTGTTAATCAGTATGGAAATGGAATTGGGGCAGTGATCATTACTCCCCAAGGTTCACACATTCCTATTACAGCAAGGCTAACTTTCAAATGCACGAATAATATGGCAGAGTATGAAGCCTGTATTATGGGACTTGAAGAATGCATTGATTTGAGAATCAAATATCTTGATGTCTATGGTGATTCAGCTTTAGTTGTCAATCAGATCAAGGGTGAATGGGAGACGAATCAGCCAGGTCTCATTCCATACAGAGATTACGCAAGGAGGATTTCAACGTTCTTCACAGAAGTTGAATTTTATCATATTCCTCGAGAGGATAATCGGATGGCAGACGCTCTTGCTACGCTTGCTTCCATGATTGTGGTCAGATGGTGGAATGAAGTCCCCAACATTACTGTGATGTGCTTGGACAGACCAGCTCACACATTTGCAATCGAAGAAGTGAAAGATGACAAGCCTTGGTATTTTGATATCAAGAATTTCCTCCAGAACCAGGTCTACCCGTCTGGGGCATCTGTGAAAGATAGGAAAACTTTGAGAAGGTTGTCAGGCAGTTTCTACCTCAGTGGTGAAGTGTTGTATAAGAGAAATTTCGATATGGTTTTGCTCAGATGCGTGGATAGACACGAAGCAAACCTATTGATGACTGAGGTCCATGAGGGTTCATTTGATACTCATTCCAATGGACATGCCATGGCTAAGAAAATGTTGAGAGCAGGCTACTATTGGCTGACAATGGAGTCTGACTGTTGCAAGTATGTGAAGAAATGTCACAAGTGTCAAATTTATGCGGATAAGATTCATATTCCTCCGACACTCCTGAATGTGATTTCATCACCATGGCCTTTCTCTATGTGGGGAATCGACATGATTGGCATGATTGAGCCGAAAGTGTCTAACGGACATCGGTTTATTCTCGTAGCAATTGATTACTTCACCAAATGGGTTCAAGCCGCTTCGTACGCGAATGTAACCAGGCAGGTGGTCGTGAAGTTTATCAAGAGCCAGCTGATTTGCCGTTATGGTGTGCCAGAGAGGATCATTACTGATAATGGATCTAATCTGAACAACAAGATGATGGATGAAATGTGCGCTGAATTCAAGATTGCACACCATAATTCCTCTCCCTACAGACCTAAGATGAATGGGGCTGTTGAAGCTGCTAATAACAATATATCAAGAGGATTATCCAGAAGATGACTGTCACGTACAAAGATTGGCATGAGATACTGCCATTTGCTTTGCATGGATATCGTACATCTGTACGCACTTCAACAGGGGCAACCCCTTTCTCTCTTGTTTATGGCATGGAAGCCGTTCTCCCAGTAGAGGTGGAGATCCCATCAATGAGAGTCTTGATGGAAGCCAAGTTGACTGATGCTGAATGGATTCAGAGTCGTTATGACCAGTTGAATTTGATTGAAGAGAAGCGATTAACTGCCATGTGTCATGGTCAGTTATATCAGTAGAGAATGAAGAAAGCATTCGATAAGAAGGTCAAGCCTCGTGTGTTCAGAGAAGGCGACCTCGTGCTCAAGAAAGTCTTGTCTTTCGCGCCCGATTCCAGGGGCAAGTGGACTCCAAACTACGAGGCGGTGCTTTGATGCTTAGAACAATGGATGGGGAGTGTCGCACCTCGAAAAAATGGGGATACGACTACAAAGCGAAGCGCGATCGCACGCTCGCAATGATGGACTGAACAGAGTCGCCACCGAACTTTATTTATTCCTAAAAAGGAAAGGGAAAATATCGATAAAACCCAAGACAAAAGAAAGGATAAGATATGGTCATCGCAACCAATATCAGGGTTTGGGAGTCGATTACGCAAGGGGAAGGTATTAGCACCCCTCACGTCCGTTGTACTCAACGGGAACCATTAGGTCGGTTGTGTGCGTTAATGTTAGTTTGAAATGTTAGGCTTTTCGAATTATTGGGTGGGAAAGAAAGAATAAAAGAGAGAAGAAATGTTTTTGGATTTTTTAACGAAGGACTAAACCTAAGTTTTTTATTAGTGGGCCTGACAAGATTTAAAAATCCTGCTCCTACGTATCTCAAAAGAGAAATCAAGGCTTACGTAGTTCTGGGTAGAAAATGTTTGTTGGTTGGTCGATTTTAGCGAAAGCTATACTGTATTAATCGACGAAAACATTGTTTTACCCAAAACAGATGAGGAGTGGACGCATACCACACATCGAACGGATTTATAAATCTACATTCGGAAAAAGCGTCATTTATCTCTACTCAACAATCGTGGCCGAAACATTGTTTTATATCACTTAAGACAAGATACCTTTCGTTTATGAAAAAGGTTTTTGATTAATCGCACGGCGGCGAGAAAGAGTTTGATTGGTTGGATGTATTTTGAGTGATGGCGAGAACTTGGATGAGCGAGATATACATCTCGAATCCTAGCCTCAGGAGTGCATGGTATATACCATGTTCCATTTCCATCTTTATTGAAAGAGGTTAAGATAGGAATTAAGTATTTTGGACTTTGCTGTGAAAATAACTTGACCTAGATCAAGTATTGATGGACGTTTAAGAGAAATTTGAATGAGTGTTTGAGAGAAAATAAAGTAGATAAACTTGGATGATGGCGAGAGCTAGGATTGGCGAGATATACATCTCGAATCCTAGTCTCAGGAGTGCGTGGTATACACCACGTTCCATTTCCACATTTATTGAAAAAGTCTTGAATATGAATTAATATTTTTTGAGTTTTTATTAGAAAAAATGGCTTGACGTTGGATCAAGCATTTGATGAAGTTTGAGAGAAACGGAATATAAGGGAGGAATGAGTTGATTTGTTTATTGAGAAAAACACTCGACGTTGGATCGAGTCATAATTTTTTGTATTTTTTTGAAATTTGTTGATTTTATTCTTGTGTTAGTAGCTAACTAAACAACCAAACAATAAAGAAATAAAATAGTACAAGATTATTACACATCGGGGTAGTGGGGTACATTTTGTCAAATGAGGATAAAAAAATTATGAAATAAATAAATCGGACCCAAACAAATAATGCATGAGTGTAAGTGCAAGAGAACCGACTCATTGTAAGAAAGCCCAAGAGTAAGCTATGTGAGGTTGACGGCGATGCTTAAAAAAGCAATCGACTTACAAGGGTGTGAAAAATGGGCTCGATATTAAATCGAGAAAAGTATGATTTTTATAGTTTTCAAATGGTTTCGAACACATGATGCAATTAAAAGAAAAACAAATCTATATTATTAAACAATAATAAAAAACAATGAGTAATAAAGCATAAATATAAAAGAAAATGTTCAAAACAAAACTACCCATAGAGGAATCAAACCCACTACACTAAACACCTAAACACCACTCCCCTCCACCAGACAACTAACCAACTAATTGTCATTTTAGTACTAACTTAAATATATAAGCTAAGATAAATTAAAAAAGAATTAAAAATAAAAAAAAAAACTAATAAATAAGAAACTGTTGGACTACCCTAATTAAACCTAATTAAACTAATCAAAATTAAAAATCCTAATTAATCAGATTAACTCCTAATTATGATCCTAAAAAAATCTAATATTCTAAACTAATATTATTTTACTCTAAACCTAAATCTAATTTTAAATTTTTAATTATATCCTAAAAAATCTAATATTCTAAACTAATATTATTTTATTCTAAACCTAAATCTAATTTTAAATTTCTAATTATATCCTAAAAAATCTAATATTCTAAACCAATATTATTTTACACTAAACCTAAATCTAATTTTAAATTTCTAATTATATCCTAAAAAATCTAATATTCTAAACTAATATAATTTTATTCTAAACCTAAATCTAATTTTAAATTTCTAATTATATCCTAAAAAATCTAATATTCTAAACCAATATTATTTTACACTAAACCTAAATCTAATTTTAAAATTCTAATTATATCCTAAAAAATCTAATATTCTAAACTAATATTATTTTATTCTAAACCTAAATCTAATTTTAAATTTCTAATTATATCCTAAAAAATCTAATATTCTAAACCAATATTATTTTACTCTAAACCTAAATCTAATTTTAAAATTCTATTTATATCCTAAAAAATCTAATATTCAAATCCCTAATTGATATTCTAAACTAATTACCTAATATTCTTAATTAGCCTATTATATACTTAAGAAAAATTCTAAATTTCAATCAAAAGCTAATTGCAGGGAGTAGTCTGTTTGGGCTTTAGTTCAAACCAAACCCAAACCCCCATGAGTCAGTATTCAATACGATGCCAAAAAAATGCTTATGCAAATAAGTTACGAAAATAACTCAAAGTGAGAAGCGCTTATGCAAATAAGCTATGAAAACAAATCGTGGGTTTACGTTCACAATAGCAAACATCACACTCGTATCAGAGCATCACGCTCTCACTGGCTCAGTATTGCTCTCAGCCTTCACTCTAACTCACCTCTCTCACTCACCGCCGCTCTTCACTTCTCTCATCCTATAACGCAAAGGTCCAAGGTTTAAAGAGAAACAAGAAGAAAAAAAGCCTCACCTTTGGTGAAAACTACGGAGACGATGAAGCTTCAAACCTCCCCCCTTTCGCCTCTTCAAAAGGTTTGTTCTTGATTGATTTTTTTTTTATTTAGGGTTTTCTGTTTGGCCGCCTCCCTCTCTCAATTTTTTCGTTTTTCCTCCCCCCTTACTGATTTCTTCTCTTCCCCTTTTATCTCTCCTGATTAGGGTTTGAATAGGTATCTTTGGGTGTTACAAGAAGTTACTCTGCAAAGTTCCTTTTGGTGCTCAGAAATTTAAGTGGCCTTTTTGATGCTAGAATCGGAACGGTAATCTGAGCATGAACTTTCTCCTTGAATTTTGTCTTAATTCCAAATTTGGGAATTTTTGCAATTTCTACAGTTTGGTAATTATTTTGTTTACTGCAGTGAAGATTGGAGGTGAGGGAACGTGAAGCTAGTTGATCCGTTGGACTATTGCCTTGTTGGGAAACATTTCTCAGGACATCCATGGCTTTAGCAACTTTAGCCTTGAGAGCATCAGGTGATTCTATCGAATGCAAAACTTCAGGCTGATCCATCTCCAAAAGCATGCCGGTAACCTCCCTGCGGCACCGACGAGCAGATGAACTGGTTGAGGTAAGTGCATTATGTCCTCTTTTAGACTGGTACCTCCTGCTGTAGCCATAACATGGATTTTCAAAATATCCTGATCAATTTTTTTATGCAGGAATGATTTCGGTTATCACAGGGGTGAAGAAAAACCTTTTTCTCCAGAGGAAATATTATCTATGATCCTCGCAAACATGCGGGAAAACGCAGAGAGACTTTGGAGACACCTATCAAAAATGCAGTGATTACAGTTCCGGCCTATTTCAAAGATTCTCAGCGAAAAGCCAATATAAATACTGGTGTTATTGCAAGCTTGAATGCAGATGATCAATGAACCAACTGCTGCTACCCTTGCATATGGCCAATGTAAGTATAGCGTTTGATCCTGACCATGGTGTGTTCACGGCTTATGATTTTCTAACTGCATTTGTCACTTCTGGTTTTTTCTCACTTGTCTGCTATAGTCATCTTCTGTTTTTTCTTGATTTGTGAAGTGAAGAATTTGTACGAGCAACACGTTTGTCCTTGAAACAAAACTCATCTGCTCGTAACTTCTTTCAGGTTGCCATCTTAACATGTCGTGAGCAAGTGGTGCTAGCCATTCCAAGTCTAAAATCTGTGGGCTCATCTTCAGTTGAAAGCCAACTGTCCCACCCAACTGCCGATTTGGTTGAAAGCTTACTGTCTCACTTGGTTTCTGATTAGTTAGACGATCCCAACCCATAATGTGCGGCAATGCAAAACTGCAAGCTGTCTTCATCACAGAAAACTCAGCAGTTGTAACAGGAACACTGAAATTCCTTTTTCAAAACTGCTGTGTCGATCTTTTTGTGGCGGTTAAATCCAAGGGCTTCATAATGATTCAGACTCTTCAATATCCTTCTCATTTCATCAATTTAATTTGTTTGCTCTCTAACAACTTTATGTAAAGACAAAGTCTCATACAACATACGATGTCAAGTTTCGATGATGACAAAAGACCACCATGCAAGTCTACGAACAAATGCATCACATTACCCACCATATCCTTTTTCACGTTATCCTAAAGCTACTATAATCATTAAAGACATATAAACAAAGCGTGATCATGACCAAATATGTGAAAATCACTAACCACAGCTTTTTTGCAGATTTAAAGGCTTTGAGTCGACCATAGGGGTCAGCTCAAGGCTCACGGGTCGGCGCAAAGACTCTGGCCAAACTGGAGGGAGTCAGCGCAAGAACCCTTTGCGTCGACGCATAGGGTCGACGCTTAACTCACGGGTCGGCGCAAAAATCCCTTGCGTCGACGCATGCAGTCAGCGCATGCCCCACGGGTCAGCGTGCGCTGACCCTATGGTCGACCGTTCGCGCGCAAACTCAGTTTTCTGAGTTATTTCAAAGTTTAAATTTCTGTTCTGTCTGTTTGGTTTTGTCTGTTACTATAAATAGAAGTAAAAACACTTCTATTAACCGACATTTGAATTTTTGAGTACAAGTGTTCAAGGAAACAAGAAAGAGTGAAATAGTTGTCAAAGATTCATCATCTTCATCTTCAACAGTCCAAAATTCATCAACTGCACACAATAACTTTTGATGCGATTTGTGATAGTTTGAAGGTGATAAGGTTCGAGGTAGCGATCGAAGAATCGAGTTCGAGTTGAAGTCTTGACAGGTTCCTTCTTGAATAAAACCATTAGGGTTTTATCCTCCAATACCGGTTTGCGTTTGGGGGTTTTTGGACGGATTGCTTCCTTATCATTCAGCTGAGCGAAGGTAACTGATAAGAGAGAGTCTTCATCAGTTTAGTAGCGGAGTCGGTGATTGAGCAGTGAAGAATCCGGGTTTGATTGTTCTTGTTCGTGATCAGCCGGGCCAAGGGATTGAAGAACGGAAGGTTCATCAACGAGCGGCAGGAAACGGAGGTCAAACATCAACAATCAAAGGTCTTGATTCATCTTGAATCAAGGGGAAAGGAGAAGAAGTATCATTCAACATATTGCGAAATTTTGTTGTTTACATACTCTGCACTCCTTGTAAAAACGATTAAACATCACAGGTTATATCTATTGATCATCTCAATTCTAATCAACTAGCGGACATTTTCACTAAGCCGCTAGCAAATGAACCTTTCTTTCATATTCGCCGAGAACTTGGCATCCTCGATATTTCGGAACGGGCAGTCTAAACTGCTGTTTACATATTTCTGTACTTCTAACAAATTTCTGTTGTTGTAAGCACATGTCTAATGTTCACTAAGTCACTGTGGTATTAAGGTGATATCGTTCCTTTCTCTATATCTCTGCTAAAGCTCATGACTTCAAAATTTCATCTCAAAATGATGTTGTTTATATATATATTCCCTTAATATATCCATTTGGTTGTGTATTGTTGTATATACTGTTGCTTATGCATCAAACTAGTCATTGCATGTGGTAAACAGTGGAAAATGAAAATTTGTACAGTATGAGTCGACCGCACCAGGGTTATGGTCGACGCATGAAAATTAATTTCTGCATATTTTCAAAAATCAAACAGTATGCGTCGACGCATACAGGGGTATGGTCGACGCATCGCTCGAAAATTCCGTTTTTCTGCAGAAAAATTTGAATCATCACTCATGCATTTCATCATTAAATGTGCAATTACATTCCATTACCTTTCAAACTACCCACTACTTTGTAACTTGCACCTACCTAGTGGCTTCTGCTCTTTGATCTTCCATCTTTCCAAAACCCTAAACCTTTCCACTATAAATTGAGAAAAACCCCTCTCTTGAAAAATCACTCTCAAAACCCTCATTAAACCCTCTCTATACATTCAAACACTTGGCTTCAAAACCCTCTCAAATGGCTTCTTCATCACGCAGACCTTCCGGCAAGAGACCACGTGAATCATCCGGTGTATCTCTTCCCATATCTGCCGTATCTCTCGTTCCACCTGCTCGTGTCGAAATCTTCAACAAAGACATAGGTAAACGAGGAGTTGTGCCACAACATGCGTTCTACAAGCTTACCGCTGAACGCATGCAACTCGCTCGAATCGTGGGCCTATTGCAGCATCAAGGCTTCATAAATTTCTTGGAGTGCAACTCTCAATACAGTGAAGACCTTGTCCGAGTCTTCTACTCCGGTCTTCATGAGAATTTTCGCGGACACAAACTCTCCTCCAAAGTTGGCTCTGCTAAGGTATCAGTTAAATCAAACTTTTGGAATAGATATTTTGATTTGTCTGTGGATGATGCTGGAAACCCCCTGCCTGAGGTGACTGATTCTCACCACATTGATGGCTATGAGTTTAAGAGTGCATTAAATGACATGTTGGAAGAGCCATATCCTGACGAGTTTGTGCAGAGTGACTTGTTCCCACGAACCGTCACTGCAGGCAAACTGGGCGCCGGGGAAAGGATTCTCCACTGGATTGTCTCACGCATCCTGCGGCCCAAGAAGGGCGGTCTCTCTAGAGTCGAACAGCCCGAAGTTCATTTGCTTTACATTCTGAAAAATAAGATAAAAATTAACTGGCCATACTACATTGCCAGTAGAATGTATGGCCTTCGGGATTCCGGACGAGGAACCGCTCTTACCTACGGATCCTTCATCCAAGAAGTCCTCACATCTGCCAATGTTAGTCATCCATCCTTCCCGCTCAAATCAATCTCACCTGACAAAGAGTTTAGCACAAAAACCATGTCTATGATGGGCTATCTATGGTGCAAGGAGCAGAAGAAATTCAAGTTTGTTAGAAGAGGATATGTTTCTCCAAGGGTTGATAGTGATGAAAGTGAAGAACAAGATGATGAAGTGGAAAGAGAACAAGAAGACGAAGACGAAGAAGAAGAAATAAGGCACAATGATGCTTACATTGGTGGAGATGAAAGTCCTTCACCAGTTGGCATGCATGACCACTCTGGCTCTGCTTGGGTACAGCAGACGGATACATATGAAGAAGATGCTCCAAAATGGGGTGGCTGGGGTGAATGGCAACATTCAGGTTGGACAACTCAACGTGAATTTTACCAGCCATATCACCAGGTTGAGGAAGAACTTCCTCCATCCCCTCCACGTCAAGCTGATTCTTCAGAGCTGTTGGAGATGATGCAAAGCATGCAACTTGCCCAACAAACATTCATGCAATCCCAAGATGACCGACTTGCTCAAATCAACAGTCAACTTCAAACCCAAAATGAGCGGCTCGACAATCTCTCCACAAGCCTAAATGAACGGTATGCAGATTTGGATCGGCAAGTCACCGGGAGTCTTAGGCATCTGGAAGGTGTTACTGATTACCTAGAAACTCTGGCTGACCCCAGCAGAAATCCAGGCGTATGCTACCATCCCGGACACCGTCACTTAAGACAATAGCCATTCATATGCACTTTACATGTTGCTTGTTGTTTTTGCATGTATTTTGTTGTTGTTTTGCCTGTTTATGCACCACAACTTCATCATGTATTTTCTTATTCTTAATTAATGACTACTGTTAAGAAATGATATTTGTGTGATATTATTTCGTTGGTATCTACTACTGCCTGTGAATTTATCGTTGCAACCTTGAATAATTACTCTGTCTCTCTTTTTGATGTTGTCAAAGGGGAGAAAAATGCTGACATTGCTGACAAACTAACAGTCTGACAAACTGCAAATGGCCTTAGATTACAAAAGAAAGGGGGAGTGTGCAAAATGTGTTAATACTGCATGATGTTCGTCACGCTGAGTTATACGGGTTGTCATCATCAAAAGGGGGAGTATGTAAAGACAAAGTCTCATACAACATACGATGTCAAGTTTCGATGATGACAAAAGACCACCATGCAAGTCTACGAACAAATGCATCACATTACCCACCATATCCTTTTTCACGTTATCCTAAAGCTACTATAATCATTAAAGACATATAAACAAAGCGTGATCATGACCAAATATGTGAAAATCACTAACCACAGCTTTTTTGCAGATTTAAAGGCTTTGAGTCGACCATAGGGGTCAGCTCAAGGCTCACGGGTCGGCGCAAAGACTCTGGCCAAACTGGAGGGAGTCAGCGCAAGAACCCTTTGCGTCGACGCATAGGGTCGACGCTTAACTCACGGGTCGGCGCAAAAATCCCTTGCGTCGACGCATGCAGTCAGCGCATGCCCCACGGGTCAGCGTGCGCTGACCCTATGGTCGACCGTTCGCGCGCAAACTCAGTTTTCTGAGTTATTTCAAAGTTTAAATTTCTGTTCTGTCTGTTTGGTTTTGTCTGTTACTATAAATAGAAGTAAAAACACTTCTATTAACCGACATTTGAATTTTTGAGTACAAGTGTTCAAGGAAACAAGAAAGAGTGAAATAGTTGTCAAAGATTCATCATCTTCATCTTCAACAGTCCAAAATTCATCAACTGCACACAATAACTTTTGATGCGATTTGTGATAGTTTGAAGGTGATAAGGTTCGAGGTAGCGATCGAAGAATCGAGTTCGAGTTGAAGTCTTGACAGGTTCCTTCTTGAATAAAACCATTAGGGTTTTATCCTCCAATACCGGTTTGCGTTTGGGGGTTTTTGGACGGATTGCTTCCTTATCATTCAGCTGAGCGAAGGTAACTGATAAGAGAGAGTCTTCATCAGTTTAGTAGCGGAGTCGGTGATTGAGCAGTGAAGAATCCGGGTTTGATTGTTCTTGTTCGTGATCAGCCGGGCCAAGGGATTGAAGAACGGAAGGTTCATCAACGAGCGGCAGGAAACGGAGGTCAAACATCAACAATCAAAGGTCTTGATTCATCTTGAATCAAGGGGAAAGGAGAAGAAGTATCATTCAACATATTGCGAAATTCTGTTGTTTACATACTCTGCACTCCTTGTAAAAACGATTAAACATCACAGGTTATATCTATTGATCATCTCAATTCTAATTTTAGAATTGAGGGCAGACGTACCCCGAAGCGAGGACGGCGGGGGAACTGCCTCATCAAATCTCTGTCTTCTTTAATTTTCTGCACAAGTTAATTTTCAGCTTAAAATTTAAGTGATTTTAGTTTAAGCAATTTTCTGACAAACATTGATTTAAGTTGAGAAAGTGTTGCAAACTGTTGTTGGAATACTAAGTACAATAACATATTGTACTAGGATAAATCGAAACACTTACTCAACTCAAAAATCACTCGGAGTGTTTGTGCACACCAAGTGTTTGCAAAATTGCCTAAGCTAAAGTTGCCTTAAGTTTGCATTGTGTTTCAATTTGGTATTTTGACTCATTGGAACTAGGCTTGCAAATAAGTGAACTATATAATTGATTGTGCTTTGTGTGTAGTGAATTGTATCTCTTTTAATCCAATATCCATTAGCTTAACGCATATCCGGTTTTCCAATAACGGTTCGTTTTAGACTAACTTTCCTCGGCCGCTTCCGCATCTAAAAACAATTTTTAAAACCAATTTTTCTTTTAAATTGGTAGCGCCGACTAAAGTTTTTAATTGGGATCTATTCAACCCCCCCTTCTAGATCCGTGCCATAGTCTAACAAGTGGTATCAGGAGCTCCGGTTCACTCCGTGCTTCAAAAATACAACGTTGATAGAAAATGGCTAACGAACCTAAAGGGGCTTACAATAGAGCTCCCGTTTTCAATGGTGAAAATTATAGTTATTGGAAAGACTGTATGCGGGTGCACATAAATTCCATAGATAGAAAAATATGGAATGTTATTCTCAATGGTCCAATTGAAATAACCATGACCAATGAGAATAATGAAATAGTGCCTAAGCCTGAAGCACAATGGACCGATGATGATGAAAAGAAATACAACTATGATTGGAAAGCCAAAAACATCTTAATCTCCTCATTAGGGGTAGACGAATACTATCGTGTATCCCATTGTCCTACTGCTAAGGCCATGTGGGATTCACTTCAGATTGCCCATGAGGGGACGAACGATGTTAAATTGGCTAGAATCAATACACTAACGCAAGAGTTTGATCTCTTTTTCATGGAGCAAGGGGAAACCATTGCCGACATGCAAAAGAGATTCACTCATCTAATCAATCGATTACATTCACTAGGTAAACCTATTTCCAATGATGTTGCTACTAATAAAATCTTAAGATGTCTTAACAGGGAATGGCAGCCAAAAGTGACCGCCATCAAAGAGGCAAACGATCTTACCATTTTGGACTTAACAACATTGTTCGGCAAACTACAAGAGCACGAACAAGTTCTATTAAGCTTGGAACAACATGAAAGGAAAGATAAGAAATACAAAGCCAAGGTGAGCGAAAAGAAATCAATTGCTCTAAAGACTTCCTCCTCAAAGTCTCAAGCAAAAGAGCAAAGTGATTATTCTACGAGTGACGAAGAAGAAGAGGACAAGAGTGAAGATATGGGGCTGTTCGTCAAACGCTACAACCGTTACGTGAGAAAGAACGGCATCCAACATTCCGAGAAGAACTTAGTTAACTTCCGGAAGCAATCTAGGTTCTCCAAAAATGATGACTCCAAAGGAAAAACAACTAGAGGGTCGTGCTACAAGTGTGGAAAGCCGGGTCACTACAAACCGGACTGTCCGATGAATAAAAAGGCAAAAGAAAGAGATTCATACAAATCACATAAGAAACCATCAAAGCCAAGGAGGGCATACATTGCTTGGGAAAGCGATAGCGACTCCTCCGATGATGAAAGCTCAAGTGATGAAGATGAAAATGCAAATCTATGTCTCTCAGCTCATCAAAAGAATAAGAAGAAACAGGTACGACATGCTAAGTATGAAAATTCCTCTAGTATGTCTCATCATGAACTGCAAACTGTTTTTGAAACTCTCCACTGTGAAGCAAAAGAAGCCTTTAAAAGGCTTGCCTCAAATAAGAAAATTTTCTCTCATTTAGAACAAAAAATTCAAGAATCCGAAAGGAAACTTGAGGCACTTAAGGCTTCTATAGTGGAAAGCACAAAAACTAGTTATGAGGACCTTAAAAGTAGAATGATGAACTTTGGGTGTGATACTTGTTACATTTGGCAAAGTGAAGTAAGGAACCTAAAAGCCAAACTTAACAAGGCTCTTGAGCCCAAGATTACTTTTGCTATTGATAAATCTAATTTTCGAACAAGTATGGTTAATCCATATCAAAAGTACAAATATATTATAAAGGATGAAGATAGCAAAAGTAATCAAAATGAAAAGTTCTCTTGTCTTTATTGTTGCAAGAAGGGTCATTCCATTGCTAAGTGTAGATTTAGGAGATTTCTAGTTCCTAAAGGCATGTATCAATGGATGCCCAAATGCAACCAATTTGCTTCTCACCACTCAGGACCCAATAAGCCATTGGGTACCTCCTTTTGTTAATTATCTTATCACAGGTACAATGCCTCGAGACTACCGAGAGAAGATGGGTTCTCGATAGTGGATGCTCAAGGCATATGTCAGGAGACATATCTCTCTTCATTGACTTCGTGGCTAAGAAGAAGGGATATGTAACTTATGGTGACAACAACCGAGGAGCAATACTTGGTAAAGGTAGTGTAGGTAATCCCTCTTCCACTACTATTTCTGACGTATTGCTTGTCGAAGGTCTTAAACATAACCTACTTAGCATCAGTCAGTTATGCGACAAAGGATACAATGTATCATTTTCAAAAGATTGTTGCAAAATTGTGCATACTGATGATAAGAAGAGTATGTTTAATGGGCTTCGTGTGAACAATGTATATATGCTTGACTTAAATGAAGTATCGTTAACAAGTGACAAATGTCTTGTAACAATGAATGAAGATTCATGGTTATGGCATAGACGTTTAGCACATGTTAATTTCGACTTACTTAACAAAATAGTCTCAAAAGATCTAGTCCTAGGTCTCCCCAAAATTAAATTCACCAAGGATCACCTTTGTGATGCTTGTCAAAAAGGGAAGCAAACGAGGATCTCTTTTAAATCCAAAAACATCGTTTCAACAACGAGACCTCTCGAGCTTCTCCACATGGATTTATTTGGGCCATCTAGGATTAAGAGTCTAGGAGGAAACTATTACGGTTTCGTAATAGTGGACGACTACTCTCGATTTTGTTGGACTATTTTCTTAGTAAGTAAGAGTGACACATTCGCCGCCTTTGAACGATTTGCTAAGCTTTCTCAAAATAAACTAAACACAAATATTGTTGCAATTAGAAGCGATCATGGAGGTGAATTTGAAAATCACCTATTTGAAGAATATTGCGGTAACCATGGCATTGATCATAACTTCTCCGCTCCACGTACTCCTCAACAAAATGGGGTTGTGGAGCGTAAAAATCGAATTTTGGAAGAATTGGGAAGAACAATGATCAATGAAAGTGGCTTACCAAAATATTTTTGGGCCGACGCCATTAGTACGGCTTGTTACGTTTTGAATAGGGTGCTCATTCGCCCCATTCTAAACAAAACACCGTATGAACTTTTAAAAGGGCGAAAGCCAAATGTTTCTCACCTTCATGTCTTTGGTTGCAAATGTTTTGTGTTAAACAATGGAAAAGAAAACTTAGGGAAATTCGATTCTAAAGCCGACGAAGGTATCTTCCTCGGATACTCTCAATCTAGCAAAGCATATAGAATTTACAACAAGCGATTACTTACAGTAGAAGAGTCTGTGCATGTTACCTTTGATGAATCCAATCCGAGAAACGTCGGAAAGGATAGTGTTTTTCATGGTGCAGGTACATCTACCAAAGACATACTCAATGATGGCGAGCCGGGGATTGATCAACCCGACACAATCAAAATTGAGGAGGACAAAGATGTACACCATGATGAAACAGAAGTAGATCATCCGCCTTCAAACAATGATCTTCCTCAAGCTTGGAAGTCTTCCAAAGACCATCCAATCGACAACATTATCGGAGATATCTCAAAGGGTGTAACAACTCGGTCTAAGATAAGTAATTTCTGTTATCACTTCGCTTTCGTTTCGCAGATGGAACCTAAAAACCCTAAAGAAGCCCTACTCGATGAACACTGGTTTTTATCAATGCAGGAGGAACTTAATCAGTTCACCAGAAATGAGGTTTGGGACCTTGTCCCTCCTCCGCGAGATCATCGAGTAATCGGCACCCGATGGGTGTTTAGGAACAAGCTGGACGAAAACGGGGTAATAACCCGTAATAAGGCGCGTTTAGTCGCGCAAGGGTATAACCAAGAGGAAGGCATCGACTATGAGGAAACTTATGCGCCGGTTGCCCGACTCGAGGCTATACGCCTCCTCCTTGCCTTCGCTTGTGCAAAGGATTTTAAGCTATTTCAAATGGATGTAAAAAGTGCCTTCCTTAACGGTCACATAAATGAAGAAGTGTATGTCGCACAACCTCCGGGTTTCGAATCCCATGAGTATCCTGATCATGTTTATAAGCTAAAAAGGGCTTTGTACGGCCTCAAACAAGCTCCTAGAGCTTGGTATGAGAGACTAAGCAAGTTCCTATTAGATCAAGGTTACTCAAGAGGAAAGGTTGACACAACCCTCTTCATTAAACGTCAAGGAAAGCACTTGATTTTAGTGCAAATTTATGTAGATGATATCATTTTTTGATCTACTAACATGAAGCTTGTGAGAGAGTTTTCTGACCTTATGCAGGGAGAGTTCGAGATGAGTATGATGGGGGAGCTCACATACTTCCTCGGTCTACAAATCAAACAGCTCAAAGAAGGAACTTTCGTGAGCCAGACAAAGTATTGTTTGGACCTTATCAAGAGATTTGACATGGCAAAAGCTAAGGCCATAGACACCCCCATGCCTACGTGTACCAACTTGAACAAAGACGAAGACGGTAAGGAAGTAGATGTAAAACGGTATAGAGGTATGATTGGTTCACTCCTTTATCTCACTGCTTCTCGTCCCGATATTATGTTTAGCGTTTGCATGTGTGCTAGATACCAATCATGTCCCAAGGAATCCCATTTAAAAGCCGTTAAACGGATACTTCGATATTTATCAGGTACTCCGAAGTACGGACTATGGTATTCCAAAGGTAATGATTGCTCTTTGGTAGGTTTTTCCGATTCCGACTTTGCCGGTTGCAAATCGGATAGGAAAAGTACAAGTGGCACTTGTCATCTTTTTTCAAACTCTTTGGTTAGTTGGCATAGCAAGAAACAAGTTTCTGTTGCCTTGTCAACCGCCGAAGCTGAATACGTTGCAGCCGGTAGTTGCTGTGCCCAAATCTTATGGATCAAGCAACAACTATTGGATTTTAACCTAAAACTGGAACGTATTCCCATATTTTGTGACAACACGAGTGCTATTAACCTAACCAAAAATCCTGTGCTACATTCTCGCACTAAGCATATCGAAATTCGACACCACTTTCTTCGGGATCATGTAGAGAAAGGTGACATCGTGTTTGAACACGTAAACACTGAAAATCAACTAGCGGACATTTTCACTAAGCCGCTAGCAAATGAACCTTTCTTTCATATTCGCCGAGAACTTGGCATCCTCGATATTTCGGAACGGGCAGTCTAAACTGCTGTTTACATATTTCTGTACTTCTAACAAATTTCTGTTGTTGTAAGCACATGTCTAATGTTCACTAAGTCACTGTGGTATTAAGGTGATATCGTTCCTTTCTCTATATCTCTGCTAAAGCTCATGACTTCAAAATTTCATCTCAAAATGATGTTGTTTATATATATATTCCCTTAATATATCCATTTGGTTGTGTATTGCTGTATATACTGTTGCTTATGCATCAAACTAGTCATTGCATGTGGTAAACAGTGGAAAATGAAAATTTGTACAGTATGAGTCGACCGCACCAGGGTTATGGTCGACGCATGAAAATTAATTTCTGCATATTTTCAAAAATCAAACAGTATGCGTCGACGCATACAGGGGTATGGTCGACGCATCGCTCGAAAATTCCGTTTTTCTGCAGAAAAATTTGAATCATCACTCATGCATTTCATCATTAAATGTGCAATTACATTCCATTACCTTTCAAACTACCCACTACTTTGTAACTTGCACCTACCTAGTGGCTTCTGCTCTTTGATCTTCCATCTTCCCAAAACCCTAAACCTTTCCACTATAAATTGAGAAAAACCCCTCTCTTGAAAAATCACTCTCAAAACCCTCATTAAACCCTCTCTATACATTCAAACACTTGGCTTCAAAACCCTCTCAAATGGCTTCTTCATCACGCAGACCTTCCGGCAAGAGACCACGTGAATCATCCGGTGTATCTCTTCCCATATCTGCCGTATCTCTCGTTCCACCTGCTCGTGTCGAAATCTTCAACAAAGACATAGGTAAACGAGGAGTTGTGCCACAACATGCGTTCTACAAGCTTACCGCTGAACGCATGCAACTCGCTCGAATCGTGGGCCTATTGCAGCATCAAGGCTTCATAAATTTCTTGGAGTGCAACTCTCAATACAGTGAAGACCTTGTCCGAGTCTTCTACTCCGGTCTTCATGAGAATTTTCGCGGACACAAACTCTCCTCCAAAGTTGGCTCTGCTAAGGTATCAGTTAAATCAAACTTTTGGAATAGATATTTTGATTTGTCTGTGGATGATGCTGGAAACCCCCTGCCTGAGGTGACTGATTCTCACCACATTGATGGCTATGAGTTTAAGAGTGCATTAAATGACATGTTGGAAGAGCCATATCCTGACGAGTTTGTGCAGAGTGACTTGTTCCCACGAACCGTCACTGCAGGCAAACTGGGCGCCGGGGAAAGGATTCTCCACTGGATTGTCTCACGCATCCTGCGGCCCAAGAAGGGCGGTCTCTCTAGAGTCGAACAGCCCGAAGTTCATTTGCTTTACATTCTGAAAAATAAGATAAAAATTAACTGGCCATACTACATTGCCAGTAGAATGTATGGCCTTCGGGATTCCGGACGAGGAACCGCTCTTACCTACGGATCCTTCATCCAAGAAGTCCTCACATCTGCCAATGTTAGTCATCCATCCTTCCCGCTCAAATCAATCTCACCTGACAAAGAGTTTAGCACAAAAACCATGTCTATGATGGGCTATCTATGGTGCAAGGAGCAGAAGAAATACAAGTTTGTTAGAAGAGGATATGTTTCTCCAAGGGTTGATAGTGATGAAAGTGAAGAACAAGATGATGAAGTGGAAAGAGAACAAGAAGACGAAGACGAAGAAGAAGAAATAAGGCACAATGATGCTTACATTGGTGGAGATGAAAGTCCTTCACCAGTTGGCATGCATGACCACTCTGGCTCTGCTTGGGTACAGCAGACGGATACATATGAAGAAGATGCTCCAAAATGGGGTGGCTGGGGTGAATGGCAACATTCAGGTTGGACAACTCAACGTGAATTTTACCAGCCATATCACCAGGTTGAGGAAGAACTTCCTCCATCCCCTCCACGTCAAGCTGATTCTTCAGAGCTGTTGGAGATGATGCAAAGCATGCAACTTGCCCAACAAACATTCATGCAATCCCAAGATGACCGACTTGCTCAAATCAACAGTCAACTTCAAACCCAAAATGAGCGGCTCGACAATCTCTCCACAAGCCTAAATGAACGGTATGCAGATTTGGATCGGCAAGTCACCGGGAGTCTTAGGCATCTGGAAGGTGTTACTGATTACCTAGAAACTCTGGCTGACCCCAGCAGAAATCCAGGCGTATGCTACCATCCCGGACACCGTCACTTAAGACAATAGCCATTCATATGCACTTTACATGTTGCTTGTTGTTTTTGCATGTATTTTGTTGTTGTTTTGCCTGTTTATGCACCACAACTTCATCATGTATTTTCTTATTCTTAATTAATGACTACTGTTAAGAAATGATATTTGTGTGATATTATTTCGTTGGTATCTACTACTGCCTGTGAATTTATCGTTGCAACCTTGAATAATTACTCTGTCTCTCTTTTTGATGTTGTCAAAGGGGGAGAAAAATGCTGACATTGCTGACAAACTAACAGTCTGACAAACTGCAAATGGCCTTAGATTACAAAAGAAAGGGGGAGTGTGCAAAATGTGTTAATACTGCATGATGTTCGTCACGCTGAGTTATACGGGTTGTCATCATCAAAAAGGGGGAGTATGTAAAGACAAAGTCTCATACAACATACGATGTCAAGTTTCGATGATGACAAAAGACCACCATGCAAGTCTACGAACAAATGCATCACATTACCCACCATATCCTTTTTCACGTTATCCTAAAGCTACTATAATCATTAAAGACATATAAATAAAGCGTGATCATGACCAAATATGTGAAAATCACTAACCACAGCTTTTTTGCAGATTTAAAGGCTTTGAGTCGACCATAGGGGTCAGCTCAAGGCTCACGGGTCGGCGCAAAGACTCTGGCCAAACTGGAGGGAGTCAGCGCAAGAACCCTTTGCGTCGACGCATAGGGTCGACGCTTAACTCACGGGTCGGCGCAAAAATCCCTTGCGTCGACGCATGCAGTCAGCGCATGCCCCACGGGTCAGCGTGCGCTGACCCTATGGTCGACCGTTCGCGCGCAAACTCAGTTTTCTGAGTTATTTCAAAGTTTAAATTTCTGTTCTGTCTGTTTGGTTTTGTCTGTTACTATAAATAGAAGTAAAAACACTTCTATTAACCGACATTTGAATTTTTGAGTACAAGTGTTCAAGGAAACAAGAAAGAGTGAAATAGTTGTCAAAGATTCATCATCTTCATCTTCAACAGTCCAAAATTCATCAACTGCACACAATAACTTTTGATGCGATTTGTGATAGTTTGAAGGTGATAAGGTTCGAGGTAGCGATCGAAGAATCGAGTTCGAGTTGAAGTCTTGACAGGTTCCTTCTTGAATAAAACCATTAGGGTTTTATCCTCCAATACCGGTTTGCGTTTGGGGGTTTTTGGACGGATTGCTTCCTTATCATTCAGCTGAGCGAAGGTAACTGATAAGAGAGAGTCTTCATCAGTTTAGTAGCGGAGTCGGTGATTGAGCAGTGAAGAATCCGGGTTTGATTGTTCTTGTTCGTGATCAGCCGGGCCAAGGGATTGAAGAACGGAAGGTTCATCAACGAGCGGCAGGAAACGGAGGTCAAACATCAACAATCAAAGGTCTTGATTCATCTTGAATCAAGGGGAAAGGAGAAGAAGTATCATTCAACATATTGCGAAATTCTGTTGTTTACATACTCTGCACTCCTTGTAAAAACGATTAAACATCACAGGTTATATCTATTGATCATCTCAATTCTAATTTTAGAATTGAGGGCAGACGTACCCCGAAGCGAGGACGGCGGGGGAACTGCCTCATCAAATCTCTGTCTTCTTTAAATTTTCTGCACAAGTTAATTTTCAGCTTAAAATTTAAGTGATTTTAGTTTAAGCAATTTTCTGACAAACATTGATTTAAGTTGAGAAAGTGTTGCAAACTGTTGTTGGAATACTAAGTACAATAACATATTGTACTAGGATAAATCGAAACACTTACTCAACTCAAAAATCACTCGGAGTGTTTGTGCACACCAAGTGTTTGCAAAATTGCCTAAGCTAAAGTTGCCTTAAGTTTGCATTGTGTTTCAATTTGGTATTTTGACTCATTGGAACTAGGCTTGCAAATAAGTGAACTATATAATTGATTGTGCTTTGTGTGTAGTGAATTGTATCTCTTTTAATCCAATATCCATTAGCTTAACGCATATCCGGTTTTCCAATAACGGTTCGTTTTAGACTAATTTTCCTCGGCCGCTTCCGCATCTAAAAACAATTTTTAAAACCAATTTTTCTTTTAAATTGGTAGCGCCGACTAAAGTTTTTAATTGGGATCTATTCAACCCCCCCTTCTAGATCCGTGCCATAGTCTAACACTTTATTGACCAAAAGTTCTTTCTGCTTATCAACAACTGATACGGTGACTGCAGGTTGTGGTGGTCACAATGTCACAAAACTCAAAGATGTCGGCAAGCACAGATGCAGCAACGAGTCCGCTTATGTGAGCCATATCCATCATAAGGAAGGCACCTATGCTACCTGCAATTTTTTTCTAGAGCGGGGATAATCAATGTCTCGAGGGTGAGCACTAACTCCCGGAGTGTTTGCCGTTTTCTGGCCAACAGCTGCCAAAATGCTACAATTTGGGATAATTGCAACCTGAGAAAGACGCCCATTAACCAAAGCTTGACGAAATCTTGATTGCAATGCCTCGGCAACAGCTTTTACTTCCGTCTCGGGGACAGCAAAGCATACATAATGCTCACTACTAGCCTGGAACACCGGCCATTCCAGTTCCCTCAACATTTACAAGTGCCAAGTTGTCTATTGTTGCAAATCCTTTGACTAAATTTTGCAGGTTTGCCATATCTTCATTATCATGCTGGTTTTACTACTTCTGTTGATTTAAATTGCAAGCTATTGATTTTTTTTGCGACAATTGGTACTCCTGGGATCGCATTTGGCAGGTTGTTATAGCAGAACTTGTTGTGTTTGATGTTGTCTGCTGATGAGGATTGTTGCAGGTTATGGTTAGTCATTTCAGTGTAACAAGCCCCACAAAGCTCCCTGTTACCAGAAGTACCAGGTGGAACACACTTGCACCTCACACAACAAGTTCCACATGATCTATTACACAAGTTAGGCCTTGAATGTACACCGCATCTCGAACCGCACAAACCTCCATAATCTATGTCTTGCATTAGCCTTCTATTGTCGTCTCGCACAGTAAGCAACTCATTAGGTAGCTGAAGTTCTTCTTCATCTTCTTTTTTCATTTCT
This sequence comes from Lathyrus oleraceus, assembly GCF_024323335.1. Lineage (NCBI taxonomy): Eukaryota > Viridiplantae > Streptophyta > Magnoliopsida > Fabales > Fabaceae > Lathyrus > Lathyrus oleraceus. The sequence continues at coordinate 324,817,081 of NC_066585.1, read as the reverse complement.
ATCTCATGCTCAGATGAAACCTGCATCAGATTAGAGAGGCATACTAGAAGCAACAAACCCAGCACGAAAAGGTTACACAATGCCAATGCAGGATATTGTAGCAGTTATATGAAATGGATTATTGTTTGATTATTGAACGAATTGTGACTACATTTCCTTGCTTTGTTGTAGATTATGCCAACTTTGCGGTCCTGATTCGGTTGTTACGCATTGCAGACCGGCGCCAGCATACAACTAGCGGGCAATGTTGTTCTGCAGCATGTTGGCTTCCTGAATAAAGCAGAATTTATGATAGGCTCGTGGTTGATTAGATTGATGCATTGCAAACTGGTTTTGGCTCGTAAACGGCTTGTTGAGTATGACCATGGTTAGGATTGGTAGCTCTGAATTTGGTAGGCGGCAAAGTTGCTAGATTTAGGATTATTTGTGTTAGCCTTTTAGATTAACAGTGTACACATTTTGAATAGAAACTTCAGGTTTTTTTTGCCAGAACTTATTGCAGATTGTTTTGATCTATAAAATGATGATTCACTATTAATATCATTATTACTACTATGACAAATGTTGGCCACCAATGCTTCCAAAAGATGCTCTGGAGTTGATTGACTAGTGTTAACTACATCTGGCACATCCGCAATTTTCACATCTTGATTAACCCTTTGTCCAATATCATCCTTATTTTGCAAATCAGTTTCTTCTTTATTCCATGGCAAAAGTGAAAGGCAGCGAACCAACCCGGCAAAAGTATCCTTTAGTTTTTCTTTGTCTTGTAAATGGTATTGGTTCTTCCTTAGGATATCCTCATAATTCTGAAAAATCTTTTCTGTATAAGAAGAAAAGGAAGGAGGATAATACTCAAGAGTAAGGTCTAAGAAATCAAATGCCATGAACCGAATGTCATCTGCCAAATGAGTCATTGCATTAAATATGTAAGCCATCATTAGAGAAGTGATCGGCTCTTGATTATCCTCTTTACAACTAGGTAAAAATCACTAGTTTTAAAAAAATATAATAATTTCCGAACCACTTTATCATCATCACTAATACGCTCTCGGAGTTTTTCTACAACACGGTACTTGTGCGACGTCAGTTCTTCTGGATGTTTACTGAAGAAGTTCTTTTAAAGTCAAACCCTTCTTGTTTTTTTTTTATGATAACGGGCCTTCTAAACCCATTTTGCTTCTTCCTCCTGGTTTGAGACAGATTGTATTGGAGATTAACATCGGCGTCGGAGTCGGAGAAAGACGACGGACAGTTGGAGGTCCTGAGTGAATACTGAATTCATGAATTGAGTGTTGCTGTTTTGTTGCGGGACTGAGATAAACTTTTTTCATTTGAATTGCTCATGATGTATGCCATGAAGTTTGATGTATGTAACATAAAATGTATAGGAATAACCAGTGTTTATATATAAAAAAATGGATTTGGGAATGGATGGTTGCCTTTGGTTATGAATGTATGCAAACGAACCTTAGGCCAAGTGCCAAACAAAAATGAAAAAAAAAAATGGAAAAAATTCAGGATCAAAATCGGGGTATGACAGGGAGGATTTCACTCGTCCTGTGAATTCAGATGCAGTCAAGAGTTACTTTGCCTAAAAAAAAGTATATGCAAATGAAAAACAGAATAGCTCGCTAAGTTGAAAACCCGAAAGGGCGGCATAGGCAAAAATGAGCGTCTCGGTGGAGAACCCGTAAGGGTAATCCAGCAAAAATTAGAGACTTGGAAAAGAAGAAAATATTTGCATCCCGCTAGATTGAGTACCTCACTCTGGGGAAATCTAGGCAAAAATCAGGGATTTGGCAAGTAAACTGCATCCTGACAAGACTTTCTGTTCCACAGTCGTCAGTTCGTCAGAAGATTCTCGATTCGTCGTTAACTGAAGCTTCGGATACATCGAGATTCAAATTGGTAGAGAAAGGATCATTATGTTCAATGTAGCCCTCTTCCAATATATATCACTGATTTCAAATTTGTACAGATCTATGGGGTCTTGCCATTTGCAGGCTACCATTCCATCAAATCAATTTAAGCTTTTTATCCAATTATTTGCACTCTTATTTGTTTCAATTCAACCAATGTTTTGCATGTTTTAAATTGATAAGATGTCATTGTTTTAAACAAATAAATTTTTCAAAAATTGTTGTTTTAGACAAAGTGAAGATTCACAAGGTTGAAAAGATACTTAAGAATATCTCAGTGCTCTCCCGAGGGTGGCATGATCTCCAACAGGTAAGACATTTGTTCATATTCCTGGTTTGGTGGTGTCTTCTTTCTTCAGATCTTTGTTGAGGTTGTTCCTCAAACAAAGTTGTTGGTGGGGTTGCTCCCCAGTATAGTCGCAAGCAGAGTGTTGTTGAAGACTTCGTTTTCTCCAGCAGCAATCTCCCCCAGCATGGTTGATTTTCTTGTAGAAGTTTCGGCAGTTGATGGTTTGTCATCTTGGCGCCCCGTCACTTTCTCCAGAGGGTTGATATCCCCAGACCTTATTCGTCTCCTCAGCACGGTCACGAGTAGAGCTGTTATTGATATCCCCATCGGAGTCGCGAGCAGAGTTGTCTGTTTCCTCAGCACGGTTGCTTTCTTTTGAAGACTCGGTAAGTCAGTGGTTTGAGACCCGGTACTTTACCTTTCCCCCGGCGAAGTCGTCCGCGGATTTGTTGCTATCTCTCCATCAGAGTACTTTTTTTTTCTCCTCAGCAGAGCAGGATTTATTTTCCTACTCAGTGGTTGATTGGGTTGATATCCCAGTTTTTCAACCATCTTTTCCTCAGCGTAGTCTGTAGAACGTTTGTTGTGGCCGTTTTGCTTGTTGAATACTCCTTCAATCCCCAATATGGTCGGATGATGGCTCTATCATCCAGAGAACGGATTGATTTCCTGACTGTTTGTGATCCCCAGTAGAGTGGCTTATATTGCAGAATCTACTTGTTGTGATCAGTTTGTTATGTGTATTCTCCCTAAGTAGAGTGGTTTGTTGCAGAATCTACTTGTGTGATCTGTCCTCCCTCAATGGGTTGTTCCCAAGAGAGTAGCCGACAGTTTTCCCCAGTAGAGTTGCTTATGCAGTTAGATTCTATTTGGATGATGTCATTCTCCCTCAGCGGGTTATCCCCCAGCGGAGTTATGTGAAGTTGCTTCTACAGCAGTTCGTGCTCGTGCAATGCACTTTTTGTTCTCAGTTGACACTGGGATCCCCTGCAGATATTTTGGGACTTCTCTTGTTCTCCTACAGATTCGCCTTGGTGGCTGTTTTGCCCGTTGTGACATTCTGTACCCTGATTGGGTTGTTTCCTGATACCTCTGATCCTCTGCTTCTCCAGCAGTACCCGTAGATCTTTGCTTTACAACATGTAGATCTCCGCAGATTGGCTCTCCAGTTGGTTTTTCCCCTGGAAGTATAATACCAGGCGTTTGACTCCTGGACCTGTTGTGTTAGAATTGTCTATTTTGTCAGCATTCATCAAACATAAATCACGCATATTCATGCATACTCATAAACATTCAGATATTCATGTTGCATTTCTCGCCATATATCTTTTGTTTGTTGTGTCTCCTGCAATGGGTGATATAGATCTCTTTTAGATCTTCCCTAAGCAGATGTCGGGTGTTATAAATCTCTCCATATAGAGTCAGCCCCATAAGCAGAAAATGTCTGTCTTTCCTTCTGCAGTTCCCCACTGAGATATATCCTCGTGGATGACGGTTTCTTCCTTTTCCTTCCAACATATATATTGGAATGGATGTTCCTATTTGAGTTACATCCTCATTAGGACATGTCTTGATTCAGTTTGTCTTTTCGGATTATTCCCGAATTGGCTATTCGTCAAGTGTCTGGTGCTTCCTAGTGGGTTGTTCCCCAGCGGAATTTTTCGGGCCTCTACCCTCATACCGGTAGTTATAAGTCCTATTTCTCCTGGCTTTCTTGGCAGAATTTGTGGTTATACACCTTTTATTCCCCAGCCAGAGTTGTTGGTTTTCTACCTAACAGTCGGTAGTTGTAAATCCTATTTTCCTGCTCTCCAGCAGTTTGTGGTTCGTTTTAAACTCTATTTTGGTTTCCCGTGCGGATTTGTGATTCGTTCTATCCCCACGCGGAGTTGTTGGTTTTCTACCTCGTATTCGGTAGATATAAACCCTAATTTTTGTGGTTATCTCCATCTAATTCTGGATGTTGATTTTTCCTTTGCTTGGATAAGTTGCTCAGATAAGCACTTGTATCCCCAGCAAATCTTTTGTGGATAATTGCCGTATGCTAGCAATTTTATCCCCGGCGGGTCCTTTCACTTTTGTCAGTGATTGTGTTCCCCGGATCATTGATTATCATCAATGCATGCCAGCGAGTCTTCTTTCATTTACCCCCTTTGTTGGTAATGTCTGTTGCTCCCTTTGATCGGTTATCATTATATACCTAGTTTGGTATCCCGATGCCTTTCTTTTCGGTTAATCATCCTTTATTAACCCAGTAACCGGTTGTGGATAATCTTCCATGCGAGTATATTATTCACGGTCTGCCGGTAATGAATAATATATCTCATGCACTCTTCTGTTGAAGCCTTTTGTGTTTTCTTTGTTGAGTAAGATTCGTTATTTCCCTTTGTGGAACCGAATATTTCTTTGTTGTTGGATAATTGCCGGATGCTTGCAATCTATCCCTTTGAGTTGTCTTTCGTTTACCCGGATGCTTGGTATCGATTGTCTCTCTTTTTGGTTAGTCACCTATTATATACTTCGGTATCTCTGGTGTCTTTTCCTTTCGAGTATATTATTCACGGTCTGCCGGTAATGAATAATATATCTCATGCACTCTTTGGTAGGAGTCCTTTGTTGACCTTCCCCAGTCGAGTAAGATTCGTATTCTTTGTAGAATCGAATATCCATCCTTGAACCAATTTGTGTTCTGGATGATGAGTGTTTTGGCATATATACCAATTCACGTTTTCGGTAGATCACCTATTATATGCTTCGGTGTCTCTGGTGTTTTCTACCATGCGAGTTTACTATCTACGTTCTGACGGTAATAGATAATATGTCTCATGAGAGTATTCTATCCACGTTCTGAAGGTAATGGTTATTATATCTCGTTCACTCTTGGGTACATCCTTTGTTGTTTTCCCCGCAGAGTAAGATTCGTATTCTTTGTAGAATCGAATATCCATCCTTGAACCAGTTTGTGTTCTGGATGATGAGTGTTTTGGCATATATACCAACTCACGTTTTCGGTAGATCACCTATTATATGCTTCGGTATCTCTGGTGTTTCTTACCATGCGAGTTTATTATCTACGTTCTGACGGTAATAGATAATATATCTCATGCGAGTTTCTTATCCACGGTCTGCCGGTAATGGATATTGTATCTCATGCACTCTTTGGGTTTGTGTCCCTAGTTGAGTAAGATTCGTTTTCCCGTTGTGGATTCGAATGTCCATCCTGTAAGTCGATTTGCTTTTTTAAGCCCTCCTTTCGGATGATGAGTGTTTTGGCATATATACCAATTCACGTTTCGGTCGGTCACCTATTATATACCTCGGTATCTCTGGTGTTCCTTCCTTTCTGCTCCCTATTATGACTTTGGTCCCTTGTGGAGTCAGATTTTCCTGAGTTTTTGTACCTTTTCCAGGTCTTTCTCAGATGTTTGGTTGATTGATATCTCTCACCCTTATACCGGTCTTAGATATTCATTCTTCCTGAGTTTTTTACCCTTATACCGGTAACACCTCATTTCATTGGTGCTTCCTCAGTGGAGTTTCCTTTTGCTTCTCCCCAGGAGTCAGCTTGTGTCTCTCCAATGGATTTATTTTCCTTTGGAATTCGTTTACCCAGTGTGAGTCCTTCACTCCCCAATGAGGTCTCCAGTCTGATTTTTGTTCTTCTAATCAGAGTCGTGTCTTGTTCGCGCTGTATCAGTTTTGTCTATCCCCAATAAGAGTCTTGTTAGAGTCTCTGTTCCTGGTGAGTGTATTACTCCGACGGATCGTCTTTTCTTCTGTGTGAACTATATTCCCCACAGAATTTGTGTTCTTTGCATGCATACATTTGCATCATGAGGTCTCTTAGGGACCAAAATTTGTCTCATTACTGTTATTTAAGCCCATTCTACCGCGTTGAGATGAAGATTTCTAAACTTCACTTCTCCGGCTAGAATGACCTTAAATAGGGGCATCTGTAAGACCCCAATTTTGGCCCTAAGATCCCTCATGGCCCATATCATATCATATCATGGCCTCAAGGATCATTGCATGCCCTAGCTTCCCTCCTAGTGGGTGGGTCACCTTGTGAGTGTGGTTCTTGATCACCAAGCATGTATTGCATTTGTATATCATTGCTTTTCATATGTTTACTAACCAAAAGTACAAAAATATTGTCATCTAACCATGTTACTTGCAGTTGAAGCAATCAACAGTCAAACAATCAAATCAGTCGTTGAGCAATGGATGGTGGCTATTCTTGAAGAATTTGGGCACCATGATCATTTATCAAGAGTTCATATGAGTTGTGACATCATTTGGAATCAAGATCTCAAGTGATTAGGGTTTGGAATTCATCAGAACATGGTTCAGTCAACCAAAACCCTAGCAAAGTCAATTGTTGGTCAACTGTGCATTTAATCAGTGATTTGATGGTGGGAATTGGTTTGAGAGGTCTCATTCATGTCCATATAAGCCTCATATATCATGTCAAACATCATCATTGAAGGATTTTGAAGTCAAACAAGAAATTTCCAAAAATAGAAAGTTGACTTGTAATTGGAATTTGCCAAAAATGGAAACTTCTTCTCCTCAAACTTACATCATTATACAAGCTTCAAATGAATTTTTGCCCAACATGAAAGTTGAAGATATTGTTCCCCAATTTCCAAAAAGTCCAAGAACACTCAATTCCCATTTATGGTTGGCAAGTTATGATCAAATCATTCTCAAAAAATTTTGAACTTCAAAAGGCCATATCTTCCAAACCATTTGGCCAAATTGGGTGGGGTTTTTTGCTACAAGTCCCGTTTGATGCCCTCTTTCCAAATTTGTCATCACAATTCATCAAAAGTTCACCAATCAAAATGACACTTTTTGAAGTAGCATGAATTAATTCAAGTGAGGTGGAAAAATGACTTTGCAAAATAACCATTTCCAACATTTTTTACCAATTGAGAATGATCAGAAAACACATTTTGGACATGTTTGAGGCCCATTTTGGCAGCTGTAACCACACACCTTGCCATTTGAGTGAAAATTGGTCAATTAGCAAAAACACACTTCATTAGCAATTTGGATTACCATTTCCATTAACCAGCTAATGCAAACCTTAAACATATACATTCATCATTTTCTCTCTGAAAACCCTTGCCACACTATTCACAAACAGACCAAATTGCATTTTTCTCTCAAGCTCTCATTTTGCACATTGGAACTTTCTTCCAAAAACCTTCGAAGAACTCGTCCATTGCTTGTTTGTTTCATCACCTACTAGCCATTTGGGACCTTTTACAAGCATCAAATCCCAGCTGTAAGCAAGGATCCAACTCTGCTACATCAAAGCTCTTCCATGGTCATTTTCGATTTGAGCTGTCTTGAACATTCCTGAGCCAAACTCCCTCCTCCATTCACCTTCTAGAAGCTTGTAGAACCACTGTTTCAGCCATTCACGATCAAACAACAACCGCAACACAACTGTTCTTCAACTTTGGTAAATTTTCGAATCTCTCTATTCACTAAACCATGCTATGCTTCTTATAGATCTCTTTTCCATGATTGCAATGAGCTTTGAACCAAGGAAAATGGTTGTGTATTTTGAAAGTTAGGTTGATTTGAAATTTGATGTTCAAGTATGTTTTTGCATGATGCTTCCCTATTAGCTCGATTTAATGAAATTGGATGTTATAATGTTGATGTATGTGGTCTGACGGTTCGAATGCCATGCTTGTTATTCAATTCTGTGACAAAAAAAATTTCACGATTTGGGATGATGATGAACAGTGAATAAGAACCCTAATTGCCATTTCCAGAATTCACGTTGGCTGCTGAGTTTTCTTGTTTTGCATGTACTTACTGTTCCATTGCCCATGAGCGAATGGCTGAGTGACACGCCTTGAGTCTGTGCGCAGCGTTTCATTAAAAGTTCCACATACTTACCAATATGCCACTCCGTGCCCAATTGTTCCATTAATCCATGTTATTCTTCAATATTTATTTCATTTTGATGCTAATCTTACAAAAATCATAGAGCATTCATTTTTCATCCAAAATTCATGGGACTTTTTGCAAATTGTTCATCTTGATTTCTAGTTTTTAATCATGATTTTTCCAGATTTTTGGCATGAATGGATTTTTAATTGTGCTAGGGTTTTGTTCATGTGTTCATTCTATGTACACTTTTCCAAATCAATTGTGAAATGATGATGCTTTATCCAATGCCTTTGAAATTTTTTGTGCTTAAACTAGACACATTCATGGTGAATTTGGTATAGAGTTCGTGAATTTATCATTGCTGGTTTGTGAGTTATGATTTTTTGAATTAGGGTGTGACAATTTGTGTCACACCATTGATGTCCAACTTCATGATTTTCATTACCATGCTTCTTGAACTCAAATTGGCTTGAATTTTTGCATGAATGTACTTAGGAATGTCTAGTTTACATGTGATTTTTTGTGGAATTATTGATGGCATTTCCTAATTGTTTGGGATTTTTCTCCCCTGTTTGGTCATATGTTGACTTTTTGTGACACATGTTCTCATATTGTTTGTGAAATTCTAATACATTATTGGAAAAACTTGAAATTTGACATATGGAAGCTTCTACCTCTACTCACTACTCAGGTTGACGAAGGTTGATGAGTACCTTGGCTCAGTTCTACGATCCGTTGCATCACTACTTCTTATTTCCGGACTTCCAGCTGTTGCCGACTTTGGAGGAGTATTCTCATCTCATTGGGATTCCGATTCTGGATCAAGTGCCGTTCAGTGCCTAGAGGATATTCCATCTGCTCGAGAGATTACTAGTCTATTGCACATAGATGAGGATCTGATTAGAGCTAATCTGACTACCAAGTCGGAATTCAGGGTTTTCCTTCCGAGTTCCTCATTGCCAAGCTACGTTCTATGGGAAGGCCATGAGTGAGGATGCCTTTGAGGCTCTATTTGTGCTGCTCATCTATGGATTAGTGCTATTTCCCAACTTCGACAAGTTCGTGGACATGAACGCCATTAGGATCTTCTCAGTTCTTAATCCCGTTCCGACTTTGTGGGCGATACATATGTCTCCTTGCACCTGAGGAATACGAAGAATGGAGGAGTCATTGTCTGCTGTCTACCCCTGTTGTACAAGTGGTTTATTTCGTACTTGCCGCAGACAGTTGCTTTCAAGGAGAACCAGGGATGTCTACGGTGGTCTCAGAGACTCATGTCTCTCACCAAAGATGATATCACCTGGTATGATCGCGTGTATGATACCGTCCAGATCATCGACTATTATGGTGAATTCCCTAATGTGCCTCTTCTTGGCACATGTGGTGGGATCAGCTACAATCCCATTCTCGTACGACGTCAGCTTGGGTTCCCCCTAAAGGATAAACCTAATAACATTCTGTTAGAAGGTGTATTCTTTCAGGAGGGTAAAGATCCCCAAGGCCTGAAAGCCAGATTTGTCCGTGCTTGGCGCAGTATTCGCAAGAAAAGTAGGAACGAGTGGGTCCAAAGAACTGCATTGCTTTGGAGCTATACACCTCTTGGGTCCGACAGACGGCTGCCGTCTACTTGATGCCGTACGACTATCCAAGACCTACACCGTTGGATGTGGCTGGGCCATCAACCCTCCCTACCCAACGTGTAGAGGAGTTGAGAGAAGAACCTTTCGCGTGCTTGGATCCGTGAAAGGGAGGAGTTGCTGCAGCAGCTCAAGGAGAAGGACGCTATGATTGAATTCCTCGAGCACCGAGTGATCGACGATCCGAACGACGCTTGGACTTCTCTGCTTCCTCAGTCTTCCAAATTCTGGAAGAGGAAGTACGATCGACTTGCAAAGGAGAAAGCAGACATGGAGGCGGCCTATGAGAGAGAGATCAAGAAGTTGTGCACTTCTCGTCTTCCAGCATCCCGAGCTTCTTGGATCCATAGGATGTCATTTACCTTTTCTCTTTGTAATAATTAAAAATGCTGTATTTCTTTGTCTTGATGTATTGAATGAAATGTTTTTCCAGAAAAAATTAAAATGCTTTAATCCTTCAAATATTGCAAATAATACCCTAAGGGTTCCTTGAACAAAGCATTTGCACAAGCATTTCATGCATCATCTTTGCATAAACAGGTACTCCTTTTCTGGTCTTCTTGTCTTAACCTCTGTTCTTCATTTATTTGAAGACAAGCTGACTCACCGGTATTATACGCGGGTCAATTCTGCAAGAGTCATGGAGCAGTTAGAACAAGAGAACCGAGAATTGAAGGAAGAGGTCGCCAGACTGGGGCTTTGATGGAGCAACTCCTTGCTGCTCAAATCAACCTACTCCGCCGCCTGCAACTCCTGCTCAAAGGACGATCATATCAGAGGTAGCCACTTCAACAGTGCCAGTCATCACTCATGCGCCCAATGCTATGCCACCCGGTTTTCCTTGGGGAATGCCGCAAGGTTTTATGCCTGATCTGCCAGCGCCAACCTTTGCTCACATGCCGGCGCATCTAGCCCGGTCCCTGTCGCCGCTCCTCCTGTCGTGCATACCATGCCCAGGGTAGACGACACATCTACCACTCCGAGCCATCTGAGGGCACGGATGTTCATGAAAAGATGGACGCTATGAACGACCAATTCCATGAGCTGAGAAAGGAATTGAGGACCCTTCGAGGTAAAGACCTATTCGGAAAGTCTGCTGCCGAGCTCTGCTTAGTTCCCGATGTGAAGATACCGATCAAATTCAAGGTCCCGGACTTTGAAAAGTACAAGGGGAACACCTGTCCACTTGCTCACCTGGTCATGTACGCTAGGAAGATGTCAACTCAGACTGATAATGATCAACTTCTGATTCATTATTTCCAAGATAGTCTATCCGTGCCGCGCTCAGATGGTACATGAGCTTGGACAGTGCCAACATCAGATCCTTCAACGACCTTGGCGTAGCTTTCGTCAAGCAATATAAGTACAACGTCGATATGGCGCCTGACCGAGATCAACTCAGGTCCATGTCGCAGAAGAACAAAGAATCGTTCAAGGAGTACGCCCAGAGATGGCGAGAGCTGGCAGCTCAGATCACTCCACCACTAGAAGAGAAGGAAATGACCAAGATCTTTCTGAAGACTCTTGGCTCATTTTATTATGAGCGGATGGTAGCAAGCGCTCCCTCTGATTTCACCGAGATGGTGAACTTGGGGATGCGTCTCGAAGAAGGTGTCCGTGAAGGACGGTTGGCAAAGGATGATAGCTCCTCCTCTAAACGATATGGGGCGTTTAAGAGGAAGGAAGGGAAGCACACGCTGTGCAGTCTCAGCCTAAGCATAGAAGACCCTCTGTTCAGAGGAAGCCTGCACGTCGTGCCGGTCATCAGCACGAGGTGGCTCATATAGCACCTGTTTTTAAGATAATGCTCAACAATATCAACATCAACAATATCAGCATCAGCACAATATCAACAGCCGCACTACCAACAACAACAACAACGTCCACAGCAACAGGATTACCAGCCTCGTGGAAGTACAACCAATCAAGCTAACGTGAATTATGATAGGAAGAGAATCAGCTTCGATCCAATTCCTATGACATATGCAGAGCTTTATCCTTCCTTGTTGAAAAGGAAATTGGTTTCTCCCAGGGATCCTCCTGTCATTCCTGTAAATCCACAATGGTGGTATAAACCAGACCAGCATTGTGTCTACCATTCCGGTGCTCCGGGCCATAATGTAGAAAATTGCTACCCACTCAAGACTAAGGTTCAAGACCTTATGAGATCTGGGATTCTGAGCTTTGAAGATTCAGGCCCGAATGTCACCAAGAACCCATTGCCTGCGCATGGGAAGTCTGTTAATATGATTCAGGAATGCCTTGGGAAGTACAAGGTTAGATATGTAAGCCACATCAGGCAGTCGTTGGTTGAATTACATAGGATGCTGTGTCAGTACAGCTACTTGGAGCATAACCACGACAAGCGTCGCGTCTGCTCGGTTAATCGCTTGGGTTGCGACCAGGTCCGCAGAGAGCTTCAGAAGATGTTGAATGAAGGTACCATTGGGATTCTGCAGAATCGCAATGTTGATGAAGTCGAACCTGAAGTGAATGTGATTTCACCAGTGTTCAAGCTTCCAGAACCGGTTGTTATTCTTTACAATAGCAACAAGCCTAAGGCTTCCCCTTCTCTGGTCATTAAACCTATCGGCCCTGTGCCGTATTCATCTGATAAAGCTGTGCCGTTCAGATACAACCCTGTTGCTGTACAAGATGGGGTCGAAGTGCCTTTACCTTCCACTTCCGTAACCACTATCGCTGATGTCAGTGGATTGACCCGAAGTGGTCGTGTATTTTCTACGCCTCCAAAGGCTATTGCTTCTGATACTGTTGAGCGTCCTGTGGGGACAACTGTGAAAGTTCAGAATCCGGAACTTGATGTTGCCAAACCATCCTCCTCCGTACAAAAGACTCCTGTTTCTTCAGTTGGCCCAAGTGGCATTGTTGATGAAGAATCTGATGAGATGCTGAGGCTCATCAGGAAGAGTGAGTACAACATTGTAGATCAGCTTCTACACACGCCCTCCAAGATTTCCATTCTTTCTCTATTGCTGAATTCAGAACCCCATAGGGAGTCTCTGTAGAAAGTCTTGGATCTGGCGTATGTTGATCACGACGTCACCCTCGAGCAGTTTGATAGCATCGTTGCAAACATCACCGCTTGCAACACTTTGAGCTTTTGTGACGGTGATCTCCCTGAGGAGGGAAGAGACCACAACATGGCTTTACATATCTCCATGAATTGCAAATTTGATGCAATGTCCAATGTGCTGGTGGACACTGGATCATCCCTTAATGTATTGCCAAAATCCACACTCTCTCGATTGTCATATCAAGGTCCTCCTATGAGGCAGAGTGGGGTTGTTGTGAAAGCATTTGATGGGTCGCGCAAGACCGTAATTGGGGAAGTTGATCTCCCAATCAAGATAGGACCAAGTGGTTTCCAGGTTACTTTCCAAGTAATGGATATCCACCCATCTTATAGTTGTCTCTTAGGCAGACCATGGAATCACGAGGCTGGCGCCGTGACATCCACCCTACACCAGAAGCTGAAATTTGTGAAAAACTAAAAACTGGTTGTGGTAGGGGGAGGGGGAAAAAGGCTCTCCTGGTTAGCCATCTGTCTTCTTTCTCGTACATTGACGCTGAGGATGAAGTTGGAACTCCATTCCAAGCTTTATCTATTGATGAACCAATCGAGAAGAAGTCTCCTTCATTCGCTTCCTACCGTGATGCTAAGCTGGCCATTGAATGTGGTGCAGTTGCTGGTTTAGGGAAGGTGATTGAACTTAAAGACAACAAATCTCGGGCTGGCATTGGCTACTGTTCTGGGGAATTCAATGAGCAAGGTCTGTTCACAAGTGGAGGATTCATCCATGCCGATCAACCTGAAGAAGAGGAAGCTGCTGCTATCTTGGAAGAGGATGCAGAGGACCTGAACAATTTTGTTATTCCTGGTGGTGTCTGCCTCAATTGGGTCGCTGTAGATGTTCCTACAGTCATCCATAGATCAGAGTAATTGTTCACCTTGTTTAAACCCTTCTCCCATGCCAAAAGGAGAAGTGATGACATTGTTGGCAAAGCATATATACAATGATGTTTTCATTCAATTTTTGCATTGTTAAACATTTGTTTTTCCTTTGTTTTCACTTTTTGCTTTTCGTCATGAAATCAGTGATCACAAAAAACCCATAAAAACAAAAAAATAAAAGCGATCTTTTTTTCATCTGCATAATGATTTGCTTGTGTAAATTCTAAAGTTTTTTCCTTAACCAAAATCATTATGCAGGTTGATCCTAAAACCCATTGAACATAATGATCCAACGCCATCTCCCAATTTTGAATTCCCTGTATTTGAGGCAGAAGAAGATGACGTTGAGGGGATTCCTGATGAGATTACCCGTCTCCTCGAGCACGAAGAGAAGATCATTCAGCCGCATCTTGAAGACTTGGAAACAGTCAACTTGGGGTCTGAGGATTGTGTTCGCCTGGTGAAGATTGGGGCACTTCTTGAAGGGTCTGTCAAGGAAGATTTGATCAGTTTGCTACGAGAATATTCAGATATCTTTGCTTGGTCCTATGAAGACATGCCGGGTTTAGATACAGATATTGTGCAACATTTCCTGCCTTTGAAGCCTGAGTGCGTGTCTGTGAAGCAGAAGCTCAGAAGAACTCATCCAGATATGGCAGTGAAGATCAAAGAGGAAGTTCAGAAGCAAATTGATGCGGGGTTTTTGGTGACTTCTACATATCCTCAGTGGGTGGCCAATATTGTGCATGTTCCTAAGAAGGACGGAAAAGTCCGCATGTGCGTTGATTACAGAGATTTGAATAAAGCTAGTCCAAAAGATGATTTTCCTCTACCACACATTAACATGTTGGTAGATAATACAGCTAAATTCAAAGTCTTTTCCTTTATGGACGGATTTTCCGGATATAATCAAATCAAGATGGCACCAGAGGATATGGAAAAGACAACATTCATCACACCTTGGGGAACATTCTGTTATCGAGTGATGCCCTTCGGTTTGAAGAACGCCGGAGCCACGTATCAACAAGCTATGACTACCTTGTTCCATGACATGATGCACAAGGAGATAGAAGTCTATGTTGATGATATGATTGCTAAGTCCCGAACAGAAGTTGAACATGTTGAGCATTTGTTGAAGCTTTTTCAGCGTCTGAGGAAGTTCAAACTTCGCCTGAATCCGAACAAATGTACTTTTGGAATGCGTTCCGGCAAGTTGTTGGGTTTTGTGGTAAGCGAAAGAGGTATTGAGGTTGATCCTACAAAGGTCAAAGCAATACAAGAGATGCCCGCACCCAAAACTGAGAAGCAAGTCCGAGGTTTTCTTGGCCGCTTGAACTACATTTCCAGATTTATATCCCACATGACTGCCACATATGCGCCGATATTCAAGCTCCTCCAGAAAGATCAGTCTCATGATTGGACCGAGGACTGCCAGAAAGCTTTCGACAGTATCAAAGAGTATCTGTCTGAACCTCCGATCTTTTCTCCGCCTGTGGAAGGAAGACCTCTGATTATGTACTTAACAGTTCTTGAAGACTCGATGGGTTGTGTACTCGGTCAACAAGATAAATCAGGGAAGAAGGAATTTGCTATCTACTACCTCAGTAAGAAGTTTACTGATTGTGAGTCTCGGTACTCCATGCTTGAGAAGACGTGCTGTGCTTTGGCTTGGGCTGCTAAGCGTTTGCGCCAGTACATGATAAATCATACAACTTGGTTGATATCCAAAATGGATCCAATTAAGTATATCTTCGAGAAGCCTGCTTTAACTGGGAGGATTGCCCGTTGGCAGATGCTGTTGTCTGAGTATGATATTGAGTATCGAGCTCAGAAAGCTATCAAAGGTAGTATCTTGGCTGACCATTTAGCGCACCAGCCGATTGAAGATCATCAGTCTGTTCAGTATGACTTCCCTGACGAGGAATTATGTATCTGAAGATGAAAGATTGCGATGAGCCTACACTTGATGAAGGTCCAGAACCTGGTTCCAGATGGACGATGGTGTTTGATGGCGCTGTTAATCAGTATGGAAATGGAATTGGGGCAGTGATCATTACTCCCCAAGGTTCACACATTCCTATTACAGCAAGGCTAACTTTCAAATGCACGAATAATATGGCAGAGTATGAAGCCTGTATTATGGGACTTGAAGAATGCATTGATTTGAGAATCAAATATCTTGATGTCTATGGTGATTCAGCTTTAGTTGTCAATCAGATCAAGGGTGAATGGGAGACGAATCAGCCAGGTCTCATTCCATACAGAGATTACGCAAGGCGGATTTCAACGTTCTTCACAGAAGTTGAATTTTATCATATTCCTCGAGAGGATAATCGGATGGCAGACGCTCTTGCTACGCTTGCTTCCATGATTGTGGTCAGATGGTGGAATGAAGTCCCCAACATTACTGTGATGCGCTTGGACAGACCAGCTCACACATTTGCAATCGAAGAAGTGAAAGATGACAAGCCTTGGTATTTTGATATCAAGAATTTCCTCCAGAACCAGGTCTACCCGCCTGGGGCATCTGTGAAAGATAGGAAAACTTTGAGAAGGTTGTCAGGCAGTTTCTACCTCAGTGGTGAAGTGTTATATAAGAGAAATTTCGATATGGTTTTGCTCAGATGCGTGGATAGACACGAAGCAAACCTATTGATGACTGAGGTCCATGAGGGTTCATTTGATACTCATTCCAATGGACATGCCATGGCTAAGAAAATGTTGAGAGCAGGCTACTATTGGCTGACAATGGAGTCTGACTGTTGCAAGTATGTGAAGAAATGTCACAAGTGTCAAATTTATGCGGATAAGATTCATATTCCTCCGACACTCCTGAATGTGATTTCATCACCATGGCCTTTCTCTATGTGGGGAATCGACATGATTGGCATGATTGAGCCGAAAGTGTCTAATGGACATCGGTTTATTCTCGTAGCAATTGATTACTTCACCAAATGGGTTGAAGCCGCTTCGTACGCGAATGTAACCAGGCAGGTGGTCGTGAAGTTTATCAAGAGCCAGCTGATTTGCCGTTATGGTGTGCCAGAGAGGATCATTACTGATAATGGATCTAATCTGAACAACAAGATGATGGATGAAATGTGCGCTGAATTCAAGATTGCACACCATAATTCCTCTCCCTACAGACCTAAGATGAATGGGGCTATTGAAGCTGCTAATAAGAATATCAAGAGGATTATCCAGAAGATGACTGTCACGTACAAAGATTGGCATGAGATACTGCCATTTGCTTTGCATGGATATCGTACATCTGTACGCACTTCAACAGGGGCAACCCCTTTCTCTCTTGTTTATGGCATGGAAGCCGTTCTCCCAGTAGAGGTGGAGATCCCATCAATAAGAGTCTTGATGGAAGCCAAGTTGACTGATGCTGAATGGATTCAGAGTCGTTATGACCAGTTGAATTTGATTGAAGAGAAGCGATTAACTGCCATGTGTCATGGTCAGTTATATCAGTAGAGAATGAAGAAAGCATTCGATAAGAAGGTCAAGCCTCGTGTGTTCAGAGAAGGCGACCTCGTGCTCAAGAAAGTCTTGTCTTTCGCGCCCGATTCTAGGGGCAAGTGGACTCCAAACTACGAGGCGGTGCTTTGATGCTTAGAACAATGGATGGGGAGTGTCGCACCTCGAAAAAATGGGGATACGACTACAAAGCGAAGCGCGATCGCACGCTCGCAATGATGGACTGAACAGAGTCGCCACCGAACTTTATTTATTCCTTAAAAGGAAAGGGAAAATATCGATAAAACCCAAGACAAAAGAAAGGATAAGATATGGTCATCGCACCCAATATCAGGGTTCGGGAGTCGATTACGCAAGGGGAAGGTATTAGCACCCCTCACATCTGTTGTACTCAATGGGAACCATTAGGTCGGTTGTGTGCGTTAATGTTAGTTTGAAATGTTAGGCTTTTCGAATTATTGGGTGGGAAAGAAAGAATAGAAGAGAGAAGAAATGTTTTTGGATTTTTTAACGAAGGACTAAACCTAAGTTTTTTATTAGTGGGCCTGACAAGATTTAAAAATCCTGCTCTTACGTATCTCAAAAGAGAAATCAAGGCTTACGTAGTTCTGGGTAGAAAATGTTTGTTGGTTGGTCGATTTTAGCGAAAGTTATACTGTATTAATCGACGAAAACATTGTTTTACCCAAAACAGATGAGGAGTGGACGCATACCACACATCGAACGGATTTATAAATCTACATTCGGAAAAAGCGTCATTTATCTCTACTCAACAATCGTGGCCGAAACATTGTTTTATATCACTTAAGACAAGATACCTTTCGTTTATGAAAAAGGTTTTTGATTAATTGCACGGCGGCGAGAAAGAGTTTGATTGGTTGGATGTATTTTGAGTGATGGCGAGAACTTGGATGAGCGAGATATACATCTCGAATCCTAGCCTCCGGAGTGCATGGTATACACCATGTTCCATTTCCATCTTTATTGAAAGAGGTTAAGATAGGAATTAAGTATTTTGGACTTTGTTGTGAAAATAACTTGACCTAGATCAAGTATTGATGGACGTTTAAGAGAAATTTGAATGAGTGTTTGAGAGAAAATAAAGTAGATAAACTTGGATGATGGCGAGAGCTAGGATTGGCGAGATATACATCTCGAATCCTAGTCTCAGGAGTGCGTGGTATACACCACGTTCCATTTCCACATTTATTGAAAAAGTCTTGAATATGAATTAATATTTTTTGAGTTTTTATTAGAAAAAATGGCTTGACGTTGGATCAAGCATTTGATGAAGTTTGAGAGAAACGGAATAGAAGGGAGGAATGAGTTGATTTGTTTATTGAGAAAAACACTCGACGTTGGATCGAGTCATAATTTTTTGTATTTTTTTGAAATTTGTTGATTTTATTCTTGTGTTAGTAGCTAACTAAACAACCAAACAATAAAGAAATAAAATAGTACAAGATTATTACACATCGGGGGAGTGGGGTACATTTGTCAAATGAGGATAAAAAATTATGAAATAAATAAATCGGACCCAAACAAATAATGCATGAGTGTAAGTGCAAGAGAACCGACTCATTGTAAGAAAGCCCAAGAGTAAGCTATGTGAGGTTGACGGCGATGCTTAAAAAGCAATCGACTTACAAGGGTGTGAAAAATGGGCTCGATATTAAATCGAGAAAAGTATGATTTTTATAGTTTTCAAATGGTTTCGAACACATGATGCAATTAAAAGAAAAACAAATCTATATTATTAAACAATAATAAAAAACAATGAGTAATAAAGCATAAATATAAAAGAAAATGTTAAAAACAAAACTACACATAGA
Source organism: Lathyrus oleraceus (assembly GCF_024323335.1). Classification (NCBI taxonomy): domain Eukaryota; kingdom Viridiplantae; phylum Streptophyta; class Magnoliopsida; order Fabales; family Fabaceae; genus Lathyrus; species Lathyrus oleraceus. The sequence goes on along the minus strand of NC_066585.1, from coordinate 324,798,035 downwards.
GGAATCAAACCCACTACACTAAACACCTAAACACCACTCCCCACCTCCAGACCACTAACCAACTAATTGTCATTTTAGTACTAACTTAAATATATAAGCTAAGATAAATTAAAAAAGAATTAAAAATAAAATAAAAAACTAATAAATAAGAAACTGTTGGACTACCCTAATTAAACCTAATTAAACTAATCAAAATTAAAAATCCTAATTAATCAGATTAACTCCTAATTATGATCCTAAAAAAATCTAATATTCTAAACTAATATTATTTTACTCTAAACCTAAATCTAATTTTAAATTTTTAATTATATCCTAAAAAATCTAATATTCTAAACTAATATTATTTTATTCTAAACCTAAATCTAATTTTAAATTTCTAATTATATCCTAAAAAATCTAATATTCTAAACCAATATTATTTTACTCTAAACCTAAATCTAATTTTAAATTTCTAATTATATCCTAAAAAATCTAATATTCTAAACTAATATAATTTTATTCTAAACCTAAATCTAATTTTAAATTTCTAATTATATCCTAAAAAATCTAATATTCTAAACCAATATTATTTTACACTAAACCTAAATCTAATTTTAAAATTCTAATTATATCCTAAAAAATCTAATATTCTAAACTAATATTATTTTATTCTAAACCTAAATCTAATTTTAAATTTCTAATTATATCCTAAAAAATCTAATATTCTAAACCAATATTATTTTACTCTAAACCTAAATCTAATTTTAAAATTCTAATTATATCCTAAAAAATCTAATATTCAAATCCCTAATTGATATTCTAAACTAATTACCTAATATTCTTAATTAGCCTATTATATACTTAAGAAAAATTCTAAATTTCAATCAAAAGCTAATTGCAGGGAGTAGTCTGTTTGGGCTTTAGTTCAAACCAAACCCAAACCCCCATGAGTTAGTATTCAATACGATGCCAAAAAAATGCTTATGCAAATAAGTTACGAAAATAACTCAAAGTGAGAAGCGCTTATGCAAATAAGCTATGAAAACAAATCGTGGGTTTACGTTCACAATAGCAAACATCACACTCGTATCAGAGCATCACGCTCTCACTGGCTCAGTATTGCTCTCAGCCTTCACTCTAACTCACCTCTCTCACTCACCGCCGCTCTTCACTTCTCTCATCCTATAACGCAAAGGTCCAAGGTTTAAAGAGAAACAAGAAGAAAAAAAGCCTCACCTTTGGTGAAAACTACGGAGACGATGAAGCTTCAAACCTCCCCCCTTTCGCCTCTTCAAAAGGTTTGTTCTTGATTGATTTTTTTTTTATTTAGGGTTTTCTGTTTGGCCGCCTCCCTCTCTCAATTTTTTCGTTTTTCCTCCCCCCTTACTGATTTCTTCTCTTCCCTTTTATCTCTCCTGATTAGGGTTTGAATAGGTATCTTTGGGTGTTACAAGAAGTTACTCTGCAAAGTTCCTTTTGGTGCTCAGAATTTAAGTGGCCTTTTTGATGCTAGAATCGGAACGGTAATCTGAGCATGAACTTTCTCCTTGAATTTTGTCTTAATTCCAAATTTGGGAATTTTTGCAATTTCTACAGTTTGGTAATTATTTTGTTTACTGCAGTGAAGATTGGAGGTGAGGGAACGTGAAGCTAGTTGATCCGTTGGACTATTGCCTTGTTGGGAAACATTTCTCAGGACATCCATGGCTTTAGCAACTTTAGCCTTGAGAGCATCAGGTGATTCTATCGAATGCAAAACTTCAGGCTGATCCATCTCCAAAAGCATGCCGGTAACCTCCCTGCGGCACCGACGAGCAGATGAACTGGTTGAGGTAAGTGCATTATGTCCTCTTTTAGACTGGTACCTACCTCCTGCTGTAGCCATAACATGGATTTTCAAAATATCCTGATCAATTTTTTTATGCAGGAATGATTTCGGTTATCACAGGGGTGAAGAAAACCTTTTTCTCCAGAGGAAATATTATCTATGATCCTCGCAAACATGCGGGAAAACGCAGAGAGACTTTGGAGACACCTATCAAAAATGCAGTGATTACAGTTCCGGCCTATTTCAAAGATTCTCAGCGAAAAGCCAATATAAATACTGGTGTTATTGCAGGCTTGAATGCAGATGATCAATGAACCAACTGCTGCTACCCTTGCATATGGCCAATGTAAGTATAGCGTTTGATCCTGACCATGGTGTGTTCACGGCTTATGATTTTCTAACTGCATTTGTCACTTCTGGTTTTTTCTCACTTGTCTGCTATAGTCATCTTCTGTTTTTTCTTGATTTGTGAAGTGAAGAATTTGTACGAGCAACACGTTTGTCCTTGAAACAAAACTCATCTGCTCGTAACTTCTTTCAGGTTGCCATCTTAACATGTCGTGAGCAAGTGGTGCTAGCCATTCCAAGTCTAAAATCTGTGGGCTCATCTTCAGTTGAAAGCCAACTGTCCCACCCAACTGCCGATTTGGTTGAAAGCTTACTGTCTCACTTGGTTTCTGATTAGTTAGACGATCCCAGCCCATAATGTGCGGCAATGCAAAACTGCAAGCTGTCTTCATCACAGAAAACTCAGCAGTTGTAACAGGAACACTGAAATTCCTTTTTCAAAACTGCTGTGTCGATCTTTTTGTGGCGGTTAAATCCAAGGGCTTCATAATGATTCAGACTCTTCAATATCCTTCTCATTTCATCAATTTAATTTGTTTGCTCTCTAACAACTTTATTGACCAAAAGTTCTTTCTGCTTATCAACAACTGATACAGTGACTGCAGGTTGTGGTGGTCACAATGTCACAAAACTCAAAGATGTCGGCAAGCACAGATGCAGCAACGAGTCCGCTTATGTGAGCCATATCCATCATAAGGAAGGCACCTATGCTACCTGCAATTTTTTTCTAGAGCGGGGATAATCAATGTCTCGAGGGTGAGCACTAACTCCAGGAGTGTTTGCCGTTTTCTGGCCAACAGCTGCCAAAATGCTACAATTTGGGATAATTGCAACCTGAGAAAGACGCCCATTATCCAAAGCTTAAAGAAATCTTGATTGCAATGCCTCGACAACAGCTTTTACTTTCGTCTCGGGGACAGCAAAGCATACAGAATGCTCACTACTAGCCTGGAACACCGGCCATTCCAGTTCCCTCAACATTTACAAGTGCCAAGTTGTCTATTGTTGCAAATCCTTTGACTAAATTTTGCAGGTTTGCCATATCTTCATTATCATGCTGGTTTTACTACTTCTGTTGATTTAAATTGCAAGCTATTGATTTTTTTTGCGACAATTGGTACTCCTGGGATCGCATTTGGCAGGTTGTTATAGCAGAACTTGTTGTGTTTGATGTTGTCTGCTGATGAGGATTGTTGCAGGTTATGGTTAGTCATTTCAGTGTAACAAGCCCCACAAAGCTCCCTGTTACCAGAAGTACCAGGTGGAACACACTTGCACCTCACACAACAAGTTCCACATGATATGTTACACAAGTTAGGCCTTGAATGTACACCGCATCTCGAACCGCACAAACCTCCACAATCTATGTCTTGCATTAGCCTTCTATTGCCGTCTCGCACAGTAAGCAACTCATTAGGTAGCTGAAGTTCTTCATCATCTTCTTTTTTCATTTCTATCTCATGCTCAGATGAAACCTGCATCAGATTAGAGAGGCATACTAGAAGCAACAAACCCAGCACGAAAAGGTTACACAATGCCAATGCAGGATATTGTAGCAGTTATATGAAATGGATTATTGGTTGATTATTGAATGAATTGTGACTACATTTCCTTGCTTTGTTGCAGATTATGCCAACTTTGCGGTCCTGATCCGGTTGTTACGCATTGCAGACCGGCGCCAGCATACAACTAGCGGGCAATGTTGTTCTGCAGCATGTTGGCTTCCTGAATAAAGCAGAATTTATGATAGGCTCGTGGTTGATTAGATTGATGCATTGCAAACTGGTTTTGGCTCGTAAACGGCTTGTTGAGTATGGCCATGGTTAGGATTGGTAGCTCTGAATTTGGTAGGCGGCAAAGTTGCTAGATTTAGGATTATTTGTGTTAGCTTTTTGGATTAACAGTGTACACATTTTGAATAGAAACTTCAGGTTTTTTTTGCCAGAACTTATTGCAGATTGTTTTGATCTATAAAATGATGATTCACTATTAATATCATTATTACTACTATGACAAATGTTGGCCACCAATGCTTCCAAAAGATGCTCTGGAGTTGATTGACTAGTGTTAACTACATCTGGCACATCCGCAATTTTCACATCTTGATTAACCCTTTGTCCAATATCATCCTTATTTTGCAAATCAGTTTCTTCTTTATTCCATGGCAAAAGTGAAAGGCAGCGAACCAACCCGGCAAAAGTATCCTTTAGTTTTTCTTTGTCTTGTAAATGGTATTGGTTCTTCCTTAGGATATCCTCATAATTCTGAAAAATCTTTTCTGTATAAGAAGAAAAGGAAGGAGGATAATACTCAAGAGTAAGGTCTAAGAAATCAAATGCCATGAACCGAATGTCATCTGCCAAATGAGTCATTGCATTAAATATGTAAGCCATCATTAGAGAAGTGATCGGCTCTTGATTATCCTCTTTACAACTAGGTAAAAATCACTAGTTTTAAAAAAATATAATAATTTCCGAACCACTTTATCATTATCACTAATACGCTCTCGGAGTTTTTCTACAACACGGTACTAGTGCGACGTCAGTTCTTCTGGATGTTTACTGAAGAAGTTCTTTTAAAGTCAAACCTTCTTATTTTTTTTTATGATAACGGGCCTTCTAAACCCATTTTGCTTCTTCCTCCTGGTTTGAGACAGATTGTATTGGAGATTAACACCGGCGTCGGAGTCGGAGAAAGACGACGGACAGTTGGAGGTCCTGAGTGAATACTGAATTCATGAATTGAGTGTTGCTGTTTTGTTGCGGGACTGAGATAAACTTTTTTCATTTGAATTGCTCATGATGTATGCCATGAAGTTTGATGTATGTAACATAAAATGTATAGGAATAACCAGTGTTTATATATAAAAAAATGGATTTGGGAATGGATGGTTGCCTTTGGTTATGAAAGTATGCAAACGAACCTTAGGCCAAGTGCCAAACAAAAATGAAAAAAAAAATGGAAAAAATTCAGGATCAAAATCGGGGTATGACAGTTGCCCCTATTTAAGTATCTTCAACTAGAGAATATGAAGCAGGACACTCTTCATATGATCATAGTGGGAGATGGTTAAATACTAAGAAGACCCGGGTTTTGATCTTGAATCCCTATGACATGATGTGATATGATATGATATGATATGACATGATATGCATGGATGCGTGATTTTTTTTGTAATTTTTTATCTGATAGGGATATGGTGGACCCTTGACAGGATATGCTACTAGATAGACCAATCTGTGGGGAAAGCTAATGATCCACAAGGAGGCAGACAAATGGGGTAAAAAACACCTTGCTGGGGAAACAAAACCTGCTGGAGAATCAGACACAATCGGGGATTATTCAAAGTGAGATTTGATAAATGACACTTAGAATACAAGGGATTTCGGTAGTAAGTTCACACGTGACTTACTAAACCCGAATAAGAAAAAAAAGTCACCGCAGGTTCAGATATGACCTGACAATGCTGGGGAATATCAATAATTTCTGACAGCAGGTTCAGACATGACCTAACAAACTCAGAAAAATTCAAGAAGAGCGTATCAACAGGTTCATATATGACCTGATAATACTGACACAAATCATAGAGAAAGACTCTTCAGAGCAGGTTGAGATATGACCTGACACTAGAATAAGGGTTCAACAACAGGTTCATACATGACCTGAATGGTATTGAACTAACAGAGAAAAGTCTTCAGAGCAGGTTCAAGTATGACCTGACACTGGAATAAGGGTTCAACAACAGGTCCATACATGACCTGAATGGTATTGAACAAATAGGGAAAGAATCTTCAGAACAGGTTCAAGTATGACCTGACACCGGAATAAAAGTTCAACAACAGATTTAGATATGACCTGAATAGTATTGAACAAAACTGGAAAAACTCTTCAGAGCAGGTTCAAGTATGACCTGACCCCGGAATAAAAGTTCAACAACAGGTTCATATATGATTTGAATGGTATTGAACAAAAATGGAAAAACTCTTCAGAGCAGGTTCAAGTATGACCTGACCCCGGAATAAAAGTTCAACAACAGATTCATATATGACCTGAATGGTATTGAACAAAAATTGGAAAGACTCTTCAGAGCAGGTTCAAGTATGACCTGACCCCGGAATAAGGGTTCAACAACAGGTCCATACATGACCTGAATGGTATTGAACAAATAGGGAAAGAATCTTCAGAACAGGTTCAAGTATGACCTGACACCGGAATAAAAGTTCAACAACAGATTTAGATATGACCTGAATAGTATTGAACAAAACTGGAAAAACTCTTCAGAGCAGGTTCAAGTATGACCTGACCCCGGAATAAAAGTTCAACAACAGGTTCATATATGATTTGAATGGTATTGAACAAAAATGGAAAAACTCTTCAGAGCAGGTTCAAGTATGACCTGACCCCGGAATAAAAGTTCAACAACAGATTCATATATGACCTGAATGGTATTGAACAAAAATTGGAAAGACTCTTCAGAGCAGGTTCAAGTATGACCTGACCCCAGAATAAGGGTTCAACAACAGGTCCATACATGACCTGAATGGTATTGAACAAATAGGGAAAGAATCTTCAGAACAGGTTCAAGTATGACCTGACACCGGAATAAAAGTTCAACAACAGATTCAGATATGACCTGAATAGTATTGAACAAAACTGGAAAAACTCTTCAGAGCAGGTTCAAGTATGACCTGACCCCGGAATAAGGGTTGAACGACAGGTTCATATATGACCTGAATGGTATTGAACAAAAATTGGAAAAAACTCTTCAGAGCAGGTTCAAGTATGACCTGACCCCGGAATAAAGCTTAAAAACAGGTTCATACATGACCTGAATAGGATTGAACAAAAATTGGAAAAACTCTTCAGAGCAAGTTCAAGTATGACCTGACCCCGGAATAAAAGTTCAACAACAGGTTCATACATGACCTGAATAGTATTGAACAAAACTTGGATTTGAAAATGACTGCGAAAACCGGATGTGGGTTTAAGGGCACCAAATACAAACTAGAATCAAAGGTCAAAGGATCTAGGATCGACAACAAGACCTGGGTCAATGCAAAATGAGCACGAAGTACATTTCGGCTATGCATGATTTGAATTTCCTTTTTATGCACGATATATGAATGATCATGATTATGAGAATGCTGACACTGGGCAGACTGGGAGTTTGTAAAGGCTTTTTATGGAAGCTCATGATTCCTCAACACCGAGAACTCAACCAAACATTTTATGATAGATGTTGTCAAAGGAGGATTATATCCAGTTTGGTGGCCACAGCTTAGCCAATGGATCCTTTTGGAGGATTAATGAATCGTGCTAGCATAATTTTCGGGCACTCATCTTAAACTCAATAGTTGTTGACATATGGCAGAATTTGTTTGAACAGTTTGAAAGCATTAAGAGAGAAGTTTTGCCCCTCTGTGGCTCATCTTTCCCCAGTTTGTTGGGACTTTGGAAATGTTCACCTTGAAAGTGAGTTTGGAAACAACTTGCCATGAGACTACCTCGAGATGGCTTGCCCCAAGTGTTTGAAACTTGCAGTGGTCTGAACTAGACTAACCAAATGTTGGAATGGTAGACTCTTGATTGACTGTCCTTTGGATAGTTGGACTTATTGAGCTCTAAGGTGGCTTGCCCCAGTCTAATTCTTGAAGCAAATTACTCTTGGTTAACTGAACCATGGAGTGATTGGACTTACTGAGCTCTGAGGTGGCTTATCTCGGTCTGATTCTTGAAGCAGATTACTCTTGGCTAGATGACCCTTAGGGTGATTAGCTCGAATTAACTGATGCTCAAAGTGATTTGCCCCTGAATAGACTTCTTTCACTCCATCATGTTCCTCAACTGTGTATTGAATTTCTTTGATGCCAAGTGTTGAATCACAAATAAGATTGTTCATTTGAAAATGGTAATTTAATTCAATACTTATGCCAAAATTTGAAATCAAAGTTTATTGATATGAATGGGTGAAATACAATGAAAGAGTCGTTGATAAGAACAATGGTGATCGAGTCATTCACAGTATGCAAGTTGGTGCCATCAAATGATTTACAAAAATTGTATGGAGTCAAGTTAACACCACCTTGTTATAATATGCTTTCAAAATAAACCCTGCCTCAATTAGGTCTTTTAAGGGTTGTAACGTGGTCTGGTTCACGGTTTTTTTGAAACAAAAGGATATAAGGCTCAAAATTTATTTTTACCCACCCTTTCTTCTTGATGATCTCTAGTTCCTATGTTCAGTTAATTCGTTACACGCATTCGACTTCCAAGAGGGTTCGAAGGTGTGATGGGGATTCAAGACGGATTTTCTTGAAATGGCAGTCCCCTTATTTTATTTTTGTTAAGGATTTAATGACCTCTTTTGATTGATTTTCTTTATTCCCTATTTTTGCCTGGACCGTTTTTTTGAAGCTTTCGGTCCATCGGGATGCCCTAACTTTTGCCTAAGTCCTTTTGTGGTATTTGACTTAGCGGACTTTTTCTATTTTTTTTACGTGTTGACTGCCACATTATTGGTGGATGAGGATCTACCAAACACTAACTTTAGCTTTTCTCAACTTCTTTGACACTTCAACATGTGCATGAAGGATAGCATGTGGTTGAACCTCATTGGAGTGTGTCCATATGGATGACTTTTGAAAGATCGAATGCACGATCAAAATATCTGAACACAACTACCCTGCCCCAGGTTAAGATTAAGGGTTTTAGATCCGAAATAAACACCAACTTCTAGGCTCAAAGTGGTTGTCTAGGGATTAACTCCTTATCACTCCAGTGTTTAGGGATTTGAAACAATGCCTTACATCATCGACAAGGTTTTACTCAAAAGCATACCAAAACATTTTAGGTGTTTCGTTTTCATCATCCTCCTTCCAATCTTTGTTAACACAACGATTTGATAAACAAAAGTGAATGAGAGGAGAATTTTGTTTTTTAACATAAATGAAAAACGAGTGAATACGAATGGATCAATTCAAAAGATGCATCAACATTTCATTAATCTTACCAATTCAAATAAAACAACAATGTTTAAAAGCAAATAACAACCAACATGCAAAGAAACTACAAAAGAAGTGTTGAAACAACCAAATGATTGCCAGCTTTAGGGAATTGATTTCTTCAAACTTGAAGATTGGGATCAACCAGCTTTTGACATGATGATCTTCAAATTCTTTTCTTTCAATCTCATCGTCGAACGCAACCCTCTTGGATCCACTACTCACTTCTCCTTTTCTTTCATTGGTATGGGTCGTGACATTGGAAATCCAAGATGGTATCTCAATGCTCTTACCAGGAAATAATGATAGCTCATTAGCCACATCCCTGACATCTTCCTTGTGGAACAAAACCTTGAGGGTTTTCTAGGGTCCTTTCGCTTTCTCATTACCTGGCCCAGAAATCAAGGTATATGTACTTGAGCCTTCCTCCTTGAGTGTTAGTGACCCTATGTCAATCAATCTTTGCAGATTGAGCTTAAAACTCTTGCATTCCTCGATAGAGTGCCCCATTGTTCCAGTATGGTATTCGCACTTGATCTTCGGGTGATCTTCTTCAAAGACTAAGCTCTTCTTGTTAATCAGTCCTCGTACCAAGGCTTTTAGCGCACAGCAAGAATCTAGGTCATGTCCCAATGCCCCTTTATGGAATTCACACGTTGCATTTGGATTGTACCATGGTAGGTATGGTGACACAGGCGTGAGAGCTAGAGGGGTCACCAAAGCATTCTGGATCAGTAGCGGGTAGAGCTTGCTATATGGCACCGGAATCGAGTCATTGTGATCCTTGTTCCTCTTGTTCTGATTCTGATTTTTGTTTTGAACCTGGTTTTGGTGACTTTAAGGAGCAATAGCCAGAGGATGTTGATGATGACGCCTTGAGGGAGGTCCATATATTGGTAAATGAGGAGTTGCCACATAACATTTCCCTTGACTTGGGGTAACACCAGATGGATGTGGCGTAGTAGCTCTCTTTGTTGCAGCAGTGTATATTGGGTGACCCTCTTTTCCAACAAGACTTGCAGGGTTTCCAAGACCCATCTCATTTGGATCTTCAAAAGATTAAGTTCCTCATTCAGTGCTTCTTGGCTTTTCCTTAGCTCGTCCATCATCTCCTGAGACATGGTTCTTTATTCTAAACGCGTGTTAGGAATCACTTTGCTGATCACGGACAAAGGATGGATGAGTTTTTTTTGGTATTTTGTCTGGAAAATGACATGCATTATGACGCGATGCAAATGCAATGGAATGCGAATGAATGCAATGCAAGCCATGCACATTTGTTTTTTCTTTTATACACGGGCCAAAAGCCCGAGGTACTGATGAATCTGATTGTTTTCCAAGAATAGGTTCTCACCGGGTAAGATCTAAGGTTTTGTTACAAAGGATCCCCAGAGTCATTGATTCACAAGAATGTTTTAGGCTTACGGAAAATACTTTCCGGTCGTCAACTCCATCAAGGGAATCTATTCTGGGTGAGGTTCTCGTACCGACCCTTACAAAGTATTCACCTCGGGAGTCCGTACTACGCAACCAATCGACTGGGTTCTAGACGGGGTACTCAGAGTCATGGATTCAAAAGACTGTTTGACGCTTACGGAAAATACTTTCCGATCGTCAACTCCATCTAGAGAATCTATTCTGAGCGAGGTTCTCGTATCGATCCTTACGAAGCATCCACCTCGGGAACCCATACTACGCAACCATCACTTCTAGTTGGTCAAAGTTCAATGTTCTAAAGGGTTCTTAGAGTCATTGACCCCTTTGAAACATTGAAGCTTACGAGGTATACACCTCGGGCAACAATATTTGCAAAAGAATCTACTCTAAGTGAGGTTCTCGTACTGACTCTTACGAAGTATTCACCTCGGGAGTCCGTACTACTTAACCATCGTCCTATCTTATGTTTTTTTTCCACTCTAGACTCGGGTGTAGAGTCTTTCCCACATGGTTTGCAATCAAATACCCAAGTACCAACAATCACAATAGAACCAATATACAACATATATCAATATAACAATAAAGATATTAAAAGCAATAAATAAGGGAAAAGCCATAAAATTAAACAAACAAAGGCACACAAACATCCTAACTAGGCTTGACTCGCTTAGGATTTATAATCCCCAGCAGAGTCGCCATCTGTCGCACCTCGAAAAAATGGGGATACGACTACAAAGCGAAGCGCGATCGCACGCTCGCAATGATGGACTGAACAGAGTCGCCACCGAACTTTATTTATTCCTAAAAAGGAAAGGGAAAATATCGATAAAACCCAAGACAAAAGAAAGGATAAGATATGGTCATCGCACCCAATATCAGGGTTCGGGAGTCGATTACGCAAGGGGAAGGTATTAGCACCCCTCACGTCCGTTGTACTCAACGGGAACCATTAGGTCGGTTGTGTGCGTTAATGTTAGTTTGAAATGTTAGGCTTTTCGAATTATTGGGTGGGAAAGAAAGAATAAAAGAGAGAAGAAATGTTTTTGGATTTTTTAACGAAGGACTAAACCTAAGTTTTTTATTAGTGGGCCTGACAAGATTTAAAAATCCTGCTCTTACGTATCTCAAAAGAGAAATCAAGGCTTACGTAGTTCTGGGTAGAAAATGTTTGTTGGTTGGTCGATTTTAGCGAAAGTTATACTGTATTAATCGACGAAAACATTGTTTTACCCAAAACAGATGAGGAGTGGACGCATACCACACATCGAACGGATTTATAAATCTACATTCGGAAAAAGCGTCATTTATCTCTACTCAACAATCGTGGCCGAAACATTGTTTTATATCACTTAAGACAAGATACCTTTCGTTTATGAAAAAGGTTTTTGATTAATTGCACGGCGGCGAGAAAGAGTTTGATTGGTTGGATGTATTTTGAGTGATGGCGAGAACTTGGATGAGCGAGATATACATCTCGAATCCTAGCCTCCGGAGTGCATGGTATACACCATGTTCCATTTCCATCTTTATTGAAAGAGGTTAAGATAGGAATTAAGTATTTTGGACTTTGTTGTGAAAATAACTTGACCTAGATCAAGTATTGATGGACGTTTAAGAGAAATTTGAATGAGTGTTTGAGAGAAAATAAAGTAGATAAACTTGGATGATGGCGAGAGCTAGGATTGGCGAGATATACATCTCGAATCCTAGTCTCAGGAGTGCGTGGTATACACCACGTTCCATTTCCACATTTATTGAAAAAGTCTTGAATATGAATTAATATTTTTTGAGTTTTTATTAGAAAAATGGCTTGACGTTGGATCAAGCATTTGATGAAGTTTGAGAGAAACGGAATATAAGGGAGGAATGAGTTGATTTGTTTATTGAGAAAAACACTCGACGTTGGATCGAGTCATAATTTTTTGTATTTTTTTGAAATTTGTTGATTTTATTCTTGTGTTAGTAGCTAACTAAACAACCAAACAATAAAGAAATAAAATAGTACAAGATTATTACACATCGGGGTAGTGGGATACATTTTGTCAAATGAGGATAAAAAAATTATGAAATAAATAAATCGGACCCAAACAAATAATGCATGAGTGTAAGTGCAAGAGAACCGACTCATTGTAAGAAAGCCCAAGAGTAAGCTATGTGAGGTTGACGGCGATGCTTAAAAAAGCAATCGACTTACAAGGGTGTGAAAAATGGGCTCGATATTAAATCGAGAAAAGTATGATTTTTATAGTTTTCAAATGGTTTCGAACACATGATGCAATTAAAAGAAAAACAAATCTATATTATTAAACAATAATAAAAAACAATGAGTAATAAAGCATAAATATAAAAGAAAATGTTCAAAACAAAACTACCAATAGAGGAATCGAACCCACTACACTAAACACCTAAACACCACTCCCCTCCACCAGACAACTAACCAACTAATTGTCATTTTAGTACTAACTTAAATATATAAGCTAAGATAAATTAAAAAAGAATTAAAAATAAAAAAAAAACTAATAAATAAGAAACTGTTGGACTACCCTAATTAAACCTAATTAAACTAATCAAAATTAAAAATCCTAATTAATCAGATTAACTCCTAATTATGATCCTAAAAAAATCTAATATTCTAAACTAATATTATTTTACTCTAAACCTAAATCTAATTTTAAATTTGTAATTATATCCTAAAAAATCTAATATTCTAAACTAATATTATTTTATTCTAAACCTAAATCTAATTTTAAATTTCTAATTATATCCTAAAAAATCTAATATTCTAAACCAATATTATTTTACACTAAACCTAAATCTAATTTTAAATTTCTAATTATATCCTAAAAAATCTAATATTCTAAACTAATATAATTTTATTCTAAACCTAAATCTAATTTTAAATTTCTAATTATATCCTAAAAAATCTAATATTCTAAACCAATATTATTTTACACTAAACCTAAATCTAATTTTAAAATTCTAATTATATCCTAAAAAATCTAATATTCTAAACTAATATTATTTTATTCTAAACCTAAATCTAATTTTAAATTTCTAATTATATCCTAAAAAATCTAATATTCTAAACCAATATTATTTTACTCTAAACCTAAATCTAATTTTAAAATTCTATTTATATCCTAAAAAATCTAATATTCAAATCCCTAATTGATATTCTAAACTAATTACCTAATATTCTTAATTAGCCTATTATATACTTAAGAAAAATTCTAAATTTCAATCAAAAGCTAATTGCAGGGAGTAGTCTGTTTGGGCTTTAGTTCAAACCAAACCCAAACCCCCATGAGTCAGTATTCAATACGATGCCAAAAAAATGCTTATGCAAATAAGTTACGAAAATAACTCAAAGTGAGAAGCGCTTATGCAAATAAGCTATGAAAACAAATCGTGGGTTTACGTTCACAATAGCAAACATCACACTCGTATCAGAGCATCACGCTCTCACTGGCTCAGTATTGCTCTCAGCCTTCACTCTAACTCACCTCTCTCACTCACCGCCGCTCTTCACTTCTCTCATCCTATAACGCAAAGGTCCAAGGTTTAAAGAGAAACAAGAAAAAAAAAGCCTCACCTTTGGTGAAAACTACGGAGACGATGAAGCTTCAAACCTCCCCCCTTTCGCCTCTTCAAAAGGTTTGTTCTTGATTGATTTTTTATTTATTTAGGGTTTTCTGTTTGGCCGCCTACCTCTCTCAATTTTTTCGTTTTTCCTCCCCCCTTACTGATTTCTTCTCTTCCCCTTTTATCTCTCCTGATTAGGGTTTGAATAGGTATCTTTGGGTGTTACAAGAAGTTACTCTGCAAAGTTCCTTTTGGTGCTCAGAAATTTAAGTGGCCTTTTTGATGCTAGAATCGGAACGGTAATCTGAGCATGAACTTTCTCCTTGAATTTTGTCTTAATTCCAAATTTGGGAATTTTTGCAATTTCTACAGTTTGGTAATTATTTTGTTTACTGCAGTGAAGATTGGAGGTGAGGGAACGTGAAGTTAGTTGATCCGTTGGACTATTGCCTTGTTGGGAAACATTTCTCAGGACATCCATGGCTTTAGCAACTTTAGCCTTGAGAGCATCAAGTGATTCTATCGAATTCAAAACTTCAGGCTGATCCATCTCCAAAAGCATGCCGGTAACCTCCCTGCGGCACCGACGAGCAGATCAACTGGTTGAGGTAAGTGCATTATGTCCTCTTTTAGACTGGTACCTCCTGCTGTAGCCATAACATGGATTTTCAAAATATCCTGATCAATTTTTTTTTGCAGGAATGATTTCGGTTATCACAGGGGTGAAGAAAAACCTTTTTCTCCAGAGGAAATATTATCTATGATCCTCGCAAACATGCGGGAAAACGCAGAGAGACTTTGGAGACACCTATCAAAAATGCAGTGATTACAGTTCCGGCCTATTTCAAAGATTCTCAGCGAAAAGCCAATATAAATACTGGTGTTATTGCAGGCTTGAATGCAGATGATCAATGAACCAACTGCTGCTACCCTTGCATATGGCCAATGTAAGTATAGCGTTTGATCCTGACCATGGTGTGTTCACGGCTTATGATTTTCTAACTGCATTTGTCACTTCTGGTTTTTTCTCACTTGTCTGCTATAGTCATCTTCTGTTTTTTCTTGATTTGTGAAGTGAAGAATTTGTACGAGCAACACGTTTGTCCTTGAAACAAAACTCATCTGCTCGTAACTTCTTTCAGGTTGCCATCTTAACATGTCGTGAGCAAGTGGTGCTAGCCATTCCAAGTCTAAAATCTGTGGGCTCATCTTCAGTTGAAAGCCAACTGTCCCACCCAACTGCCGATTTGGTTGAAAGCTTACTGTCTCACTTGGTTTCTGATTAGTTAGACGATCCCAACCCATAATGTGCGGCAATGCAAAACTGCAAGGTGTCTTCATCACAGAAAACTCAGCAGTTGTAACAGGAACACTGAAATTCCTTTTTCAAAACTGTTGTGTCGATCTTTTTGTGGCGGTTAAATCCAAGGGCTTCATAATGATTCAGACTCTTCAATATCCTTCTCATTTCATCAATTTAATTTGTTTGCTCTCTAACAACTTTATTGACCAAAAGTTCTTTCTGCTTATCAACAACTGATACGGTTACTGCAGGTTGTGGTGGTCACAATGTCACAAAACTCAAAGATGTCGGCAAGCACAGATGCAGCAACGAGTCCGCTTATGTGAGCCATATCCATCATAAGGAAGGCACCTATGCTACCTGCAATTTTTTTCTAGAGCGGGGATAATCAATGTCTCGAGGGTGAGCACTAACTCCCGGAGTGTTTGCCGTTTTCTGGCCAACAGCTGCCAAAATGCTACAATTTGGGATAATTGCAACCTGAGAAAGACGCCCATTAACCAAAGCTTGACGAAATCTTGATTGCAATGCCTCGGCAACAGCTTTTACTTCCGTCTCGGGGACAGCAAAGCATACATAATGCTCACTACTAGCCTGGAACACCGGCCATTCCAGTTCCCTCAACATTTACAAGTGCCAAGTTGTCTATTGTTGCAAATCCTTTGACTAAATTTTGCAGGTTTGCCATATCTTCATTATCATGCTGGTTTTACTACTTCTGTTGATTTAAATTGCAAGCTATTGATTTTTTTTGCGACAATTGGTACTCCTGGGATCGCATTTGGCAGGTTGTTATAGCAGAACTTGTTGTGTTTGATGTTGTCTGCTGATGAGGATTGTTGCAGGTTATGGTTAGTCATTTCAGTGTAACAAGCCCCACAAAGCTCCCTGTTACCAGAAGTACCAGGTGGAACACACTTGCACCTCACACAACAAGTTCCACATGATCTATTACACAAGTTAGGCCTTGAATGTACACCGCATCTCGAACCGCACAAACCTCCATAATCTATGTCTTGCATTAGCCTTCTATTGCCGTCTCGCACAGTAAGCAACTCATTAGGTAGCTGAAGTTCTTCTTCATCTTCTTTTTTCATTTCTATCTCATGCTCAGATGAAACCTGCATCAGATTAGAGAGGCATACTAGAAGCAACAAACCCAGCACGAAAAGGTTACACAATGCCAATGCAGGATATTGTAGCAGTTATATGAAATGGATTATTGTTTGATTATTGAACGAATTGTGACTACATTTCCTTGCTTTGTTGTAGATTATGCCAACTTTGCGGTCCTGATCCGGTTGTTACGCATTGCAGACCGGCGCCAGCATACAACTAGCGGGCAATGTTGTTCTGCAGCATGTTGGCTTCCTGAATAAAGCAGAATTTATGATAGGCTCGTGGTTGATTAGATTGATGCATTGCAAACTGGTTTTGGCTCGTAAACGGCTTGTTGAGTATGACCATGGTTAGGATTGGTAGCTCTGAATTTGGTAGGCGGCAAAGTTGCTAGATTTAGGATTATTTGTGTTAGCTTTTTAGATTAACAGTGTACACATTTTGAATAGAAACTTCAGGTTTTTTTTGCCAGAACTTATTGCAGATTGTTTTGATCTATAAAATGATGATTCACTATTAATATCATTATTACTACTATGACAAATGTTGGCCACCAATGCTTCCAAAAGATGCTCTGGAGTTGATTGACTAGTGTTAACTACATCTGGCACATCCGCAATTTTCACATCTTGATTAACCCTTTGTCCAATATCATCCTTATTTTGCAAATCAGTTTCTTCTTTATTCCATGGCAAAAGTGAAAGGCAGCGAACCAACCCGGCAAAAGTATCCTTTAGTTTTTCTTTGTCTTGTAAATGGTATTGGTTCTTCCTTAGGATATCCTCATAATTCTGAAAAATCTTTTCTGTATAAGAAGAAAAGGAAGGAGGATAATACTCAAGAGTAAGGTCTAAGAAATCAAATGCCATGAACCGAATGTCATCTGCCAAATGAGTCATTGCATTAAATATGTAAGCCATCATTAGAGAAGTGATCGGCTCTTGATTATCCTCTTTACAACTAGGTAAAAATCACTAGTTTTAAAAAAATATAATAATTTCCGAACCACTTTATCATCATCACTAATACGCTCTCGGAGTTTTTCTACAACACGGTACTTGTGCGACGTCAGTCTCTTGAAATGGCAGTCCCCTTATTTTATTTTTGTTAAGGATTTAATGACCTCTTTTGATTGATTTTCTTTATTCCCTATTTTTGCCTGGACCGTTTTTTTGAAGCTTTCGGTCCATCGGGATGCCCTAACTTTTGCCTAAGTCCTTTTGTGGTATTTGACTTAGCGGACTTTTTCTATTTTTTTTACGTGTTGACTGCCACATTATTGGTGGATGAGGATCTACCAAACACTAACTTTAGCTTTTCTCAACTTCTTTGACACTTCAACATGTGCATGAAGGATAGCATGTGGTTGAACCTCATTGGAGTGTGTCCATATGGATGACTTTTGAAAGATCGAATGCACGATCAAAATATCTGAACACAACTACCCTGCCCCAGGTTAAGATTAAGGGTTTTAGATCCGAAATAAACACCAACTTCTAGGCTCAAAGTGGTTGTCTAGGGATTAACTCCTTATCACTCCAGTGTTTAGGGATTTGAAACAATGCCTTACATCATCGACAAGGTTTTACTCAAAAGCATACCAAAACAATTTTAGGTGTTTCGTTTTCATCATCCTCCTTCCAATCTTTGTTAACACAACGATTTGATAAACAAAAGTGAATGAGAGGAGAATTTTGTTTTTTAACATAAATGAAAAACGAGTGAATACGAATGGATCAATTCAAAAGATGCATCAACATTTCATTAATCTTACCAATTCAAATAAAACAACAATGTTTAAAAGCAAATAACAACCAACATGCAAAGAAACTACAAAAGAAGTGTTGAAACAACCAAATGATTGCCAGCTTTAGGGAATTGATTTCTTCAAACTTGAAGATTGGGATCAACCAGCTTTTTGACATGATGATCTTCAAATTCTTTCTTTCAATCTCATCGTCGAACGCAACCCTCTTGGATCCACTACTCACTTCTCCTTTTCTTTCATTGGTATGGGTCGTGACATTGGAAATCCAAGATGGTATCTCAATGCTCTTACCAGGAAATAATGATAGCTCATTAGCCACATCCCTGACATCTTCCTTGTGGAACAAAACCTTGAGGGTTTTCTAGGGTCCTTTCCCTTTCTCATTACCTGGCCCAGAAATCAAGGTATATGTACTTGAGCCTTCCTCCTTGAGTGTTAGTGACCCTATGTCAATCAATCTTTGCAGATTGAGCTTAAAACTCTTGCATTCCTCGATAGAGTGCCCCATTGTTCCAGTATGGTATTCGCACTTGATCTTCGGGTGATCTTCTTCAAAGACTAAGCTCTTCTTGTTAATCAGTCCTCGTACCAAGGCTTTTAGCGCACAGCAAGAATCTAGGTCATGTCCCAATGCCCCTTTATGGAATTCACACGTTGCATTTGGATTGTACCATGGTAGGTATGGTGACACAGGCGTGAGAGCTAGAGGGGTCACCAAAGCATTCTGGATCAGTAGCGGGTAGAGCTTGCTATATGGCACCGGAATCGAGTCATTGTGATCCTTGTTCCTCTTGTTCTGATTCTGATTTTTATTTTGAACCTGGTTTTGGTGACTTTAAGGAGCAATAGCCAGAGGATGTTGATGATGACGCCTTGAGGGAGGTCCATATATTGGTAAATGAGGAGTTGCCACATAACATTTCCCTTGACTTGGGGTAACACCAGATGGATGTGGCGTAGTAGCTCTCTTTGTTGCAGCAGTGTATATTGGGTGACCCTCTTTTCCCAACAAGACTTGCAGGGTTTCCAAGACCCATCTCATTTGGATCTTCAAAAGATTAAGTTCCTCATTCAGTGCTTCTTGGCTTTTCCTTAGCTCGTCCATCATCTCCTGAGACATGGTTCTTTATTCTAAACGCGTGTTAGGAATCACTTTGCTGATCACGGACAAAGGATGGATGAGTTTTTTTTGGTATTTTGTCTGGAAAATGACATGCATTATGATGCGATGCAAATGCAATGGAATGCGAATGAATGCAATGCAAGCCATGCACATTTGTTTTTTCTTTTATACACGGGCCAAAAGCCCGAGGTACTGATGAATCTGATTGTTTTCCAAGAATAGGTTCTCACCGGGTAAGATCTAAGGTTTTGTTACAAAGGATCCCCAGAGTCATTGATTCACAAGAATGTTTTAGGCTTACGGAAAATACTTTCCGGTCGTCAACTCCATCAAGGGAATCTATTCTGGGTGAGGTTCTCGTACCGACCCTTACAAAGTATTCACCTCGGGAGTCCGTACTACGCAACCAATCGACTGGGTTCTAGACGGGGTACTCAGAGTCATGGATTCAAAAGACTGTTTGACCTGATAATACTGACACAAATCATAGAGAAAGACTCTTCAGAGCAGGTTGAGATATGACCTGACACTAGAATAAGGGTTCAACAACAGGTTCATACATGACCTGAATGGTATTGAACAAACAGAGAAAAGTCTTCAGAGCAGGTTCAAGTATGACCTGACCCCGGAATAAGGGTTCAACAACAGGTCCATACATGACCTGAATGGTATTGAACAAATAGGGAAAGAATCTTCAGAACAGGTTCAAGTATGACCTGACACCGGAATAAAAGTTCAACAACAGATTTAGATATGACATGAATAGTATTGAACAAAACTGGAAAAACTCTTCAGAGCAGGTTCAAGTATGACCTGACCCCGGAATAAAAGTTCAACAACAGGTTCATATATGATTTGAATGGTATTGAACAAAAATGGAAAAACTCTTCAGAGCAGGTTCAAGTATGACCTGACCCCGGAATAAAAGTTCAACAACAGATTCATATATGACCTGAATGGTATTGAACAAAAATTGGAAAGACTCTTCAGAGCAGGTTCAAGTATGACCTGACCCCGGAATAAGGGTTCAACAACAGGTCCATACATGACCTGAATGGTATTGAACAAATAGGGAAAGAATCTTCAGAACAGGTTCAAGTATGACCTGACACCGGAATAAAAGTTCAACAACAGATTTAGATATGACCTGAATAGTATTGAACAAAACTGGAAAAACTCTTCAGAGCAGGTTCAAGTATGACCTGACCCCGGAATAAAAGTTCAACAACAGGTTCATATATGATTTGAATGGTATTGAACAAAAATGGAAAAACTCTTCAGAGCAGGTTCAAGTATGACCTGACCCCGGAATAAAAGTTCAACAACAGATTCATATATGACCTGAATGGTATTGAACAAAAATTGGAAAGACTCTTCAGAGCAGGTTCAAGTATGACCTGACCCCGGAATAAGGGTTCAACAACAGGTCCATACATGACCTGAATGGTATTGAACAAATAGGGAAAGAATCTTCAGAACAGGTTCAAGTATGACTTGACACCGGAATAAAAGTTCAACAACAGATTCAGATATGACCTGAATAGTATTGAACAAAACTGGAAAAACTCTTCAGAGCAGGTTCAAGTATGACCTGACCCCGGAATAAGGGTTGAACGACAGGTTCATATATGACCTGAATGGTATTGAACAAAAATTGGAAAAAACTCTTCAGAGCAGGTTCAAGTATGACCTGACCCCGGAATAAAGCTTAAAAACAGGTTCATACATGACCTGAATAGGATTGAACAAAAATTGGAAAAACTCTTCAGAGCAAGTTCAAGTATGACCTGACCCCGGAATAAAAGTTCAACAACAGGTTCATACATGACCTGAATAGTATTGAACAAAACTTGGATTTGAAAATGACTGCGAAAACCGGATGTGGGTTTAAGGGCACCAAATACAAACTAGAATCAAAGGTCAAAGGATCTAGGATCGACAACAAGACCTGGGTCAATGCAAAATGAGCACGAAGTACATTTCGGCTATGCATGATTTGAATTTCCTTTTTATGCACGATATATGAATGATCATGATTATGAGAATGCTGACACTGGGCAGACTGGGAGTTTGTAAAGGCTTTTTATGGAAGCTCATGATTCCTCAACACCGAGAACTCAACCAAACATTTTATGATAGATGTTGTCAAAGGAGGATTATATCCAGTTTGGTGGCCACAGCTTAGCCAATGGATCCTTTTGGAGGATTAATGAATCGTGCTAGCATAATTTTCGGGCACTCATCTTAAACTCAATAGTTGTTGACATATGGCAGAATTTGTTTGAACAGTTTGAAAGCATTAAGAGAGAAGTTTTGCCCCTCTGTGGCTCATCTTTCCCCAGTTTGTTGGGACTTTGGAAATGTTCACCTTGAAAGTGAGTTTGGAAACAACTTGCCATGAGACTACCTCGAGATGGCTTGCCCCAAGTGTTTGAAACTTGCAGTGGTCTGAACTAGACTAACCAAATGTTGGAATGGTAGACTCTTGATTGACTGTCCTTTGGATAGTTGGACTTATTGAGCTCTAAGGTGGCTTGCCCCAGTCTAATTCTTGAAGCAAATTACTCTTGGTTAACTGAACCATGGAGTGATTGGACTTACTGAGCTCTGAGGTGGCTTATCTCGGTCTGATTCTTGAAGCAGATTACTCTTGGCTAGATGACCCTTAGGGTGATTAGCTCGAATTAACTGATGCTCAAAGTGATTTGCCCCTGAATAGACTTCTTTCACTCCATCAAGTTCCTCAACTGTGTATTGAATTTCTTTGATGCCAAGTGTTGAATCACAAATAAGATTGTTCATTTGAAAATGGTAATTTAATTCAATACTTATGCCAAAATTTGAAATCAAAGTTTATTGATATGAATGGGTGAAATACAATGAAAGAGTCGTTGATAAGAACACAATGGTGATCGAGTCATTCACAGTATGCAAGTTGGTGCCATCAAATGATTTACAAAAATTGTATGGAGTCAAGTTAACACCACCTTGTTATAATATGCTTTCAAAATAAACCCTGCCTCAATTAGGTCTTTTAAGGGTTGTAACGTGGTCTGGTTCACGGTTTTTTTGAAACAAAAGGATATAAGGCTCAAAATTTATTTTTACCCACCCTTTCTTCTTGATGATCTCCAGTTCCTATGTTCAGTTAATTCGTTACACGCATTCGACTTCCAAGAGGGTTCGAAGGTGTGATGGGGATTCAAGACGGATTTTCTTGAAATGGCAGTCCCCTTATTTTATTTTTGTTAAGGATTTAATGACCTCTTTTGATTGATTTTCTTTATTCCCTATTTTTGCCTGGACCGTTTTTTTGAAGCTTTCGGTCCATCGGGATGCCCTAACTTTTGCCTAAGTCCTTTTGTGGTATTTGACTTAGCGGACTTTTTCTATTTTTTTTACGTGTTGACTGCCACATTATTGGTGGATGAGGATCTACCAAACACTAACTTTAGCTTTTCTCAACTTCTTTGACACTTCAACATGTGCATGAAGGATAGCATGTGGTTGAACCTCATTGGAGTGTGTCCATATGGATGACTTTTGAAAGATCGAATGCACGATCAAAATATCTGAACACAACTACCCTGCCCCAGGTTAAGATTAAGGGTTTTAGATCCGAAATAAACACCAACTTCTAGGCTCAAAGTGGTTGTCTAGGGATTAACTCCTTATCACTCCAGTGTTTAGGGATTTGAAACAATGCCTTACATCATCGACAAGGTTTTACTCAAAAGCTTACCAAAACAATTTTAGGTGTTTCGTTTTCATCATCCTCCTTCCAATCTTTGTTAACACAACGATTTGATAAACAAAAGTGAATGAGAGGAGAATTTTTGTTTTTTAACATAAATGAAAAACGAGTGAATACGAATGGATCAATTCAAAAGATGCATCAACATTTCATTAATCTTACCAATTCAAATAAAACAACAATGTTTAAAAGCAAATAACAACCAACATGCAAAGAAACTACAAAAGAAGTGTTGAAACAACCAAATGATTGCCAGCTTTAGGGAATTGATTTCTTCAAACTTGAAGATTGGGATCAACCAGCTTTTTGACATGATGATCTTCAAATTCTTTTCTTTCAATCTCATCGTCGAACGCAACCCTCTTGGATCCACTACTCACTTCTCCTTTTCTTTCATTGGTATGGGTCGTGACATTGGAAATCCAAGATGGTATCTCAATGCTCTTACCAGGAAATAATGATAGCTCATTAGCCACATCCCTGACATCTTCCTTGTGGAACAAAACCTTGAGGGTTTTCTAGGGTCCTTTCCCTTTCTCATTACCTGGCCCAGAAATCAAGGTATATGTACTTGAGCCTTCCTCCTTGAGTGTTAGTGACCCTATGTCAATCAATCTTTGCAGATTGAGCTTAAAACTCTTGCATTCCTCGATAGAGTGCCCCATTGTTCCAGTATGGTATTCGCACTTGATCTTCGGGTGATCTTCTTCAAAGACTAAGCTCTTCTTGTTAATCAGTCCTCGTACCAAGGCTTTTAGCGCACAGCAAGAATCTAGGTCATGTCCCAATGCCCCTTTATGGAATTCACACGTTGCATTTGGATTGTACCATGGTAGGTATGGTGACACAGGCGTGAGAGCTAGAGGGGTCACCAAAGCATTCTGGATCAGTAGCGGGTAGAGCTTGCTATATGGCACCGGAATCGAGTCATTGTGATCCTTGTTCCTCTTGTTCTGATTCTGATTTTTGTTTTGAACCTGGTTTTGGTGACTTTAAGGAGCAATAGCCAGAGGATGTTGATGATGACGCCTTGAGGGAGGTCCATATATTGGTAAATGAGGAGTTGCCACATAACATTTCCCTTGACTTGGGGTAACACCAGATGGATGTGGCGTAGTAGCTCTCTTTGTTGCAGCAGTGTATATTGGGTGACCCTCTTTTCCCAACAAGACTTGCAGGGTTTCCAAGACCCATCTCATTTGGATCTTCAAAAGATTAAGTTCCTCATTCAGTGCTTCTTGGCTTTTCCTTAGCTCGTCCATCATCTCCTGAGACATGGTTCTTTATTCTAAACGCGTGTTAGGAATCACTTTGCTGATCACGGACAAAGGATGGATGAGTTTTTTTTGGTATTTTGTCTGGAAAATGACATGCATTATGATGCGATGCAAATGCAATGGAATGCGAATGAATGCAATGCAAGCCATGCACATTTGTTTTTTCTTTTATACACGGGCCAAAAGCCCGAGGTACTGATGAATCTGATTGTTTTCCAAGAATAGGTTCTCACCGGGTAAGATCTAAGGTTTTGTTACAAAGGATCCCCAGAGTCATTGATTCACAAGAATGTTTTAGGCTTACGGAAAATACTTTCCGGTCGTCAACTCCATCAAGGGAATCTATTCTGGGTGAGGTTCTCGTACCGACCCTTACAAAGTATTCACCTCGGGAGTCCGTACTACGCAACCAATCGACTGGGTTCTAGACGGGGTACTCAGAGTCATGGATTCAAAAGACTGTTTGACGCTTACGGAAAATACTTTCCGATCGTCAACTCCATCTAGAGAATCTATTCTGAGCGAGGTTCTCGTATCGATCCTTACGAAGCATCCACCTCGGGAACCCATACTACGCAACCATCACTTCTAGTTGGTCAAAGTTCAATGTTCTAAAGGGTTCTTAGAGTCATTGACCCCTTTGAAACATTGAAGCTTACGAGGTATACACCTCGGGCAACAATATTTGCAAAAGAATCTACTCTAAGTGAGGTTCTCGTACTGACTCTTACGAAGTATTCACCTCGGGAGTCCGTACTACTTAACCATCGTCCTATCTTATGTTTTTTTTCCACTCTAGACTCGGGTGTAGAGTCTTTCCCACATGGTTTGCAATCAAATACCCAAGTACCAACAATCACAATAGAACCAATATACAACATATATCAATATAACAATAAAGATATTAAAAGCAATAAATAAGGGAAAAGCCATAAAATTAAACAAACAAAGGCACACAAACATCCTAACTAGGCTTGACTCGCTTAGGATTTATAATCCCCAGCAGAGTCGCCATCTGTCGCACCTCGAAAAAATGGGGATACGACTACAAAGCGAAGCGCGATCGCACGCTCGCAATGATGGACTGAACAGAGTTGCCACCGAACTTTATTTATTCCTAAAAAGCAAAGGGAAAATATCGATAAAACCCAAGACAAAAGAAAGGATAAGATATGGTCATCGCAACCAATATCAGGGTTTGGGAGTCGATTACGCAAGGGGAAGGTATTAGCACCCCTCACGTCCGTTGTACTCAACGGGAACCATTAGGTCGGTTGTGTGCGTTAATGTTAGTTTGAAATGTTAGGCTTTTCGAATTATTGGGTGGGAAAGAAAGAATAAAAGAGAGAAGAAATGTTTTTGGATTTTTTAACGAAGGACTAAACCTAAGTTTTTTATTAGTGGGCCTGACAAGATTTAAAAATCCTGCTCCTACGTATCTCAAAAGAGAAATCAAGGCTTACGTAGTTCTGGGTAGAAAATGTTTGTTGGTTGGTCGATTTTAGCGAAAGCTATACTGTATTAATCGACGAAAACATTGTTTTACCCAAAACAGATGAGGAGTGGACGCATACCACACATCGAACGGATTTATAAATCTACATTCGGAAAAAGCGTCATTTATCTCTACTCAACAATCGTGACCGAAACATTGTTTTATATCACTTAAGACAAGATACCTTTCGTTTATGAAAAAGGTTTTTGATTAATCGCACGGCGGCGAGAAAGAGTTTGATTGGTTGGATGTATTTTGAGTGATGGCGAGAACTTGGATGAGCGAGATATACATCTCGAATCCTAGCCTCAGGAGTGCATGGTATACACCATGTTCCATTTCCATCTTTATTGAAAGAGGTTAAGATAGGAATTAAGTATTTTGGACTTTGCTGTGAAAATAACTTGACCTAGATCAAGTATTGATGGACGTTTAAGAGAAATTTGAATGAGTGTTTGAGAGAAAATAAAGTAGATGAACTTGGATGATGGCGAGAGCTAGGATTGGCGAGATATACATCTCGAATCCTAGTCTCAGGAGTGCGTGGTATACACCACGTTCCATTTCCACATTTATTGAAAAAGTCTTGAATATGAATTAATATTTTTTGAGTTTTTATTAGAAAAAATGGCTTGACGTTGGATCAAGCATTTGATGAAGTTTGAGAGAAACGGAATATAAGGGAGGAATGAGTTGATTTGTTTATTGAGAAAAACACTCGACGTTGGATCGAGTCATAATTTTTTGTATTTTTTTGAAATTTGTTGATTTTATTCTTGTGTTAGTAGCTAACTAAACAACCAAACAATAAAGAAATAAAATAGTACAAGATTATTACACATCGGGGTAGTGGGGTACATTTTGTCAAATGAGGATAAAAAAATTATGAAATAAATAAATCGGACCCAAACAAATAATGCATGAGTGTAAGTGCAAGAGAACCGACTCATTGTAAGAAAGCCCAAGAGTAAGCTATGTGAGGTTGACGGCGATGCTTAAAAAAGCAATCGACTTACAAGGGTGTGAAAAATGGGCTCGATATTAAATCGAGAAAAGTATGATTTTTATAGTTTTCAAATGGTTTCGAACACATGATGCAATTAAAAGAAAAACAAATCTATATTATTAAACAATAATAAAAAACAATGAGTAATAAAGCATAAATATAAAAGAAAATGTTCAAAACAAATTGTGGGTAGTCTTTAAATTTCTAATTATATCCTAAAAAATCTAATATTCTAAACCAATATTATTTTACTCTAAACCTAAATCTAATTTTAAAATTCTATTTATATCCTAAAAAATCTAATATTCAAATCCCTAATTGATATTCTAAACTAATTACCTAATATTCTTAATTAGCCTATTATATACTTAAGAAAAATTCTAAATTTCAATCAAAAGCTAATTGCAGGGAGTAGTCTGTTTGGGCTTTAGTTCAAACCAAACCCAAACCCCCATGAGTCAGTATTCAATACGATGCCAAAAAAATGCTTATGCAAATAAGTTACGAAAATAACTCAAAGTGAGAAGCGCTTATGCAAATAAGCTATGAAAACAAATTGTGGGTTTACGTTCACAATAGCAAACATCACACTCGTATCAGAGCATCACGCTCTCACTGGCTCAGTATTGCTCTCAGCCTTCACTCTAACTCACCTCTCTCACTCACCGCCGCTCTTCACTTCTCTCATCCTATAACACAAAGGTCCAAGGTTTAAAGAGAAACAAGAAGAAAAAAAGCCTCACCTTTGGTGAAAACTACGGAGACGATGAAGCTTCAAACCTCCCCCCTTTCGCCTCTTCAAAAGGTTTGTTCTTGATTGATTTTTTATTTATTTAGGGTTTTCTGTTTGGCCGCCTACCTCTCTCAATTTTTTCGTTTTTCCTCCCCCCTTACTGATTTCTTCTCTTCCCCTTTTATCTCTCCTGATTAGGGTTTGAATAGGTATCTTTGGGTGTTACAAGAAGTTACTCTGCAAAGTTCCTTTTGGTGCTCAGAAATTTAAGTGGCCTTTTTGATGCTAGAATCGGAACGGTAATCTGAGCATGAACTTTCTCCTTGAATTTTGTCTTAATTCCAAATTTTGGAATTTTTGCAATTTCTACAGTTTGGTAATTATTTTGTTTACTGCAGTGAAGATTAGAGGTGAGGGAACGTGAAGCTAGTTGATCCGTTGAACTATTGCCTTGTTGGGAAACATTTCTCAGGACATCCATGGCTTTAGCAACTTTAGCCTTGAGAGCATCAGGTGATTCTATCGAATGCAAAACTTCAGGCTGATCCATCTCTAAAAGCATGCCGGTAACCTCCCTGCGGCACCGACGAGCAGATGAACTGGTTGAGGTAAGTGCATTATGTCCTCTTTTAGACTGGTACCTCCTGCTGTAGCCATAACTTGGATTTTCAAAATATCCCGATCAATTTGTTTTTATGCAGGAATGATTTCGGTTATCACAGGGGTGAAGAAAAACCTTTTTCTCCAGAGGAAATATTATCTATGATCCTCGCAAACATGCGGGAAAACGCAGAGAGACTTTGGAGACACCTATCAAAAATGCAGTGATTACAGTTCCGGCCTATTTCAAAGATTCTCAGCGAAAAGCCAATATAAATACTGGTGTTATTGAAGGCTTGAATGCAGATGATCAATGAACCAACTGCTACTACCCTTGCATATGGCCAATGTAAGTATAGCGTTTGATCCTGACCATGGTGTGTTCACGGCTTATGATTTTCTAACTGCATTTGTCACTTCTGGTTTTTTCTCACTTGTCTGCTATAGTCATCTTCTGTTTTTTCTTGATTTGTGAAGTGAAGAATTTGTACGAGCAACACGTTTGTCCTTGAAACAAAACTCATCTGCTCGTAACTTCTTTCAGGTTGCCATCTTAACATGTCGTGAGCAAGTGGTGCTAGCCATTCCAAGTCTAAAATCTGTGGGCTCATCTTCAGTTGAAAGCCAACTGTCCCACCCAACTGCCGATTTGGTTGAAAGCTTACTGTCTCACTTGGTTTCTGATTAGTTAGACGATCCCAACCCATAATGTGCGGCAATGCAAAACTGCAAGTTGTCTTCATCACAGAAAACTCAGCAGTTGTAACAGGAACACTGAAATTCCTTTTTCAAAACTGCTGTGTCGATCTTTTTGTGGCGGTTAAATCCAAGGGCTTCATAATGATTCAGACTCTTCAATATCCTTCTCATTTCATCAATTTAATTTGTTTGCTCTCTAACAACTTTATTGACCAAAAGTTCTTTCTACTTATCAACAACTGATACGGTGACTGCAGGTTGTGGTGGTCACAATGTCACAAAACTCAAAGATGTCGGCAAGCACAGATGCAGCAACGAGTCCGCTTATGTGAGCCATTTCCATCATAAGGAAGGCACCTATGCTACCTACAATTTTTTTCTAGAGCGGGGATAATCAATGTCTCGAGGGTGAGCACTAACTCCCGGAGTGTTTGCCGTTTTCTGGCCAACAGCTGCCAAAATGCTACAATTTGGGATAATTGCAACCTGAGAAAGACGCCCATTAACCAAAGCTTGACGAAATCTTGATTGCAATGCCTCGGCAACAGCTTTTACTTCCGTCTCGGGGACAGCAAAGCATACATAATGCTCACTACTAGCCTGGAACACCGGCCATTCCAGTTCCCTCAACATTTACAAGTGCCAAGTTGTCTATTGTTGCAAATCCTTTGACTAAATTTTGCAGGTTTTCCATATCTTCATTATCATGCTGGTTTTACTACTTCTGTTGATTTAAATTGCAAGCTATTGATTTTTTTTGCGACAATTGGTACTCCTGGGATCGCATTTGGCAGGTTGTTATAGCAGAACTTGTTGTGTTTGATGTTGTCTGCTGATGAGGATTGTTGCAGGTTATGGTTAGTCATTTCAGTGTAACAAGCCCCACAAAGCTCCCTGTTACCAGAAGTACCAGGTGGAACACACTTGCACCTCACACAACAAGTTCCACATGATCTATTACACAAGTTAGGCCTTGAATGTACACCGCATCTCGAACCGCACAAACCTCCATAATCTATGTCTTGCATTAGCCTTCTATTGCCGTCTCGCACATTAAGCTACTCATTAGGTAGCTGAAGTTCTTCTTCATCTTCTTTTTTCATTTCTATCTCATGCTCAGATGAAACCTGCATCAGATTAGAGAGGCATACTAGAAGCAACAAACCCAGCACGAAAAGGTTACACAATGCCAATGCAGGATATTGTAGCAGTTATATGAAATGGATTATTGTTTGATTATTGAACGAATTGTGACTACATTTCCTTGCTTTGTTGTAGATTATGCCAACTTTGCGGTCCTGATTCGGTTGTTACGCATTGCAGACCGGCGCCAGCATACAACTAGCGGGCAATGTTGTTCTGCAGCATGTTGGCTTCCTGAATAAAGCAGAATTTATGATAGGCTCGTGGTTGATTAGATTGATGCATTGCAAACTGGTTTTGGCTCGTAAACGGCTTGTTGAGTATGACCATGGTTAGGATTGGTAGCTCTGAATTTGGTAGGCGGCAAAGTTGCTAGATTTAGGATTATTTGTGTTAGCTTTTTAGATTAACAGTGTACACATTTTGAATAGAAACTTCAGGTTTTTTTTGCCAGAACTTATTGCAGATTGTTTTGATCTATAAAATGATGATTCACTATTAATATCATTATTACTACTATGACAAATGTTGGCCACCAATGCTTCCAAAAGATGCTCTGGAGTTGATTGACTAGTGTTAACTACATCTGGCACATCCGCAATTTTCACATCTTGATTAACCCTTTGTCCAATATCATCCTTATTTTGCAAATCAATTTCTTCTTTATTCCATGGCAAAAGTGAAAGGCAGCGAACCAACCCGGCAAAAGTATCCTTTAGTTTTTCTTTGTCTTGTAAATGGTATTGGTTCTTCCTTAGGATATCCTCATAATTCTGAAAAATCTTTTCTGTATAAGAAGAAAAGGAAGGAGGATAATACTCAAGAGTAAGGTCTAAGAAATCAAATGCCATGAACCGAATGTCATCTGCCAAATGAGTCATTGCATTAAATATGTAAGCCATCATTAGAGAAGTGATCGGCTCTTGATTATCCTCTTTACAACTAGGTAAAAATCACTAGTTTTAAAAAAATATAATAATTTCCGAACCACTTTATCATCATCACTAATACGCTCTCGGAGTTTTTCTACAACACGGTACTTGTGCGACGTCAGTTCTTCTGGATGTTTACTGAAGAAGTTCTTTTAAAGTCAAACCCTTCTTGTTTTTTTTTTTTATGATAACGGGCCTTCTAAACCCATTTTGCTTCTTCCTCCTGGTTTGAGACAGATTGTATTGGAGATTAACATCGGCGTCGGAGTCGGAGAAAGACGACGGACAGTTGGAGGTCCTGAGTGAATACTGAATTCATGAATTGAGTGTTGCTGTTTTGTTGCGGGACTGAGATAAACTTTTTTCATTTGAATTGCTCATGATGTATGCCATGAAGTTTGATGTATGTAACATAAAATGTATAGGAATAACCAGTGTTTATATATAAAAAAATGGATTTGGGAATGGATGGTTGCCTTTGGTTATGAATGTATGCAAACGAACCTTAGGCCAAGTGCCAAACAAAAATGAAAAAAAAAATGGAAAAAATTCAGGATCAAAATCGGGGTATGACAGGGAGGATTTCACTCGTCCTGTGAATTCAGATGCAGTCAAGAGATACTTTGCCTAAAAAAAAGTATATGCAAATGAAAAACAGAATAGCTCGCTAAGTTGAAAACCCGAAAGGGCGGCATAGGCAAAAATGAGCGTCTCGGTGGAGAACCCGTAAGGGTAATCCAGCAAAAATTAGAGACTTGGAAAAGAAGAAAATATTTGCATCCCGCTAGATTGAGTACCTCACTCTGGGGAAATCTAGGCAAAAATCAGGGATTT
Source organism: Lathyrus oleraceus (assembly GCF_024323335.1). Taxonomy (NCBI): domain Eukaryota; kingdom Viridiplantae; phylum Streptophyta; class Magnoliopsida; order Fabales; family Fabaceae; genus Lathyrus; species Lathyrus oleraceus. The sequence continues at coordinate 324,766,074 of NC_066585.1, read as the reverse complement.
GGCAAGTAAACTGCATCCTGACAAGACTTTTTGTTCCACAGTCGTCAGTTCGTCAGAAGATTCTCGATTCGTCGTTAACTGAAGCTTCGGATACATCGAGATTCAAATTGGTAGAGAAAGGATCATTATGTTCAATGTAGCCCTCTTCCAATATATATCACTGATTTCAAATTTGTACAGATCTATGGGGTCTTGCCATTTGCAGGCTACCATTCCATCAAATCAATTTAAGCTTTTTATCCAATTATTTGCACTCTTATTTGTTTCAATTCAACCAATGTTTTGCATGTTTTAAATTGATAAGATGTCATTGTTTTAAACAAATAAATTTTTCAAAAATTGTTGTTTTAGACAAAGTGAAGATTCACAAGGTTGAAAAGATACTTAAGAATATCTCAGTGCTCTCCCGAGGGTGGCATGATCTCCAACAGGTAAGACATTTGTTCATATTCCTGGTTTGGTGGTGTCTTCTTTCTTCAGATCTTTGTTGAGGTTGTTCCTCAAACAAAGTTGTTGGTGGGGTTGCTCCCCAGTATAGTCGCAAGCAGAGTGTTGTTGAAGACTTCGTTTTCTCCAGCAGCAATCTCCCCCAGCATGGTTGATTTTCTTGTAGAAGTTTCGGCAGTTGATGGTTTGTCATCTTGGCGCCCCGTCACTTTCTCCAGAGGGTTGATATCCCCAGACCTTATTCGTCTCCTCAGCACGGTCACGAGTAGAGCTGTTATTGATATCCCCATCGGAGTCGCGAGCAGAGTTGTCTGTTTCCTCAGCACGGTTGCTTTCTTTTGAAGACTCGGTAAGTCAGTGGTTTGAGACCCGGTACTTTACCTTTCCCCCGGCGAAGTCGTCCGCGGATTTGTTGCTATCTCTCCATCAGAGTACTTTTTTTTTCTCCTCAGCAGAGCAGGATTTATTTTCCTACTCAGTGGTTGATTGGGTTGATATCCCAGTTTTTCAACCATCTTTTCCTCAGCGTAGTCTGTAGAACGTTTGTTGTGGCCGTTTTGCTTGTTGAATACTCCTTCAATCCCCAATATGGTCGGATGATGGCTCTATCATCCAGAGAACGGATTGATTTCCTGACTGTTTGTGATCCCCAGTAGAGTGGCTTATATTGCAGAATCTACTTGTTGTGATCAGTTTGCTATGTGTATTCTCCCCAAGTAGAGTGGTTTGTTGCAGAATCTACTTGTGTGATCTGTCCTCCCTCAATGGGTTGTTCCCAAGAGAGTAGCCGACAGTTTTCCCCAGTAGAGTTGCTTATGCAGTTAGATTCTATTTGGATGATGTCATTCTCCCTCAGCGGGTTATCCCCCAGCGGAGTTATGTGAAGTTGCTTCTACAGCAGTTCGTGCTCGTGCAATGCACTTTTTGTTCTCAGTTGACACTGGGATCCCCTGCAGATATTTTGGGACTTCTCTTGTTCTCCTACAGATTCGCCTTGGTGGCTGTTTTGCCCGTTGTGACATTCTGTACCCTGATTGGGTTATTTCCTGATACCTCTGATCCTCTGCTTCTCCAGCAGTACCCGTAGATCTTTGCTTTACAACATGTAGATCTCCGCAGATTGGCTCTCCAGTTGGTTTTTCCCCTGGAAGTATAACACCAGGCGTTTGACTCCTGGACCTGTTGTGTTAGAATTGTCTATTTTGTCAGCATTCATCAAACATAAATCACGCATATTCATGCATACTCATAAACATTCAGATATTCATGTTGCATTTCTCGCCATATATCTTTTGTTTGTTGTGTCTCCTGCAATGGGTGATATAGATCTCTTTTAGATCTTCCCTAAGCAGATGTCGGGTGTTATAAATCTCTCCATATAGAGTCAGCCCCATAAGCAGAAAATGTCTGTCTTTCCTTCTGCAGTTCCCCACTGAGATATATCCTCGTGGATGACGGTTTCTTCCGTTTCCTTCCAACATATATATTGGAATGGATGTTCCTATTTGAGTTACATCCTCATTAGGACATGTCTTGATTCAGTTTGTCTTTTCGGATTATTCCCGAATTGGCTATTCGTCAAGTGTCTGGTGCTTCCTAGTGGGTTGTTCCCCAGCGGAATTTTTCGGGCCTCTACCCTCATACCGGTAGTTATAAGTCCTATTTCTCCTGGCTTTCTTGGCAGAATTTGTGGTTATACACCTTTTATTCCCCAGCCAGAGTTGTTGGTTTTCTACCTAACAGTCGGTAGTTGTAAATCCTATTTTCCTGCTCTCCAGCAGTTTGTGGTTCGTTTTAAACTCTATTTCGGTTTCCCGTGCGGATTTGTGATTCGTTCTATCCCCACGCGGAGTTGTTGGTTTTCTACCTCGTATTCGGTAGATATAAACCCTAATTTTTGTGGTTATCTCCATCTAATTCTGGATGTTGATTTTTCCTTTGCTTGGATAAGTTGCTCAGATAAGCACTTGTATCCCCAGCAAATCTTTTGTGGATAATTGCCGTATGCTAGCAATTTTATCCCCGGCGGGTCCTTTCACTTTTGTCAGTGATTGTGTTCCCCGGATCATTGATTATCATCAATGCATGCCAGCGAGTCTTCTTTCATTTACCCCCTTTGTTGGTAATGTCTGTTGCTCCCTTTGATCGGTTATCATTATATACCTAGTTTGGTATCCCGATGCCTTTCTTTTCGGTTAATTCATCCTTTATTAACCCAGTAACCGGTTGTGGATAATCTTCCATGCGAGTATATTATTCACGGTCTGCCGGTAATGAATAATATATCTCATGCACTCTTCTGTTGAAGCCTTTTGTGTTTTCTTTGTTGAGTAAGATTCGTTATTTCCCTTTGTGGAACCGAATATTTCTTTGTTGTTGGATAATTGCCGGATGCTTGCAATCTATCCCTTTGAGTTGTCTTTCGTTTACCCGGATGCTTGGTATCGATTGTCTCTCTTTTTGGTTAGTCACCTATTATATACTTCGGTATCTCTGGTGTCTTTTCCTTTCGAGTATATTATTCACGGTCTACCGGTAATGAATAATATATCTCATGCGCTCTTTGGTAGGAGTCCTTTGTTGACCTTCCCCAGTCGAGTAAGATTCGTATTCTTTGTAGAATCGAATATCCATCCTTGAACCAATTTGTGTTCTGGATGATGAGTGTTTTGGCATATATACCAATTCACGTTTTCGGTAGATCACCTATTATATGCTTCGGTGTCTCTGGTGTTTTCTACCATGCGAGTTTACTATCTACGTTCTGACGGTAATAGATAATATGTCTCATGAGAGTATTCTATCCACGTTCTGAAGGTAATGGATATTATATCTCGTTCACTCTTGGGTAAATCCTTTGTTGTTTTCCCCGCAGAGTAAGATTCGTATTCTTTGTAGAATCGAATATCCATCCTTGAACCAGTTTGTGTTCTGGATGATGAGTGTTTTGGCATATATACCAACTCACGTTTTCGGTAGATCACCTATTATATGCTTCGGTATCTCTGGTGTTTCTTACCATGCGAGTTTATTATCTACGTTCTGACGGTAATAGATAATATATCTCATGCGAGTTTCTTATCCACGGTCTACCGGTAATGGATATTGTATCTCATGCACTCTTTGGGTTTGTGTCCCTAGTTGAGTAAGATTCGTTTTCCCGTTGTGGATTCGAATGTCCATCCTGTAAGTCGATTTGCTTTTTTAAGCCCTCCTTTCGGATGATGAGTGTTTTGGCATATATACCAATTCACGTTTCGGTCGGTCACCTATTATATACCTCGGTATCCCTGGTGTTCCTTCCTTTCTGCTCCCTATTATGACTTTGGTCCCTTGTGGAGTCAGATTTTCCTGAGTTTTTGTACCTTTTCCAGGTCTTTCTCAGATGTTTGGTTGATTGATATCTCTCACCCTTATACCGGTCTTAGATATTCATTCTTCCTGAGTTTGTTACCCTTATACCGGTAACACCTCATTTCTTTGGTGCTTCCTCAATGGAGTTTCCTTTTGCTTCTCCCCAGGAGTCAGCTTGTGTCTCTCCAATGGATTTATTTTCCTTTGGAATTCGTTTACCCAGTGTGAGTCCTTCACTCCCCAATGAGGTCTCCAGTCTGATTTTTGTTCTTCTAATCAGAGTCGTGTCTTGTTCGCGCTGTATCAGTTTTGTCTATCCTCAATAAGAGTCTTGTTAGAGTCTCTGTTCCTGGTGAGTGTATTACTCCGACGGATCGTCTTTTCTTCTGTGTGAACTATATTCCCCACAGAATTTGTGTTCTTTGCATGCATACATTTGCATCATGAGGTCTCTTAGGGACCAAAATTTGTCTCATTACTGTTATTTAAGCCCATTCTACCGCGTTGAGATGAAGATTTCTAAACTTCACTTCTCCGGCTAGAATGACCTTAAATAGGGGCATCTGTAAGACCCCAATTTTGGCCCTAAGATCCCTCATGGCCCATATCATATCATATCATGGCCTCAAGGATCATTGCATGCCCTAGCTTCCCTCCTAGTGGGTGGGTCACCTTGTGAGTGTGGTTCTTGATCACCAAGCATGTATTGCATTTGTATATCATTTCTTTTCATATGTTTACTAACCAAAAGTACAAAAATATTGTCATCTAACCATGTTACTTGCAGTTGAAGCAATCAACAGTCAAACAATCAAATCAGTCGTTGAGCAATGGATGGTGGCTATTCTTGAAGAATTTGGGCACCATGATCATTTATCAAGAGTTCATATGAGTTGTGACATCATTTGGAATCAAGATCTCAAGTGATTAGGGTTTGGAATTCATCAGAACATGGTTCAGTCAACCAAAACCCTAGCAAAGTCAACTGTTGGTCAACTGTGCATTTAATCAGTGATTTGATGGTGGGAATTGGTTTGAGAGGTCTCATTCATGTCCATATAAGCCTCATATATCATGTCAAACATCATCATTGAAGGATTTTGAAGTCAAACAAGAAATTTCCAAAAATAGAAAGTTGACCTGTAATTGGAATTTGCCAAAAATGGAAACTTCTTCTCCTCAAACTTACATCATTATACAAGCTTCAAATGAATTTTTGCCCAACATGAAAGTTGAAGATATTGTTCCCCCATTTCCAAAAAGTCCAAGAACACTCAATTCCCATTTATGGTTGGCAAGTTATGATCAAATCATTCTCAAAAAATTTTGAACTTCAAAAGGCCATATCTTCCAAACCATTTGGCCAAATTGGGTGGGGTTTTTTGCTACAAGTCCCGTTTGATGCCCTCTTTCCAAATTTGTCATCACAATTCATCAAAAGTTCACCAATCAAAATGACACTTTTTGAAGTAGCATGAATTAATTCAAGTGAGGTGGAAAAATGACTTTGCAAAATAACCATTTCCAACAACTTTTACCAATTGAGAATGATCAGAAAACACATTTTGGACATGTTTGAGGCCCATTTTGGCAGCTGTAACCACACACCTTGCCATTTGAGTGAAAATTGGTCAATTAGCAAAAACACACTTCATTAGCAATTTGGATTACCATTTCCATTAACCAGCTAATGCAAACCTTAAACAACATATACATTCATCATTTTCTCTCTGAAAACCCTTGCCACACTATTCACAAACAGACCAAATTGCATTTTTCTCTCAAGCTCTCATTTTGCACATTGGAACTTTCTTCCAAAAACCTTCGAAGAACTCGTCCATTGCTTGTTTGTTTCATCACCTACTAGCCATTTGGGACCTTTTACAAGCATCAAATCCCAGCTGTAAGCAAGGATCCAACTCTGCTACATCAAAGCTCTTCCATGGTCATTTTCGATTTGAGCTGTCTTGAACATTCCTGAGCCAAACTCCCTCCTCCATTCACCTTCTAGAAGCTTGTAGAACCACTGTTTCAGCCATTCACGATCAAACAACAACCGCAACACAACTGTTCTTCAACTTTGGTAAATTTTCGAATATCTCTATTCACTAAACCATGCTATGCTTCTTATAGATCTCTTTTCCATGATTGCAATGAGCTTTGAACCAAGGAAAATGGTTGTGTATTTTGAAAGTTAGGTTGATTTGAAATTTGATGTTCAAGTATGTTTTTGCATGATGCTTCCCTATTAGCTCGATTTAATGAAATTGGATGTTATAATGTTGATGTATGTGGTCTGACGGTTCGAATGCCATGCTTGTTATTCAATTCTGTGACAAAAAAAATTTCACGATTTGGGATGATGATGAACAGTGAATAAGAACCCTAATTGCCATTTCCAGAATTCACGTTGGCTGCTGAGTTTTCTTGTTTTGCATGTACTTACTGTTCCATTGCCCATGAGCGAATGGCTGAGTGACACGCCTTGAGTCTGTGCGCAGCGTTTCATTAAAAGTTCCACATACTTACAAATATGCCACTCCGTGCCCAATTGTTCCATTAATCCATGTTATTCTTCAATATTTATTTCATTTTGATGCTAATCTTACAAAAATCATAGAGCATTCATTTTTCATCCAAAATTCATGGGACTTTTTGCAAATTGTTCATCTTGATTTCTAGTTTTTAATCATGATTTTTCCAGATTTTTGGCATGAATGGATTTTTAATTGTGCTAGGGTTTTGTTCATGTGTTCATTCTATGTACACTTTGCCAAATCAATTGTGAAATGATGATGCTTTATCCAATGCCTTTGAAATTTTTTGTGCTTAAACTAGACACATTCGTGGTGAATTTGGTATAGAGTTTGTGAATTTATCATTGCTGGTTTGTGAGTTATGATTTTTTGAATTAGGGTGTGACAATTTGTGTCACACCATTGATGTCCAACTTCATGATTTTCATTACCATGCTTCTTGAACTCAAATTGGCTTGAATTTTTGCATGAATGTACTTATGAATGTCTAGTTTACATGTGATTTTTTGTGGAATTATTGATGGCATTTCCTAATTGTTTGGGATTTTTCTCCCCTGTTTGGTCATATGTTGACTTTTTGTGACACATGTTCTCATATTGTTTGTGAAATTCTCATACATTATTGGAAGAACTTGAAATTTGACATGTGATTAGTAGACATCTTAGGGTTTATCATGGTTTTGATCCCATTCATTTCTCATATGTTGTCACTGATTTATGATTTATTGAAGTTGGTACATGTTTGGTTGACTTCTTTGAGCATGCTTGAAATTGCTTTGACTTTCTGATTTTTATTGACCAACTTCCCTTGATCATGAATTATTTGAGATTTTTTTGAATTGTTTATGATTGGTTTTGAGTTGAGTCTTGCTGTTGACTTCTATGAGCTTCCATTTGCCATGCTTTGACCTAATATGTTTATGAAATCATAATGATGATTGATATGAACATGAAACCAATTGAGTTTGCTTCTTGATTGTTTTATGATTTTGATTGGATTTCACTTGCTGTTTTGACTTTCTTCTCCCCTTTTGACCCTAGGCTTGTCCTAGTGGTCCTGTTGCTCATGTTTGAGTTCATGTTTTCAGGTTAAGCAACAAATACCCAAAGAGATCATTACAAATTGATTGAGCTAGATTGTTTATCATGACTAACTTGTTTGTTTTTGTAGGTTGTTTGGCTCATATGCTTTGAGCCTTGTGCATTGCACACTTAATCAATTGTGTTGACTATTGATCTTTATCTCATTTTGATTTAAACTTTGAGTTGTATAATGATTCTGTTTGACTATTTCAGGTACCTTTAGCTGCTTAGTTCTTTAAGAACTTGCTTTGCTTTGCTTAAATAGCAATTTGCATTGAGGTATAATCCCTTTTCTTCATGTAGTCTGGAAGACCTGGCCTGTTATTTGGCCAGGCAACTGTCTGAAGTCCTCCTTAAGAGGCAATGCTTGTGTGTGTTTACTTTTGTCCCAAGCAGGCAAAGTCCTTTTAATAAGGCAATTGGTAGAACCCAAGAGATAAGCAACCTATCTCCTACTAGTCTATGAGTCTTCTCCTTGCTCCCATTACATGGTTGTAGCATTGAGATCCAAACCCAAGATCTATCGAGTCAATAATCTATGGAGAGAGTTCCTACTTTCTGAACTCCCGCACCTTCTGATATTCAAATGCTCTCCCTGACCAGGGATAAGAGCAATGAGGCACACCCCTCATATCCTTTCATCTGCTTCACCTTGGCTCTCAATGTCAAGGTTAAGAGCACCATTAACCCTATTCCAGTTGGCTTCAATGCCTTACCCTTTGTATGAGCCTAATTGCTTGGTTATAGTGTGTGCTGAATGACTTCATTGATTGATTGCTTACTTCATATACACATGTTTGCTTGTATGCTTTATGCATCTATCATCATTAATTGCTCATTAGTGCATGATCATTCCATTTGTCTTTGTGACATTATCATTGTTGTTTGCCCATTGAGGACAATTGTAAGACCATCCTTTGGCCATTGTTCCTATGATATGGAAGTGATTATAAGACCATTTCATTGGCCACTCATCTTATCTTTGCTTGATGCATTTGTTTGATTGTATGTGAGGATGCAATTATAAGTCCTTGTAAGTTGGCATTTGCTTTCCTATGATCATATGTTGCATTGTTTGATTGTATGTGAGGATGCAATTGTAAGTCCGTGTAATTTGGCATTTGTTTTCCTATGATCATATGTGGGAGTTTAGAGTAAGCCCAAATAAATTGGCATCTGACATCCAAATGTTGTCTTTGTTGTTGGAGATTGGTATAAGCCCAGATAGATTGGCACCCAGTATCCATTTGGTTTGTTTCTTTGATTGAGGAGATTAGTATAAGTCCATAGAGTGGCCTCTGATATCCAGTTCTGTTTTAGGAGATTGGTATAAGCCCAGTGATTGGCATCCGGTATCCGCTTTTGTTAACTTTCATCCTTTGCTTTGATTGTTTGTTATTATTCATTGCTTATTCCAAAGGACACACTTGAATCATCTTCTATATGATTTCAAGAGGTGAACCTTCTAAGAAGTTTTACAATCCATCCTCATCCATTCATCCCCATTATGTCCTAAACCTTTTCACACCTTACTTTCAAATTTGAGATAGGTATTGTGCAAACATCCTCATGCTTTTAAATTAAAAACCCGGACCCTAAGTCCTTGACTTTTTTCTAACTCCATTTCATAATACTTCTTTGAATTAATCTTAATCATACTTTGACTCTACTTTCATAATCATAATCAATTAACTTCACCCATTCAATTGTTTTGGCTTTGTCCATCCTTGCTAAGTTTTCATACATGAGCTATAGGTTTGATTTATCCTAGTTGGTTGATGTCAATCTCACCTATTTGTCCTTAGTTGATTGAATTGTAAGTCTTCCTTGCTTATTATAGGGTTAACCCCTCACTAGCAAGTTGAAGCTTTTCTCACATGGTGGACTTGTTGTTTGTATAAGGTTGAGTTTTCTCCCGTGGATAACGTAAGACCTTAGGGCTTGTGTTTAAAATTGAATCCACTAACTTTTGGAAATCTTTTGGCCGAACTACGGCGTTTTGATCCTTACCTTTGATGGAAGGTACTTAGGCAACGGGTTCATCCGTTCGAACACAAAAATAATAAAATTGTATATTCTTTTCTCATCATCCCAATCATGTTTGCACAATACTTATGTCATAACAAATAACAATTTAATACAACAAGTGTGAAAAGGGCTCCCTAGGAGTACCTAGGACGTGATGGGTGCCTAGCACCTTCCCATTGCGTAATTTACCCCTTACCCAGACTCTCTGATCTTTTTATTAGTTTTCTACGCGTAAAACTTCTTAGGCTTTTGTTCGCTTTTTAGCCAGTCCTTTGGATAAATAAAAGTGCGGTGGCGACTCGAAATCTTTGTATACCTTGCTTATGATTTAATCAATAGATCATATAGCGACGAATACACCGCTACAGAACCTCCTAGTTTTGCACCTAAGGCAGAAACAGATGCTTATAAGAAGCATGTCGATGATGCCAATGAAACTGCATGTCTCATGCTAGCTACCATGAACTCAGAATTGCAAAAGCAACATGAGAACATGTCAGCATTTGATATGATCGAACACCTGAAAATGCTCTATCAAGAGCAAGCAAGGCATGAGAGGTTTGAAGTTTCAAAAGCCCTTTTTCAAGGCAAGTTAGCTGAGGGAGCCCCTGTAGGTCCCCATGTGCTCAAGATGATTGGGTATGTGGAAAACCATGAGAGATTGGGTTTTCCCCTCGAAAAGGAACTTGCGACTGATTTGATCTTGCAATCGTTGCCATATAGTTTCAGTCAATTTGTCCTAAATTTCAATATGATTGATGTGGACAAATCTCTTCCTGAACTGCTCGCCATGTTAAGAACTGCCGAGCAGAATCTGAAGTCAAAAGGGAAGTCCATTCTGATGATCGGAAATGGAAAGAGACAGAACAAAAGGCCTACTAAGCAGGGTGACAAAGGGAAAGGCAAGGAAGTTGCCAAACCCAAACCCACTATTGCTGCTTTGAAGCCTAGTGGAGGCATAGCAAAGGCAGGCACCTGTTTCCATTGCGGTAAGACCGGACACTGGAAGAGAAACTGCCCAAAGTACCTGGAAGATACGAAGAATGGAGTAGAGACTTCAACTTCAGGTATTTTTGTTATTAAAATTAATTTATCTACTTCTGCATCATGGGTATTAGATACTAGATGCGGTTCTCACATTTATACAAATGTGCAAGGGCTGAAAAGAAGTAGAGATTTGGCAAAAGGTGAAGTTGACTTACGAGTTGGCAATGGAGCAAAGGTTGCTGCTGTAGCCGTAGGAACCTATGTATTAACTTTACCTAGTGGTTTAATAATTTAGTTAGAGAACTGTTATTATGTACCTGCAATTAGCAGGAATATTATTTCCATTTCTTATTTGGACAAGTTTGGTTTTTCATTTATAATAAACAACAATTGTTGCTCAATTTATTTGAATGATATATTCTATGCTACTGCACAAATGAGCAATGGACTATATGTCCTTGATCTCGAATGCCTATTAATAACATTAATACTAAAAGGGTGAAACCTAACGAGTTAAAACCAACTAGGTAAGAATATTAAAACTCTTCGATCAGATCGAGGTGGTGAGTATTTCAGCCTAGAGTTTGATGACCATCTGAAAGAGTGTGGGATCCTATCCCAACTTAGTCCCTAGCATTGTGGATCCCATTGGTCTTATGATAACAATGGTGCTTTCGCACAAGCTAAGGAGCCTAGATCTCACCGACGATCCAAACACATACTCAGGCGTTATCATCTCATTCGAGAGATAATAGATAGAGGAGATGTGAAAATATGTAAAGTGCCTACACTTGACAATAGTGCTGACCCACTGACAAAGCCTCTTGCGCATCAGAAGCATGATGGCCATACTAGATCAATGGGCATATGGGGTATGCCCGATTGGCTCTAGTGCTAGTGGGAGATTGTTGGTGTAAGCCCTAGAGGCCAATACTTTTGGTACCTGTATCGAATAATAAAAGGCTTTTTCTTTATTATGGTTGATTAATAAAGTCCCTGGAATAGATGGTCCGTTTAATGTATTAAGTGTGACTTAATCATGAGAACAGATTAAACATAAGGACACTATTCTTACAGTATCCGTAGTCAAGGTTTAGTGTGAAGTGGGATAACATTAAAGCATTAAGACTATTATGTTTGTAGACTGATGATCACATCTCATGGATCATGGATAAATAGTTATCAAGTCTTAAACATAGGTATGAATATTAGGAGTAATATTTATACCGGATTGACCCGTTATGAGAATACTATATAGAAAGTTAGGCAAAGTGTCATAAATTATTCTCATGGTGATAATGGTGTATACCACTCTTCGACCTGAAACCACTATGGACCCTAGATGTAGAGTCGAGTGCTTTATTGCTGATCCAACGTTGTCCGTGACTGGATAACCATAAAGACAGTTAATGGGTACTCTACGAAGCATGCTGAGGGACATAAGTGACCTAGATGGAATTTCCCCATCCTGCATAACAGGATAAATGTGTATGGGGCCAATATTGAACTGGACAAGGATGACACGGTTTATGCCTTGTGTTCAATATAGATATAATGGAAAAAGGGTAATTATACACATAAGTATTATCACAGATGGTTTTGTCAGATCACATGACATTTTCGTGTCTTGGGTAGCAGTGATGTGTTGCTAGATACCGCTCACTATTTATTACGTTAAATGCGTGATTTAATATAATTGTCAACGTCACGAAAACCTACAGGGTCACACACAAACGACGGACTGATGAGAGATAGAGTAACTAAGGAATACCGTAAGGTACGGTGCCCTTAAGTGAATTATAGAACATCGTAAGGTATGGTGTACTTGAGTAGAATACGAAATATGGTAAGGTACCAGGGCTTAAGTGATTTTGGGCATATTATAAGATATGGACCAAAATACACTTAAGTGGGCTTTTAGCTTGAAGCCCACATAAGTGGTTCTATAAATAGAACCCTTGTGCAGAAGCATTGTTTTTTGCGGTTGCATTATTTTCGTTTTCTCTCTCTCTCTCTCTCTCTCTCTCACTCAAAGCCTTCATTCGTACCAGCTAGCACTGAGATTGAAGGAATCCGTTTGTGTGGACTGAGTAGAGACGTTGTTGTAACACCCTTCTAAAATACCCCAAAATTTAATTAAAATAATAAACATATAACAATCAGAGTAATTATGCCATTCAAGGGTGTCACACAATTATTCAAACCATTCACCAATTATAAATGTCATGCTCTTTATTAATTCAAAACATAAGCATTTGCATAAAACGCAACGGATAGAGATCTCATCAATCAGGTACAACATGTAACATTCACATGTAAATTATTCAACAAAATAAAACATCCCATCCCGATGTTACATCTATCAGAGCACGACCCACTAAGGAGACTACACTAGACTCCAAGCATTCGCTCCTACTCAACTCAGTTCTCGTTACCTGAAAAACAGTTGTAAGGGTGAGTTCCTCAATCGATATAATAAGCATTATAAAATCTCATGTTATGTTAAGTAATTTAACACATTAATCACCCAAATCACAACATACAATCAGTAACAGCACATCAGCTCACATCATACTCAACATCCCATAACACACAAGTATAATCTCCAATCATACTCTACAACAACACAAACACACGTATAATATTGGAATACATCCATTCATATTATACGCCATACATACATTATGCAATGAGACTCCACACATGCGGTACCGACTATTCTTGAACATATAGTCCAAGCTCACCGATCAAATCCAGATACGGCTACTAAGCTCACTAGTCTCACTCATTTGAGATCTAATGACTCACTCACTAATTCCTCACCATGGGAATTAGCTACAGCCCTAAAGGCTATGCTATGCACACTAATCATCTAGTATGCAAATATCAACAACAAATCCACAATGATTCACTCACTAATTCCTCACCATGGGAATTAGCTACAGCCCCAAAGGCTATGCTATGCACGCTAATCATCTAGCAATGCAACATCAACAACAATTCAAGAATAGACATATGCTCACACTCTAAGCCATACAACAGTCCATTCACACATACATGCATAATATATACATTCACAACATTATGCATATCGTCATACATCATCAATATTTTATCACATAAGCATGTCAGATCATGCCAAACAACAACCACAATATTAGTACACTCCACTAATACCTACACTGCTCAAAACAGCGGGAATTAATCCCTATTACATCATAGGCCAACATAGGCCAACCCTCAAATAGGCACACAACATTTAAAACACCAATTTTCCACTCTGCAACAGTGTTAACCGGTTAACGCCCTGGGTTAACCGGTTAACGCAGCACAACACGCTTCCTGTCCCAAAACTTAACAGTGTTAACCGGTTAACGCCCTGGGTTAACCGGTTAACGCAGCACAAACAGCAATATTTCAGCAATCACAACAGTGTTAACCGGTTAACGCCCTGGGTTAACCGGTTAACGCAGACAAAACAGCAAATTTTACACAATACAACACAGTGTTAACCGGTTAACACCCTGGGTTAACCGGTTAACGCAAGACAGAAGCTGTTCCTGCGCTAACTCAAGGCAGAATGCAGAATTCTCCGCATTTTCCGCCGTTGGAGGACTTCCGGACCTCCGATTCCGATTCCTTAAAAAGCTATACGTCCAGAAAAATACGACTCACACAACTATCGATTCAATTACCGTTTTTAACACAGTTTATCCAACATCAATTTCAGCATTCACAAATCCCAATTAGGGTCAAATTAACGGCTTATCACTACCCATTACATATTATCCCATAATACCCATTAATCGACGATAAACCCCCCTTACCTGAGTTAATCCGGCAACTTTGAGCTTCAAGCTTTTCCGTTCTCCAACCCTTGCTCTCTAGCTCTTCCTCTTGCCCTTTCTCCTCTTTCACGATCGCTTCTCTGCTTTTCACGTGAAAACCTTTTCTTACCAAATGGGATCTTTTCCTTAATTCCAACATATATATATTTTCCAAAATAATAATAATAATAATCCAAAATTCCAATTATTTAATTAAATTAATAAATAAAATATTAATTTCAATTAAATAAGTGTCTTATTTTTATTGGGGTGTTACAACTCTCCCCCACTAAAAGAGCTTTCGTCCTCGAAAACATACCTCAAACGAACAACTCCGGATAAGACTCCTTCATCTGACTCTCCAGTTCCCAAGTCACGTTGCCACCTGCTGGTCCTCCCCAAGCTACCTTCACCAAGGCAATCTCTTTACCCCGCAACTGCTTCAACTCTCGATTCTCGATCCTCATAGGTGATGTTTCAACAGTCAGGTTATCTCTCACCTGTACATCATCTACGTGGACTACATGCGACGGATCATGAATGTACCTCCTCAACTGAGACACATGAAAAACCTCATGCAAATTCGCAAGCGACGGCGGTAAAGCGATACGATAGGCTACTTCCCCTATCCTCTCCAAAATCTGATAAGGACCAATAAATCGAGGTGTCAACTTCTTTGACTTCAAAGCTCGACCAACACCAGTTATCGGAGTGACACGAAGAAACACATGATCTCCCTCTTGGAACTCAAGTGACTTCCTCCTCTTGTCATGATAACTCTTCTGACGACTCTGAGCAATTCTCATCTTCTCCTGAATCATCTTAATCTTTTCCGTAGTTTGTTGAACAATCTCCGGTCCAACCACAGCACTCTCACCGGACTCGTACCAACATAAAGGTGTCCGACATCTCCTACCATACAAAGCTTCAAACGGTGCCATACCAATGCTCGAATGAAAACTATTGTTGTAGGTAAACTCAATCAAAGGTAAATAACAATCCCAAGCACCTCCTTTTTCCAAAACACAAGCTCTCTAAAGGTCCTCTAGTGACTGAATCGTCCTCTCAGTCTGACCATCAGTCTGCGGATGATATGCAGAACTCAATCTCAGCTTAGTTCCCAAAGCCTTCTGCAAACCTTCCCAGAATTTCGATGTAAATCTAGGATCTCTGTCTGAAACAATACTAGACGGAATACCATGCAAACTTACAATCTTCTCAATATACAACTCAGCTAGCCTCTCTAACGGATAATCCATTCTGATCGGAATGAAATGAGCCGACTTTGTCAATCTGTCAACAATCACCCAAATAACTTCAAAATTCTTACTTGTCCTCGGCAAACTAGAAACAAAATCCATACTGATACTATCCCACTTCCACTCTGGAATAGCCAACGGTTGCATTAACCCAGACGGCTTCTGATGCTCAATCTTTGACTTCTGACAAGTCAAACAGGAATAAACAAAACTCGCAATTTCTCTCTTCATTCCCGGCCACCAAAATAACTTTTTCAAATCATGATACATCTTCGTAGCTCCAGGATGAATACTCAAGCCACTACGATGTCCTTCCTCCAGAATACTCTTCTTAAGCTCAGTAACATCCGGAATACACACCCGACTACCAAATTTCAAAATACCATTCTCATCAACTCTGAATTCACCACCTTGACCTTGGTTCACTAAAGTCAACTTATCAACCAACAGCATATCGGATTTCTGACCCTCTCTGATCTCATCCAGAATACCACTCGTTAACTTCAACATTCCCAATTTAACACTATTGTGAGTACTCTCACACACCAAACTCAAATCTCTAAACTGCTCAATCAAATCCAATTCCTTAACCATTAACATAGACATATGTAATGATTTCCGACTCAATGCATCAGCCACTACATTTGCTTTACCCGGATGGTAATTCAAACCAAAGTCATAATCCTTCAGAAACTCTAACCATCTCCTCTGTCTCATATTCAGCTCTTTCTGATCAAACAAATACTTTAAACTTTTATGGTCACTGAAAACCTCAAATCTTGATCCATACAAGTAATGTCTCCACAACTTCAGAACAAACACCACCGCTGCCAACTCTAAATCGTGTGTCGGATAGTTCCTCTCATGAACTCTCAGTGGTCTCGAAGCATAAGCTATAACCTGCTTATTCTGCATCAACACACCACCCAAACCCAACAATGAAGCATCACAGTAAACCTCAAATGGTTCCGACGAACTCGGTAATATCAGAATAGGAGCAGTAGTCAACCTTCTCTTTAACTCTTGGAAACCTTCTTCACATTTTGAGTCCCAGACAAACGCTTGCCCCTTTCTAGTCAACATCGTCAACGGTAACGCCAACTTAGAAAATCCTTCAATGAACTTCCTATAATAACCTGCCAAACCAAGGAAACTTCGAATTTCAGCAACAGACTTAGGAGCTTCCCACTTAGATACCGCTTCTATCTTAGAAGGATCAACAGCAACACCACCTCTTGAAATCACATGACCAAGAAAACTAACCTCTTCTAACCAAAATTCACATTTAGAGAGTTTAGCAAATAACTTCTTTTCTCGTAGGACTTCTAAAACCACTCTCAAATGCTCCGCATGCTCTTCTTCAGATTTCGAATACACCAAAATGTCATCAATAAACACCACAACAAACTTATCCAAGTACGGATGGAAAATCCTATTCATATACTCCATAAATACCCCAGGCGCATTAGTCACACCAAAAGGAATTACAGAATACTCATAATGTCCATACCTTGTTCTGAAAGCAGTCTTCTGAATATCCTCAGTTTTCACACGTATCTGATGATACCCAGATCTCAAATCTATCTTGCTGAACACACTCGCACCAACCAACTGATCCATCAAATCATCAATCCTCGGCAGAGGATACCGATTCTTGATCGTCACTTTATTCAGTTGCCTGTAGTCCACACACAACCTCATAGTACCTTCTTTCTTCTTAACCAATAACACTGGTGCACCCCAAGGTGACACACTCGGACGAATAAATTTCTTATCCAACAGATCTTCCAGCTGACTCTTCAATTCAGCTAACTCAACAGCAGACATCCGGTACGGAGCCATCGATATCGGTCTAGTACCAGGTACCAAATCAATCGAGAACTCAACTTCACGCTCTGGCGGCAATTCATTCACCTCTTCCGGAAACACATCAGGAAAATCACACACCACAGCTAGATCGCCAATCATCAGTTTATCTTTAGCCTCCAAAGTCGCTAACAGCATAAACAACTCCGCCCCATCTGCCACTTCCTCATTCACCTGCCTGGCTGATAGAAGCAAACTCTTTCCTTCTTCAATCTCAGGAAATATCACAGTCTTATCAAAACAGTTGATAGAAACTCGGTTAAACACCAACCAGTTCATACCCAAGATAACATCAATCTGCACTAATGGAAGACACACAAGGTCTATCCCAAAGTCTCTACCAAAAATATTCAAAGGACAACTTAAACAAACTGAAGTAGTAGTCACTGAACCCTTCGCAGGAGTATCAATCACCATACTACCCAACATCTCAGATATCTCTAACTTAAGTTTCACAGCACAATCCAAAGATATAAAGGAATGAGTAGCACCGGTGTCAATAATAGCTACAAGAGGAAAGCCATTAATATAACACGTACCTCGGATCAAACGATCATCTGCAAAAGTCTCAGAACCCGATAAAGCAAAGACCTTGCCTCCTGACTGATTCTCCTTCTTTGGCTTAGGACACTGTGGACTGATATGACCCACCTCTCCACAGTTGAAACAAGTTACGGTCTTCAACCGGCACTCTGCAGCCAAATGACCACCCTTGCCACACTTGAAACACTTCATCTCAGCACTGATACACTCATGGACACGATGTCCAGCCCGACCACATCTATAACACTTAACAGGGGCACTAGAGTCTCCCCCACTAGGCCTCTTCATCACACCCTGCTTCTGAAAACCTTTGCCAGCTGCATACGGTTTTCCACGATCATTCTGATTCTTGCCTTTCCTATCAACCCTCTGCTGATAGCTCTCTGCTCTGGCTTTGGAATCCTGTTCAAAAATCCTGCAACAGTCAACCAAGTCAGAAAACACTCTGATCCGCTGATATCCAATAGCCTGCTTGATCTCAGGACGCAACCCGTTCTCAAACTTCACACATTTCGAAAATTCTCCAGCAGCCTCATTATAGGGAGTGTAATACTTTGACAGCTCTGTGAACTTAGCAGCATACTCAGTAACAGACCTGTTACCCTGCTTCAATTCCAAGAACTCTATCTCTTTCTTTCCTCTAACATCCTCTGGAAAGTACTTCCTCAGGAATCTCTCCCTGAACACAGCCCAAGTGATCTCAGCATTCCCAGTAGTTTCCAACTCAGTGCGGGTAGCAACCCACCAATCATCAGCTTCCTCTGATAGCATATGCGTACCGAACCTGACCTTCTGGTTATCGGCACACTCAGTCACTCGGAAGATTCTCTCGATCTCCTTCAACCACTTCTGAGCGCCATCTAGATCGTATGCTCCCTTGAACATTGGAGGATTGTTCTTCTGAAACTCACTCAATTGACGAGCAGCTCCCATTCCCACAACATTCGGATTCCCTCCAAGTACTCCAGCTAGCATACCCAGAGCCTCAGCAATCGCAGCATCATCTCTACCTCTTCCAGCCATCTCTATTCTGAAAACCCAACAAACTAAAACAATAAGTACTGATAGGGTTACACAACACCTATCCCGTACAGGGGAAACAGAATAATTACGACTCGACTCAACCGACTATGCTCTGATACCACTAATTGTAACACCCTTCTAAAATACCCCAAAATTTAATTAAAATAATAAACATATAACAATCAGAGTAATTATGCCATTGAAGGGTGTCACACAATTATTCAAACCATTCACCAATTATAAATGTCATGCTCTTTATTAATTCAAAACATAAGCATTTGCATAAAACGCAACGGATAGAGATCTCATCAATCATGTACAACATGTAACATTCACATGTAAATTATTCAACAAAATAAAACATCCCATCCCGATGTTACATCTATCAGAGCACGACCCACTAAGGAGACTACACTAGACTCCAAGCATTCGCTCCTACTCAACTCAGTTCTCGTTACCTGAAAAACAGTTGTAAGGGTGAGTTCCTCAATCGATATAATAAGCATTATAAAATCTCATGTTATGTTAAGTAATTTAACACATTAATCACCCAAATCACAACATACAATCAGTAACAGCACATCAGCTCACATCATACTCAACATCCCATAACACACAAGTATAATCTCCAATCATACTCTACAACAACACAAACACACGTATAATATTGGAATACATCCATTCATATTATACGCCATACATACATTATGCAATGAGACTCCACACATGCGGTACCGACTATTCTTGAACATATAGTCCAAGCTCACCGATCAAATCCAGATACGGCTACTAAGCTCACTAGTCTCACTCATTTGAGATCTAATGACTCACTCACTAATTCCTCACCATGGGAATTAGCTACAGCCCTAAAGGCTATGCTATGCACACTAATCATCTAGTATGCAAATATCAACAACAAATCCACAATGATTCACTCACTAATTCCTCACCATGGGAATTAGCTACAGCCCCAAAGGCTATGCTATGCACGCTAATCATCTAGCAATGCAACATCAACAACAATTCAAGAATAGACATATGCTCACACTCTAAGCCATACAACAGTCCATTCACACATACATGCATAATATATACATTCACAACATTATGCATATCGTCATACATCATCAATATTTTATCACATAAGCATGTCAGATCATGCCAAACAACAACCACAATATTAGTACACTCCACTAATACCTACACTGCTCAAAACAGCGGGAATTAATCCCTATTACATCATAGGCCAACATAGGCCAACCCTCAAATAGGCACACAACATTTAAAACACCAATTTTCCACTCTGCAACAGTGTTAACCGGTTAACGCCCTGGGTTAACCGGTTAACGCAGCACAACACGCTTCCTGTCCCAAAACTTAACAGTGTTAACCGGTTAACGCCCTGGGTTAACCGGTTAACGTAGCACAAACAGCAATATTTCAGCAATCACAACAGTGTTAACCGGTTAACGCCCTGGGTTAACCGGTTAACGCAGACAAAACAGCAAATTTTACACAATACAACACAGTGTTAACCGGGTAACACCCTGGGTTAACCGGTTAACGCAAGACAGAAGCTGTTCCTGCGCTAACTCAAGGCAGAATGCAGAATTCTCCGCATTTTCCGCCGTTGGAGGACTTCCGGACCTCCGATTCCGATTCCGTAAAAAGCTATACGTCCAGAAAAATACGACTCACACAACTATCGATTCAATTACCGTTTTTAACACAGTTTATCCAACATCAATTTCAGCATTCACAAATCCCAATTAGGGTCAAATTAACGGCTTATCACTACCCATTACATATTATCCCATAATACCCATTAATCGACGATAAACCCCCCTTACCTGAGTTAATCCGGCAACTTTGAGCTTCAAGCTTTTCCGTTCTCCAACCCTTGCTCTCTAGCTCTTCCTCTTGCCCTTTCTCCTCTTTCACGATCGCTTCTCTGCTTTTCACGTGAAAACCATTTCTTACCAAATCGGATCTTTTCCTTAATTCCAACATATATATATTTTCCAAAATAATAATAATAATAATCCAAAATTCCAATTATTTAATTAAATTAATAAATAAAATATTAATTTAAATTAAATAAGTGTCTTATCTTTTATTGGGGTGTTACAGTTGTCATCGTTCAAAGTTCGTGATCGCTCTGTGGATTTGCATCAAAGGTTTTGATCGTCACAAGAGATCTGCACCAAAGGTTTCAATCCTCACAAGAGGTAAATATTCTATCACTGATCATGACCATTCGTAAGGATCTCTAAAGGAGAAAATTTTAATTTCCGCTGTGTTTTGGATCACAAATCTCCTTCACCTATGCAGGTGGAAAATCTTGGTGGGAAGAAGTATGCTTATGTAGTGGTGGATGACTTCTCAAGATACACCTGGGTCAATTTTATAAGATAAAAATCTGATGTATTTGAAAGCTTCAAAGATCTTTGTCTAAGACTTCAAAGAGAAAAGTAAAGTCAGGTTATCAAAATCAGAACTGATCATGGGAAGGAATTTGAGAACAACAAATTTGATGGATTCTGTGCATCAGAAGGAATTAGTCATGAGTTCTCATCTCCCATTACTCCTCAGAAAAATGGTGTCGTAGAAAGGAAAAATAGAACTCTCCAAGAATCAGCCAGAGCTATGATTCATGCTAAGAAATTGCCCTACCACTTCTGGGATGAAGCTATGAACACAACCTGCTATGTTCACAACAGAGTAACCTTGAAGAAAAGGACTCCTACTGGAAAGGGAGAAGACCTACAGTCAAATACTTCCATGTGTTTGGTAGTAAATGTTATATCTTGACTGATCGTGAACAAAGAAGGAAGATGGATCCCAAGAGTGATGAAGGAATATTTTTGGGCTACTCAACAAATAGTAGAGCATTTAGAGTCTTTAATTCCAGAACAAAAGTAATGATGGAATCTATCAATGTTGTGGTTGATGCTCAGCAGACTGATGTCACATACGATGTTGAGACATCCCTAAATGATTCCCCAACTGATTTCCCAGACAAAAGTAATGAGAGTGAACTCACTCAAGCTGAACCTGAAGCTGACAAAATTAATAAGGGACCCTCTATCAGAATTCAGAAGGATCATCCTAAAGATCTCATTATAGGAGACGCAAATAAAGGGGTCACAACTAGATCAAGGGAAGTGATCTCACATGGTTGTTTTGTGTCCAAGATTGAGCCTAGGAATGTCAAGGAAGCCTTGACTGATGAGTTTTGGATCAATGCCATCCAGGAAGAGTTAGGCCAATTCAAGAGAAATGAAGTATGGGAACTGGTTCCAAGACCTGAAGGAATAAATGTCATAGGAACAAAGTGGGTGTATAAGAATAAATCTGATGAACAAGGGGTAGTTACTAAAAATAAAGCTTGATTGGTAGCACAAGGGTACACTCAAGTTGAAGGAGTTGACTTTGATGAAACATTTTCCCATGTAGCTCGCCTTAAGTCCATTAGACTATTGCTTGGAGTAGCATGTATTCTGAAGTTTAAACTGTTCCAAATGGATGTAAAAAATGCCTTCTTGAATGGCTACTCAAATAAGGAAGTATATGTTGAACAACCTAAAGGATTCACAAATCCAAATTTTCCAAATCATGTGTACAAGTTGAGGAAATCCCTCTATGGTTTAAAATAAGATCCTAGGGCATGGTATGATAGACTCACAGTGTTCCTCACTAACAATGGATACGGGAAGGGAGGTATTGACAAGTCCCTATTTGTTAAGAATGAAGGAGGAAAACCCATGATGGCTCAAATATATGTGGATGATATTGTGTTTAGTGGGATGTCAGATCAGATGGTCGAACATTTTCTTAAACAAATGTAGTCTGAATTTGAAATGAGCCTTGTTTGAGAGCTGACCTATTTTCTTGGGCTACAAGTCAAGCATATGGAAGATTCTATCTTTCTATCTCAAAGCAAATATGCCAAAAACATTGTTAAGAAGTTTGGCATGGAGAATGCAGGCCATAAAAGGACACCCGCTCCTACACATCTGAAAGTCTCAAAAGATGAAAATGGTGTTAGTGTAGATCAAAGTCTCTACAGAAGCATGATAGGAAGTCTGCTATATCAAAGAGCAAGCAGACCTGACATTTCTTTTGTTGTAGGTGTTTGTGCTAGATATCAAGCGGAACCAAAAATCAGTCACATAAACCAAGTAAAAAGGATACTGAAATATGTCAATGGCACCAGGGACTATGGGATGTTGTATACTCACATATCTAGATCTATGCTGACTGGATATTGTGATGTTGATTGGGTTGGATGTGCTGATGATAGGAAAAGCACATCGGGAGGATGTTTCTTCTTGGGGAACAACTTAATATCATGGTGTAGTAAGAAACAAAATTGTGTGTCCCTGTCAACTCTTGAAGCTGAATACATAGCAGCTGGAAGTAGTTGTTCTCAACTGGTTTGATGAAACAGATGCTGACTAAATACAATGTCACGCAAAATGTCATGACATTGTACTGTGACAACCTAAGTGCTATAAATATTTCTAAAAATCCTATTCAACATAGCAGGAGAAAATCATTTTATTAGAGAACTAGTGGAAGAGAAAATCATAGCCCTGAAGCATGTTACTACTGAAATGCAATTAGCTGACATATTTAGAAAGGCTTTGGATGCTAATCAATTTGAATGTCTAAGAGGGAAATTAGGGATTTGTATCTATGAGAATTTATAGCAATTAATTTGGAGTGGAAAAGGTAATAAAAATATTGTCTGCCCACTTAAAAGAAAGTGCCCCATTTATGGTATATGATTACCTAGTATTGGAACTTCCATCTATAGCATTTTTACACAAAAACCTCACCTCAAACATTTCCACCTTCCTTAAACTTCACCGACCTTCTCTGCTATGGCAACAGAAATCCTTTCACAATCTTAACAAGATGTCACAACATCCTTCATCTTATAGTTCTAGAAACACCAAACCTGCGCACAAAGATAGAACACCCTCTATGGATTTTCTTAATGAAGACATTTTGGAAATGATTCCCCTGTCAGTCATCCCAAGCAACGCTCCTGGTCCATCCTCCACTGTAGGACATACTCAAGGTAACAGTTCCGATAACCCTACCTCTAAGGATGACATGCATCATATTGACCGTGTCATTAGAAATCTTGCCACGAGGATCCTTAATGAAGGACACTCGGTAAAGGGAGTTTCTACTCCTCTATCGAGAAGAGACCCCTCTCCTGAGGTTGAACCTCACAATGAGAAAGATGATGATTCATCTAGGTCTGAGAAAGATATTGATGCAAAAGGATTGTGTTGTTTAGGGAAAACCTTGCCTAGTAAGAAATCTGTAGATGCTTCTCAGTCTAAGAAGCATAACTCTACTAAGAAGGTGATTGATTTGGAAGAAGAAAGCTCAAATGATGAAGATGACAGCTTGCTTCATCACTTGAAGCCAAGTGTTGCAAAGAGAATGAAGACTAGGAAGGGTAGGTCTGTGGCTGAGATGATGACAGCCAAAACTGGTAAGAAGGCTACTGTTGTAGGCCCTTCAAATTCTTGGAGTAAAGTGGAGGTAAGGAAGAGAAAGGTAAGAGAAAGTTCTGATTCAGAGGAAGATGTTGAAGACGATGTCCCTGACATATCTCCTGTCAAAAAGTCAACTGCTAGAAAATCTCCTGCTAAGGTTGTTGTTGTACACTTGGATAACATTTCCTTCCATCTTGAAGATGGTGCAGCAAAGTGGAAATTTGTAATCCAAAGGAGAGTGGCTGTGGAAAGAGAACTGGGAAAGGATGATGTGGAAGTTAAGGAGGTCATGGACCTGATTAAGTCTGCTAGATTAATGAAGATTGTTAGTGGTTTATCTAAGTGTTTTGAAGGTCTTGTTAAAGAGTTTGTGGTGAACATCCTTGAGGACATTGCTGACAAGAACAACAAAGAGTTTTGTAAGGTGTTTGTTAGAGGAAAGTGTGTGAAGTTTTCTCCAACTGTGATCAATAAGTTCCTAGGAAGAGGAACAGAAGGTGTTGGTGAACTAGAGGCCACAGACAATGAGGTTTGTAGGAAAATAACTGTTGGATAGGTCAAGGAGTGGCCAAGCAAGAAGCATCTCTCTGCTAGAAAATTAACTGTGAAATATACTATCTTGCACAAGATAGGGTCAACAAACTGGGTACCAAAAAATCACATCTCTACAATCTCAAATGCTCTTGGAAGGCTCATATTTTCTATTGGAACCAATATAAATTTTGATTATGGTAGATTCATGTTTTAAAAAATTGTCAAACATGCTTCAACAAATGCAGTGAAGCTGCCCATAGCTTTTCCCTCAATATTTTGTGGGATAATCCTAAGCCAGCTGTAGTGGGGTATTCGTTACCAGTAGATTTATTGACTAAATCAAAAGTAAATCATACAATTCGAGTCGCCACCGCACTTTTATTTATCCAAAGGAAAGGTTAGAAAGCGAACAAAAACCGAGAAGTTTTATCAAATCAAAAACTAATAAAAATGTTAGAGAACTAGGTAAGGTGGTTGGTTATGCAATGGGAGGGTTTTAAGCACCGAAAACATCCTTAGTACTCTAAGGGAGCCCTTCTTGCAAAGTTGTATGGTAGGTTGGTATTTGAGAAAATATTTGTGCAAACATGATTGGGGAGATGAGAAAAGTGTTGGTGTAAGCCCTAGAGGCCAATACTTTTGGTACTTGTATCAAATTATTTATTAATAATAAAAGGCATTTTCTTTATTATGGTTGTTTAATAAAGTCCTTGGAATAGATAGTCTGTTCAATGTATCAAGTGTGACTTGATCATGAGAACACATTAAACATAAGGACACTATTCTTAAAGTATCCGTAGTTGAGCTTTAGTGTGAAGTGGGATAATATTAAAGCATTAAGACTATTATGTTTGTAGACTGATGATCACATCTCATGGATCATGGATAAAGAGTTATCAAGTCTTAAACATAGGTATGAATATTAGGAGTAATATTTATACCGGATTGACCCGCTATGAGAATACTATATAGAAAGTTATGCAAAGTGTCATAAGTTATTCTCATGGTGATAATGGTGTATACCACTCTTCGACCTGAAACCACTATGGATCCTAGATGTAGAGTCGAGTGCTTTATTGTTGATCCAACGTTGTCCGTAACTGGATAACCATAAAGACAGTTGATGGGTACTCCACAAAGCATGCTGAGGGACATGAGTGTCCTAGATGGAATTTGCCCATCCTGCGTAACAGGATAAATGTCTATGGGTCCAATATTGAACTGGACAAGGGTGACACGGTCTATACCTTGTGTTCAAAATAGACATAAGGGCAAAAGGGTAATTATACACATGATCATTATCACAGGAGGTTTTGTCAGATCACATGACATTTTCGTGTCTTGGGTAGCAGTGATGTGTTGCTAGATACCGCACACTGTATATTGTGTTAAATGTATGATTTAATACAATTGCCAATGTCACGACAAACCTATAGGGTCACACACAAAGGACAGATTGATGAGAAATAGAGTAACTAAGGAACACCGTAAGGTACGGTTCACTTAAGTGGGAGACGAAATATGGTAAGGTACCAAATACTTAAGTGATTTTGGCATATTATGAGATATGGGCCAAAATACACTTAAGTGGGCTTTTTAGCTTGAAGCCCACACAAGTGGTTCTATAAATAGTACCCCTTGGGTAGAAGCATTGTAACTCCACTCAGACAGACTCAAGTGAAGACTTGGAGTTTCGTTTCCCTCTCTCTCTCCCTCAAAGCCTTCATTCGTACCAGCTAGCACTGAGATTGAAGGAATCCATTTGTATGGACTGAGTAGAGACCTTGTCATCGTTCAACGTTTGTGATCACCCCGTGGATCTGTATCCAAGGTTTTGATCATTACAAGAGATCTGCACCAAAGGTCTGAATCGCCACAAGAGGTAACGATTCTATCACAGATCATACCCATTCGTAAGGATCACTAAATGGAGAAATTTTTAAATTCCGCTGCACCTTGGATGGCTATTCTCCTTCAGTGGTATCAGAGCCACTTACAAAACCATGAATCTGATAACTGTTTTTGTTCTGTAATAATATGATTAAAGACAGAATGAATCAAAGATTAAATTAAGATCGATCAAGTCATATATATGATATATGTAATCCTGATGAAAAATACATTATATATGATATAGTGTTCTTGTTTCGTTCATTCAAACACTCAATGGTTGTTTTACTTTGAGCGATCAATGCTCATTTGCTTCTTGATCCGACATTTGTATGGTGAAGCAATGACATGTTGATTAATCATACTGAATCAACAATCGAGATGTGTTTGACGGTCTGAAATTGGTGCATCAGGGTTAATGACGGAACAAGGGTTGTGTTGTTAGAGAGTTATGCGATTGGAGTTATGACTGCACAAGAGTTGTGCTTTCTAAATACTTTTTGGAACAGTGTTAACCGGTTAACGCGTATGGTTAACCGGTTAACGCAATACGAAATAAAAATTTTGAGTTTTTCAAACAGTGTTAACCGGTTAACGCTTTTGGTTAACCGGTTAACGCAAGACGGAAAACAGTTTTCCAAGACATTTTCAAACAGTGTTAACCGGTTAACGCATTTGGGTAACCGGTTAACGCAAGGCAGAAAACAGTTTTTTTTAACAGATTTCAAACAGTGTTAACCGGTTAACGCATTTGGTTAACCGGTTAACGCATTTGGTTAACCGGTTAACGCATTTGGTTAACCGGTTAACGCAAGGCAAAATTCACCCGTTCGGCTAACTCAATGCTTTAAAAGTATCAAGTGTTAATGCGAAAAGCGACATTGATTTTAAATGAATTGTTCATTAAAATGTGGTGATCGGTCGTCGAAATTTAATTTGATTTTAATTAATTAAAGGAATTAATAATAATAATAATAAAGTGTTTATTATTGTCTTGGGGTGATTGGTTATGGCCTTAGTTTTCCTTTATTTTGCTTTGGGTTTTAAAATACGACCTGCGTGTCGTGCCTCTCTCTTAATCTCCCAAATGTAACTTATTTTCTCATTTCACTCCCTCGTATGTAAAATGAGTTTCTTTTATGTAATGTAATGATATGAAGAAAGCAAAGAAGTCAGTGCCAAAGGAGGACAACCTTGAAGGTCTTGCTTGGAGAAGCTTAGATTGTTGTTAGGTTAGCTTAGGTTCTCTCATTGGCTTGGGAGAACAATTGCACTAGGGGCCATAACTGTTTCATTATGTTTGTATGTATGTTGATGCATGTGAATGTATGTTGATGCATGTAAGAGACGGTTTATATGATAAACAACCCGGTGATATAAAAAAAAATGCAATTTCCTCAAAATAAATATTAAGTTTATGCTTTCCAAGTTTTAACACACATCAAGACTAGTATCGAATAATGTAGGTTTCGCCTACGCGAGGTGCATGTTCTATATTAGTAAGGTGTGATGGGGTAATTGTAATATCCAACTGTTAAAACAATGGTTCAAACTTAACTAAACAAATTATAATAAGATTATATATATGTTTAGAAGCAAGTGTTGGGAATGATCCATATGATGGATTGGAATAAGGAGTTATTCACCCAACTGAAATGTTCGAGAGTTGTATGAGATACAATTGGAAGGAGTTCCTACCTAAATAACCTAGTTTTGTGTAATCCTCCTACACGGACTTAGAACGAAGTGAAATATGGCTCTCGACCCACTAGAAAATTTTCCAACGGGATTTTCCAAATCAAATGATGAGGGTCATTTGTTTTGAATAAAATAGTGGGAGCATGTTTAGTTAAAGGCCTAATTAAATATGTCAATGATACTTATATTTTCATTGATCCTTATGTAGATAACCATGATAGCAAATACCTCTAACAACATTTTACGATCAATCCTTGATAAGGAAAAATTGTTAAGGACAAATTTTCTGGATTGGTATCGAAACATGAGGATTGTCCTCAAACATGATAAAGGGAAAGGCAAGGAAGTTGCCGAACCCAAACCTACTATTGCTGCTTTGAAGCCTAGTGGAAGCATAGAAGAGGAAGGCACCTGCTTCCATTGCGGTAAGACCGCACACTGGAAGAGGAACTGCCCAAAGTACCTGGAAGATAGGAAGAATGGAGTAGAAACTCCAACTTCAGGTATTTTTGTTATTGAAATAAATTTATCTACTTCTGGATCATGGGTATTAGATACTAGATGCGGTTCTCACATTTGTACAAATGT
The DNA here is from genome assembly GCF_024323335.1 of Lathyrus oleraceus. Classification (NCBI taxonomy): domain Eukaryota; kingdom Viridiplantae; phylum Streptophyta; class Magnoliopsida; order Fabales; family Fabaceae; genus Lathyrus; species Lathyrus oleraceus. The sequence continues at coordinate 324,736,894 of NC_066585.1, read as the reverse complement.
GCATGGACTGAAAAAGAGTAGAGATTTGGCAAAAGGTGAAGTCGACCTACGAGTTGGAAATGGAGCAAAGGTTGCAGCCTTAGCCGTAGGAACTTATGAATTGACTTTACCTAGTGGTTTAAAAATTCAGTTAGAGAACTGTTATTATGTACCTGCAATTAGCAGGAATATTGTTTCCGTTTCTTGTTTGGACAACTTCGGTTTTTCATTCATAATAAAGAACAATTGTTGTTCAATTTATTTGAATGATATATTCTATGTTACTGCTCAAATGAACAATGGATTATATGTCCTTGATCTTGAAATGCCAGTTTATAACATTAATACTAAAAGGATGAAACCTAATGAGTTAAATCCAAATTACCTTTGGCATTGTTGATTAGGCCACATAAATGAGAAACACATTTCCAAACTCGATAAAGATGGACTCTTGGACTCTTTTGATTATGAATCATATGAGACATGCAGATCTTGTTTAATTGGAAAGATGACAAAGTCTCCATTCACAGGAAAAGGTGAAAGAGCTAATGATCCTTTGGCCCTCATACATACCGATGTATGTGGACCACTGAACTGTTGGTATAAGCCCTAGAGGCCAATACTTTTGGTACTTGTATCGAATTATTTATTAATAATAAAAGGCATTTTCTTTATTATGGTTGATTAATAATGTCCCTAGAATAGATAGTACCGTTTAATGTATTAAGTGTGACTTAATCATGAGAACACATTAAACATAAGGACACTATTCTTAAAGTATCCGTAGTCGAGCTTTAATATGAAGTGGGATAACATTAAAGCATTAAGACTATTATGTTTGTAGACTGATGATCACATCTCATGGATCATGGATAAAGAGTTATCAAGTCTTAAACATAGGTATGAATATTAGGAGTAATATTTATACCGGATTGACCCGCTATGAGAACACTATATAGAAAGTTATGCAAAGTGTCATAAGTTATTCTCATGGTGATAATAGTGTATACCACTCTTCGACCTGAAACCACTATGGATCCTAGATGTAGAGTTGAGTGCTTTATTACTGATCCAACGTCATCCGTAACTGGATGACCATAAAGACAGTTGATGGGTACTCCACGAAGCATGCTGAGGGACATGAGTGTCCTAGATGGAATTTGCCAATCCTGCGTAACAGGATAAATGTCTATGGGCCCAATATTGAACTGGACAAGGGTGACACGGTCTATACCTTGTGTTCAATATAGACATAAGGGCAAAGGGGTAATTATACACATAATTATTATCACAGGAGGTTTTGTCAGATCACATGACATTTTCGTGACTTGGGTAGCAGTGATGTGTTGCTAGATACCGCTCACTGTTTATTATGTTAAATGCGTGATTTAATATAATTGCCAACGCCGCGAAAACCTATAGGGTCACACACAAAGGACGGATTGATGAGAGATAGAATAATTAAGGAACATCGTAAGGTACGGTGTACTTAAGCAGAATACGAAATATGGTAAGGTACCAAATACTTAAGTGATTTTGGCATATTATGAGATATAGGCCAAAATGCACTTAAGTGGGCTTTTTGGCTTGAAGCCCACACAAGTGGTTCTATAAATAGAGCTCTTGTGCAGAAGCTTTGTAAGGAAATTCACACTCCAGACAACACAACTGAAGAGTTGGAATTTCGTATCTCTCTCTCTCACTCAAAGCCTTCACTCACAAACAGCTAGCACTGCGATTGAAGGAATCCGTTCGTGTGGACTGAGTAGAGACGTTGTCATCGTTCAACGTTCGTGATCGCCCCGTGGATCTGTATCAAAGGTTGATCATTGTCAGAGATCTGCACCAAAGGTTTGAATCGCCACAAGAGGTAACGATTCTATCACTGATCATGCTCATTCGTAAGGATCATTAAAGGAGAAATTTTTATATTCCGCTGCGCCTTGGATGGCAATTCTCCTTCAGTGGTATCAGAGCCACTTACGAAACCATGAATCTGATAACTGTTTTTGTTCTGTAATAATATGATTAAAACAGAATGAATCAAAGGTTAAATTGAGATCGATCAAGTTACATATATGTGATATATGTAACCCTGATGCAAAATACATTATATATGATATAGTGTTCTTGTTTCATTCATTCAAAAACCTCGATGATTGTTTTCCTTTGAGCGATCAATGGTCATTTGCTTCTTGATCCGACATTAGTATGGTGAAGCAATGACGTGTTGATCAATCATACTGAATTAACAATCGAGACGTATTTGACGGTCTGAAATTGGTGCATCAGGGTTAGTGACGACACAAGGGTTGTGTTGTTAGAGAGTTATGCGATTGGGGTTTGATTGCACAAGAGTTGTGCGTCCTAAACACTTTTCCGAACAGTGTTAACCGGTTAACGCGTATGGTTAACCGGTTAACGCAATGCAAAATAATTTTTTTTTTTTGATTTTTCAAACAGTGTTAACCGGTTAACGCTTTTGGTTAACCGGTTAACGCAAGACGAAATTAAAATTTTGAGATTTTCAAACAGTGTTAACCGGTTAACGCATTTGGTTAACCGGTTAACGCAAGGCAGAAAAGAGTTTTCTAAATGTTTTCAAACAGTGTTAACCGGTTAACGCATATGGTTAACCGGTTAACGCAAGAAAAAATTCACCGGTTCGGCCAGATAAAGTGTTTTGAAGTATCAAGTGTTGATACGAAAAACGACGTCAATTTTTAAATGAATTGTTCATTAAAATTTTCGAGCGGGGCGCTGCCCCTTAGACCCCGCAAGGGGAACCACCGTCCGCTGACCGGGCAGCGGAACACCCGTTCCCGCTGTCCGGGCAGCGGACCCCCGGCTAACTCTGTGTAGTGTGATCAGTCGACGAAATTTAATTTGATTTTATTAATTAAAGGAATTAATAATAATAATAAAGTGTTTATTATTGTCTTGTGGTGATCGGTTATGGCCTTAGTTTTCCTTTATTCTGCTTTGGGTTTTTAAAATACGACCTGCGTGTCGTGCCTCTCTCTTAATCTCTCAAATGTAACTTCTTTTCTCATCTCACTCCCTCGTATGTAAAACGAGTTTCTTTTTGTAATGTAATGATATGAAGAAAGCAAAGAAGTCAGTGCCAAAGGAAGACAACCTTGAAGATCTTGCTTGGAGAAGCTTAGATCGTTATAGGTTAGCTTAGGTTCTCTCATTGGCTTGGGAGAACAATTGCGCTAGGGGCCATAACTGTTTCATTTTGTTTATATGTATGTTGATGCATGTGTATGTATGTTGATGCATGTGAGAGACGGTTTATATGATAAACAAGCCGGTGAGATCAGTAAAATAGCAATTCCCTCAAAACTAAATATTAAGTTTAAGCTTTCCAAGTTTTAACACTCATCAAGACTAGTAATGGATAATGTAGGTTTCGCCTACGCGAGGTGCATGATCTATATATTGGTAAGGTGCGATGGGATAATTGTAATATCCAACTGTTAAAACAATGGGTCAAACTTAACTAAACAAATTATGAGAATATTATATGTTGGCTTTCCAAGTTTTAGCACTCATCAAGATTGGTATAGGATATGTAGGTTTCGCCTACGCGAGGTGCATGTTTTGTATTAGTTAAGGTGCGATGGGATAATTGTAATATCCAACTGCTAAAACGATGAGTCAAACTTGATTATAATTTTCTTATATATGTTTAGAAGCAAGAGTTGGGAATAATCCATATGATGGATTGGAATAAGGAGTTATTCACCCAATTGAAATTTTCGAGAATTGTATAAGATACAATTGGAAGGAGTTCCTACCTAAATAACCTAGTTTTGTGTAATCCGCCTACGCGGACTTAGAACGAAGTGAAATATGGATCTCGACCCACTAGAAAATCTTCCAACGGGATTTTCCGAATCAGATGATGAGGGTCATTTGTTTTGAGTAAAATAGTGGGAGCATGTTTAATTAAAGGCCTAATTGAATATGTCAATGATACTTATATTTTCATTAATCCTTATGTAGATTACCATGACAGCAAACACCTCCAACAACATCCTGCGATCAATCCTTGATAAGGAAAAATTGTCTGGGACAAATTTTCTGGATTGGCACCGAAACCTGAGGATAGTCCTCAAACATGATAAAAAGCTGTATGTCTTGGAGACACCTGTTCCTGAAGAGGAACCTCCTAGTTCTGCACCTAAGGAAGAAAGAGATGCTTATAAGAAGCATGTCGATGATGCCAATGAAACTGCTTGTCTCATGCTGGCTACCATGAACTCAGAATTGCAAAAGCAACATGAGAACATGTCAGCGTTCGATATGATCGAACACCTGAAGTTGCTCTATCAAGAGCAAGCAAGGCATGAGAGGTTTGAAGTTTCAAAAGCCCTTTTTCAAAGCAAGTTAGCTGAGGGAGCCCCTGTAGGTCCCCATGTACTCAAGATGATTGGGTATGTGGAAAACCTTGAGAGATTGGGTTTTCCCCTCGAAAAGGAACTTGCAACTGATTTGATCTTGCAATCGTTGCCAGATAGCTTCAGTCAATTTGTCCTAAATTTCAATATGATTGATATGGACAAATCTCTTCCTGAACTGCTCGCCATGTTAAGAACTGCCGAGCAGAATCTGAAGTCAAAAGGGAAGTCCATTCTGATGATCGGAAATGGAAAGAGACAGAACAAAAGGCCCACTAAGCAGAGTGATAAAGGGAAAGGCAAGGAAGTTGCCAATCCCAGACCCACTGCTGCTTTGAAGCCTAGTGGAGGCATAGCAAAAGAAGGCACCTGCTTCCATTGCGGTAAGACCGGGCACTGGAAGAGGAACTGCCCAAAGTACCTGGAAGATAAGAAGAATGGAGTAGAGACTTCAACTTCAGGTATTTTTGTTATTAATTTATCTACTTCTACATCATGAGTATTAGATACTGGATGCGATTCTCACGTTTGTACAAATGTGCAGGAACTAAAAAGGAGTAGAGATTTGGCAAAAGGTGAAGTCGACCTACGAGTTGGCTATGGAGCAAAGGTTGCTGCTTTAGCCGTAGGAACTTTTGTATTGACTTTACCTAGTGGTTTAATAATTCCGTTAGAGAACTGTTATTATGTACCTGCAATTAGCAGGAATATTATTTCCATTGCTTGTTTGGACAAGTTTGGTTTTTTCATTTAAAATAAAGAACAATTGTTGCTCAATTTATTTGAATGATATATTCTATGCTACTGCACAAATGAACAATGGACTGTATGTCCTTGATCTTGAAATGCCTATTAATAACATTAATACAAAAGGGTGAAACCTAACGAATTGAAACCAACTAGGTAAGAATATTAAAACTCTTCGATCAGATCGAAGTGGTGAGTATTTAATCTTAGAGGTTGATGAACATCTGAAAGAGTGTGGGATCCTATCCCAGCTTACTCCTCCTGGCACATCCCAATGGAAGGATGTATCTGAGAGAAGAAATCGAACCCTGTTGGACATGGTCCGATTCATGATGAGTCACACCAATCTTCCAAACTCCCTTGAGGACATACACCATTAACATCAGCTTACACACTTAACCGTGTTCCATCCAAAAGGTAGAAAAGACACCATATGAGATATGGAGTGGTAAGAGACCACATATGTCTTACATGAAGACTTGGGGTTGCGAAGTTTATGTGACATGACAAATTTCAACTAAGCTTGAGCCCAAATCTGACAAACGCTTATTTGTGGGGTATCCTAAAGAAACAAGAGGATATTATTTCTACAATCCTTCTGAGGGCAAAGTGTTTGTCGCTCAAACTTGAGTTTTCCTGGAAAGGGATTTTATTTCCAAAGGAATCAGTGGGAGGAAAGTAGAACTTGAAGAAATTCAAGAATCACAAAGTATCGATACACCTATGGAGGAATTAGAGCAGGAAACACAAGTAGTTGTGTAAGAGCAACCTGCTCAAATAGAACAAGACCAGCGTAGGTCAGGCAGGATACGTCACCTACCTGAGATATATGGATATCTGATCAAGGTGATGTATTACTCATGGATCAAGATGAGCCTGTGACCTACTCATAGAATCTTCGTTTTGATGAAACAGTTAAACTATATGGATTCATCAAGAACGAAGATGAGCCTTATGTCTACAAGAAGGTTAGTGGGAGCATGATCGTATTCCTGGTATTATATGTAGGTGACATATTACTCATTGGAATCGATATCCCTACCCTGCAACAAGTAAAGTCTTGGTTGGGGAAATGCTTTTCATGAAGGACCTAGGTGAAGCAGCCTATATATTAGGAATCAGAATCTATAGAGATAGATCACAAAACTGCTTGGCCTAAGTCAGAGTACATACATAGACAAAGTGCTGAGACGCTTTAATATGAATGATTCCAAACTGGTTATGTGTTTTGCTTAAATGGTGGCACTGTGAGCTTGAAAAGTTCAACGCAAGATGCAGTTGCTGATTCTATAACTGAGGCTGAGTATATTGTTGCCTTAAGTGCAGCAAAGGAAGCTGTTTGGATCAATAAACTTGGCATAGTCCCTAGCATTGTGGATCCCATTGGTCTCTATTATGATAACAATGGTGTTATCGCACAAGCTAAGGAGCCTAGATCTCACCAACGATCCAAACACATACTTAGGCGTTGTGTGAAAATATGTAAAGTACCTACACTTGACAATGTTGTTAACCCACTGAGAAAGCCTCTTGCGCAGCAGAAGCATGATGGCCATACTAGATCAATGGGCATACGGGGTATGTCTGATTGGCTCTAGTGCTAGTGGGAGATTGTTGGTATAAGCCCTAGAGGCCAATACTTTTGGTACTTGTATCGAATTATTTATTAATAATAAAAGGCATTTTCTTTATTATGGTTGATTAATAAAGTCCCTAGAATAGATAGTACCGTTTAATGTATTAAGTGTGACTTAATCATGAGAACACATTAAACATAAGGACACTATTCTTAAAGTATCCGTAGTCGAGCTTTAATATGAAGTGGGATAACATTAAAGCATTAAGACTATTATGTTTGTAGACTGATGATCACATCTCATGGATCATGGATAAAGAGTTATCAAGTCTTAAACATAGGTATGAATATTAGGAGTAATATTTATACCGGATTGACCCGCTATGAGAACACTATATAGAAAGTTATGCAAAGTGTCATAAGTTATTCTCATGGTGATAATAGTGTATACCACTCTTCGACCTGAAACCACTATGGATCCTAGATGTAGAGTTGAGTGCTTTATTACTGATCCAACGTCATCCGTAACTGGATGACCATAAAGACAGTTGATGGGTACTCCACGAAGCATGCTGAGGGACATGAGTGTCCTAGATGGAATTTGCCAATCCTGCGTAACAGGATAAATGTCTATGGGCCCAATATTGAACTGGACAAGGGTGACACGGTCTATACCTTGTGTTCAATATAGACATAAGGGCAAAGGGGTAATTATACACATAATTATTATCACAGGAGGTTTTGTCAGATCACATGACATTTTCGTGACTTGGGTAGCAGTGATGTGTTGCTAGATACCGCTCACTGTTTATTATGTTAAATGCGTGATTTAATATAATTGCCAACGCCGCGAAAACCTATAGGGTCACACACAAAGGACGGATTGATGAGAGATAGAATAATTAAGGAACATCGTAAGGTACGGTGTACTTAAGCAGAATACGAAATATGGTAAGGTACCAAATACTTAAGTGATTTTGGCATATTATGAGATATAGGCCAAAATGCACTTAAGTGGGCTTTTTGGCTTGAAGCCCACACAAGTGGTTCTATAAATAGAGCTCTTGTGCAGAAGCTTTGTAAGGAAATTCACACTCCAGACAACACAACTGAAGAGTTGGAATTTCGTATCTCTCTCTCTCACTCAAAGCCTTCACTCACAAACAGCTAGCACTGCGATTGAAGGAATCCGTTCGTGTGGACTGAGTAGAGACGTTGTCATCGTTCAACGTTCGTGATCGCCCCGTGGATCTGTATCAAAGGTTGATCATTGTCAGAGATCTGCACCAAAGGTTTGAATCGCCACAAGAGGTAACGATTCTATCACTGATCATGCTCATTCGTAAGGATCATTAAAGGAGAAATTTTTATATTCCGCTGCGCCTTGGATGGCAATTCTCCTTCATGAACATACCAGCCAGAGGAAGTTTTCAATACTTCATCATATTTACTGATGATTTCAGTAGATATGGTTATGTGTATTTAATGAAACACAAATCAGAGTCCTTTGACAAGTTCAAGGAATTCAAGAATGAAGTACAAAACCAACTAGGTAAGAATATTAAAACTCTTCGATCAGATCGAGGTGGTGAGTATTTAAGCCTAGAGTTTGATGACCATCTGAAAGAGTGTGGGATCCTATCCCAACTCACTCCTCCTGGAACACCCCAATGGAACGGTATATCTGAAAGAAGAAATCGAACCCTGTTGGACATGGTCCGATCCATGATGACTCACGCCGATCTTCCAAACTTCTTTTGAGGACATACACTATTGACATCAGCTTATACACTTAACCGTGTTCCATCTAAAAGGTTGAGAAGACACCATATAAGATATGGAGTGGTAAAAAACCACATATGTCTTACATGAAGATTTGGGGTTGCGAAGTTTATGTGAAACGACAAATTTCAACTAATCTTGAGCCCAAATCTGACAAATGCTTATTTGTGGGGTATCCTAAAGAAACAAGAGGGTATAACTTCTACAATCCTTCTGAGGGCAAAGTGTTTGTCGCTCGAACTTGAGTTTTCCTAGAAAAGGATTTTATTTCCAAAGGAATCAGTGGGAGGAAAGTAGAGCTTGAAGAAATTTAAGAATCACAAAGCATCGATACGCCTATGGAGGAATTAGAGCAGGAAACACAAATAGTTGTGTAAAGAGCAACCTGCTCATGTAGAACAAGACCATCGTAGGTCAAGCAGGATACGTCACCTACCTGAGAGATATGGATATCTCATAACAGATCTAGGTGATGTATTACTCATGGATCAAGATGAGCCTGTGACCTACTCATGGAAACTTCGTTTTGATGAAACAGTAAAACATTATGGATTCATCAAGAACGAAGATGAGCCTTGTGTCTACAAGAAGGTTAGTAGGGGCATGATTGTTTTCCTGGTATTATATGTAGATGACATATTACTCATTGGAAACGATATCCCTACCCTGCAACAAGTAAAGTTTTTGTTGGGGAAATGCTTTTCTATGAAGGACCTAGGTGAAGCAGCCTATATATTAGGAATCATAATCTATAAAGATAGATCACAAAATGCTTGGCCTAAGTCAGAGTACATAGACAAAGTGCTGAGACGCTTTAATATGATGGTTATGTGTTTTGCTTAAATGGTGGCGCTGTGAGCTTAAAAAGTTCAAAGCAAGATATAGTTGCTGAATCTACAACCGAGGTTGAGTATATTGCTGCCTCAAGTGCAGCAAAGGAAGCTGTTTAGATCAGGAAGTTCATTAGTGAACTTGGCATAGTCCTTAGCGTTGTGGAACCCATTAGTCTCTATTGTGATAACAATGGTGCTATCGCAAAAGCTAAGGAGGCTAGATATCACCAACGATCCAAACACATACTCAGGCGTTATCAGCTCATTCGAGAGATAACAGATAGAGGAGATGTGAAAATATGCAGAGTACCTACACTTGACAATATTCTTGACCCACTGGCAAAGCCTCTTGCGCAGCAGAAGCATGATGGCCATACCATATCAATGGGCATAAGGGGTATGCCGGATTGGCTCTAGTGCTAGTGGGAGATTGTTGGTGTAAGCCCTAAAGGCCAATACTTTTGGTACTTGTATCGAATTATTTATTAACAATAAAAGGCATTTTCTTTATTATGGTTGTTTAATAAAGTACCTGGAATAGATAGTCCATTTAATGTATCAAGTGTGACTTGATCATGAGAACATATTAAACATAAGGACACTATTCTTAAAGTATCTATAGTCGAGCTTTAGTGTAAAATGGGATAACATTAAAGCATCAAGACTATTATGTTTGTAGACTGATGATCACATCTCATAGATCATGGATAAAGAGTTATCAAGTCTTAAACATAGGTATGAATATTAGGAGTAATATTTATACCGGATTGACCCGCTATGAGAATACTATATAGAAAGTTATGCAAAGTGTCATAATGTATAATTTAATATAATTGCCAATGTCACGAAAACCTATAGGGTCACACACAAAGGGCGGATTGATGAGAAATAGAGTAACTAAGGAACACCGTAAGGTACGGTTCACTTAAGTGGGAGACGAAATATGGTAAGGTACCAAATACTTAAGTGATTTTGGCATATTATGAGATATGGGCCAAAATACACTTAAGTGGGCTTGTTAGCTTGAAGCCCACACAAGTGGTTCTATAAATAGAACCCCTTGGGTATAAGCGTTGTAACTCCACTCAGACAGACTCAAGTGAAGACTTGGAGTTTCGTTTCCCTCTCTCTCTCACTCAAAGCCTTCATTCGTACCGGCTAGCACTGAGATTGAAGGAATCCGTTCGTGTGGACTGAGTAGAGACCTTGTCATCGTTCAACGTTCGTGATCCCCCCGTGGATCTGTATCCAAGGTTTTGATCGTTACAAGAGATCTGCACCGAAGGTCTGAATCGCCACAAGAGGTAACGATTCTATCACTGATCATGCCCATTCGTAAGGATCACTAAATGGAGAAATTTTTAAATTCCGCTGCGCCTTGGATGGCTATTCTCCTTCAAAAAGAATATACAAATTATTTAGAATTTTGTTGTTTGAAATAGATAAACCCATTGCCTACGTACCATCACAAAGGTAGGATCATAACGTCGTAGTTCGGGGTAAAAATCTCAAAATAAGTTGGTGAATTGGTTTGTCAAAATCCTTAAGGTCTTTTGTTATCAAAGGGAGAAAACTCAACCTAAACCAACAATCCACCATGTGAGGAGAGCTTTAACAAACTAGTGAGGGATCCACCCTATAATAAGTATGGAAGACTTATAATCCAATCACTAAGGATAAGGTGGGGTTTACATCAACCACTATGATAACTCAAACCTAATAGATAATGTCCATGAAAAGCTTTGGCAAAGATGGCCATTAGAACCACAAAAAATCATTTAAAGTGAGTTGGATTTACCAATTAGAAGTATTCACAAAATGAAGTCAAAGTTGACTTAAGGTTCAATTCAAAATAAGTATTAATGAAAAGAGTTTTGAAAAATCAAAGGCATAATGCCTAGGTTTCTAGTTTTGAAAACAATGTCAATGTTTGCACAAAATGAGTTTGGCTTGGGTTAGAGTGGAGAGAAGAAGAGAAGGGCTAGTCCTAAACATGCAAAGATGAGAAAAGAGAGTAAAACCCTTGGAGTTCCTTATTTGAGACCATAAAGATGATCCAAGTTGCTCCTTTCCTTTGGACTTAGCAATTAACTCAAGCAATCAAACAAATATTCAATTAAGCTCTTAGGATCTTCCAATTGGCTTGTCTCTTTTAACTTGGATGCTTATGACAATGGTCTTTCTAATTAGCTCAAGTTTGGGATCCCTATCACACAAGAACAAACAATCAAAAAAGTTCACAATGCAATAAGTGGAATGGACAAAGAAAGAGTTTAGAGTAGGGGTCCTTTCAAGTCAACATCAAGATTAAGCATTCTAAAGGCATGAGGCCTAGTTGCTCTTCAACTCCATTAAGCATTGGTGAGGTCCTAATTCTAAGTCCTTTCTCCTTTTTGCATTGGGTTCACACAAACAAAAAAAAAACAAGCACAAGGCAATAGTATATTTACACAATAATATGCTCAAGTGAGCAAAAGGCAAATGGCATAAACATAAACATGAGCTCAAATGAGCAAAGGGAAAAGACAATATGAATAAATGAGCCAGAAATTAAATTTCATTAAAGTAAATTGCAAGAATTAAATGCTTGAATTAAAAGTTAGTAATTAGTAGTTAGTGTTAGTGTGCCATAAGGCAATTTAGTTCTATGTTAAGCAATCGTAAGTGGACTAATGTAGTAGTCACACCTATCTGAGGCCGTTCAATAAACTATAGGCAAATAAAGACAAGTTAGAGATCATGACTAGTAAACCAAGCTCCTACAACTTACCATGCCAAAAGAAAAGAAGAATGACCTTGTATGGATTTTAAGTTTTTTGCTTGACCAAGAAGTAACCTATCTTGGACACAAAGCAATTCACTTGATCTTTCATCAAGTTGAATTTGATTTGGATCAAAGAAGGTTAAGCCTCTCATATGTCAAGGCTAACCACAAATCATTAACTCATTGGTCAAAAGAAAAAGATGAAGAAAGGAGATGAAGATAGAATGTACAAAATGGAAGTTCAAATGACATAACAAAAACACATTGATCAAACATGAATGGAATCAACATTAATCAATGGTAAATAGAAGTGAAATGAATATTAGAAGTCAAGAAAGGTCAAACATATTTTTGGTATTTTTTGGAATTAAATAATACATGAAATAAAATGAACAAATTAAGGTCAAACTTCAAATCTAATTCAAATAAACATGGATAAGTCCAATTGGATCATCATAAGTCTAACATGGTCAAACAAGGTTTGACAAATTTTCTCAACATTTTTTGAAAACAGAAACTAATTTTAAACAGTTAAAAATAAAGGAAAATAACATCTATGAACTAAAATCTTAAATAAATCTCAAATCAATTAAGAAATTGGTGAGAATATTTTTCATAGACTTATCATCATTCATACATGTTAAGAAATTTTTTTTGGCATTTTTGAATATCTAAAAGTATTTAAAATGAATTACAAACTATGAAAAACAAAATAATTCAAAAAAAATATTAAATGGAATCACAAAAATAATTAAAAATCATATTATGAAACTAGAATTTAAGAGAATTTTTTTTTAATTGGTCCCATATTTTTGTGATTCCAAATAAAGAAGTTATGAATATTTGAAAATAAATGGATTTAAAGAAAATAAAAAGAAATTAAGAAAATAGAAAAACCAGAGGCGCACGATCCATCTCATTAATTAACGTGGACATCATCAACGAATCAGAGGCGCACGCTTACCATGTACATGAGTCAAGCGCGAAGTATCATGATTTAAATGAAGTCAAACATAATAAAGGCCAGGATTAGATCGTGGCTAATGGATCCAAGGGCCAAGGGACTCTCACGTGGGGACGGTGGTGGAAACCACCGTCTTCTCCGGCGAGCTCACTAAATCCGGCCACCAGTTGCAGATTTTGCAACCTCAACCAAATCAAACGATCCTTATACCAAATTAAAGCTGGGGTGATGTACATCACCCCTCGAACCTTAGTTTTCACTCAAGATCCTTATGGAAGAAGAAATCTGAGGTTGAAAATATAGGTGTTCAATCTGAATTTCAACAATTTGCAAAATTAAAGCCACCATTGGCTTGCCTCTCACACGAGGACTTCAGAAAACCAAACCAACACAAGCAATGCACAATATATAGTGAGATTCAAAGCAAAACAGTTAAGGTGGAAACCTTTGAAGTGTAGCTTTGATGAGCACGATGCAACTAATCTCTTGCTTGCAGATTGATCTTGATGTATGATATGAAAGCTAGGGTTAAGAGTTAGTATTGAAAATCAACTGATGTTGTTGAAAATCAAACTTGAAAAAGAGAAATTCAAATTCAAATTCCTTTCGTGAGAGGTTGGGAATGGATTTAAGCAGGGTTTCAAGGGCCTTCAGGTTGAGAATTCAATGAAGTGAGCATGCTATTTATAGTTGAAGCTGCAAAGAAGGTGTGACAAGCTCGTGTGCATGAGGATTGGGTCCTCCATGCATGGGCCTGTACAGGTGCATGTTGTAACACCCCAAAAATTTGCCCTCCTCATTCATGCATTCATTTAGCATTTCATATTGCATTTCATCATGTCAATCAGAATTAGATCCAAGAAAGTTTATTTAAAAATAATCATAATAAAAAAAACGAAAAAAAAACGAAAAAAAAACGAAAAATAAATAAATAAATAAATAAAAATAATAAGAAAAAAATAAGTAAAATATAATAGAAAAAACTTGGACATGGACCTCTCTCATTTGAGCCCACAAAGCCATGAAAATTAGGTTATAAAAGAGGGAGATCAGACAGAAAAAGGAGGAGAAGCAAAATACTCTGAGGTTTCCTTGGAACAAAACCCTGGACAAAACCTGGAGAGAAACCTGACATAGAACTCAGAGCAACCCCCAGGCAGCTCTGAAAAATTCAATCTGACTCACACACTTTCATCTCACGCAAACCCTATTATTGCCTTGCAAACCCAGCTGTGCCATTTGATTTCAACCGGTCTCTCCCATCAGGTTTGCCTCATTCCCATAATTTTATGCTCTTAATTTGGATCATCTGAATGTTTGAGGTATGATGGATGAATTCCACTATGTTTTTGCCCACGGGTTTAATTATGCATGAATGGGTGAAACCTATGCCTTGAATGTTTAATCACATGATTTCTGAAATGTATAATGTTTAATCACATGATTTCTGAAATGTATGCCATAGGGTTTGAGGTTTCTGAAATCATACTGTTATCCATGAAAAAAATGCTTATCGTGTTTCACTAACCCTTTTGTTGAGTTTTTGTGAGGGCTCACAGACTCTTGCAGAGATGGTTTGCGTGGTTTTCCCACTTTATTTGTGGGATACTCCCTGGAGGTTCATTCCGATTACCTGTACTGACTCACCTTTCTTTGATGGCATTAGCTTGGGAGATCCCTGGGTTTCTCACTCCTTTAATTGCTGTTATTTCGGATCTTTATCCGTGTGGTACTTTTACCTCTTTTCCGCATCTTATCGCTATCTTAGCTGGAAGACCTCGATAGGAGGCATTTGTTTTCTTTTGTTTATTTACTTGTAAGCCCCTTGTTGGCACATTTACTTTATACATGTTTGTTTTGTATGTGTTCGTATCCCTGCAGGTAGCGCGGTTCCTTTGTCAAGGACTGCCTTTTTGCCCTTGAGCATCCCAAACCCTAAAACCCAAAGCAACACGTTAACTCCTTCTACTACAGGCGAGTAAGTCTACAAAAGTCGAGCATCCGGTAGATTGCATAGTGACGTCGTTCGTCCAAAACCCAATCCATAACCCCATAGTTAGCCGAACTACGTTTTCCTCTGATTCTCAGGCCAGATGAGATACGTAGGCATAAGACGCGATGTCTTAGCGAGCACAATTATCCTTAACCCCTAGGTAGCCGAGCTACGAAGACTCTGGTTCTCATATTCAGCTGAGATACGTATGCAGTGGATGCGACATCCGCGCGAGTCATTTTCATTTAACCCCTTTTTTTAGTAAATAACACATTAGATAAACTCACACCCTTTAGACAAGAACTACAAAAGTGGATCCCGTAGAGTACTACGGATGCGTAGGGGTGCTAATACCTTCCCTTCGCATAACCGACTCCCGAACCCAAGATTTGGTTGCGAGACCCCGTCTTGTCCTTTCCTTTTTCAGGTTTACTTCGAGCGTTTCCTTTCCCTCCTTTGGGATGAATAACGCAGGGTGGCGACTCGTCTGTCATTTTCTTTCGCCGGTTATTTTTTCGCGTACTATATTTTTTAGGCTGCGACAGTTGGCGACTCTGTTGGGGACTTGAAAGAAGTTGACCTCTTGCTGGTCCATCTTCCCTAAGCGAGTCCCTCCTAGCTTGTGTGATTTCTTATTTATTGGGTGTTCATGCTTTTGTACCTTTATTTGCTTACCTGCTTGCATGCATCTGTTGTATCTGTTGGATCTGTTTGTTTGTTTGTTGGGATGGGGTGTTCTATGAGAGATAAGCCCGTTACCCAGGCTTGAGTGTACACACAGGTTTTAGAATGGATAATCATGAGGCTTGCGTGGCGTGTTGCTACGTTAAGTCGTTCGTGAAGAACCACACCCAGACGACGTTTCTTTTGGATATATTATGTCTTACGGGTGTTCCATAACGGCAGGATGTTCCTCTAGAAATCGTCGACTCTGGTGACCAATTCCCGAGAACTCAGTCGAGGCCTCTCCTTCGAGACGTGATTATGTTAGCTGTGGTGGGCGCATTCTCGCTGCTCAATCCGAGGATCCCGAGACTGGGAACTTGCTATTAGGATGTCCTGTTGAGGGGAGTCAATGGAGGTCTTTTGTCCCGTAATAATACCAAGCCTTCAGTGGTAAACGTATTATTCGCGACTGAATGGCTGAAGCTGACGAACTTCTGTTCTTAGAACCTACCAGTGAGGGGCGGGCTAAATTTAGGAAACCTTAACCTCCAACCAACCCGGTTTTCTGGAGCAGAGTTTTGGTCTTGTATTATATTCCTCAGTGAATTTCTCTCCAGGCAGTGCAACCTGACAGATGTTCAAGCGGATCCATCAATTCTGATTGACATGCCTTTGCATTGCATAACATCATCTGCATATTTGCATCCACCATCTCATGCTTATTCATTTGCAGGGTATTCCCTTTCAAAACGGGGGTGCCTTAAAATTGAACAAGCAGTGCATCGCATACCATGCATATTAACCCTTGTCTATTTTGCAGGTGTCACCGCAGTGTCTAATGTTTGTTCCCTATATCAGGCAGTTATTGGTCCCAAGCGAGTCGACAGGTACCCGACAAAGGAAAATCGTCCATAGCTAGCGATGAACCAAGTACAGAAAGAGCTGGCTGATATGCGTGAAAGGATGGATCAGTTCATGACATTGATGACTGGTATGGAAGAAGGCCAGGAAAAGCTGAGGGAATTCGTTGAGCAACCGAGACCCGATCCGGAGGTAGAGATACCAAATGCTGAGGGAAACCCTGGTAACCCTGGGAACGCTGATAACCCTATGAACACTGGTAACGCGGGTAACGCAAATGCTGATGGAAACCCAGGTAATATTGGCAACACAGGGAATGTTGGAAATGGTATTGGCGGAAGGTACAATGTGAATCAAAGAATTCGGATTAATGGGCACCCCGTTACTGAAGATTATCAGTATGATCAATTTTCTTTGCACGACGAGGCCCTCGAGACCACTCGCCGTATGGATGAGCTTGCTGAGAAGCTCAAATCTTTGGAGTCTCAAAATTCCTTAGGCTTTGATGTCACAAATCTTGGTCTGGTTCGGGGAGTAAAGATTCCTCACAAGTTCAAACCCCCTACTTTTGAGAAATACAACGGGGCTTCTTGCCC
Source organism: Lathyrus oleraceus (assembly GCF_024323335.1). Classification (NCBI taxonomy): domain Eukaryota; kingdom Viridiplantae; phylum Streptophyta; class Magnoliopsida; order Fabales; family Fabaceae; genus Lathyrus; species Lathyrus oleraceus. Next base: position 324,719,727 of record NC_066585.1, on the reverse strand, counting down.
ACGCACTCATCTCCAATCTTATCTGGGAAGGTTGGGAGCTCACACGGAAGATGAAAAGCTGTGGATGTACTATTTTGAAGACAGTCTAACTGGAGCTTCTCGTGAATGGTATTCTCATTTTTCTCGTACTACCATCAAGAGCTGGAAAGACTTGGCAGAGGCTTTTGTCAAGCAATATCAATACAACTTGGACATGGCTCCAAATCGGACCTTGTTGCAAGGTATGTCTCAGACTGCCAAGGAAACCTTTAGAGAGTATGCTCAGCGTTGGAGACAGATTGTTGCGTCCGTCCAACCCCCTATGTCTGAAAGGGAGATGGCGGACATGTTCATGAACACTCTTCAAGGCAATTATATTGAGAGATTGGTTGCTTGCCCGTCAATCAGCTTTGCAGAGATAGTAATTGTTGGAGAAAGAATCAAGAGTCTGTTGAAGATGGGCCGAATTCAAGACAATAGTGCTTCCAACTCATCAGGTCCCAAGAGACCGTTTGCTGGTAACGGTCAGCGAAGAAAAGAAGGCGAGGCAAGCGTTGTGTATGCCGGCAGAGGCAGGGGTAGAGGACGCCCTAATTATTATCAAGATGAAGTCGCCACAGTCACTATTCCAACACCTGTTCCTCAACCGCAATATCACCCGCAACAACAACCCAGGTACAACAATCAACAACAAGGAGGTATTCCGGGTCAGCAGAGACACTATCAACAACGTCCAAGGCAGACGGACCGGGTCATCGAGCCAATCCCAATGCCTTATTCAGTATTACTTCCCAAGCTGATTGACATGAATCTGGTTACGTTGAGAACTCTGGCCGCACCAATCGATCCCAATAATTTGCCTAGAGGTTATGATGTCAACGCCAGATGTGCTTTTCACTCCAACGCACCTGGCCATACTACAGATAATTGCAAGGCTCTCCAGTTAAAGGTACAAGATTTGAGAGATGCCCAGGCTATGAATTTTGCTCTGGTGCCTAATGTTATCCGGAACCCGATGCTGGCTCACGACGGGCAGAGGATTAATGTTGTTGATAGTGGGGAAACTTTGAATTTGGTTTCTGATGTGACTAAGGTGAAGACTTCGCTATCGGTGGTTAAAGACCGACTTCTGAAAGGACATATTTTCCCGGGCTGTGGGGAAGAATGCAGAAATTGTCAAGCTGCCGAAAACGGATGTGACAGTTTGAGAAGGGGTATTCAGCAACTAATAGATGAAGGTTGTATTCAGTTCGATCAGGCCCGTCCAGTGAAGAATGATGTATCGACGGTGACATTTTATTTCACTCCTGAAGAAATATATGTTCCCGAGAGACTCGCTCCGACAATAATATATTTCCCAGAAAGTACAGAACCAACAGCGGTGAACATCGAAAGTTCAGCACCAGTTGCAATTTACTCTGACAGCCCTCAACCGACCTTGGTTGGTCCGATCACCATCACAATACCAGGACCCGTTCCGTATGAGAAAGACAGTGCTATCCCGTGGCACTATGGGGTTGATATCTACTGCCAGGGGCAAAAAGTTAACGAAGAAGACATTGACATTGGTAGCTCCGTTGTAGACAATGTTGGAGGGGTTGGTGGCTTCACTCGCAGTGGATGCCTATTTGCACCATCAACATTACGCGCGAATACTGAAGCCGAGGTAGCTGCCAAGGCTAAAGGGAAATAGATGGCCGCCGAAGAGGTTACTACTGAGGAAGATCCTCCTAAGACCGCATTCGAGAAGGAAGTGGATGAGTTTATGAGGATTATCAAGAAAAGTGACTACAAGGTAGTCGACCAGCTAAATCAGACACCCTCAAAGATCTTCATTCTCTCACTATTGCTGTGCTCTGTGGCGCACAAAGCAGCCTTGTTGAAAGTACTGAATATGGCCTATGTTTCACCGGAGATAACTGTTAACCAGCTGGAGTCGGTAGTTTCCAATGTAAACGCTAGCCGGGGGCTAGGTTTCACCGATAATGACCTGACATCTGATGGCAGGAATCACAACAAAGCCTTGCATATCACAATGGAGTGCAAAGGGGTGATGCTTTCCCATGTTTTGGTTGATACAAACTCTTTTCTGAATGTTCTTCCAAAGAAAGCCTTAATGAAGTTGGATTGCGATGACACCATCCTAAGGCCAAGTAACTTAGTTGTGAGGGCTTTTGATGGCTCTAAGAGAGCTGTCTTTGGTGAAGTTGAGTTGCCAGTTAAGATTGGACCGCAGGTGTTCAAGAGCACCTTTTTATGTGATGGATATCCAGCCTGCCTACAGCTGTCTACTAGGTCGGCCTTGGATTCATGTTGCCGGTGCTGTTACTTCTACCCTCCACCAGAAGCTCAAAATGAACCTCAGGCCGGATGATGGATGAATTTCATTATGTTTTTGCCCACGGGTTTAATTATGCATGAATGGGTGAAACCTATGCCTTGAATGTTTAATCACATGATTTCTGAAACGTATGCCACAGGGTTTGAGGTTTCTGAAATCATACTGTTATCCATGAAAAAAATGCTTATCGTGTTTCACTAACCCTTTTGTTGAGTTTTTGTGAGGGCTCACAGACTCTTGCAGAGATGGTTTGCGTGGTTTTCCCACTTTATTTGTGGGATACCCCCTAGAGGTTCATTCCGATTACCTGTACTAACTCACCTTTCTTTGGTGGCATTAGCTTGGCAGATCCCTGGGTTTCTCACTCCTTTAATTGTTGTTACTTCGGATCTTTATCCGTGTGGTACTTTTACCTCTTTTCCGCATTTTATCGCTTTCTTAGCTGGAAGACCTCGATAGGAGGCATTTGTTTTATTTTGTTTATTTACTTCTGAGCCCCTTGTTGGCACATTTACTTTATACATGTTTGTTTTGTATGTGTTCGTATCCCTGCAGGTAGCGCGGTTCCTTCGTCAAGGACTGCCTTTTTGCCCTTGAGCATCCCAAACCCTAAAACCCAAAGCAACACGTTAACTCCTTCTACTACAGGCGAGTAAGTCTCCAAAGGTCGAGCATCCGGTAGATTGCGTAGTGACTTCGTTCGTCCAAAACCCAATCCATAACCCCATAGTTAGCCGAACTACGTGTTGCTCTGATTCTCAGGCCAGATGAGATACGTAGGCATAAGACGCGATGTCTTAGCGAGCACAATTACCCTTAACCCCTAGGTAGCCGAGCTACGAAGACTCTGATTCTCATATTCAGATGAGATACGTATGCAGAGGATGCGACATCCGCGCGAGTCATTTTCATTTAACCCCATTTTTTAGTAAATAACACATTAGATAAACTCACACCCTTTAGACAAGAACTACAAAAGTGGATCCCATAGAGTACTACGGATGCGTAGGGGTGCTAATACCTTCCCTTCGCATAACCGACTCCCGAACCTAAGATTTGGTTGCGAGACCCCGTCTTGTCCTTTCCTTTTTCAGGTTTACTTCGAGCGTTTCCTTTCCATCCTTTGGGATGAATAACGCACGGTGACGACTCTTCTGTCATTTTCTTTCGCCGGTTGTTTTTTCACGCACTGTATTTTTCAGGTTGCTACACATGTGAGGCCCAAAATCAAATGGTTTTGCATGTTGAGCTCAATTGAAGTAAGTTTGGATGTGCAGATTGAATGGCATTTGCTTGTGTATGAAGTTTCATCATGAAATGCATAAATGGTCACAAAAGTTCCCCTCATCGAAAGTCCCATTTGGAAAATCCAAACATAGGCATGTGAATAATGGTTGGAAAGTTATTGAACTAAGGAACAAAAGCTATGTTGAACAAAAATCCATTTGGAGTTCGGAAAATTGTGAAAACTGGCCATGAAGTTTGATGTACAAAACATGTATTTGAAAAATTTGCCAAAAATGAACAACTTCAAGCCCTTTTGTTTCAATGATGAAAGCCTCAAATGGAAAAACCTCCAACATCAACGTTGTAGATATTTTCAATACAATAAAATTGAACTTAAGTTTTGCATCATTTGGATTTTTAATGAGAAAGTTTTGGGTACTTGAAGTTGGACTTTTTCAAGAATCAATGGCTTTGGTCCAAAGAAACCTATAATGTTTTGTATTATCACATGTGTTTCTTTTAGGATTATGAAATTTTGTCCAACATAACAATTGAAGTATACATATTAAACTTTCCAATTAACTTGGTCGGACCTCAAAATCATAAAAAATGAAGGCGTTAGTTCCTTGGGAAGTTGAACCAAAATTAGGGTTTCAGTCAAAATGACCTATAATGTTTTGAAATGAATGATGACCTTCCAAGTTTCAAATGAATTTTTGATGAATATGAAGGTTGTTCATTTGGTTCGTAAGAACATTTTGTATCTTGGGGTCATCCTCATTTAACAAACACATCAAAAGTTAGGTCTCGGTGGATTTCAATTTAGTCATATGAATTGACTGGTCAACTTCTCAAGTCCAAACTTCAAATCTTGATGAATGAATGATTGAGAGGCCTCACATAGGCTCATATATGTATAAAATAATGAATGAAAGAACTTCCCTTGATTGAATTTTATCATAGGTTGAGATTGCTTCATGAGCAAGGCATAGTTGAATTAGGTTTTCCTTGGGAAGCAATCCTCAAGCTCTTTGGTTTATTTTAATCAAATTGACAAATTGAGATACTTGAGAAACATATATGATGATTGGGAGCTTTGTGAACCATTGTCATACTTGCTTTCATCTTCATCTAGCCATTTCTTTGAGTATAGGGGCCTCCTAGGAGCCTTGGATCACATGACTGCTTGAGCTTCAAAACAAAACAAGTTAGTGACATATTTTTGTGCTTTTGGTTAGTAGACAAAATAAGAAAAGCAATAATATTTAATTCAAACATGCTTGGTGGTCTCAAACCAACTCACACCAGTCCTAACCCTAGGGTTAAGGAGCCAAGATGTTAGGATCCTTGAGGCAAATGCAATGAGCAATAATATGATGCCATGAGGAATCTTAGGGTCAAAATTAGGGTCTTACACCAGCAACTTGGAATTCTGAGCACAAGTGATATCCCTAGTAGAAGAAAACCTCCATTGTCAGTTCATTACAAATTATTTGAAGGCAGTCATGTCAATGACATTGTCATGACATCTACTGTGAAGAAGTCAACCTCTCAAGGTGGCCTGATTGCTGAACTGAAAGAGACCTGTAAGGAATTGGAGACTGGGATAAGGGTGGATAAAGCTAGGAAAGAAGCTCTAGAGGTTCTGATTAATAGTTTGAAGCAAGGTGATATAGAAGATGTTGGTCAAGCCAAGGATACAGAAGCCTACACCTCTAGTCAGAGGTCTAACTCTCAAGATAAATCAAGTGACAGTTCTGGGTCTGAAGCTGATGAAGATGCTAGCACCTCTGACTGAGTGTTGGTGAAGATTGTTCTCGTTGTTATGATGATGTGTTGTTCTGGATGCCTTGATGTTGGATGTTTTTTTGGCAGTCTTGCTTTGATGCCTTGATGTAATTTCTTGGGTTCTTTGTGATTTCTCTGGATTCCTTTTATCCCCGCTTATTTAGCTGTGTATATTTATGGTTCTGTAACACTTGACAATATGTTTTAACATTCTATATGTTTTAACATTCTATGTGACATTCTATGTTGGACAAATAGACATTTATTTTGTCTCATTGGTCTCTTTGGTCTATTTTGACTAAAAAGGGGGAGATGTAGCTAAAGGAGAGCTGAAGTTAATATATGCTATGAAGTAGCTATGCTATAAACAGATGACAGATGCTGTTGAAAAGGATGTTTTGTGTAGTACAGGTGAGGTTGAAGGAGATGTCTGTGTTGAACAGACTTAAGGGGAGAAGAAGCACATATGTGTTTAATATGTGTTTACTAGTTACTATTATAGCTAGTAAATATGTGGTTTATTATTTCTGCTACTAAATTTCTGATATGTTTTATTGTACTCTTGTGAACAAATGGACTGATGTATGTTTTAGCCAAAATTTGCCAAAGGGGGAGTTTGTTGGTTCTATGTGTTGGCAGCAATTTTGGTACAACCTAGAGTGTTCACAAGTTGTCACAAGTGTTGTCTTGACATAAGATAACATGTACCTGCAGGATGTTTAAGATGTAAATATGCAGGATTTTACTAAGATGTCAGACCCAATGTCATGACATCTGTATACAGAATATTCAGTCTGAATGTTATGTATTATGTGATTGCATTTTTTATGCTAATCTATGTTTGATTGAGGAGATGATTGAGCGTGGTCTCAATCAGTAATTACAACCAGATTGAATTATTTTGCAACGTGATATAATCAGCTGTCATGAGAAGATATGAATGGAAGATAGTTTTAGGGTTTTATGATGTCCAAGCCCAGCCAAATGCTTCGATATAAAGGACATGAAAAACCTGGTTTTGTACACAAGAAATAAGGAACAAAATATTGAGAGAGAATAAGGGTTTTAGTGTTGTGTGGTCGTGTGAATTGTAAGCTATTCATTCATCCATAGATGATTGAATTGGACTGATTTTTGGGTTGTAATTTGTCCACTTTAAGCTTTGAAGCATGAGTGTGTGTTTACGTGATTGAAGCTTTTAAGTAAGATCAAGTATGTGTCTTTGAAGTGTGTCTTCTTTTCATTGTAATTCTTGTTTTATATCACTGTTGTGATTGAGGGGGAGTGAGTAGGATCTCATATCTAAGAGTTCTTAGGTAGAAATCACACGGGTAGAGATTAGGTGAAAAGACTGTAAGTTGAAGTTGTTTACTGAGAGTCTTTGAACTGATTATGTTTAGTGGATTTCCTTCCTGGATTTGTAGGCCCCAGACGTAGGATGAGTTTGCACCGAACTAGGTTATCAATTGCTTGTATCTCTTGCATTACTGTTCTTTATCTTTTATCCTGTTTGTATTGTTCAGATATTAGTGTCGTGACATTACCTTCGACATCTCATATCTGGTACCATAATTTCAGTTCTTTTTGTATTTTTAAATTTTAAGTCAACATGATTAGATTCATTGACAAGTTTGATTTAAGAAAAAAATTAAAAAATGCAATGGCATAAAGCCAAAGATCATAGTTTGCAAAAGAGTCTAAGTTTAGAAATCACAAGCAAAGAAAGTTTTTAAAAGGGGAATATATTTTGAAATTTAAGAAGTGGGAAGATAAGAGACTAATCCAACGCATAAATTTAAAAGTTAAGAGTTGAAAAGATTTGACCGATGGGATGCAATCCAATAGACAAGAATGTCATATAGAAACGCATTTTCCCTTTGGATTTTAAACCAAGCAATTTCAATAAGCAAAAAGCAATATGAAGAAAAAGGCACCAAATAAATATAGCCATATCCAAGCAAGCAACTTCACCATTTTCCTCTTTAATCTTCCCATGTATCATATGACATACTCCTTAATAGGCTCTGAATAAGGCATTAGGCATAGGTTCAAAGTAAGATTTGCATCAAGACCATGTAGAAGATGAATACTTGAATCAGATGTAAGCTCAAATCACAATAACTTGGTTTCAGAAAAGTTGGCATTGGCCAAGTCCTTTTGCAATAGGGAATGTTGCATAATTCTAAGTCCAAAGCCCGGAGCAAATTCAACTCTCCGCACAAACATTTTTTAGGGTTTTTGTTGTTTATTAAGTATTTTAAGGTCCAAAGACCACAAACATAAACAAGATACACAAACAAATATATACAAACACAATATATAACTCAAGTGAGCAAAGTGAAAATGGTATAAACATAAACAAGTTAAATGATATGTAAAATGGCAAATGAAATGGTAAATGACTTGAATTTAAATGACATAAAGTAAATGACTTGAAATTAAAAGCAATAATAATAAAAGTTAGTCAAATGTTAGCTGATTAGATGTTTGTGGAGTTTTGCTTTTCAGTTGATTAAGTCATTCTTTGGAGAGCACTCAACCCTTTATTCACAAGCATGGATCCTTGAACCAAGACATCTTCTAATGGAATGGAAAAAGGCTAAGTTTCCATATAATATCATGAAAGGGGGGAGACATACAATCTTACTTACTAGAATGTTATGCTTTTATGTCAAAATTTAGCGCTATGTTAAGCAATCGTAATTGGACTTATGTAGAAGTCACAACTATTTGAGACCAGCAAATAGAAATTTTGGTGTTAATACATGTTAGAGATATGTTATAATGAACAATACTCCTAAAACATACCACACACAAAGAGAAAATGATCAAAGGATGGACTTAATCTTATCAATTCTTGTATTGGTTCATCTAACACAAAGTTATTGATGAACCAAGTAGCCTTAGGATATTGAGACTTCATTGTTCAATGAAAGGGATGAGATAGAATGGGATTGGAGATGAAAAGAGAGGGGATATGATACAAACACAAATTGGTCATGGGAGGAATTTTATCAAATTAAAATAATTCATTCATTTTGGGAGATGAAATGTACATTTCATCAATTCCCTAAATCCAATGATTTTAATCCAACAAAAGTCAAATCAATATTGACCAAGGCCCAACCACATAGTCAAACTTCACAAGTAAAAAAAATGGCTTAACATAATTTCTACATAATTAATCAATTAAAAGTAAAGTTAAAATGCATTTAAATTAAATTATTTTTGATCAAAAACCTAAAACCTCTTATAAACAGCAAATAAATGGCCAAGAGATTTATCAAAGGTCAAACAAGGTCAAAGGACCTTGGACTAAAAATTTAATTATTTTTGAAAAGTCAGAAGTAGTTTTAAACAAATAAAAATATGCACAAAAACAATTAAATCATGAAAAAGATCAAATTTAATCCAAAAAATAATTTTAATTCAGAAAATGAAAGAGAAAAATATTTTAATTTTTTTGGTGAAAGTCCCATATTTTTTGGATTAAAAATGAAATTAATATGAATTAATTAAAAAATAAGGAATTAAACGAAATAATCAAAAAATCAAAAAAAGTAGAGCTATCTGATCTCCCTCATTAATTCAGGTGGCAGATCAGATGGTTGGAAATGCGCGCTTCGCATGCACATGAGTCAAACGCGTTGTAGGCATTGTAATCTATTTGGATGCATGAGATTAAAACAATTCAAATGGATCAAATGGCCTAGATTGATCCAGCGTACCACCAGAGCCCTAACTCCGATCGTCTTCTCTGGTGAGGACCACCGGACTGGTCCAAGTCAAACCTTATGAAAAATGAAAAATGAGTACACTAATTTGAAGGAAAAATGCTCAGGAGCACGAATCTCGCCTCAATTTTGTCCAAACCCAAGTATATAGGAAGATACAGGGATTTGAATTTTGAGGATCATGAACTAAGTTGCTTCGATTTGACCCCAAAGCAACTCAATCTTCTTGCCTATATTGATAGGATTTCAAACAACCAAAAATCACAAAGAATGGTTAAGAATTGAGGGAGAATCGAAGAGATGAAAATTCTGAAAATTCACCTTCAATGGAGCTTCAGATTGGCACGATCTTGCTTTCAATTATGCTTGGCCTTGCTTTAAATGCTTGATGGAAGTGAAATGGATCAAGGAAAGGGATGGACTCTTGGAGTCTCAATCTCAAAAAAGATGGAGAATTGAAATTTGATTTTAAAGAAAATCCTCAAGTTTATCCTTCAATGGTGAGGGTTTGGGGTTGCAGGTTCAAAGCTTGGGCATGAGGTTCTTAATTCTGAGAAATGAGGGTCTTATTTATAGGCAAGGATATTGATCTCCATACACTTCCAATTTTGGCAAATTTTGAAATTCTTTTTTGCATGGTTGCATTTGGGTGTGCTAGGCCCATGAAATGATGTATTCTGATCCATAATTTAGTGTACATCATGTTGAATTCACATTAGAAGGCCATGCAAATGTGTATGAAAAATGGAAGTGGAAATCATCCACATGGTCCTTCAACTTACACCTATGGGTAAGTCCTTCATACATTGGAAAAATGAGGAGATCTTAGACTTTTTAGAAAGGTGGGATCAAGGGGAACAACTTTCATGTTGAACATGTTTTCATTTGAAGCTTGGATCATGATGAATTTTGAGGTGGAAGTTTGGGAAATCAAATAAGAAAATGTTGACTTCTTCCACCTTGAATAACTTTTTCAATGGACTTCAAATAAGAAAAGTTCCTTCATCAAAGTTGTAGATATTTCAAACCTATTAAGTTTGGTCATAAATTTGACATCATTTGAAAGTTGAGGAAAATCACTTGTTCAATGGTATTGGCCCAAAATGACCTATAGTGTTCCCTCTTGGCACATGCATTTGAATGTTGAATTTGCACTTACTCCAAACATAAAAGTTTAAATAGACATATTTAACTTGATCATTAAATTTGAATGGATTTCATATCATAAAAATTGAGCAGGTTATGCGTCGCATTACGTGAAAAACCGGCGGGAAAACTAGACAACAGAGCCGCCACCGTGCGTTATTTATCCCAAAAGAGGGAAAGGAAACGCTCGAAGTAAACCTGGAAAAGACATGGTCTCGCGACCAAAGAGAGTGGGATCGGGAGTCGGTTATGCGAATGGAAGGTATTAGCACCCCTACGCATCTGTCGTACTCGACGGGATACACGCACAAAAGGAAGGAATATGGTTGCTAAAAACACTGCTCACAAACACAAACACACTGGCTGAAAGAGACACAAGAAAACAAACTGAAACTGACTCGGCAGGATGTCGCATCCTGGGCCTACGTAGTCTATCAGGCATAGACATCAGAGTCGACGTAGTTCAGACGGGGGGAAACGTGCTCGCTAGGATGTCGCATCCTATGCATACGTATCTTCTCGGACTAAAGAAGAATCAGAGCACTCATAGCTCGGCTCATGCACGCCAAACAAAACACACAGAAAACCGACTGCCAATCGCTGCACTTACGTCAGACTCCACACAAACAATAGGATACGGAATTCCAATCGCTGGTCTTACATCCATCTCCTAACACACAAACCCACACTGGAAACCAAATGCCAATCGTTGGACTTACATCGGACTCCAAGCACACAACATACACACACAAAGGGGTTGAAAACAAAAGGTTGCCCGGAGAGATCAGCTCAATCTCCTGCCTACGTACCTCATCTGGTATGAGGATCAGGGCGACGTAGTTCCCCTACGCAGGGAAAAAGGACTAGCCTAACCAGATAACAAAGGGAGACACAACTAGGGAGACTACGACTCGAGCCTAGATGTTATCATGCAAATCATCCCTAAGTTAAGGTTTCTAGCTAACTTGCACAGGGAGCAAGCTATCCTAAACAGCTCAGGCAAAGCAAAACAATCACAAATAGCACACACTATATACACACAAAGTGGGCTCATACAAGAGTTAGGCTGTGAAATACAAGCCAACTGTAATCGGGTGATGTTAGCTCTTAACCCTAACATTGAGAGTTAGGGTGAAGCAGATGGATGGGAAGTGAAGATGAAACGTCACAGCTCTTATCCCTGGCCTTGGAGAGCTTTAGACAGATGAAAGTGTGGGTTCAGAAAGTTGGAACCCTTCTACACTTATGACTGACTCAATTGTTCAACTGTACAGTGGTGTGAGCAGAGGGATGACTCAACTGAATAGCAGGAGATGGATTGCACATCTCTTGTGTTCTGCCAATTGCCTTATCAAAGGTCTTTTCCTGCTTGGGGACAAATATAAACAATCACAAGCATTGCCTCTTAAGGAGGACTTAAGACAGGTGCCTGACCAAATAACAGGCCAGGTCTTCCAGACTACATGGAGTTAGAGACATTATACCTCAATGCTCAAGCTATCAAGCAAAGCAAAGCAATTTCATATTAAGCTCAATCAAATAATAACAATGTCCAAGTGATCCCATATCAATAGCATCAACCAATTTCATTTCATACATCAATCATGGCCAAACATGCAAGTTAGAACCTCATTGAAGCAAACAGAAAGATCCAATTCACACCAACTCAAGAATAATCCAATAAATCCCAAGAAAAATCATGGCTAAACAGCACTCATCACATGATCATCATACCAAAATTCAAGTCATTTGGATAATTGGAAGCATGACAAATAAAATCCATAAGGAAAGGCAAGCACATACACGCTCAATTAGGGCACAAAATCATGCATCAACTTCACACAAGCATAAAACAGAGTAGACAAATGATAAATGCATCCAACCAAAGCTAAGACAAACTTCAAAGTGTCTAGAACACATGTGCAAAATTTCAGGTTCATAGGATAAACACCAAGAATTTCACAAATCATCTAAGATCATGACTCATCAAAAGTCCAAACATGACAAGCCAGAAGAGAAAATCTCAAACAAATAGGAAATGCATCCAAAAATTCCATAAATATTCACAAGCAATCCTAACATTCAGAAGTAGCATCATGCAAAAATTCAAATCAATTGCCATTTATTTGGCATGGCAAATAAAACCAGCAAGTTGGACAAGAAATGGTGTGACACACATTGTCACACCTATATTGATCAGATCATATCTCACAAACCAGAAATGCAAAAATAGCAAACTCAATGCCAAAATGTGAATTAGTATCTCTAGTTTACACATGTAAATTTTCAGCTTCATTGGATTAATCATCATCATTTCACAAAAGGAATGGCAAGCAAGGTACAAGCTATGACATGGAAACATAAACCCTAGGCCATTTAAAAATCCAACCGAGCATAAATTCTGGAAAAATCATTAAAAAAAAAAGACATCATAAAGATCATTGTGCGAAAAATCTCAGGTGAATTGGATCATTATTTAGGGAGATATGTGTAGCACCTCAAATTTGCACCTATCATTGTACATACCATCTCATATTAGGTCATAGCATATCATGGTCCATTGCATAGCATTGCATTGCCCTCAGTTGCCCCAAGAGCAAGCAAGTCAAGAATTAGGTCAAACTGATCAAGAGATCAGTCAACCAAGCAAGCAAGGGTGTTTCTCAAGGAGCCAAGGCCCTAGGGTTGGTCCAACATGTTCACATGACTTGGAGGTCCATTTGAAGTATTTAAGTCAAGGGTTGGATGTTCAGAAGTCATCAGTTCATGCACAATCAGTCAGAAACCCTAGAAAGTCAAACTTGGTCAACTGTGGCTGATTCTATGGTTTTGATGGATGGATTTGGTTTGAGAGAGCTTATTCATGTCCCAATAGGCCTCATATATCATGGCAATCAACATCATTGAAGAATTTGAAGCCAAACAGAAAATTTCCCAAAATAGAAACTGGACCTGTAATTTTAACTGCCAAAAATGGAAACTTCTTGATCCTAAACTTACATCATGATACAAGCTTCAAATGAATTTTTGCCCAACATGAAAGTTGAAGATCTTGTTCTCCCATTTCCAAAAATTCCAAGAACTCTCAATTCCCATGTATGGTTGTCAAGATATGATCAAATCATTTTCACAAAATCTTGAACTTCAAAAGGCCATATCTTTCAAACCATTTGGCCAATTTTGGTGGGGTTTTTTCCTACAAACCACATTTAATCTCCTCTTTCCAAAAATGTAAATTTCATGTGCTAAAACATTGCCAATCAAAATGGCACTTTTGGACCTAGTATGTTTGAATTTCAAGAGAGGTGCAAAATTGACTTTTTGATTTAAACATTTTCTATCACATTGGCCATTTGGAATTGTTTTAGGACCTCATTTCTGACTTGCCAAGGGCCCGAATTCGAGAAGCATGCTACCACACACCACCATGTGACCAAATTGGCAAGATTAGCAAATTGGTTGATTTGAGTTAAGCTTGCTTAGCATACTTGGATTAGATGTTAAACAGATCATATATAACATATTTTCTGTCCAAAATTGAACCCTAGCAGCCATCTAACATACAGAAATTCTCACTCTCTCTCAATTTCATTTTTCATCATCTTGCAAAATTCTTCCAAAACCTTCAAAGACCACGACCTGGCTAGCCTTGTTCCATCACCCAAGCAACCTTGTGAGCTTGTTTTCACCACATTTCCACATCTGTAAGCAGCCCAAAACCACTGTTCCATTGGAAGCTCAGCCATGGCAGATCTGGATTCAAGCACGAGCAAGCTTCATTGAGCCAAGATTACTTCACCATTCAACTTGTGGAAGCATAATCTTCACCTGTTTCAACCATTTGAAGCCAGAAAACCATCGAATCTCATCTGCTCTTCAAAATTGGTTAGTTTTCGATCTCACTATTTCTCAAATCCATGCTATGCTTAGTGTAGATCTTAGTATGCTGAGTCCAATGAACTTTGTATCATGTAAAATGGTTAAGTATTTAGCAAGATATTTGGAAATAAAGATTGATGTTCATATGAAGTTTTGTTCGATTCTCTCGCAATAGCTTGTTTCCATGAAAATTGATGTTGGATTTGTCTTTGCCATGCTTGGATGAACATGTTGGTGTGCTCATTATTCATTTCTGGGAATTTTTGTTCTTGAGCAATCTTGATGTTGGATTTTCTTTTGCTCGATTCATGAATATGGTTGTGTTTTGATGAAAATTGTTGATGGATTCTTGTTTGCCATGCCTTGATGAACATTTCTGTGTAGCCAATTTTAATTTCTGGAAAAATTTTCTGAAGAGCTCGATTTAGGGATGAACATGCTTGATGTTCTTGTTAAAACCCTAGCAATCTTCATAGCTCTGCCCAGATTGTTGTTTTGTACGTGTGCATGGTCCTATTCCCACATGCACCAATGAAATTATTTCTTTCCCATGGCCAATACGACACCGTTTGGATAAGTGACTTCCAAAATTACAAATATGCCATTCGGACCATTTAATTTCAATATTAATTCATTTTTCTTCAATTTTCATTTCACTTTGTTACCTCATCTTGCAAAAATCATATTTTACTCATTTTAATTCCAAAATTCATGAAATTTTTTGCATCATGTCCTGTTTGATGTCTACTATTTTATCATGATTTTTAATAATTTTTTGGGTGGCTGGATTTTAAATGGCATTAGGGTTTTGCTCATGTATGCATATTTTGTACATCTTACCAATTCAATTGTGAAATGCTGAGGATATATCCATTTGATCTGAAATTTTTTGTGCTTAATCTACACCCATCCATGTTTATTTTGATGTAAAGATCATGATTTTATCCTATGTGGTTTGAGAGTTGTGATTTTTTGAAGTAGAGTGTGACAACTTGTGTCACACCATGGATGTGCAATTTCATGAATTTTGATGACATGCTTCCTGACCTCCAATTGATCCAAAATTTTGCATGAACCTTCTCTCATATGTCTAGTTTATGTGTGAATTTTCTTGGATTTAATTATTCCATTTCCTATTTGTTTGAGATTTTTCTTCCCTGCCTAGTCAAATGTTGACTTTGTGTGATACATGTTGCCATTCCATTTGGGAAATTCTCATACTTTATTGGATGATCATGAAATTTTACATGTGCATACTAGACGTCTTAAGCTTTGCATTGGTGTTGATCCCATTCATTTCGCATCTGTTTTCATTTAGTTATGATTTTTTGAAGTTGATACATGTTTGTTTGACTTCTTTGTGCTTGCTTGAATTGGTTGTGACTTTCTGATTTTAATTGACCATCTTCCCATGATCCAATTGAGCTGAAATTTTATATGCATGTCATGTTATGGATTTTGATTGAGAATGAATTATTTGGTGATTTTTGGAATTGATTATGTTTGGTTTTGAGCTAAGACTTTCTGTTGACTTCATTGAGCATGTTCAAATTTGCTTTGACTTCATGATTTTCATTGACTGCCTTCCACTTGTCCAAATGTGATGAAATTTTACATGCTTACCATGCTAGGTGTTAGGACTGATCATGATTTATTTGGTGATTTTTGAAAATGTTTGAGTTGACTTTTGATGCAAGTCATTCTGTTGACTTCTATGTGCACCAATTTGCCATGCTTTGCCTTCTTTTGTTTATGAAATGATGATGATGCATGATATAAACTTGAGACCAATTGAGCTTGCTTCTTAAATGTTTGAACTTGATTTTGGTTGACTTTCATTTGCTGTTTTGACTTTCCCATTCCTTTTTGACCCTAGGCTTGTCCTAGTGGTCCAGTTACTTACTTTTGAGCTTGTGTTTTCAGGTTGAACACCAAGTGACTAATGAGATCAATTTATTTTGATCAAGCTTGATTGTTTTATCATGAGCTAACCTTTGTTTTGTAGGTGGCTTGACTCATGTGATTTGAGTCCTGTGCTTTGCACATCTGATTACCTGATTTGTCTGTTGTTTCCCAATTCCTTTTGCTTTGACTGTTGAACTGTGTACTGATTAGTTTGACTATTTCAGGTACCATTAGTTGCTTAAGTTCTTTGAACTTGCTTTGCTTTGCTATTTATCAACTTGCTTGAGGTATAATTCCTTTTTCTTCATGTAGTCTGGAAGACCTGGCCTGTTACTTGGCCAGGCAACTGTCTGAAGTCCTCCTTAAGAGGCAATGTTTGTGTATGTTTAAATTGTCCTTGTACAGAGTCAAAGACCTCCTAAGTGAAGAGGCAATTGGCAGAACCAAGGGATAAGCAACCTATCCCCTGCTATTCAGTGTGTCTTCTGTTTTGCTCACACCACTGTGTTGATGCATTACAGATAAAAACCCAAGATCTTGTGCAATTGCACAGTTGAGTCAGTATCAAATGTGTAGAAGGGTTCCCACTTTCTGAACCCACACATTCTTGTCAAATGCTCTCCCTGGCCAGGGATAGAAGCAATGAGGCACACCCCTCATCTCCTTTCATCTGCTTCACCTTAGCCCCTCAATGGCAAGGTTAAGAGCAACACTCACCCCATTCCAGAGGTTTGTTTGTTGAGGTTGATGTGACCCCTCGACTAAAACCTAACCCATGTTTGAGCCCCCTTATTGGTGTGTTTACTTTATGCTGTATGTGGTTGTGTGTGCTTATGTGGTGTGATCATATCCCCTAGGTTGTTAGACTCCGCGTAGTCTCGTTTGCATGTCAATTAAGGTAGCACGGTTCCTTCGTATAGGACTTCCTTTCTTGCTTGAGCTTCTTTAAAACACAAACAAACATCATCCCCACTTAAGGATACGTTAACTCCTTCTACTACAGATGAGTAAGTCTCCAAAGGTCGAGCATCAGGTAGATTGTGCAGTGACGTTGTCCACTTAAAAAACACAAACCAACAGTAATAGTTTTGCCGAACTACGGCAACTCTGATTCTCATGTTCAGATGAGATACGTAGGCACGAGATGCGATGTCTTGTCGAGTTTGACTAACCACTAACACTAATTCTTTTCTCTCACCCCTGTTGTGATTGAGATATCCCCTTTCTCTTGCCCTAGTTGCAATTGAGATCTTTCTTTTGTCTGTTAGCTAGAAACCTTAACTTAGGGTTGATTTTGCATGACAACATCTAGGCTCGAGTCGTAGTCTCCCTAGAGTTGTGTCTCCCTCTGTTATCTGGTTAGGCTAGATCCTTTGTCCCTGCGTAGGGGAACTACATCGCCCTGATCTTCATATCAGATGAAGTATGTAGGCAGGAGATTGAGCTGATCTCTCCGGGCGCCTTTTCTTTTCTTTTGTGTGTGTTTGACAGTTATAGGCTCGAGTCCCCGACTCCCTATTAATCTGTTGTGTTGTTGTGTGCTTGGAAGCCGATGTAAGTCCATCGAGTGGCATTTGGGTTCCAGTGTGTGTGTGTTTAGGTTCGGATGCTGACATAAGTCCAGTGATTGGCAGTCGGGCTCCACGTTTGCCTGTGTCTTGTTTGTTTGTGTGCGTGTCAGCCGAGCTACGAATGCTCTGATTCTTCTCTCGTCCGAGAAGATACGTATGCATGGGATGCGATATCCTAGCGAGCATGTGTCGTCTCCCCAGTCCGAACTACTTCGACTCTGATGTCTATGTCTGATAGACTAAGTAGGCCCAGGATGCGATATCCTGCCGAGTCAGTTTCAGTCAGTTTCCTTTGTCTCTTTCAACCAGTGTGTGTGAGTTTGAGCAGTGTTTAGCAACCAATATTCTCTCCTTTTGTGCGTGGATCCCGTAGAGTACTACGGATGCGTAGGGGTGCTAATACCTTCCCTTCGCATAACCGACTCCCGAACCCATTCTCTTTGGTCGCGAGACCATGTCTTTTTCCTAGGTTTACTTCGAGCATTTCCTTTCCCTCTTTTGGGATAAATAACGCATGGTGGCGGCTCTGTTGTTTCTTCTTTTCCCGCCGGTTTTTCGCGTAATGCGACAGCTGGCGACTCTGCTGGGGACATAGAGAAGTTGACCTATGCTGGTCCATCTTCCCTGAGCGAGTCTCTCCTAGCGCTCTCTAGGATTAGGGTTTTGGTTGCTTTGTGCTGTGTATTTATTGCTTTCATTATTTGTTCATTTCATTTATTGATTGCATTGATTGTGTGCATTAATATTTGCATTCATATTCATTATTCATTCTACCTGGCTGGTTGTCTGTTTTTTCTCTGTGGGGTGGGAGTCAGTTGAGGTAAAAGGTCCAATACCCAGACCACGAGTGAAATCTAGGATGATTAGGAATAGAATGATTCATGGGAAGCGGGTGGTATTGCGCCACTTAGCGGAACATTGATATCACGAGCAGTTCAGACCCTGGTGGGGTACTGTCGTTACATACTTCGGGTGTGTATATGATAGTATTCTGCGAAAGGTTATTTATGCTGCGTTTCTCTCAGCTTTACCCTGGCCTAGACTACACCCGTGAGTGGGGAAGGGTTGATCATTATTACAGGTACTGTTGGTGACTTGGTTCTGTTGGTGACTTTGTTCAGACAGTGTATTCAGTTAACCTTAAGTTGGATTTGGGTTTCGAGTTTCGACTGAAGCTTCAACCTAGTGATCAGAGTTTGCACAACCAACCAGCCAGTCCAGTCTGCATCATTTGCATCATAGCATATTTATTTTTCAAAAGAAACGCAATGAAAAAAAAATGAAAAAAAATCAAAAAAGAAGGAGAGAAAAGAAAAAAAACTAATCTCTGCATGCATATCATTTCTCAGGTACATTCCAGAGCTTGTCTACTGATAGAGATGGCAACGGTCCCAGAGCCGAAGCGGAAGACCTGTTCCTATAGCTTTCACCGTGAGCCGTTGACTCCCCTGATCGAGTTAGGTAGTTTCGTGACAGATGATCATCTGAAGAGTTTTGTTGGGCAGTATGGAGATATTCTGACAGTGTTGAAGACAGTAGTTGATCCAGTACCGCTGCAGACACTTCTTCAGTTTTATGATCCAGAGCTCAGATGCTTCACATTTCAAGACTATCAGTTGGCACCTACTCTCGAGGAGTACTCCATTCTGATGAACATCCCGGTTCAGCATCAGACTCCCTTCTTGGACGTCCCAAAGGAGGTTGACTTCAGATTGATTGCCAGAGCTCTCCGGTTGAGTGTTAAGGAGGTCGGTGAGAATTGGAAGCCTTGTGGGGAGGTTGTGGGTCTGCCATTGAAGTTTCTTCTGAGAGTGGCCAGAGATGAAGCAGAGAAGGGGAATTGAGAAGTTTTTCACGCACAGCTTGCTGCCATGATCTATGGGATTGTCCTATTTCCCAGTATGCCAAATTTTGTTGACTTTACTGCCATCAGTATCTTCATCCGAGGGAATCCAGTCCCAACTCTTTTAGCTGATACTTACTATGCCATCCACAGTAGGCATGGTAAGGGTGGAGCCATCAGGTGCTGCCTACCTCTCCTGTTCAAATGGTTCATGTCTCTTCTGCCAGCTAGTGGACCATTTGTGGATACCCAGAGCACTCTTAAGTGGACTCAGAGGGTCATGTCGCTCACTTCTTATGACATCAGATGGCAGTCGTACCAGATGGATGTGAAGGATGTTATCTTGAGTTGTGGTGAATTCCGGAACGTGCCACTCGTGGGGACCAAAGGCTGTATCAACTATAACCCAGTTTTGTCTCTTCGCCAACTAGGGTTTGTTATGAGTAGAAGACCACTTGAAGCTGAGATAGCTAAGAGTGTGTATTTTGAGAAGAAGGATGACCCTGTTAGATTGGAGCAGATAGGGAGAGCCTGGAGATCTGTTGGAGTGAAGGATGGATCCGTCTTAGGGAAGAAGTTTGCCATTGCAATGCCCGATTACACTGATTGGGTAAAGAAGAGAGTGGAAACTTTGCTGCTACCCTACGATAGGATGGAGCCGTTGCAGGAGCAACCACCTTTGGTTCTTGCTGATAGTGTGCCTGCTGAGCACTATAAGCAAGCCCTGATGGAGAGTCGTCGTCTGAGAGAGAAGGAGCAAAACACTCAGATGGAGTTGTACAAAGCTAAAGCTGATAAGCTGCACTTGGCCCATCAACTCAGGGAAGTGCAAGGAGAAGATGCTGGCAGAGCAAGAAGTAAAAAGAGATCATATGAGGAGATGGAGTCTATGTTGGATGCAGAGCATAGGGAGTGCCTGAGGCTACAGAGAGCTGAAGCTGGTTATCAGAAGAAGATCAGAGACTTGGAGAAGCAACTCAAAGACAAAGACGCTCAGTTGAAGAAGGAGGTTGATTTGAGACAGAAATCAGAGGATTATCTTGGAGGAGAAGTCTTAGAGCTCAGAAGACAACTGAAGGAGAAGATCACTCCTTTGCCAGAATGTTCAGAATGCACACTGTTGATAGACCAGTGCCATTACCTGAAGACCCTCATTCCGGAAGACCGTCTGTCTTAGTCTGTATCTTTGTTTGTATTTGTTGAGAATCACCTCCAGGCTTGTTGGATGGGATTCATTTGTTTGTAATCCGTCTTTTGGATCTTTGTTGTTGAGAATCACCCCCAGGCTTGTTGGATGGGATTCTTTTCTTTGTACTCTGTTTGTGCGAATATTCTGTTGACTTGGTTGTATGACCTTTTTACCCTTATGTATAGATAAGGTTATTAGCATTTCCCTGTTGTTCTCATTTTCCCTGTATCTTTGCTGTTCCTTGTTGCTGCAGGTTGCCATCTCTTCAGGATGGGTCAGGCTCTTTGAATGCCTGAGAAATGAGCATATCATGTGCATCATGCATGTCATTAAACATCATACTCATATCATTTGCATAATAGGTGTTCTTGTGCCGTCTTCTCACTTTGGTTCCTGTGTTCAGGCAGGATAGCTGATCAAAGACCACACCGCTATTCAACGAGGCTCAACCATCAACGCAACATGGATCAAGTACAAGCTGAGTTGGCTGAGATGAGGGCTAACATGGCCCAGTTCATGCACATGATGCAAGGGGTTGCACAAGGTCAAGAAGAGCTCCGAGCACTGGTTCAGAGGCAGGAAGCTACATTGCCATCGGTCAATCCACCTCTGCAAGAAGGAAATCCAGTTCATGACACTCCTGCTACTGCTATTCCCGTCAACAACTACGCTGAAGGTGGAGAGTTGAGGGGTATCAGAATTGATGGTCAACCAATCGCTCCAGATGCTGCTAATGCCAGAGTCATCCCTGTTCCGGCCCGTAACAGAGTTCCGATTGTTGACAGACAAGAGGATATGTTTACTTTGCTCAGTGAAGACGAAGACATTCTGGGTAGAAATGATGCGAGAGATCGCAAAGTTGAGGCCCTTGCTGAGAAGATCAGGGCAATGGAATGTCAAAACTCCCTTGGTTTTGATGTTACAAACATGGGATTGGTTGAAGGATTGAGAATCCCGCACAAATTCAAGGCGCCGTCATTTGACAAATACAACGGTACCTCCTGCCCTCGCACCCACGTGCAGGCATACTACAGAAAAATATCCGCATACACTGACGATGAGAAGATGTGGATGTATTTCTTCCAAGACAGCCTATCTGGGGCATCCTTGGACTGGTATATGGAATTGAAGCGGGATTCAATTCGATGCTGGAGAGATCTGGGTGAAGCGTTCCTCAGACAGTATAAGCACAACATGGACATGGCTCCGACCAGGACTCAGCTACAGAGTCTCTGTCAGAAGAACAATGAAAGCTTTAAAGAGTACGCCCAGAGGTGGCGCGAGTTGGCTGCGAGAGTTCAACCCCCTATGCTGGAAAGGGAGTTGACTGACATGTTTATCAGCACTCTGCAAGGCGTGCATATGGACCGGATGGGAAGCTGCCCATTCGGAAGTTTTTCTGACGTCGTCATCTGTGGCGAGAGAACAGAAAGTCTGATTAAAGCTGGGAGGATTCACGATGCAGGTTCTTCGTCGTCTTCGAAGAAACCCTTCTCTGGGGCACCTCGCCGTAGAGAAGGAGAGACCAATGCTGTACAGCACAGAGGGGGTGTGTACAGAGCTAATACAAACCGGGACCAATACCGTCCAGTGGCTTCAGTGACTATTCCTGCACCTCAACCTCGTCCACAACAACAAAGGGTTCAGCAACAATAACCGCAACAACAACAACAACAACAGCAACGTCCTTTCCAGCCTAGGCAGAGATTGCAGGCTGATAGAAGATTTGACCCTCTGCCTATGTCTTACGCAGAGCTATTACCCGAGCTACTCCGGTTAGGGTTTGTAGAGCTGCGTACGATGGCTACTCCGACAGTACTGCCTCCGTGTTATGATGCAAACGTCCGTTGTGATTTTCACTCTGGGGCACCAGGCCACCATACTGAAAGATGCCGGGCTTTGCAACATAAGGTACAAGACTTGATTGATGCTAAGGCAATCAATTTCGCTCCGGTGCCGAACGTGGTGAACAATCCTATGCCTCAGCATGGTGGGCATAGGGTTAACAATGTTGAAGGAGGAGAGGCTGAAGATTTAGTTGTAAACGTGGAAGATGTTCAAACGTCTTTGTTGGTAGTTAAGGGCCGTTTGCTGAAGGGGGGTGTTGACCCGGGCTGTAATGAAGAGTGTTTGGGTTGTTCAGAAGCGGATAATGGTTGTGACCAGTTGAAGGCTAGTATTCAGAAATTGATTGATGAGGGCTGTCTCCAGTTCAGCCGGGCCGTTAAAGGTAATGGGGCAGTGTCTACTGTCACCATTTATTTCAAGCCGTCTGAAGGACGAGGAAGAGGGGCTGTCAGTGCACCTGCAACAAACAATGCTCCGGTTACCATTCCAGCTCCGGTAACCATCAGTGCACCTACTACTATTGTTGCGCCTGGCAGAAAGCAAGTTGAAAATAGTAGGGTCGTTCCCTGGAAATATGACAACGCCTATCGCAATGATAGAAGGGCTGGTCACCAGACGAGGCCAGTGGTACAAGCGCCAGTTACGATCAGTGCTCCAGTGAGGATTCCTGCGGTTGCAAGTCCGGTGGTGGACAATGTTGGAGGGCCAGGAGGTTTCACTAGGAGTGGACGACTGTTTGCTCCTCAGCCTTTGAGGGATGCTACTGCTGAGGCATCCGCAAGGGCCAAGGGTAAACAAGCGGTGGTTGACGAGGAACCGGCTCAGAAGGAGGCTGAGGGTTCTTTCGAGAAAGACGTTGAGGAGTTTATGAAGATCATCAAAAAGAGTGACTACAAGATTGTAGATCAGCTCAATCAGACTCCGTCAAAGATTTTGATTCTCTCTTTGCTGATGTGTTCTGAGGCACATCGGGACGCTTTGCTGAAGATGCTGAACATGGCGTACGTCCCGCAAGAGATATCCGTCAACCAGTTGGAGGGTGTACTAGCCAACGTGAGTACCAGGCACGGTGTAGGTTTCACTGACCTAGACCTAACGCCTGAGGGACGCAATCATAACAAAGCTTTGCACATCACTATGGAGTGCAAGGGTGCTGTTTTATCTCACGTGCTGGTAGACACTGGGTCATCCCTGAATGTCCTACCCAAGCAGATCTTGAAGAAGATAGCTGTTGAGGGAGTTGTGCTCACTCCCAGTGACCTTATAGTTCGTGCATTTGATGGATCCAAGCGTTCTGTCTTTGGTGAAGTCACATTGCCGGTGAAGATAGGTCCAGAAGTTTTCGACATAGTCTTCTATGTTATGGACATTCAGCCTGCTTATAGCTGTTTGTTGGGGCGTCCGTGGATTCACGCAGCTGGGGCAGTCTCGTCGACTCTCCATCAAAAGCTCAAATATGTCTGGAACGGTCAGATTGTGACCGTCTGTGGTGAAGAAGAGATTCTGGTGAGTCATCTCTCCTCATTCAAGTATGTTGAGGTAGATGGCGAGATCCACGAAACCTTGTGCCAGGCATTTGAGACTGTGGCGCTTGAAGGAGTAGCTTGTGCTGAGCAGAGGAAGCCAGGTGCTTCGATTACATCGTACAAGCAAGCCAAAGAGGTGGTCGACTCTGGCAAAGTTGAAGGTTGGGGCAAGATGGTTGACTTGCCAGTGAAAGAAGACAAATTCGGCATTGGGTACGAGCCTCTCCAAGCAGAGCAGAGTGTACAAGCAGGTCCGAGCACCTTTACCAGCGCTGGGCTGATGAACCATGGGGATGTCTTTGCTACTGATGGTGAAGACCGGGATTGTGATTTGGATATCTGGGTCCGCCCTTGTGCACCAGGCGAGGTTATCAACAACTGGACGGCTGAAGAAGTGGTCCAAGTTACTCTACTGACAGAGTAATTTTCTTTTGTTTTTTCATTTTGCATGAAAACCCTACGTTCTGCCCAAGGCGTAGTGGTTCATTGTAGGGCCACATCATGTTTACAATGTTTATAAATAAAGGACGTTTTGCAATCAAATTTTGAGATCTTTGTCTTTCTATTTTTGGTTTTTCACTTTTTTAAAACAATAAAAATGGCAATGTTTTTTGTTTTTTGTGACTTTATTGAAATCTTTTTCTAAAAAACAAAACATTAAACATGTAGAAGTGATATTTTGGCATCCACTGTGAACGACTCTGTTATGGCTCAGTATGATTTTGATAATCCCATCTACCAAGCTGAAGAGGAGAGTGAGGAAGACTGTGAACTCCCTGCAGAATTGGTCAGATTGCTGAAGCAAGAGGAAAGGGTCATCCAACCTCATCAGGAGGAGTTGGAAATTGTTAATCTGGGTACTGAGGACGCCAGAAGAGAGATCAAGATTGGGGCTGCTTTAGAAGACTCTGTCAAGAGGAGGCTAATTGAGATGCTGAAAGAATATGTGGAAATATTCGCCTGGTCATACCAAGATATGCCTGGGTTGGATACAGACATTGTGGTGCATCGGTTACCTCTTAGAGAAGAGTGTCCTTCGGTCAAGCAGAAGCTTCGCAGAACAAGTCCTGATATGGCTGTCAAGATCAAAGAGGAGGTTCAGAAGCAGTGGGATGCAGGTTTCCTGGCTGTTACCAGTTACCCGCCGTGGGTTGCCAACATTGTTCCCGTGCCGAAGAAGGATGGCAAAGTCAGGATGTGTGTCGACTACCGGGATTTGAATAGGGCGAGTCCGAAAGACGATTTCCCATTACCTCACATCGATGTATTGGTTGATAATACGGCTCAATCCTCGGTATTCTCTTTCATGGATGGCTTCTCGGGCTATAACCAGATTAAGATGGCGCCAGAGGACATGGAAAAGACGACATTCATTACACCTTGGGGCACGTTCTGCTACAAAGTGATGCCATTTGGGCTGAAGAATGCCGGTGCTACCTATCAGAGGGCAATGACGACTCTATTTCATGACATGATGCACAAAGAAATCGAAGTGTACGTGGATGATATGATTGCGAAGTCGCAGACAGAAGAGGAGCACCTGGTTAATCTGCAGAAGTTGTTTGACAGACTGGTCAAGTTCAAGCTGAGGCTGAATCCGAACAAATGTACGTTTGGGGTGAGATCAGGGAAGCTGCTAGGCTTCATTGTCAGTGAGAAAGGGATTGAGGTAGATCCAGCTAAAGTCAAAGCTATTCAAGAGATGCCTGAACCGAAGACGGAAAAGCAAGTCCGTGGGTTTTTAGGGAGGTTGAACTACATTGCAAGGTTCATATCTCATCTAACTGCCACATGTGAACCAATTTTCAAGCTACTCAGAAGGAATCAGGCGATCAAATGGAATGATGATTGTCAGAAGGAATTTGACAAGATCAAAGAATATTTACAGAAACCTCCAATTCTAATTCCTCCAGTTCCTGGGAGACCGTTGATAATGTACCTATCAGTCACCGAGACTTCGATGGGGTGTGTATTGGGGCAGCATGACGAGTCTGGTCGAAAAGAGCATGCCATATACTACCTAAGCAAAAAGTTTACCGACTGTGAAACAAGATATTCACTGCTCGAGAAAACTTGCTGTGCTTTGGCCTGGGCTGCTCGCCGACTAAGGCAGTATATGTTGAACCATACTACTCTGTTGATTTCTAAGATGGATCCTGTGAAATACATCTTTGAGAAGCCAGCTCTCACCGGACGTGTTGCCCGTTGGCAGATGATTTTAACAGAGTATGACATTCAGTACACGTCGCAGAAGGCCATCAAAGGTAGTATTCTGTCAGACTATCTTGCCGAACAACCGATCAATGACTATCAGCCTATGATGTTTGAATTCCCTGATGAAGACATCATGTATCTGAAAATGAAAGACTGTGAAGAGCCACTTGTTGAGGAAGGACTGGATCCTGATGACAAGTGGACACTGATGTTTGATGGGGCTGTGAATATGAACGGTAATGGTGTTGGGGCAGTGCTGATCAATCCCAAAGGTGCTCATATACCTTTCTCTGCCAGATTGACATTCGACGTCACCAACAATGAAGCTGAGTATGAGGCTTGTATCATGGGGATAGAAGAAGCCATTGATCTAAGGATCAAAACACTCGACATTTTTGGAGATTCAACTCTAGTGATCAATCAGGTCAATGGAGATTGGAATACAAACCAGCCACATCTGATTCCTTATAGAGATTACACCAGAAGAATACTGACGTTCTTCAAGAAGGTGAAGTTGTATCATGTCCCTCGGGATGAGAATCAGATGGCTGATGCCTTGGCTACTTTATCCTCCATGATAAAGGTACATTGGTGGAATCATGTGCCACACATTGCGGTGAATCGACTCGAGAGGCCTGCGTATGTGTTTGCAGCCGAGTTAGTTGTTGCTATTGATGAGAAGCCGTGGTATTATGACATCAAGAACTTCCTCAAGACTCAAGAGTATCCTAAGGGTGCGTCGAAGAATGATAAGAAGACCCTGAGAAGGCTGGCTGGAAGCTTTTACTTGAATCAGGATGACGTGCTGTATAAGAGAAACTTTGACATGGTCTTGCTCAGATGCGTGGATAGACACGAAGCAGACATGTTGATGCAAGAAGTGCACGAGGGTTCGTTTGGTACCCATGCTGGTGGTCATGCAATGTCGAAAAAATTGCTGAGAGCCGGATATTATTGGATGACTATGGAATCCGATTGCTTCAAATATGCTCGGAAGTGCCATGAGTGTCAAATATGTGCTGATAAGGTGCATGTACCACCAAGCCCCTTGAATGTCATGAACTCACCTTGGCCGTTTGCCATGTGGGGCATCGATATGATTGGGAAGATTGAACCTACTGCTTCAAATGGACATCGCTTCATCTTGGTTGCGATTGATTACTTCACCAAGTGGGTGGAAGCAGCTTCTTATGCCAATGTTACCAAACAAGTGGTTGCCCGGTTCATCAAGAAAGAAATCATCTGTCGTTATGGAGTTCCCGAGAGAATCATTACTGACAATGGTTCAAATCTCAACAACAAAATGATGAAAGACCTATGCAGAGATTTCAAGATTGAACATCACAATTCTTCTCCTTACAGACCGAAGATGAATGGTGCTGTAGAGGCAGCAAACAAGAATATCAAGAAGATTGTGCAGAAGATGGTCGTTACGTACAAGGATTGGCATGAGATGTTGCCTTTCGCTTTGCATGGATACCGTACCTCAGTACGTATGTCGACCGGGGCAACCCCCTACTCCCTTGTGTATGGTATGGAAGCAGTCCTACCAGTCGAAGTGGAGATCCCTTCTCTGAGGGTACTATTGGATGTCAAACTGGACGAAGCCGAATGGATTCGTACAAGGTTTAATGAGTTAAGCCTTATCGAAGAGAGACGGTTAGCGGCTGTTTGCCACGGGCAGTTATACCAGAGAAGGATGAAGCGAGCCTTTGATCAGAAAGTGCATCCTCGGACATTTCAGACTGGTGATCTAGTTTTAAAGAGGATCCTTCCTCCCGGTACAGATAACAGGGGCAAGTGGACTCCTAATTATGAAGGTCCGTATGTTGTGAAGAAGGTTTTCTCCGGTGGGGCCTTGATGCTTACAACTATGGATGGTGAAGATTTTCCTTCCCCTGTCAACTCAGATGTAGTCAAAAAATACTTCGCATAATTGACCCGCTGGACAAAAAGAATAAAAGAGTCCAGGCAAAAATGGGCATCCCGGCGAACCAAAAAAAAAAAAAAAAAAAAAAAAAAAAAACAGAAAGATAAGGTTCGGGCAAAAGTTAGGGATAAAAATGAAAAATTTGTACACCCGGTAAGTCGAAAACCCGCAAGGGCGGCTTAGGCAAAAATGGGTATCCTGGTGGATTGAAAACCCGAAAGGGCGGTCCAGCCAAAAGAGGGATTAAAGCGAAGACTACAGTCTGAGTTATCTGTACTTCATCATGCTTTGTCAGCTGCCATCTCAAAAGATGTGATCGGTCCAGTCAGTCTTCTCAGAAAGCAAGGAATTGGGAGGAAACTGATGATCTACGAGTTATAACAGAGTTGGGAAACAGTGGATGTCGTGTTCACATTGCCATTAGGATAGTTTATTTTCCTTTTGTGCGCAATTACCTCTTTCTAGGAATTGCCTCCTAATGTATTTGCCTTTTCAGGCACATTTTCAATCAATAAAAGTCGTTATTCAGATAAATTGCTCTCTTGTTTTTAACTTTTACTGTTTTGATTGCAAAAACGTCCGAATTTTTGATAAACAGTGCATCTAAAAACATGAAGGCTAAACAATGACGTGCAGAAAGATTAAAACATTTGAAAATCATTTTGAATGTTGAGGACACTTGAGCGTATCTTGTCCAAGTACCCCCTGGGGCATCTGTTAGTCCGCTGTGCAGGTCGTCCCCTGTTGAGCATTCCCCAGAAGTGCTTTCCCCAGACTGAGTCATTCTCCTAACTATGGTTTGTTTAAAGCCTTCCCCAGCGAAGCAGTTATTTCTCCAACAGAGTTCATCCTACCAGTAGATTGGACAAATGGCCATAGCAGATTGATATCCGCATCCCCAGCTGTGTGGATTCTACTTGTGAATATTGTGGGTCGTCCCCGGCGGAGTAACAGTTATTCCCCAGAGCAGTCTATTTTATCTGAGGTTTGTATGAGCCTTACCCCCAGAGAGTTGCCTGGTTTAGTTTCCCCCAGCGGAGCTTTTATTTCCCCAAGCGGATTTTTGTGGATTGATTGGGTTATCCCCAGCAGTTTACCCTTTATTTTCCCCTAGCAGAGTTGCTTTATGGCTCCCCAGCGAGTTGCCTGGTCTTCCCCTAGTGGATTGGTATTGTTGGTTCCCCAGCAGTTGTATTGCTTCCCCCAGTGGATTTATCTTGAAGATTCCTCAGCACAATCGTCCTGTGTATTTTCCCCGCAGAGTTTTCATCATATTGCATTGCATATAGTAATCATTGCATCCTCAAAACTGCGTAGCATTTCCATTCCATATGGAGCATTACGCCATAGAAAAATTCAAACATATGCATTCATGTGTTCGAAACTTCATC
This sequence comes from Lathyrus oleraceus, assembly GCF_024323335.1. Taxonomy (NCBI): domain Eukaryota; kingdom Viridiplantae; phylum Streptophyta; class Magnoliopsida; order Fabales; family Fabaceae; genus Lathyrus; species Lathyrus oleraceus. Next base: position 324,690,216 of record NC_066585.1, on the reverse strand, counting down.
AGACTGTATCCCCGGCAGAGGCGGATTGTTTTGTTCAACATCAACACAGCAAATCAGCTACAGTTGCTCAGACAGCATTCAGAATTGCTATCCCCACAGAGGTTTATTTCCTCACCCGATGGTGACAGAAAGTTTGTTTCTCCCCAGTGAGACCCCCAGCAAGTGATCAGCCTTGCCTTGACATATCTAAGATGTCGTTCTTGTGATACCAGTAAGTGTCATGTCAGCACCCGCGTGTGTTTCCTTTTTTTGGTGTCGGTAAACACCATTGTTTCGGTGTTGGTAAACATCGAGTTTCACCCAGTCATCGGTAAATGTCTGGTCATTTTTGGTGTCGGTAAACACCATTGTTTCGGTGTCGGTAAACATCGAGTCTCACCCCAGTCATCGGTAAATGTCTGGTCATTTTTTGATGTCGGTAAACATCATCTTTCGATGTCGGTAAACATCGAGTCTTTCTCTCAGTCATCGGTAAATGTCTGATAATTCCCCAACTAGAAGTCCCCAGTAGAGTCATCTGTAAATGTCCTATCTGGTTTCCAGTTGCAAATATTTGTTTGTCTCTCACCAATAAATTTTTCATCCCCAGTCATCGGTAAATGTCTGGTCATTTTTTTTGATGTCGGTAAACATCATCTTTCGATGTCGGTAAACATCGAGTCTCACCCCAGTCATCGGAAAATGTCTGGTCATTCTTTTTGATGTCGGTAAACATCACCTTTCGATGTCGGTAAACATCGTGTCTCACCCCAGTCATCGGTAAATGTCTGGTCATTCTTTGTTCTCTTGCTAATAAAATCAAAATCCCCAGAAGTCGTCGGTAAACGTCTCGTCTGGTACCACCACAAAGATTTTGTTCCTCCCCAAGCGGAGATGCCATCGGTAAATGGCCTAGTTTTCTTCGATATCGGTAAATATCGAATTCCCAGTTGCAGCAGCCATCGGTAAATGGTCTTGCTAAGTTGGCATCGGTAAATGTCAAGTTTCTTTGAAGCCACCATCGGTAAATGGTCTTGCTTCCGTTCAGCATCAAATCTGTTTCCCAGCAACCATCGGTAAATGGTCTTGCTGAAGTTGATATCGGTAAATATCAAGGCCCCAGTTTTAACCATCGGTAAATGGTTTGTTTTTCAGAAGTTTGTTTTCCCAGCAGCCATCGGTAAATGGTCTTGCTGAAGTTGATATCGGTAAATATCAAGTCTCCAGTTTTCCAACCATCGGTAAATGGTTTCGCTTTTCTGAAGTTGTCATGCAGTTGTCATCGGTAAATGACATGGTTGTCCTTGTATCATATCCAGTCGGTGCAAATTTCTACGGTTCTTTTGTATTCAATCCCTGTTTACCCTGAAAGTCTGACAGCCATTGCTATCATCCGTTCGGGTTCCCAGCTGATTGAATAGGGGCAGCTGTAGCACCTCAAATTTGCACCTATCATTGTACATACCATCTCATATTAGGTCATAGCATATCATGGTCCATTGCATAGCATTGCATTGCCCTCAGTTGCCCCAAGAGCAAGCAAGTCAAGAATTAGGTCAAACTGATCAGGAGATTAGTCAACCAAGCAAGCAAGGGTGTTTCTCAAGGAGCCAAGGCCCTAGGGTTGGTCCAACATGTTCACATGACTTGGAGGTCCATTTGAAGTATTTAAGTCAAGGGTTGGATGTTCAGAAGTCATCAGTTCATGCACAATCAGTCAGAAACCCTAGAAAGTCAAACTTGGTCAACTGTGGCTGATTCTATGGTTTTGATGGATGGATTTGGTTTGAGAGAGCTTATTCATGTCCCAATAGGCTTCATATATCATGGCAATCAACATCATTGAAGAATTTGAAGCCAAACAGAAAATTTCCCAAAATAGAAACTGGACCTGTAATTTTAACTGCCAAAAATGGAAACTTCTTGATCCTAAACTTACATCATGATACAAGCTTCAAATGAATTTTTGCCCAACATGAAAGTTGAAGATCTTGTTCTCCCATTTCCAAAAAGTCCAAGAACTCTCAATTCCCATGTATGGTTGTCAAGATATGATCAAATCATTTTCACAAAATCTTGAACTTCAAAAGGCCATATCTCTCAAACCATTTGGCCAATTTTGGTGGGGTTTTTTCCTACAAACCACATTTAATCTCCTATTTCCAAAAATGTAAATTTCATGTGCTAAAACATTGCCAATCAAAATGGCACTTTTGGACCTAGTATGTTTGAATTTCAAGAGAGGTGCAAAATTGACTTTTTGATTTAAACATTTTCTATCACATTGGCCATTTGGAATTGTTTTAGGACCTCATTTCTGACTTGCCAAGGGCCCAAATTCGAGCAGCATGCTACCACACACCACCATGTGACCAAATTGGCAAGATTAGCAAATTGGTTGATTTGAGTTAAGCTTGCTTAGCATACTTGGATTAGATGTTAAACAGATCATATATAACATATTTTCTGTCCAAAATTGAACCCTAGCAGCCATCTAACATACAGAAATTCTCACTCTCTCTCAATTTCATTTTTCATCATCTTGCAAAATTCTTCCAAAACCTTCAAAGACCATGACCTGGCTAGCCTTGTTCCATCATCCAAGCAACCTTGTGAGCTTGTTTTCACCACATTTCCACATCTGTAAGCAGCCCAAAACCACTGTTCCATTGGAAGCTCAGCCATGGCAGATCTGGATTCAAGCACGAGCAAGCTTCATTGAGCCAAGATTACTTCACCATTCAACTTGTGGAAGCATAATCTTCACCTGTTTCAACCATTTGAAGCATGAAAACCATCGAATCTCATCTGCTCTTCAGAATTGGTTAGTTTTCGATCTCACTATTTCTCAAATCCATGCCATGCTTAGTGTAGATCTTAGTATGCTGAGTCCAATTAACTTTGTATCATGTAAAATGGTTAAGTATTTAGCAAGATATTTGGAAATAAAGATTGATGTTCATATGAAGTTTTGTTCGATTCTCTCGCAATAGCTTGTTTCCATGAAAATTGATGTTGGATTTGTCTTTGCCATGCTTGGATGAACATGTTGGTGTGCTCATTATTCATTTCTGGGAATTTTTGTTCTTGAGCAATCTTGATGTTGGATTTTCTTTTGCTCGATTCATGAATATGGTTGTGTTTTGATGAAAATTGTTGATGGATTCTTGTTTGCCATGCCTTGATGAACATTTATGTGTAGCCAATTTTAATTTCTGGAAAAATTTTCTGAAGAGCTCGATTTAGGGATGAACATGCTTGATGTTCTTGTTAAAACCCTAGCAATCTTCATAGCTCTGCCCAGATTGTTGTTTTGTACGTGTGCATGGTCCTATTCCCACATGCACCAATGAAATTATTTCTTTCCCATGGTCAATACGACACCGTTTGGATAAGTGACTTCCAAAATTACAAATATGCGAAAATATGGATTTTTGAATGAGTGAAAAAAAAACATGAAATGGCATGAGCATGGAAGGCATACAAGAGGAAAATAATGCAAGGCAATTAGGTGCATTTGTCTACAACCAGAATCGAACCGGTGAGGATTTTGAATCAAAGGCGCTTAACATGAAATGCGCCGTTTCATTAATCTCACGTGGCAATGCAAATCAATCATGACCAATCAACACGCCAGGCAGGGTATTATGTGGACCAATGCATGAGTTATAACACTAAAACACATGCAATCAACGCTATACAAGATCAAACGCCATATGGAAAATGAAAACCTAGGGTTCATCATCAGCTTCATACGTTCTTCATCATCAAGAACATTTGTGCACAGAAAATTACCAAATGCATACCGTTACACTCGTCTCACATCATACATCATCATGCTAAGCTCAATTTATTCTAATTCAGCAAAGGTTCAAAGATTCATGCACATGAAGTTTCAACAACCAAACTTGTAAGCATCATAACTACCTCAATACTCAATGAAAATTCACGATCTAAAGCTCATTACAACCAGCAATAAAGGATCTACAAGATGCACATGATTATTTCAAGAATTACATCATTCGAAATCTAACCTTGCTAGAGAAACAGAAGTGGAATCGTGCTTCTCAGGTCCTGGCAATGTGAAACAGATGCTCAATAATGATTAGAGAGATGAAAGGATGATGAACAACAGCTCAATCGCGCCTAATCTTGATGGAATGTTCAACTGCCATGAAAGTGCATGAACTTCAACAGTCTTGATTCTTCAAGAATTCTACAGGATCTAGCTTCAATGATCCTCAATTATGCTTGTAGATCAATGCTAGATCATGAACTAGGCAAGGTTTTTGGAGGAATTTGCAGAAAAAAGTGCGAGAGCAAAAGATGAAGATTATGCAATTTGATCTAGATCTGGTTAGAATGAAATGTTCATCACAAATTCTGTTTTGATTATCCTTATATATGATGCACTAATGAAGTTCTTAATCTTAATTAGCGAAATGCAATGGTAATTAGTGAAATGCAAGTGTAAGAGAAAATTAGCCAAATCACCTCATGTGCATGGAAATGATGCTACAGTGCACGAATTCATGCTTAATTCACTTACAAAATGGTTTTGGAGGCAAATGCAAGTGAAACAAAGTGAATGCAATGCTTGTTTTTCAAATTGGAATTTTCCCTCCAAATTCACATGAAATTCAAGTGAAAAAATCCAATATTTTTGGGATGAGAATTGATGAAATGTGATGCATGATTTTGATAGAGCATAACAAAACAAGAATGTCACAAAAAATCCCATTCCATTTGGCCTTGTGGTGTGAAAGTTATCCCCTTTTGAACTTCAAATTTGCTTGGCAAAGATTAATCCATAATTTCTCAACCACACATGATAAATTCATGTTCTTGGACTTTTTGGAAAGGTGAGAGCAAGATCTTCAACTTTTATGTTGGACAAAATTTCATTTGAAGCTTTCTTGGTGATGTAAAGTTGAGGAGAAAACCTTTCCATTTTTGGCAATTTGAAATTACAGGTCACTTTCTATTTTTGGAAAGTTTTCATCTGACCTCAAATTCTTCAATCTTGCTCTTTGAAATGTCAAATTAGACTTGTATGGACATGAATGAGGCCTTTCAAACCATCTCCCACCTTCAAATCCATGATTTCATGCACAGTTGACTTTGGTTGACTTTATAGGGTTTTAGATGAATTGATCAATGGCTGATGAGCCTTGAGCATCCAACCTTTGGCCAAACCACTTCAAAATGGTCCCTAGGTCATATGAAAACTTGTTGAATCAACCCTAGGGCTTTGCCTCAATAGGAAAATGCACTTGCTTGCTTGCAGAACTGGATCTCCTGACCAGTCTTGACTGATGTCTTGCACTTGGGCAAAGGACAATGGAATGCTATGCAATGGACCATGTAATGTTAATGACCTAATCATGAAAATGTATGTACAAAATGGGAGGTGCAAATTTGAGGTGCTACATTATGGTCCTGGGAAGTTGACCTCCAAACTAGGGATCAAACAAAATGACCTATAATCTTTCACCATAAAAAAATGACTTTCCAAGCAAAATTAGCTCCATAACTCATAATGAAACTTGTTTGGAATGTCATTTGGAGTAAACTTTCACTTTGAATAATTTTCATATGACACAAATTGTAGGAGATAGGGTCTAGGGAACCCCAGTTTTGATCAGTTGACTTTTTATGATCAACCACCATGAACCAACTTGCTAGCTTGATATTCTCTTGACTTTGGGACTCATGGAGGATCATATACGTGTAGGATGATGAAATGTGGAGTATACCTTGAAATATTTGATCAATTGTTGAAGAAACAAGTTGAAGAAGTCACACAAGATACCCAGATGAACTAGGGTTTCCCAGGAAAACCAACTCCAAACTCTTGATGATTTCTTGATCAAAATAACATGTGAAGATCATGGGGATCCATATATGATTCTTAGAGCCAATGTAAACCATTTATTGATTGTTCTCCTTGCATTGAGGGTCTCAAACCTTACATATGAGCTTGATAGAACATAGGTGAGCATACACACTGCCTACAAAAGCAACAAACTATACATTGACATATTTTTGGTATTTTGGTTAGTGAATAAAGAAAAATGAAGTATGATACAATCAAATGTTCTTGGTGACCTCTCCAAATACAAACCCAGTGAATTAGGGGGTAAGGAGGATGCCAATTTGTGATCCTAATGCTAATGCATATGATGAGATAGCATGAGGGATCTTAGGGTCAAAACTGGGGTCTTACTGCTGCCCCTATTTAAGGATGTTCTAGCTGAGCAGATGAAGGTTAAAATCTTCTTATTAACTTAGTAGAATGGATTAAAATAACAACATATATAAACAAATTTTGGTCCCTAATAGACCTCATGATGCATTTGATATGAATGTTAAAAATAATCTCTGTGGGGAAAATGTTGCCACAAATGAAAGGAATTTGGATAGGCTGAAAGTCCGCAGGAGCATGATGCAGTCCATCAAGAAAGCTCACTAGGGAGACATAGACTCTTGGGGATAAAAGGATGTGCGTAGGCCAGGTTACGACTCAAAATTGCTTGGGGATATGAGGGATTCCATGAAAATAAATCAATGGAAAGACTCAACCAGGGATAAAAGGAAATCTACAGGGGAAACAGGTGTATAAAAACAAAGCTGAAAATGCCTGAACCAAGAAGGGGATGGTGACTTCACTGGGGAAAACATGCTCAAACTCAACCGGGGAAGAAAAGAACTTCAACACAGGAGTACCAAAAGTATATTATCTATTACCGGTTACTGGGTAAGGAGATAACATAACCTGACAAAGAGGACATCCGTTACTGGTTAGGGTAAACATATCAAGGATGACTCGCTTAGGGCAACATGAGGTGTATTCATTACCGGTTACTGGTTAGGAATAACCTGTTGGGGAAAAGCCAAATAGGATTTACAACTACCGGTTACTATAGAGAAGACCAAAGAGAGAGCATATCCGTCTCTAGTTAAATGAACATATCAAGGATAGACTCAAAGGGAAGACTATCCCTCATCGGTTAAGAGGAACACATCAAGGATCGACTACCGGGGAAAAGTAGGAATTACATCTATCAATTAATGGATAGCATACTGAAAAGAGAATATCCGTCATCAGTTAGGATGAACATATCAAGGATAGACTCTGAGGGGGAAAATAGGAATTATATCTATCAGTTACTGGATAGAAAACCAAAAAAGATAATATCCGTCCCCGGTTAAGATGAACATATCAAGGATAAACTCCACAAAGGGGAAGCAGGATTTACAACTACCAGTTACTGGGAAGAAGACCACAAAGAGGATAAAACCCGTCATCGGTTAGGATGAACGTATCAAGCATTAACCGTCTAGGGAATGAAATAATAGGGATTACAACTACCTTTTTACTAGGTAGAATACCAAGACGAGAATATCCGTCATCGGTTAAGATGAACATATCAAGGATAGACTTTTAGAGGAAACGTGAAAACGGACCCGCTGGGGAGAAGAGGAAGTAAATTATTATTATCGGGCATTGGGTAAGATTAAAATACTCGCAAATTGAGAAGAATATTACCAGTTACTGGGTAACAGACTCAAGAGGGATCAAAGGTATCTATCAAAGCAAGATCTAGAAATGAAGGGGCCAATCAAAGAATAAACCCAATCAGGATATAACTCAGGGGGGAGTGGTTCCATCCAGATAATCAACTCGGGAGGAAGCTTAAATGATAATCATCCCCGAGGAAATAACTCGGTGGAGAATGAGAAAGGTTAAATTTTTTCTGCTTAAAGGGTTGACGCTCTACAATTGACCGAGGACAGATTCACCAAATTTACATGGGGGAAAGGATACCACCATAGCAGAGCATTAGAAAAAATAATGAATCACAAAGTGCAATAATAATGAAATATGAAATCTATGAATGTATCTCTCTCTCTCTCTCTCTCTCTCTCTCTCTCTCTTTATATATATATATATATATATATATATATATATATATATATATAATATATATATATATATATATATATATATATATATATATATATATATATATATATATATATATATATATATATATATATATATATAGATGCTGACAAAACAATCACAAAGGATACAAATGTCAATGGTCTGAATCATCGTTACAACATTCAACCAATCTCAACGGGCTGGAGGCATCTACTGGAGAAAGAGATGTAAAGGATGAACATGAATCATCCTTCTCAAAGGCTCGACCCTGGCAGGGGAAGGAGACCAGATTTGCTGAGGATCTGCATCATCAACTTTGAGGGGAATGTTAGGTCAACACCATACGAAATGGGAGACAACCTTGCAGAGGACCAAAAACATTGCTCAAGAATCAGTGCTGACAGGGATCAGTAATGAACTTTGTTGGAGAATTGAGGGGAGTAACAAAATCTTGCGCTAATTTATGCAAACTGTTTAGAAAATGTGCCTACAAATCAAGCGAGTCAATTACAAACTCAGTTAGGGAAACCACCAAAAACTCGGCCGGAGATGCTGAATTGCCGTTTGGAAAAGATGACCAAATTAGCTGCTTGGGGAAGACCAATAATGCTTTGCATTTTAAGACTTACCTATTCTCAGACCGCTGTTGATATTCCTTAATGAAATTGACTGCTCTTAAAACGTAATTGCTTTTATTATTTTAAGAAAACATGATTTTGACTTTCAAATTCAATTTCAAAATGATAATCATCAAATTTAATTCTATTAAGCTGAATAAATAAATAAGAGTAGAAACAATTGGATAAAAAAGCTCAACTTTATTTAATAGAATGGTAGTTTGTAAATGAGAAGACTCCATAAATCTTTACAAAAGTTGAAAAATGGTAATTTCCATGGAAAAAGGCCTACATTGAATACAATGATCACTAATCCTTCTACGAACTTCAACATGCATTGTGCTCTTGGCTTCGGCTGAGAATGATGAATCATATTTGACTCACTAGCCCAAAATTGTCTTCAAAATTAAAGGTCAACCGAATGCAGTTACTTGCCATAATCCCTAATTTTTGCATAAATCTCCCGAGGTGGGGTACTCAATTTATCGGGATAAATCTTTCTGTTTTATGTCTCTAACTTTTGCCTGGATCTCCCTTTCGGGTTTTCAATCCACTGAGACGCTCATTTTTTCCTAAGCCGCCCTTTCGGGTTTTCAACTTAGGGAGTTGTTCTTTTCTTTTTAGGCGATGTATTTCTTGACTGCATCGGCGTTCGTAGGACGAGTGAACACACGAGGTCTAACATTCTTATCAAAATCTTTCTTCATTCTCTGATGGTATAACTGACCATGACACATGGAAGTCAACCTATTTTCTTCAATCAAATTCACCTGATCACACCTGTTCTGACACCATTCAGCTTCAGTCAACTTGGATTCCATCAAGACATGTATTGATGGGATATCAACCTCCACTAGGAGCACAACTTCCATACCGTAAAAAAGTAAGAAAGGGGTTTCGCCTATTGAAGTGCGGATGGATGTACGGTGCCCATGAAAAGAAAATGGGAGCATCTCGTGCCAATCCTTGTAAGTCACAACCATCTTCTAAATGATCTTCTTGATGTTCTTGTTTGCATCTTCAACAACCCCATTCATCTTAGGTCTGTAGGGAGAAGAGTTATGATGTGCGATCTTGAAGTCTTTGCAAAGAGCTTCCACCATATTCTTTTTCAAGTTTGATCCATTATCAGTAATGATCTTACTCGGCACACCATAATGGCATATAATCTGATTCTTGATAAACCTCGAAACAACTTGCTTGGTTACATTTGCATACGATTCCGCTTCAAACCACTTTGTGAGGTAATCAATAACCACCAGAATGAAATGATGTATGTTTGATGCTTTGGGCTCAATCATGTCAATCATATAAATTCCCCATGTGGAGAAGGGCCATGGAGAGGAAATGATATTCAAAAGTGTCGAAGGAACATGGATCTTATCTGCATAAATTTGACACTTATGGCATTTCTTCACAAACTTGCAACAGTTAGATTCCATTCTCAGCCAATAGTAACCTGCTCTCAACATCTTCTTAGCCATAGCATGTCCATTGGAATGACTACCAAAGGAAACTTCATGGACTTCAGTCATCAATAAGTATTCTTCGTGTCTGTCCACGCATCTGAGAAAACCATATCCAAGTTTCTCTTGTACATCACATCACCATTAAGGTAGAAATTTCCAGCTAATCTTCTCAAAGTCTTCTTATCTTTTAAAGACGCCCCAGGAGGGTACACCTGACTCTGGAGAAAACACTTAATATCAAAGTACCACGACTTTTCATCTTTGATTTCTTCAACAGCAAACACATGAGCTGGCCTATCAAGGTGCATCACAAACAAATTAGGAACTTCATTCCAGAATTTCACCACAATCATTGAAAGTGGGTTGATTCGTCTCCTATTCGCCTTTGATCTGATTCACAACCAAAGTTTAATCTCCATAGACGTTAATATATTGGATTCTGATATTAATGGCCTCTTCAAGCCTCATAATGCAAGCTTCATACTCACCCATGTTGTTCGTACACTTGAGAGTCAATCTAGCTGTAAATGGAAAATGAGTGCCTTGAGGAGTTATAATCACTACCCCAATGCCATTACCATATTAATTAACAACTCCATCAAATACCATGCCCCAACGAGAACCAGGTTTTGGCCCTTCTTTAAGCAATGGTTCATCACAATATTTTATCTTTAAGTACAAAATCTCTTCGTCAGGAAAATCATACTGTACTGGCCGGTAATCTTCAATCAGTTGGTGAGCCAAATGGTCACCCAATACACTACCTTTGGTAGCTTTTTGAGATTGGTATTCAATATCATACTCGGATAACAACATCCATAATACTCATAGTTAAAGCAGGCTTCTCAAAAATATACTTGATTGGATCCATTTTGGATATCAACCCAGTGGTATGATTCAACATATATTGACCTTGACGCTTAGCAGCCCAAGCCAATGTGCAGCAAGTCTTTTCAAGCATAGAATATCGGGTCTCACAGTCGGTGAACTTCTTACTGAGGTAGTAAATTACAATTCTTTCTTTCCAGATTCATCTTGCTGGCCTAAAACACAACCCATACTTCCTTCAAGCACAATTAAATACATGATCAAAGGTCTTCCTTCAACTGGCGGAGATAGAATCGGAGGCTCAAGCAGATATTCCTTGATATTGTCGAAAGCTTTCTGGCAATCCTCGGACCAATCACAAGATTGATCTTTTCTAAGAAGCTTAAATATAGGCGTGCACGTGGCAGTCATATGCAAAATGAATCTTGAGATATAATTCAAGCGGTCGAGAAAACCTCTGACTTGTTTCTGAGTTTTGGGCGCAAACATCTCTTGTATTGCTTTGACCTTGGCAGGATCAACTTCAATACCCTTCTCGCTGACAATAAAGCCCAATAATTTACCAGAAAGAACACCAAAAGTACATTTATTGGGATTCAAGCAGAGTTTGTACTTCCTCAAACGCTGGAATAGATTCAACAAATGCTCAACATGTCCTTCTTCAACACTCGATTTGGCAATCATATCATCAACATAGACTTCGATCTCTTTATGCATCATATCATGAAAAAGAGTAGTCATTACTCTCTGGTATGTCGCACCAACATTATTTAAACCGAAAGGCATCACTCTATAACAGAATGTTCCCTAGGGTGTAATGAATATGGTCTTCTCCATATCCTCGGCTTCCATCCATAGTTGATTATAACTGGAAAATCCATCCATAAACGAAAAGACTTTGAATTTAGTGGTATTGTCTACCAACATGTCAATGTGTGTGTTAGGGACCAATTAGTGCTACTTTTTATATCATTTTATTGGTCCCTTTTACCAAGTTTGATGTAATTACACACTTTTATTCTCACTATTTTGTATAATTGCAATTAGGTTTAATTTATGTTGTTTTGAATAGTTATTTCACATATTTGTTAGTTTTGTAGAATTTGTGGATAAGAAAGCTTTGGAATGCATAATTAATGTAGAAGAAATGTTGAATGCAAGTTGGAGGCCTATTTTTGAAGATAAACAATTTGAAGAATCTTTGGATGAAGCTTGCAAAGCAAGGAAGCTGAGGTAGCTTCAGTTCGTGCCGCGAACTCCCTTCACGCCGCGAGGCTTGCGAATCCAGCAAGCTGCTTTGGACAAGTGTGCTGTTTTCAAGGCCAACTGTGTTTTGCCATTTTTGTATATATCTTAGGGGTGCTTTTCAACTTTAGATGAAAATGATCATTTTTAGGAAATGTCAACCCTTTTAGAAAATCATAATGGAAATTGTTCATACATTATTATTCAAACATTCATTGATGGTTGGGATATTCTTTGTAAGAGAGAAAAAAACAGAGTTTGCTTCCATTACATTTTGCTTTCCAAAATGATGATGAGGATCTAAACCCCATTTTGTCAAGATTGGAGGTATTAGCTATTCTCATTTGTTTATGTATTTCATTTGATTCATATATATGATAAAAGATTGTTGATGTATTGATTATTATTTTTGCCCTAAGATGAAAATCAGATTTAAGTAGTTGTTGAAAGAGATTATTTAAGTCTTGACATAAAATACATTTTCAAGTAGTGAATAAGTTGTAGAGATAGATTTATTCACTACTCTTCTTTTGTATCAACCATTAAAGATTGCTGTATTGATAGTTAGGTGGAGAGATCATCTAAGGATCAATATAGTGATTATCACAATATCATTTAGACGTAAATGACATTGAGAGGATACTTGAACATCATCAATAATCTTAAATCAATATAGTTATCATAAGGAATCATTAGCACTTGGAATAGTGAACTCCAATCTTGCCAAGCTTTTACATTTGATTAAAACCATTTTATTATTTTAGTGACATTTTACTCAAAAGATAACCTTCCAAACAAACTAACTTTGTTACTTTCTAAACTTATAACAATTTGGATTATAGAATGGCGGTAATAACAACCAATCTCTGTGGATACGATATTAAAAATATTTGCCGAAGATATACTTTTCGACAAATTGGCGCCGTTGTCTGGGATTGGTGTTCGATATTACAAGCATTGCAATAGTTCATTGTTTTAAGTTTTGTTACTTTTATTACTGTCCCTCTAGTGTTTCACTTGGTTTGTTAGTTTTGTAGATTCTAGTGCATGCGAGGAAAAGCTACCGAGGAGCAATTTCAATTCGATCCCGAAATTGAAAGAACACTTAGGAAGCTCAATAGAAAAACACGAAGAAGAAGGAAACTAGCCGAAGAGAGGAACCGGAGAGAAGAGGCATCTACTTCCGCACTTGTTCAAATCGAAGAAGTGGTTGTAGAGGCTTGTGAAGGAAACATGGCGGATGACAATCTTACCGAAATGTCCGCTAATAGTCCAAGGAGGAATGCTCAATTTTCCCGTGGAGGAAGAAATACGGAGATGAAGACCGGAATCCTCCAACTTCTCTATGGAAATCCATTCACCGGAATGGACCATGATGATCCGTATACCCATCTCATCAAATTCTATGAGATTGGGGGTTCTACGGGAATTGATGAAACGGGTGAAGAGGCATTATTCAAAAGGATGTTCCCACACTCCTTAGTAGGAAAGGCAAAGGAGTGGTACCTTGATCAAGCTCCAAGAGTGATGACGGATTGGAATTTGTTAGAAGAAAAGTTCTTAGAAAGATATTTCCCTCAATCCCGATTCATGGAAGCCAAAATGGCTATTGCGGTATTCACTCAAGGAAGCAACGAGTCTCTAAATGAGGCTTGGGAAAGATTCAAGTCAATGTTGAGAAAATGCAAGGGTCATGGTTTTGATGAGCTCACTCAAATCCATATTTTTCTAAATGGGCTCCAATCAACTCACAAGACACTTTTGGTTGCTACCGCGGGTGGCTCTCTTATGTCAAAGAATGCGAAAGAAGCTAAAGTCATTATTGACCAAATGACACTCAATGATCGCCAAAGTCAACATGACCGTAGCCCTTCACAACGTAAACCGGTAGTTCTTGAGTTAAATACCAATGATGCCATTCTTGATCAAAACAAGCTACTCTCTCAACAAGTGGAGTTGCTCACTCAACAAATGGCCAAACTTCCACAGCAAATGAAGGAAATTCAAGGGTCTCAAGTTCGACATCAAGTATCATGTTGCGAATTATGTCAAGGAGATCATCCTACTAGTTTTTGTCCTCCACTAGAAGAAGTGAGTTATGTGAACAACCAACATCAAGGCTATCAAAGACAACCTCCTAACAATCAAGGTTATCAACCAAGAAACAATCAAGGCTATCAACCATCAAGGTTCAACAATCAAAATTTTCAGCAACAAAGTCCCTATCAACACCCAAACTCTCAAGGCCAACAATCGCAAGGAGGGAATTCCAAGCTAGAGGACACTCTTCAACAATTTATGCAAGCTTCCATGGCAAATCAGAAGAGTAATGAAGCTGCAATTAAGAATTTGGAAAATCAAGTAGGCCAACTTGCGAAGCAACTGTCGGAACAAAACGCATGATCTTCCTTTTCCGCTAACACTCAAACCAATCCAAAAGAGCATTGTAAAGCAATTGTCATGAGGAGTGGTAAAGAGTTGACAAGTGGAAAAAGTGAGGAAATTACAGTAGAGAATGATATGGATGGGGTGCGGTAAAAACAGGATATGGTTGGTGGAAGGGAGAAAGTGGCTGGAACTCTTAAGTTCGCGCCGCGATCCCCCTTCGCACCCCGAAAAGAGCAGGAACTGACAACAGAGAAGCAGACTGAGTTGCAGGTGAAAAAGGATGATGAATCAAGAAAGAAGAAGAAAGGAGATAAAGGTGTGAGCGTCATTCCTACCCAACATCTACCTTATCCGCATGCTCCATTGAGGAAGGACAATGCTAGGCATTATGCACGGTTCATGGACATATTCAAACAACTTCAAATCAATATTCCATTTGCCGATGCATTAGAGCAAATGCCACGGTACGCAAAGTTTATGAAGGATATTCTTACAAAGAAAATGAGACACGTGGAAGACGAAACCATCTTGCTTGATGCACGTTGTAGTGCCATCATTCAAAAGACTCTCCCAAGGAAGGAATCTGATCCGGGCCGAGTCGTTTTACTGGTGACCATTGGAAGCACATACATTGGTAATGGTTTGATTGACTTGGGATCTAGCATCAATCTAATCCCCCTATCCATTGTCAAAATATTGGGAAATGTTGAGATCAAATCGACAAGGATGCCTTTACAACTAGCCGACAAATCTACCACTTCACCATATGGAATTGCTCAAGACATGTTAGTGAAAGTGGACAAATTCTTGTTTCCGGTAGATTTCGTGATAGTAGAGATGGATGAAGATCGTGATGTACCTCTAATTCTTGGAAGACCATTCATGAAAACAGCCCGGATGATGATTGACATTGATGATGGACTAATGAAGGTGAGAGTGCAAGACGAAGAGGTGACTTTTAATCTTTTTGAAGCCATGAAGCATCCAAATGACAAGCATGCTTCTTTCCGAATCGATGCAATATAAGAGGAAGTAGTGGAGGTCGCAAACCAAGTTCATATTTCTAATCCTCTAGAAAGATCTCTTATCGGAGCCTACAATGTGTTGACCGAAAATGAAGAAAAACAGATAGAAGCAATGTTGCATGAGTTAGAGTCTTGTGGTGAGCTTACTTATCAAGAAGAAACAAAGGAAGACTTGGATGCGACGAAGAAAACGGAAGAACCAAAATTAGAGCTGAAAATGCTACCTTCACACCTGAAGTATGTGTTCCTTGGTGACGAGTGTACAAAACCGGTGATTATAAGCAACACCTTGTCGCCAAAAGAGGAATACAAATTGATACAAGTGCTGCAAAAGAATGAAGGTGCAATAGGGTGGGTGTTATCCGACTTGAAGGTTATTAGTCCGGCCTATTGTATGCATAAGATCATGATGGAAGACAATTTCAAACCCGTTGCACAACCTCAAAGGCGTCTAAATCCATCGATGAAAGAAGTAGTTCGGAAAAAAGTTGTCAAACTCTTGGAAGCTGGAATGATTTATCCTATATCCGATAGTGCATGGGTTAGTCCGGTGCAAGTAGTTCCCAAGAAAAGTGGCATGACGGTTATCAAAAATGATAAAAATGAGTTGATTCCGACAAGAACGGTAACCGGGTGGAGGATGTGTATTGACTATAGAAGGTTAAACCAAGCTATAAGAAAAGATCACTTCCCACTACCTTTCATGGATCAAATGTTGGAAAGGTTAGCCCGCAAAAATTTCTATTGTTTCTTGGACGGGTATTCAGGGTACAACCAAATTTGGGTTAATCCGGCGGATCATGAGAAGACAGCTTTTACATGTCCTTTTGGCATCTTTGCTTACCAAAGAATGCCTTTTGGGTTATGTAATGCACCGGCCACATATCAACGGTGTACGCAAGCTATATTCTCGGACTTAATAGAAGAATGCATTGAGGTGTTCATGGATGATTTCTCCGTGTATGGATCATCTTTTGATTTGTGCTTAAAACATCTTGATGTGGTTTTGAGAAGATGCGTGGAGACCAACTTAGTGCTCAATTGGGAAAAATGCAACTTTATGGTCACCGAAAGTGTTGTACTCGGTCATAAGATCTCCTCCGAAGGATTAGAGGTTGACAAAGCTAAGGTGGAAGTCATTGAGAAATTACCACCTCCAACAAATATAAAAGGAATAAGGAGCTTTCTCGGACATGCCGGTTTCTACCGGAGATTCATCAAAGATTTTTCAAAGATAGCAAAGCCATTGAGTAACTTGCTCAACAAAGGTACGCATTTTCTTTTCGATGAGTCATGTCTCAAAGCTTTCCTTGATTTAAAAGAAAAGTTAGTCACCGCACCCATAATGGTGGCACCAAATTGGAAACTTGATTTTGAACTTATGTGTGACGCAAGCGATTATACGGTTGGTGCGGTGTTGGGTCAAAGAAGACATAAAGTTTTTCATGCTATCCACTATGCTAGTAAAATGTTAAATGAGGCACAAGTCAATTATGCGAGAATTGAAAAAGAGTTACTAGCTATAGTGTACGCATTGGAGAAGTTTAGAGCTTACTTGATAGGGTCAAAAGTTGTAGTCTACACTGACCACTCGGTGATTAAATATTTGCTAACCAAGCCAGATCCCAAACAAAGACCGATTCGTTGGATTCTCTTACTGCAAGAGTTTGATTTGGAAATCCAGGATAAAAAAGGTTCCGAAAACTTAGTGGCGAATCATTTGTCTCGTTTGGTCAATGTGGACATTACAAACAAAGAAGAGGAAGTAAGAGAAGAATATCCGGATGAAGAGCTGTATGCGATTCAAGTGAGGCCTTGGTTTGCCGACTTTGCAAATTACAAGGCAACTGGTTTAACTCCGGAAGACCTCACATGCAATCAAAGAAGGAAAATCTTGGCGGATGCAAAATATTATGTTTGGGATGATCCTTATCTGTTTAAAGTGGGTGTAGACAATATTTTGAGAAGGTGTGTAACAAGTGAGGAGTCAAGAGACATCCTTTGGCATTGTCAAAACTCTCCGTATGGAGGTCACTATAGCGGTTTGAGAACAACCACTAAAGTGCTCCAATCGGGCTTTTATTGGCCATCTTTATTTAAAGATGCACATGAACATGCGAAGAATTGTGATACATGCTAACGGAGTGAAGGAATAGGAAAACGGGACGAAATGCCTCTAACCAACATGCTAGAAGTAGAAGTTTTTGATTGTTGGGGTATTGATTTCGTTGGCCCATTCCCCTTTTCTTTCTAAAATGAGTACATACTAGTGGTTGTTGACTATGTTTCGAAGTGGGTGGAAGCAATTGCTTCACCTAAGGCCGATGCCAAAACAGTGATAATTTTTTTAAAGAAAAACATATTTTCACGTTTTGGTGTGCCTAGGGTGTTGATAAGTGATGGAGGATCACACTTTTGCAATACACCTCTAGAAAAAGTTTTGCAACATTATGGTGTAAAGCACAAGGTGACCACTCCCTACCACCCACATGCGAATGGTCAGACGGAGGTTTCAAACCGGGAAGTCAAGAAGATCCTTGAGAAAACAATCTCGAATTCAAGAAAAGATTCGTCTTTAAAACTGGATGAAGCATTGTGGGCGTATCGTACCGCCTACAAAGCACCTATTGGGCTAACTCCGTTTTAAATGGTGTATGGGAAGACTTGTCATCTTCAAGTAGAAATGGAGCATATGGCATTATGGGCTCTCAAATTCTTGAACTTCAACTCCACTTTAGCTGGAGAAAGAAGAAAAGGACAACTCCATGAATTGGAGGAATCACAGAACAACGCTTACCATTCGAATAAACTTTACAAGGAAAACGTAAAGGCATACCATGATGGAAAGGTCCGTCATAAGGAGTGTCATGTTGGACAAATGGTATTGCTTTTCAACTCAAGGTTGAATTTATACCATGGTAAGCTGAAGTCAAAGTGGTCAGGACCGTTTGTTGTCAAAGAGGTGCGCAACTATGCGGCCATTGTGATCGAGGATCCAAAGTCACAAGAGAGATGGACCGTAAATGGTCAAATACTCAAAGTCTATCATAATGGCGATGTAAATCGGGATGTGTGTGTCATTTCTCTATCCGAACCGGGCTAATCATTGAACCGTCGAGCTCTAAACGACTTTAAACAAAGCGCTTGTTGGGAGGCAACCCAATGTTGTAAGTCTGCATTTTAAATTTTCTCAATTCTGCTGTGTTAAAATTCTGCTGTGTTAATATTCTGCTGTGTTAAATTCTGTGAAATTTGGGTCCTGTCCACTGCCGTTCGCCCCGCGACCATCTTTCGCCCAACGAACTGAATGCAAAGATTCAGTTCGCGTCGCGAACAAGGTTCGCCCCGCGAACGGTGCATGGCAGAACCACTTAAGTTCTGTTAGGTTATTTTCAAAGTCACTCTTTTATTTTCAAAGCAGAAACCCTTTTTCACTCCCACTCACAAAAACTTTCCAAAACTAAAAAACTTCCATCTCCATCTCCCAAATCCTCAGTTGTTAGCTAATATTCAAGTGCACTTCAAAAAGGTATCTTGTTCTTTTCATGTTCTCTTCTCCATTCCTTTCGGGTGCTCATTTAGGTAAGGTTAGGGTTTTGTAAAAGTTGGAACTTGACACTTGAAATAACCTTGCATGTCTAATATGGGTTCAGATTAGGATTAGGATAGAGATTATGGTTAGGACTGTTGGAAGTAATAAACTTAAAATATTTGGCACCCTAGAAGGTTCCTGGAGATTTCCTGGTTCGCAGGGTTCGCGTCGTGAATTGGGAAATTCCAGTGCCATGTTTTATGTTGTTGATTGATAACTCTCTTCATGTTTTGTTTTGTGGTTGTTCTGATGTTTATCGCAGATGTCTAAGAGAACCAAAACCACGGCTTCCGCTCATCCTCGTTCATTAAGACGGTTCATAAGTGACGAACACGAAGAACGATTTGAAAACTTAATCAAGAGAACTATCCAACCGGAAAGGTTCATTTGTTTATCACCGGGTGGGACTTTTCGGAATGTGGTTTCAAATTTTGAGAGAAGAAGGTGGACCAAACTTTGTGAACCAGAGGCGGCAATCAATTATGATATTGTACGGGAGTTCTATGCAAACACCATGCATATTGAAGAAGGAGTAGCTTTCAACTACCAAATAAGGGTAAGAGGCAGGATTATATCTTTTGGCAGAGATGCAATTAACTCATATCTTGGTAATCCTCTAACCTTGGGAGAGAATGAGCGGTGCAAGTACCGTACCCAGGAATTGGCTAATGTTTGGGATCTTCCAGTAGTGAGTGCTACCTTGTGCCTTAAAGGAAAGACATTTGACCTAAATGATCAAGGACATCCAAAGTCATGGAAAAGAGAAAATCTAAATTTGGAAGCAAGGGCATTTCTGGTGCTGCCGTTGAACAATATCCGGCCAAGGAACCACAACACCATGATCCCTTTGGATGTAGGGTGTTTGCTGTACTACATCATGATCGACAAATTTGTGGATGTAGCATCAATCATAGCGGGAGAAATTCGGAAGATGGCTATAAGCGGAACAAAATTTGGTGGTAAAGCAGGCGTGCTTGCATACCCCGGGTTGATCATGGGACTTTGCCAACGGGGGAATGTTGCCATTCCTGATGAAGTAGACTTCTCTATCACTAGTGTGATTAACGATGCTTATCTGAATAGGTTCTGCCAAAGCCAAATGGATAGAACCGAAAGAGCTGGGACTTCGTCATCCAGACCACAACCCCGCACTACTCCAGTCTTCGACCAGATGGCGTTTGCCAATTATTGCTGTGAGAGCTTTGAGGCCTCTAGGAGGTATCAATATTTATCTTTGATGCTATGCAGCAACAATTCCAGAACACGTTCCTTGCACCCGAAGCCCGCACATTTCCTTCTCAGGCGGAATATGTTGCTTATGCTAATTGGCCTGAGGGTAGGCCAGCTTTTATAGGGGGTGCAGGAAGTGGAGCAAACCATAATGAGGAGATGGAGGATGTCCTTGGATCTGT
The DNA here is from genome assembly GCF_024323335.1 of Lathyrus oleraceus. Lineage (NCBI taxonomy): Eukaryota > Viridiplantae > Streptophyta > Magnoliopsida > Fabales > Fabaceae > Lathyrus > Lathyrus oleraceus. Next base: position 324,669,713 of record NC_066585.1, on the reverse strand, counting down.
TGGTGGTGGCCAAGAGGAGGAAGATTGAGGAGTTGGTGAATTTGAGGAGTTTGTTTTATTTTGAGTTTTCTTTGTATTATTTTGCTTTTGAAAATTTTTGATGTACCTTTGATGTCACCAAAACTTTGGTTTGTTAGTTGTTTTGATAATTGCATGAATACTCTTTGAGATTTAAGTTTGTTTTTTGTTTAATTGTTCTTACTCTTAAGTCAAGCTTAAAATAACCAAGAAATGTTCGCAAAGAGAGAAGCATAGGATACTTCGAGTGGTAATGATAAGAATTAGTGTCGGCATTTTTAGGTACACTTTATCGCTTTCTAGACTTAACATGAGTAGTTTGATAATGTGTGCGAATTCCATATCATAAACTCATTGAAATATATGTCATTTTTTAATCAAAATAGGACTTAACCAATTGTGAGGAAGCTTTCCATTGTACACTAAAATGCAGAAAACCAAGCATTATTTCAACTCATTCTTATCATGCTAAATCATGCATCAATCTATTTTTGTGTGAAAATTTTGAAAATGATAGAGGCATTGTTTGTTGAGAAAAACCACTTGACCAAAAAGTTTGAATCAAATAACCTTGTGAGGAGTAATCCTTAGTTAAACCCCTTTGAGCTTATTTTAGGATTCATTTGATTGATCATTGTAAAATCAATTGAAAATTTTGGAATAAATGAATCCTAATTTCTTTCGTATCAATTGAACCCTCAAACCGAGTTGTTTGCAAATTTTGCCTTCTGCTTATGTCTAAGTAGGGAGCATTATTGAATAAATTTGGTTTTGGAATCTAAAGTTGGGGAGAGTAAAGTAAAAAGATGTGATTAGAAACTTGGAAAAGTGAGTTTTTATGAAAGGGTGAAAATTTGAAAAGAAAAAAGAAAAAAGAATCACCCTTGAAACCATAGAGCAACGAAAATGAAAAGAAATAAAAAAAAAAGCAAAGAAAATGCTCATGGTTGTGTGGATGTGAAAAGAAAAAGAAAAGAAAAAGATAGGGATCAAAGAAATGGAAATTGTGTTTGGGAATGCTCCCTTAGGATAGGCAACTTTGTTGAATTCTCTTAATCATATCCTTTCTTGTAACCTAAGCCACATTACAACCTTTGAAAGACCTCTTGATTCTCATTTTTCACATGATATGATATTTGTTATGATAACCACATGATTTGAGTTGTTGTTGATTTAATTGCTTGGATGAGTGAAAGTAACCCTTCATGTTATTCATCAGTATTATGATGTGTGTGTAAGTTTGATTCAATTTTGACATATATGGCTTTGAATTCCTTGGAATGATTTTTTGCACTCAACCATTTCTCTTATTCATGTTTTGTCTAGAATTGAGATAGGTGGATTGAGAAAGTGCCAAACACTTTTGAACCATTTGAATATCCTTGGTAAATCCTTGTTTCAATCTTTTGTGTCATTGCTTTGGTTGTGATGGTGGAAACTTTTGTTTAGGGACAAACAAAATGCTAAGTTGGGGAGAGTTGTTAGGGACCAATTAGTACTACTTTTTATATTATTTTATTGGTCCCTTTTACCAAGTTTGATGTAATTACACACTTTTATTCTCACTATTTTGTATAATTGCAATTAGGTTTAATTTATGTTGTTTTGAATAGTTCTTCACATATTTGTTAGTTTTGTAGAATTTGTGGATAAGAGAGCCTTGAAATGCATAATTATAATGTATAAGAAATGTTGAATGCAAGTTGGAGGCCTATTTTTGAAGATAAACAATTTGAAGAATCTTTGGATGAAGCTTGCAAAGCAAGGAAGCTGAGGTAGCTTCAGTTCGCGCCGCGAAGCTTGCGAATCCAGCAAGCTGCTTTGGTCAAGTGTGTTGTTTTCAAGGCCAACTGTTTTTTGACATTTTTGTGTATATCTTAGGGGGGCTTTTCAGCTTTAGATGAAAATGATCATTTTTAGGAAATGTCAACGCTTTTAGAAAATCAGAATCGAAAAAAACAGAGTTTGCTTCCATTACATTTTGCCTTTTAGGAAATGTCATACATTATTATTCACACATGCATTGATGGTTGGGATATTCTCTGTAAGAGAGAAAAAAACAGAGTTTGCTTCCATTACATTTTGCGTTTAAAAATGATGATGAGGAGCTAAACCCCATTTTCTCAAGATTGGAGGTAGTAGCTATTCTCATTTGTTTATGTATTTCATTTGATTCATATATATGATAAAAGATTGTTGATGTATTGAATATTATTTTTGCCCTAAGTTGAAAATCAGATTTAAGTAGTTGTTGGAAGAGATTATTTAAGTCTTGACATAACATAGATTTTCAAGTAGTGAATAAGTTGTAGAGATAGATTTATTCACTACTCTTCTTTGGTATCAACCATTAAAGATTGCTATATTGATAGTTAGATGGAGAGATCATCTAAGGATCGATATAGTGATTATCATAATATCATTTAGACATAAATGACATTGAGAGGTTACTTGAATATCATCAATAATCTTAAATCTATATAGTTATCATAAGGAATTATTAGCACTTGGAATAGTGAACTCCAATCTTGCCAAGCTTTTAAATTTGATTAAAACCATTTTATTGTTTTAGTGACATTTTACTCAAAAGATAACTTTCCAAACAAAACAAATTTGTTACTTTCTAAACTTATAACAATTTGGATTATAGAACGGCGGTAATATCAACCAATCTCTATGGATACGATATAAAAATATTTGCCGAAGATATACATTTCAACAAATTGGCGCCGTTGCCGGGGATAGGTGTTCGATATTACAAGCATTGCAATACTTCATTGTTTTAAGTTTTATTACTTTTATTACTATCCCTCTTGTGTTTCACTTGGTTTGTTAGTTTTGTAGATTCTAGTGCATGCGAGGAAAAGCTACCGAGGAGCAATTTCAATTCGATCCCGAAATTGAAAGAACACTTAGGAAGCTCAATAGCAAAACACGAAGAAGAAGGAAACTAGCCGAAGAGACGAACCGGAGAGAAGAAGCATCTACTTTTGCACTTGTTCAAATCGAAGAAGTGGTTGTAGAGGCTTGTGAAGGAAACATGGCGGATGACACTCGTACCGAAATGTCCGCTAATAGTCCAAGAAGGAATGCTCAATTTGCCCGTGGAGGAAGAAATACGGAGATGAAGACCGGAATCCTCCAACATCTCTATGCAAATCCATTCACCAGAATGGACCATGTAGATCCGTATACCCATCTCATCAAATTCTATGAGATTGCGGGTTCTACGGGAATTGATGAAACGGGTGAAGAGGCATTATTCAAAAGGATGTTCCCACACTCCTTAGTGGGAATGGCAAAGGAGTGGTACCTTGATCAAGCACCAAGAGTGATGACAGATTGGAATTTGTTAATAGAAAAGTTCTTAGAAAGATATTTCCCTCAATCCCGATTCATGGAAGCCAAAACGGCTATTGCGATATTCACTCAAGGAAGCAACGAGTCCCTAAATGAGGCTTGGGAAAGATTCAAGTCAATGTTGAGAAAATGTAGGGGTCATGCTTTTGATGAGCTCACTCAAATCCATATTTTTCTAAATGGGCTCCAATCAACTCACAAGACACTTTTAGATGCTACCACGGGTGGCTCTCTTATGTCAAAGAATGCGGAAGAAGCTAAAGTCATTATTGACCGGATGGCACTCAATGATCGCCAAAGTCAACATGACTGAGGAAATAACTCGCTGGAGAATGAGAAAGGTTAAATTTTTTCTGCTTAAAGGGTTGACGCTCTACAATTGAAGGAGGACAGATTCACCAAACTTACGTGGGGGAAAGGATACCACCATCGCAGAGCATTAGAAAAAATAATGAATCACAAAGTGCAATAATAATGAAATAGTGAAATCTATGAATGTATCTCTCTCTCTCTCTCTCTCTCTCTCTCTCTATATATATATATAATATATATAATATATATATATATATATATATATATATATATATATATATATAATATATATATATATATATATATATATATGATGTTGATTATGCTGACAAAACAATCACAAAGGATACAAATGTCAATGGTCTAAATCATCGTTACAACACTCAACCAATCTCAACAGGATGGAGGCATCTACTGGAGAAAGAGATGTAAAGGATGAACATGAATCATCCTTCTCAAAGGCTCGACCATGGCAGGCGAAAGAGACCAGATTTGCTGAGGATCTACATCATCAACTCTGAGGGGAATTTTAGGTCAACACTATACAAAATGGGAGACAACCTTGCAGAGAACCAAAAACATTGCTCAAGAATCAGTGCTGACAGGGATCAGTAATGAACTTTGTTGGAGAATAGAGGGGAGTAACAAAATCTTGCGCTAGATCTATGCAAACTGTTTAGAAAATGTGCCTACAAATCAAGCGAGGCAATTACAAACTCAGTTAGGGAAACCACCAAAAACTCGGCCGGAGATGCTGAATTGTCGTTTGGAAAAGATGACCAAATTAACTGCTTGGGGAAGACCAATAATGCTTTGCATTTTAAGCCTTACCTGTTCTCAGACCGCTGTTGATATTCCTTAATGAAATTGACTGCTCTTAAAATGTAATTGCTTTTATTATTTTAAGAAAACATGATTTTGACTTTCAAATTCAATTTCAAAATGATCATCATCAAATTTAATTCTATTTAGCTGAATAAATAAATAAGAGTAGAAACAATTGGATAAAAAAGCTCAACTTTATTTAATAGAATGGTAGTTTGTAAATGAGAAGACTCCATAAATCTTTACAAAAGTAGAAAAATGGTAATTTCCATGGAAAAAGGGCTACATTGAATACAATGATCACTAATCCTTCTACCAACTTCAACATCCACTGTGCTCTTGGCTTCGCCTGAGAATGATGAATCACAATTGACTCACTTGCCCAAAATTGTCTTCAAAATTGAAGGTCAACCGAATGTTGTTACTTGCCATAATCCCTAATTTTTGCATAAATCTCCCCAAGGTGGGGTACTCAATATATCGGGATAAATCTTTCTGTTTTATGTCTCTAACTTTTGCCTGGATCTCCCTTTCGGGTTTTCAATCCATTGAGACGCTGATTTTTTCCTAAGCCGCCCTTTCGGGTTTTCAACTTAGGGAGTTGTTCTTTTCTTTTTAGGCGATGTATTTCTTGACTGAATCGGCATTTGCAGGACGAGTGAACTCTTCACCATCGATAGTTGTAAGAATCAAATAACTACTTGAAAAGGCTCTCTTAACAACATATGGGCCTTCATAATTAGGAGTCCATTTTCCCCTAGAATCTAGCTTGAAAGATAGAATCTTCTTGATCACAAGGCCACCTTCTCAGAACACACGAGGTCTAACCTTCTTATCAAAATCTTTCTTCATTCTCTGATGGTATAACTGACCATGACACATGGAAGTCAACCTCTTTTCTTCAATCAAATTCAGCTGATCATACATGGTCTGACACCATTCAGCTTCAGTCAACTTGGATTCCATCAAGACACGTAGTGATGGGATCTCAACCTCCACTAGGAGCACAACTTCCATACCATAAAAAAGTAAGAAAGGGGTTTCCCCTATTGAAGTGCGAATGGATGTACGGTTCCCATGAAAAGAAAATGGGAGCATCTCGTGCCAATCCTTGTAAGTCACAACCATTTTCTAAATGATCTTCTTGATGTTCTTGTTTGCATCTTCAACAACCCCATTCATCTTAGTTCTGTAGGGAGAAGAGTTATGATGTGCGATCTTGAAGTCTTTGCAAAGAGCTTCCACCTAATTAGTTTTCAAGTTTAATCAATTATCAGTAATGATCTTACTCGGAACACCATAATGGCATATAATCTGATTCTGGATAAACCTCGAAACAACTTGCTTGGTTACATTTGCATACGATGCCGCTTCAAACCACTTTGTGAGGTAATCATTAACCACCAGAATGAAACGATGTTTGTTCGATGCTTTGGGCTCAATCATGTCAATCATATCAATTCCCCATGTGGAGAAGGCCCATCGAGAGGAAATGACATTCAAAAGTGTCGAAGGAACATGGATCTTATCTGCATAAATTTGACACTTATGGCATTTCTTCACAAACTTCCAACAGTTAAATTCCATTGTCAGCCAATAGTAACCTGCTCTCAACATCTTCTTAGCCATAGCATGTCCATTGGAATGACTACCAAAGGAAACTTCATGGACTTCAGTCATCAATAAGCCTGCTTCGTGTCTATCCACGCATCTGAGAAAACCATATCCAAGTTTCTCTTGTACATCATATCACCATTAAGGTAGAAATTTCCAGCTAATCTTCTCAAAGTCTTCTTATCTTTTAAAGATGCCCCAGGAGGGTACACCTGACTCTGGAGAAAACACATAATATCAAAGTACCACGACTTTTCATCTTTGATTTCTTCAACAGTAAACACATGAGCTGGCCTATCAAGGTGCATCACAATCAAATTAGGAACTTCATTCCAGAATTTCACCATAATCATTGAAGCCAACGTTGCAAGAGCATCTTCCATCCGTTTTTTATCTCGAGGGATATGATGAAACTCAACCTTTGCAAAGAAGGTTGAAATCCTCCTCGCGTAGTCTCTATATGGTATATAACTGGGCTGATTCGTCTCCTATTCACCTTTGATCTGATTCACAACCAAAGTTGAATCTCCATAGACGTTAATATATTTGATTCTGATATTAATGGCCTTTTCAAGCCCCATAATGCAAGCTTCATACTCACCCATGTTGTTCGTACACTTGAAAGTCAATCTAGCTGTAAATGGAAAATGAGTGGCTTGAGGAGTTATAATCACTACCCCAATGCCATTACCATTTTGATTAACAACTCCATCAAATACCATTACCTAACGAGAACCAGGTTCTGGCCTTTCTTTAAGCAATGGTTCATCACAATATTTTATCTTTAAGTACAAAATCTCTTCGTCAGGAAAATCATATTGCACTGGCTGGTAATCTTCAATCAGTTGGTGAGCCAAATGGTCACCCAATACACTACCTTTGGTAGCTTTTTGAGATTGGTATTGAATATCATACTCGGATAACAACATCTGTATTACTCATAGTTAAAGCAGGCTTCTCAAAAATATACTTGATTGGATCCATTTTGGATATCAACCCAGTGGTGTGATTCAACATATATTGACGTTGACGCTTAGCAGCCCAAGACAATGCGCAGCAAGTCTTTTTAAGCATAGAATATCGGGTCTCACAGTCGGTGAACTTCTTACTGAGGTAGTAAATTACAATTCTTTCTTTCCAGATTCATCTTGCTGGCCTAGAACACAACCCATACTTCCTTCAATCACTATTAAATACATGATCAAAGGTCTTCCTTCAACAGGCAGAGATAGAATCGAAGGCTCAAGCAGATATTCCTTGATATTGTCGAAAGCTTTCTAGAAATCCTCGGTCCAATCACAAGAATGATCTTTTCGAAGAAGCTTAAATATAGGCGTGCACGTGGAAGTCATATGCAAAATGAAGCTTGAGATATAACTCAAGCGGTCGAGAAGACCTCTGACTTGTTTCTGAGTTTTGGGCGCAAACATCTCTTGTATTGCTTTGACCTTGGCAGAATCAACTTCAATACCTTTCTCGCTGACAATAAAGCCCAATAATTTACCAGAAAGAATACCAAAATTACATTTATTTGGATTCAAGCGGAGTTTGTACTTCCTCAAACGCTGGAATAGACTCAACAAATGCTCAACATGTCCTTCTTCAACACTCGATTTGGCAATCATATCATCAACATAGACATCGATCTCTTTATGCATTATATCATGAAAAAGAGTAGTCATTACTCTCTGGTATGTCGCACAAACATTATTTAAACCGAAAGGCATCACTCTATAACAGAATGTTCCCTAGGGTGTAATGAATATGGTCTTCTCCATATCCTCGGGTTCCATCCATATTTGATTATAACTGGAAAATCCATCCATAAATGAAAAGACTTTGAATTTAGTTGTATTGTCTACCAACATGTCAATGTGAGGCAGAGGGAAATCATCTTCCAGACTAGCTTTCTTCAAATCTCTAAAATCGATGCACATACAGACTTTTTTCGTCCTTCTTCGGAACATGCACAATATTGGCCACTCATTATGGATACTCAGCAGTAACAAGGAAATCGGCATCAATCTGCTTTTGTACTTCTTCTTTGATTTTTACTGCTATATTAGGATGAGTCCTTCTCAACTTCTGCATGATTGGAGGGCATTCCGGCTTCAACGACAATCTATGCTCCACAATCTCAGAATCCAAAACCGGAATGTCTTGATAAGACCAAGCAAAAACACATTTGAATACTCTCATAGAAGACCAATCGATCCCTTCTTAACCTCTGACACAATTGAGATCCAATCTTGACCTCCTTCACATCATCTTCGGAACCCAAGTTGACTAGCTCAATCTGCTTTTCGAATGGCTGATTAGCTTTTTCCTCATGCTCAAGTAGACGAGATAATTCATCAGTTACTTCTTCGTCAGTCTCTTCCTCAGCCTCAAACACAGGGAAATCAAAGTTTAAAGAGGGAGTAGGATCATTGTATTCAATGGGTTTAGGAACTAACCTGCATAATGATTGATATTTTGATTTTAGAGAAGTGAATGGTGACAAAATATTATGCAGATGGACAATTATTATTTATTTATTTATTTATGTTTTATGTGATTACCATTTTCAGAAAAGCAAAAAGTAAAAATAAAACATCATAGATGTGGATGAATAGAATTGCATTTTATTGATGATAATTTGAAAAATGCCCAACAATGCTCACTTCTCCATTAGGCATAGGAGAAGGATTTTCTCAAAAATAATGAAAAAAACAATATACTTAGAGTGATGGACAATAACAAGAACATCAACAGCAACCCAATTGTTGCAAGCCTTTCCATGTGTCACAAAATTTGTGTAGTCCTCATCTTCAACACCCTCAATCACAGCAGCTGAGAGTTGTTCATTACCATGGATGAACCCTCCGCTACGAAAACTAGGTTGCAATTCTTCAACATTGACATTATACATCCCTCGCTAGAAACCCAATCCGGCCCTATTCTTGTTCTTGGAGACCTCTACCATACGGCCCCATTGATTTGAACTGCCATCTTCAATAATTTTCTGAGCATCTTTGAAATAAGACATGGGTGCCCTAGTTTTGTTTACTTCAGTAATAGATACGGCTTGGAACGGAGTTCCAACCTCTTCCTCATCTTCCACATATGAAAAAGACGACAGATGGCTCACCAACAGTGCTTTCTCTCCATCCACAATGACAAGCTTGCCATTCTTCATAAATTTCAACTTCTGATGTAGAGTGGATGTAACAACTCCAGCATCATGGATCCATAGCCTTCCCAACAAACAACTATAGGCCGGGTGGATATCCATTACTTGAAAAGTAATCTGAAAACCACTCGAACCTATCTTCACTGGAAGGTCTACTTCTTCTATAATAGTCTTGCGAGAACCATTAAAAGCTTTGACGATTGCACCACTATACCTCGTCGGGGCGCCTTGGTATGATAATCTTGACAAAGTTGATTTGGGGAGTACATTTAAAGAAGATACAATATCAACCAACACATTTGAAAATGCATCCTCCTTAAAGTTCATCAATATATGCAGTGCCAGATTGTGATTTATGCCGTCCTCGGGAAGTTCTTCATCACAAAAGCTCAAGTTGTTGCAAGAAGTAATGTTAGCCACAATGTGGTCAAATTGATCCACAGTTACATCATGCTCAACATAGGCTTTCTCCAACACTATTTGCAATGCTTCTCTGTGCGCTTTCGAATTCATGAGCAGAGACAACACTGAAATCTTTGAAGGAATTTGGAACAACTGCTCCACCATATTGAATTCACTTTTATTAATTAAACGTAGTACCTCATCATGCTCGCACTCACTAACCAGGCAAATGTACTTATGCATTGTCACGGAGGACCTTCTGATAAAGAGGACGTCATAAATCTTGAACTCTCTGGGACAACCATCTACCATATTAACAGAGGAATTACCATGAGCAGGGAATGGGTTAGCTTTCACATTCGGCGCGGCGTCCTCAAAGGACACCATCCCATTTTTTACTATTTTTTGGACCTCATACTTCAATGGGTAACAATTTTCAATATCATGTCCAGGTGCTCCTTTATGAAAGGCACAACGGAGTTTAGGCTTATACCACCATGGAAGCGGTTATGGAATTTGCGGCGAATTTCTTGGTTGAAGTAGGTTCTTGAGAACCAAGGATGGACAGAGTTCGGCAATGACATAGGAATAGGGTCAAAATAGACCTTCTTCCTCTCGAAATTTTTATATTGGTGATTATTGGTGTTGTTTTTGTAGTTTTTGGTCTTTGTTGCGGTTGTTGTTGACATTGTTGTTGAACTGACACTGATTGATTGTTTGAAAATACTGGAACTGACGAGACTAGGTGATGATGCTGACGCGGTTGCGGATTTCTTTTGACATGAGGTCCTCTCTTCCTCCCTATTGATACTACATTAGTCTCACCTTCCTTCTTTCGGTAGAAACTACTTCCATACTTCTTACTAGTTGACACCTCTTCCTTAGACAGGAGTCCCTCTTGAACTCCTTCTTCTAACCTCATCCCCATTTTTACCATTTAGGGTGTTTAGGAAAATCTTGGTCATCTCCTTCTCTTCCAACAGAGGATTGATTTGAGCGGAAAGCTCTCTCCATCTCTAGGCATAATCTTTAAATGTCTCCTTGTCCTTCTGAGACATAGACCTCAGCTGGTCTCTATCAGGTGCCATGTCCACATTGTACTTATACTGATTCACAAAAGCTTCACCCAAAACATTAAACGTGTGAATACTTGCACTATCTAACCCAATGTACCATCTCAAAGCGGCACCAGTCATACTGTCTTGAAAATAGTGAATCAATAACTGATCATTATTAGTTTGAGTTGACATTTTCCTCGCATACATAACAAGGTTGTTAAGTGGGCAAGTATTTCCCTTATACTTTTCAAAGTCCGAGACTTTCAACTTCATCGGGATCTTTACATTCGACACTAAGCAAAGTCCAGCAACACTCTTACCAAACAGGTCATTTCCTCTCAATGTTTTCAATTCCTTTCGCAGCTCAATAAACTGGTCCTTCATTTCATCCATCTTCTCATAAACATCTGGGCCCTCAGATGGATCAGAATGGTAGATGGTGTCCTCAACATGCGACCAATTAGGAACGACTAGAGGTAGAATAGACATGACCGAGCTAGGTGCCGACATAGAAGCAAATGTGGGTGCAAACTCTTCAGGCATGAAATTTGGTGGCATTTCTAATAGGAATCTAGCAGGCATAGTTGGAGAAAATTGAGTAGCAGCAATAGGTACAGTTGAGGTAGCAACCTCGGAGGTGTCAGTCCTCTTAAGAGGAGGAGTTGCGGGATTTGGAGAAGACTGATTCTTAAAAGCTAGAACAGTCTCCATCATGGCAGTTATACGAGCAATCTCATCCTTCGGATCAGTTCTCTTGCTCTAAGTGCTCCATGATTCTCGGCTGATTGGCGCGAGTGTTGTATCGGTGAGTTGCAAATATATATAATAATAGTAATAATTTTATTGACCATAAAAATCTCTTTTATTCATATAATTTGGAAGGATTACACTTAGTACAATTTCAGAAACCAAAATACAAATATAAGAAAAAAGGAAACTAATCATCCTAAGGATCCCCTAGCAACAATGTAAGATGATCTGGATGCAGGTGTGTACTTCCTTCAAATGCGTCGAATCTCGGACTCAAAGGATGTCTTCATCTGAGCCTTCTCAAGGACAAGCTGATCAACAATCTTCTTCCAAGCACCGGATGGCTGAGGCATACTAAAAGAAGATGGACCCTCTGGTTCTCTCTGTCTCTTCACTACTCTGTCTTCAAGAAGTTCAATAAGTGCATCTTTGTCTTTAGACTCAAGCTACAACTCCTCATGCTTTCAGCTCAAAGCATGGAACAACTCTTACCACATATCCTTCTCTTGCTTCATCTTGGCGAGTGCGTCTTCCAACTCCTCTACATATTGGTTAGGGATGTTTAATGGCTCAACCACAACCATATACATTGGTCTTTCACAAGCATACGACATATTCAAATCCAAATCTCTCTTCTTTACCCAAGTAGTGTAAGCTTCCAAGGCTACATAGTTGCACGGACAAAGCTCGGATCTTCCTTTCCTATGCATATTATGCCAAGCATGTAACATCTTCTGCTTCAAATGTTGGGGATCTTTACCCTCTTGATAGAAAATACCTTATAACTGAGTGTTATTAGGTTTGTCTCTCAAGGAGAACCCAAGTTGACAATGAGCCAAAGCAGGATTGTAATTGATCCATCCAAATTATATCATCATTAGTGAGAGACATAAGTCTCTTATACCACCATAGACATTGTTTGTTCTCCACAAAAGCAGGTGTCTTAAGCAAGGGCAAAATAAACCACTAGTATAGAAGAGGAACACAACACAAGAGTCCTTTAACTACTTGTATAGAAGAGGAACACAACACAAGAGTCCTTCAACGGTAGAGAGGGTCATAAAACTGAACCAATACACTCAAGAGTCCTTCAACTACATCAACAGATAATACAGATAGAAGCTTCCTATGACGTTGCTTGAAATCCAAGGGATCTAACACAAAAGATGATAACTTCCTTAGCTCTTTCAAGTCAGGACATCTAAAACTGTACTTCTTAGTGTTCCTTCATCCACAATCCATGGTCTGAAAATATTTGCAAAAAAAACCCAATTCCTTGAAGTTATTTTTCGTGCGATGAATGTCATGATACGCATGAATGCATGAATGCAACAATCACAAATAAGGGATCACACACAAGGCAAACAAACAAAGGTCAAGGGATGATACAAGTCATTGTCCATATCAATCATCCATTTTGGTGGATTATGGTTTTCACCGTATCAACAACCAAGTTCCATTGATATTGACAAGATTCGATTGGATCAACCAAGAATCAAGGGTTTATTATGAGTCACGAGCATGGAGTCAGGTTAAGAACCATCCCAAAGGAGTGTACTAAGGATAACAAACCTGTAGATCATGTTCTAACAAGTTCCCAGAGTCTTAATTCCATCTATCGGATATTATAGGTTAGGATAACTAAGTCATCAACCCATAATATTCTCAAGAGAAACTCGTCTGAGTGTAGTATCATGTAACAACTATTATCAAGTCTACACTTGAACAGTCTCCGCACTACGTCCTAAATAGGCCAAGTTGGGTTAAATTTTCTATGGTCCTCTGCTTCACGGACCCCAAATCACAGAAAGTAATGCCTAACCACAAATAACATGTTTGATATCAATAGCTCCAAAAGGATCTCCACTGAGTAAATGGGTCTGAAGCGAACTTGTTAAGGACTACTCCACACAAGTCGAACATGAGTATACCATCCTCCTATCTTAATTGCACTCAAGTTTGGGTTAGAACTTATCTCACCAGTCAGAGATCAACAAGCACAACAAGCAGATTATATCACGCATACGAATATATAATTATATACAAATAAAAAAGTAGGCTAAACCCACTGAAGACTACACCCCAGCAGAGTCGCCACTTAATTTCTGTAGCGCTAAATTCATGACCATTAAGCTATGGATAAACTTAACATCAATAAAACCAGAGTCGCCACCGTGCTTTTGTTATTTCCAAAGGAAAAGGGAAAAGCATGAACAAAACCCAAAGATAAGAAGTTTTCAAATCAAAACTAATAAAATGTTAGAGATTACAGGTAAGGGGGTTGGTTACACAGATGAAAGGTGTTAGCACCCAAAGTGTCCTTGATACTCCTAGGGAGCCCTTTTTTATGTGTGCATGTGTTTTGAAATAAAGTGATGTTTGTAATAAATAGAGTGTGAGGATGAGAAGATAATTCATTGATTATACTTTTGTTTTGATATAAAGTGATCTGATATTTGTAATAAATATGTGTGCATGTATTTTGATATAAAGTGATTGACCTACATACCAATATAAAATGAGGGATCAAAACCTCGTAGTTCGTGGTAGCAATTTCAAAATGAGTGGATTGCTTTTAATCAACATGTTAAGTTTAGAAGAGGCACAAAGGGGCCTAAAAGAGTTTGAATGAGTATTAGTTCTTTATTTCTTTTAAAATTTTAAGTCAATATGATTAGATTCATTTACAACTTTGATTAAAGAAAAGATTTTAAAAATGTAATGGCATAAGGCCAAAGTATCTAGTTTAAAAAGGGGGAGATATTTTGAAATTTAAGAAATGGAAAGAGATGAAGAGACTAATCCTATGCATAAATTTAAAAGTTAAGAGTTGAAAAGATCTAATCAATAGGATGCAATCTAATAGACAAGAATGTCGTATAGAAACCCACTTTCCATTTGGACTTTAAACCAAGAAATATCAATAAGAAAATAGCAATATGAAGAGCAAGGAATCAAATAAAGATAGCCATATCCAAGCAAGAAACTTCACTGTCTTCCTCTTTAATCTTCCCTTGTATCAAATGACATACTCCTTGATAGGATCAGAATAAGACATTAGGCACATGTTAAAAAAAAACATTTGCATCAAGACCATGTAGCAGATGAATACTTGCATTAGATGAAAGCTCAAATCACTATAACTTGGTTTCAAAAAAGTTGGCATTGGCCAAGTCCTTTTACAATAGGGAATGTTGCCTAATTCTAAGTCCAAAGCTCAAATCAAATCCTACAGTCCACACAAACATTTTTTTAGGGTTTTTGTTGTTTATTAAGTATTTTAAGGTCCTAAGACTACAAACACACATAAGATACACAAACAAATATATACAAACGCAATATATGGCTCAAGTGAGCAAAGTGAAAATGGCATAAACCTAAACAAGTTAAATGATATGTAAAATGGCAAATGAAATGGTAAATGACTTGAATTTAAATGCCATAAAGTAAATGACTTGAAATTAAATGAAATAAGATTAGATGTTAGTGGAGTTTTACTTTTCAATTGAGTAAGTAATTCTTTGGAGAACACTCAACCCTCTATTCACAAGCATGGATCCTTGAACCAAGACATCTTCCAAAAAAAGGGAAAAAGACCAAGTTTCCACACAATACCATGAAAGGGGGGTGTAACACCCCAAAATTTGCCCTCCTCATTCATGCATTCATTTAGCATTTCATATTGCATTTAATCATGTCAATCAGAATTAGATAAAAAAAAAACAAAAAAAAAACAAAAAAACGACGAAAAACGAAAAAAAATATATATATATAGATATATATATATAATTTTTTACAAAAAAATAAAAATAAAAAATAATTTTTTTTAATTAATTAATTAATTAAATAAATAATTAAATAAATAATTAAATAAATAATTAAATAAATAATTAAATAAATAAAATATAATAAAAAATTTTGGACTTGGGTCTCTCTCATTTGAGCCCACAAAACCATGAAATTCAGTCTATAAATACCAAGGCTTCACTTGAGAGAACAGAGAACAAAGGGGGATTTTGGAAGAGAAGCAAAATACTCTGAGGTTTCCTCGGAACAAAACCCTGGAGGAAAAAGAAAGTGAGAGAAGAGCCAACAGAGTTCAGAGCAACCTCCGGACACTGAAGGGAACTCATTGGCAAAGAACCAGTTCTACCTCATATAAACCCTGAGATTGTTCTGCAAACCCCGGTGCAATCCAATTTCAATCAAGCTCTCCAATCAGGTTTGCCATTATTCCCATTACCTTTGCCCATGGATTTAATATGTATATGAATGTATAAACAATGCCTTGAATGTTTAACCGTTTAATTTCTGAAATGTATGCCACAAGGTTTGAGTTTTCTGAAACCATACTGTTATCCATAAAAAAAATGCTTATCGTGTTTCACTAACCCTTTTGTTGAGTTTTTGTGAGGGCTCACATGACTTTTGCAGGGATAACTTGCATGGTTTCCCACTTTATTTGTGGGATAAACCCTGGAGGTTCATTCCGATTACCTGTACTGACTCACTTTTCTTTGATGGCATTAGCTTGGAAGGATCTCAGGGTTTCCCATTCCTCTAATTGTTGTTACTTCAGATCTTTATCCGCGTGGTACTTTTACATTTTTCCCGCATTTTACTGCTTTCCTAGCTGGAAGACCTCGATAGGAGGCAACGTTTGAGCCCCTTGGTGGCATTTTACTTTAAGATACATGTTTTGTGTTTTATGTTTTGTGTTTCGTATCCCCACAGGTAGCGCGGTTCCTTCGTCAAGGACTGCCTTTTTTCCCTCGAGCATCCCAAACCCTAAATCCAAAGCAACACGCTAACTCCTTCTACTACAGGCGAGTAAGTCTCCAAAGGTCGAGCATCCGGTAGATTGCGTAGTAACGTCGTTCTTCCAAAACCCAATCCATAACCCCATAGTTAGTCGAACTACATTTTGCTCTGATTCTCAGGCCAGATGAGATACGTAGGCATAAGACGCGATGTCTTAGCGAGGACACATCCCCCCAACCCATAGGTCAGCCGAGCTACGAAGACTCTGATTCTCATATTCAGATGAGATACGTATGCAGTGGAGGCGACATCCGCGCGAGTCATTTTCATTTAACCCTTTTTTTTGGTAAACAGCACAAGATAAACCCACACCCTTTAGACAAGAACTACAAAAGTGGATCCCGTAGAGTACTACGGATGCGTAGGGGTGCTAATACCTTCCCTTCGCATAACCGACTCCCGAACCCAAGATTTGGTTGCGAGACCCCGTCTTGTCCTTTCCTTTTTCAGGTTTACTTCGAGCGTTTCCTTTCCCTCCTTTGGGATGAATAACGCACGATGGTGACTCTTCTGTCTTTTTCTTTAGCCGGTTGTGTTTTTTTCGCACTGTATTTTTCAGGTTGCGACAGAGGGAGACTTAAAATCTCACTTACTAGAATGATATGCTTTTAGGTCCAAATTTTGCTCTATGTTAATTAATCGTAATTGGACTTATGTAGAAGTCACAACTATTTGAGGCCGGGTGTAGCGGTAAATCCATGACCATCAAGCTATGGATGAGCTAGACGTCAATAAAACCAGAGTCGCCACCGCGTTTTTTTTGATTCCAAAGGAAAAGGGAAATGCACGAACAAAACGCAAAGATAAGAAGTTTTCAAATCAAAATTGATTAAATGCTAGAGATTACTCCTAGGGAGCCCTTTTTTGTGTGCATATGTATTTTTGTACAAAATGATGTTTATAATAAATAGAGTGGAGGGATGAGAAAAGAATTCATTAGTTATATTTTTGTGTTTGACAAGACCTTTGGACTTGTGCCTACGTACCAATATAAAATGAGGGATCAAAACCTCGTAGTTCATGGTATAAATTTCAAAGTGAATATATTGCTTTTAACAAAAGTTTAAGTTTAACAAAGGAAAAAAAGGCCTAAAAATGGTTTGAATGAGTGTTACTTCTTTTTGTCTTTTGAAAATTTTAAGTCAAGTATAGTTAAATTTATTTACAAGTTTGATTAAGAAATTAGGTTTGAAAATGCAATGGCATAAGGCCAAAGTTTCTAATTTGTAATATGGTCAAAGTTTAGAAAACACAAACAAAGAAGATTTTAAAAGGAGGGAGAGATTTTGAAATTAAAGAAGCGAGGAGAAGATGAAGAGACTAATCCTAAGCACAAACTTAATAGTTTAGAGTTAAAAAGATCTGACAAATTGACTGGAATCCAATAGACAAGTATGTCATATAGAAACCTAAATTTCACTTGGAATTTAGAATCAACCAATATCAATACACAAATAGCAAGGTTAAGACAAAGGCATCAAATAAAGATAGACACATCAAAGCTTAGAAACTCCATGATCCTCTTCATAATCCTCCATGTATCAGATGACTCCAAAGGTAGGCATTAGACACAGGTTCAAAATAACAACTTCAATATGATCATATTGCAGATGAACTCAAATGGACTTCAATATTTGTATCAGATGAAAGTTCACTTCACAAGCACTTGGTTTTCAAGAAATTTGGCATTAGCCAAGTCCTTTTGCATATGGAGTGTTGCCTAATTCTAAGTCCAATGTCTTATATCAAATCCAACAGTCCACACAAATGTCCTTTAGGGTTTTGTTTTTATCATGTACATTAAGGTCAAAAGAACACAAACACAAACAAGTATATACAAACACAATATATTCACAAAGTATGGCTCAAGTGAGAAAAATGAAAATGGAATTAAAATAAACAAATTGAATGGTATGAATAATGGAAAATGAAATAAGACTTGAAATTAAAGTGCATAAAAGTAAATGGCTTGAAATTAAATATTTGTTGATAGTTGATTAGAAGTTAGTATTGCTTTTGCTTTATTTTTGTTTTAGTCATTATTTGGAGCACACTCAACCCACTATCCACAAGTATGGATCCTTGAACCAAGACATCTTTCAAAGGAAGGAAAACGACCAAGTTTCCACACAATACCATGAAAGAGAGGAGACTTACAATATCACTTACTAGAATGCTATGCCTTTTTATGTCACAAATTTAGCGCTATGTTAAGAAATCATAATTGGACTTATGTAGAAGTTTCAACTATTTGAGACCGAGTGTAAGACCCCAATTTTGACCCTAAGATCCCTCATGTAATTTCATCATAAGCATTATCATTGGGATCATACCTTGGCATTCTCCTTACCCCGCTTTCATTGGGTTTGTTTTGGGTGAGATCACCAAGCACCATGTGATTGTATCATACTTGTATTTCATCTTTTTACTAACCAAAATATCAAAAACATATCTTTGCATTTGCCTAACTCTTTTGTAGGTAGGGCATGATCTCCACTAATTTATCAAGTTCACATCTAGGGTTTGAGACCCTCAAGACCGAAGAGAACAACCATGAATTTATCCAATAATGGTTAAAATCATCATATATGAGTCCCAATAACCTCTACATGTCATATTGATTCAGCATTCTTCAAGAGTTTGAGGGTGATTTGCCTTGGAAACCCTAGTTTGACTAGGTATCTTGAGTAACTTCTCCAATAAGCTATCTCACCAATTGAACAAATTTCTTAAGGGACACTTAAAAATTAATCATCTTATACATATATGATTTACCATGATCCAAGAAATTCAAGAGAATTGAAGGTTAGCAAGTTGGTTGATGGTGGTTGGCCAGATGAATTCATCTGATCAAAACTGGGTCTCCCTAGACCCTATCTCCTACAAATTTCACCATATGAAAATGATTCCAAGATAAATGTTACTCTAAATAACATTACAAACAACTTTCATGTTCAGACCTAGAGCTAGTTGTGCTTGGAAAATCATTTTCTATGTTGAAACATGATAGGTCATTTTGTCTAAACCCTAATTTGAAAGTCAACTTCCCAATGCCATGACTTGCTCAATTTTTATGAGATGAAATATTTCCAAGTTTCACAATCAAATTCAAGGTGTCTACTTCAACTTGTATGTTTAGAGTGGGAGAAAATTCAACTTTTCTGAGCATGTGATATAAGGGTACATTATAGATCATTTTTGACCTATACCATTGACAAGTGATTTTTCCAAACTTCAAAAATGCATAACTCTATCATTCTAAATCCAAATTCTATGAAATTGGTGAGAATTTTGAATTACATTTAAATAGATAAAACTTTGATGGAGACACTTTTCTCATTTGAAGCTCAATAAAAGTTAAGTAAGGTGGAATATTGAGATACATGGCTTGACAATTAGAAAAAATTTCAACATGTTGAAATTTCCCAACTTCCACCTCAACATTCTCAATGTTCCAAGCTCCAATCGAAAAAGTGTTCAACATCAAACTTGTTCCCCTTGATCCGAGCTTTCCAAAGAACCCAATTTCATGCATTTTGGACAAAGATTACTTGGTTTGCGCAGGGCTTTAACAGGGCTGCATAATTGGAAAGGACAAACTTCAAAACTTCAGTTCACATTGCCTTGCCCATCAAGATACCACATAGACTTCAACTTGAATCATTATGGACCTTAATGCATTGCATCATAGTCCTGTACATGCCCATGCACTCGTGCCCTTCACATTGCCAAATTTGGTCAGATTTTGAAGTGTATAAATATCATTCCCTTTGGCTATAAATAGAATGCTTATGAGCTCATTTGAACAAAATGTTGCGCGCCAGCTTTTCCCCCCATTGAAACCCTCTCATTCCAAAGGAAAACCTGAGAAATTTAAATTTAAAATTTGAGTTTGAATCTCATTTGTTGGAGATTCAAAAACTCCAGGATCCAAAGCCATGCAACCTCTCTAATCCCTTCCTGCTAGCTTCTCAAGTGTGATCAGATAGTGTTTAGACCAAGCAACACCAAGAACTGCATAGCATTGAAGTCAATTTTCAGAAAACTTCATCTCTTCGATTCTCTCTCAATTCCATTTAATTCTCTTGGATTTTTTGTTGTCTGAAGTCCAACCAATGTAGGCAAGAAGATTGAGTTGCTTGGAGGTCAAATCGAAGCAACTCAGTTGACACACTTCAAAATTTAACTCCTCATATCTTTCTATATATTTGGAGTTAGTTAAAATTGAGGTCAGATTCGTGCTCTACGCCATTTTTTCTTTCAGATCATGTCCTCTTTTTTCATTTTCTTGATGGTGATGAGTGAACCAGTCCGATGGACCTCGCCTGAGAAGGTGACCTGAGGTCCAGCACCGGTGGTGTATTGGACAGGTTCTGAGTCATTGATCTCTTTCAAATTGTTTTAATCTCATGTGTTGCTTTTAAGTACCAAGCCTACGCCGCGTTCACTGAAGTGCATCATAGAATGTGCGCGCTGGTCCACTTGATTTGCCACCTCAATTAATTAATGAGGGAGATCAAGTGATCGACGTTTTTTCATATTTTCTGATTTTTGTTTTAATCCTTTTATTTTCATTAATTCATATTAATTTTAATATTGAACCAAAAAATATGAGAGTTTCACCAAAAATTTTCAAATAATTTCCTCTTTCATATTTTGAATTAAAATTATATATATTTTGGAGCATTATTAATATTTTTTATGATTTAATTGATTTTGTTTAAAAATACTTTTAAGTCTTTAGAAAATCTGAAATTTTTTCTCCAAGGTCCTTTGACCTTTTTTGACCTATGATAAATCTCATGGCCATTACTTTGGTGTTTTGATGAGGTTTTAGGAATTTGACAAACCATATTTAATTTAAATGCATTATTTTAGTATTTTTAAATTGAATAAATGACAATTAATTGTTTTGACCTATTGTGATGACTTGTTTGAGTTTGACTCTTGTTGTTGGGCCTTGGTCAAGGTTGATTTGACTTTGTCAAGTTAATATCATTAGATTTAGAGGATTGATGGAATGTACATTCCATCTCCCAAAATGAATGGCTGATATTAATTTGGTAAAAGTCCTCCTTTGAGCAATTTGAGTTTTGATCCATTCCCCTCCATCTTCATGTCTTTCCCCTTCTTTATGCATTCATATCATTTGGCCTATGATATATCAAAATCCTAAGGCTAGTTGATTGAGAAATCAACATAAGTATGGATGAGATTAGGCTACCTCTTCTGCATATCCTTTTTGTGTGTGGTATGTTTCATGAGCATAATCCATTATATTATGTATCTAACATGCATTAACACCACCATTCTATTGCCCGACCTCAAATAGTCCAATTATGATTTCTTGACATAGCGTTAAATTTGTGAGTCTAAAGGAATAGCATTCTCGTTAGTGAAATTGTAAGTCTCCTCTCTTTCATGGTATTGTATGGAAACTTGGCCTTTTTTCCTTCCTTTGGAAGATGTCTTGGTTCAAGGATTCATGCTTGCGATAAGTGGGTTAAGTGTTCTCCAAAGAATGACTTCAATTAAAAAAGCAAAATCAAAATAATACTAGCCTATATCTCATTAACAACTAGCATTTAATTTCAAGCCATTTACTTTAATGTCATTTAATTTTAGTCTTTATTCATTTGCCACTATTCATACCATTTTAATTGTTTATGTTAATGCAATTTTCAATTTGTCCACTTGGACCATATTATGTGATATATCTTGTTTGTGTATATTTTGTTTGCATGTGTGTTATTTGACTATTAATGTACATAATAAGAGTAAAAACCCTAAAAAACATTTTGTGTGGACTGTTGGTTTGATCTGAGACAAATGGACTTAGAATTTAGGCAACATTCCTATGCTAAAGGACTTGGCCAATGCCAACTTTTGTGAAACCAAGTGCTTGCAATTTGATGCTCCATTTGATACATCATTTAAGATCCTTTTGAGTTCATCTGAAACATGATAATTATGAAGTTGTTATTTTGAGCCTGTGGCTTGTGAATTCATCTGTTACATGGGCAATATGAAGAAGATCATGGAGTGGCTAAGCTTGGATGTGACTATCTTTATTTGATGCGTTGCTCTTCAAGATAATATAATTGTGCATTTGTGTGTTGATTGACTCTAAATGTCCAAGGGATTTTGTGTTTCTATTGACATTCTTGTCTATTGGATTGCTACCCATTGGTCAGATCTTTTCAACCCTTAACTTTTAACTTTATGCATAGGATTAGTCTCTTCATCTTCTCCCCACTTCTTAAATTTCACAATCTCTCCCTCCTCTTTTTTTAAAAATCTTCTTTGTTTGAACTATTTTTGTTCTAAACTTTCACAACTTTGCAAAAGATAGAAACTTTGGCCTTATGCCATTGCATTTTCAAACTTCTTTTCTTAATCAAATTTGTAAATAAACTTAACTATACTTGACTTAAACTTCCAAAAATCCAAAAAGAACTAACTCATTCAAACCATTTTTAGGCCTTGGTGCCCTTCAAACTTAATTTTTGTTAAAATGCAATTCACTCACCTTGAAATTTGTATCATGAACTACGAGGTTTTGATCCCTCATTTTTATATTGGTACGTAGGCAAAAGTCCGAAGGTCTTGTCAAACACAAAAATATAATTAATGAATTCTTTTCTCATCCCTACACTCTATTTATTTGTAAACATAATTTTGTACAAAATACATATGCACACAAAAATGGGCTCCCTAGGAGTACCTAGGACACTTTGGGTGCTAACACCTTCCCTCTATGTAACCAACCCCCTTACCTGTAATCTCTGACATTTTATTAGTTTTGATTTGAAAACTTCTTACTTTTAGGTTTTGTTCATACTTTTCCCTTTTCCCTTGGAAATAATAAAAGCACGATGGCAACTCTGGTTTTATTGATGTCTAGCTTATTCATAGCTTAATGATCGTAAATTTACTACTACACCGAGCAATAGAAATTTTGGTGTTAATGCATGTTAGAGACATAATATAATGAACTATGCTCCTAAAACATACCACACACAAAAAGAATATGCAATAGAGTGGACCTAATCTCCTCCATACTTATGTTGATTTTGCAATCAACTAGCCTTAGGATATAGAGATATCATAGGTCCATGACATAAATCAATAACTTGATATCTATCTAACCTCATTCATGTGCATTCATTCATTCGTAATTAACATCGGCTCTCATGTATCATGGATTCAGGGTTTGTGGTTGATAAAATTGGGATTTTGGATAGAAGTTTGTGGTATTTCACGTCATAGGGATTAAATCCTGATTCAAAACCTTGATAGTCAAAGATTTTGTGTACGAACTGTTGTTTGGTCGGTGTTCAGCTGAGTTGATTCATGGCATTGACATGATTTGTTTGGTTCAGGATATTATGATCCATATTCATTTGTCCATGAGAAAATACGGATTTTTGTGTGTGTTGACTTTTTGGTCAACCAGTTGACCAAAGTCAACCACCAATCTCTAAATCGTTAATCGTTTGATCCGTAATCTCCCCGTCATTTTAGAATTATTTCTAGAAGTTGTGAACGGATTTTAAAGGTTCAAATTTGATTTAATTCAAAATTTGATTTTTGAGATTCAAATCGACTTTTGAGAATTATTTTGATTTCATAACCATTTAACCATTTAATCATCTTTGGTTCAACTTGATATCTAGCACAAACACCTACAGCGAAGGCAATGTCAGGTCTGCTTGTTGTAAGATGTAGCAGACTTCCTATCATGCTTCTGTAGAGACATTGATCCACACTGACACCATTTTCATATTTAGACACTTTCAGATGAGTAGGAGGATGTGTCCTCTTGTGGCTTGCATTCTCCATGCCATACTACTTAACAATATTCTTGGCAAATTTACTTTGAGATATAAAGATAGAATCTTCCATCTGCTTGACTTGCAGTCCAAGAAAATAGGTTAGTTCCCCAACAAGGCTCATTTCAAATTCAGACTGCATTTGCTCAACAAAATGTTGAACCATTTTACTTGACATCCCACTAAACACAATATCATCCACATAGATTTGAGCAACCATGAGCTTTCCTCCTTCATCTTTGAAAAATAAAGTCTTATCAATGCCTCCCTTTCTGTATCCATTGTCAATGAGAAACACTGTGAGTCTCTCATACCAAGCTCTAGGAGCTTGTTTCAACCCATAAAGAGCTTTCCTCAACTTATACACATGCTTTGGAAGATTTGGGTCTGTGAATCCCTTTGGTTGTTCAACATATACTTCCTCATTCAAGTAGCCATTTAAGAAGGCACTTTTCACATCCATTTTGAATAGTTTAAACATCAGAATACATTCCACTCCTAGCAATAATCTAATGGACTCCAGGCGAGCTACAGGAGCAAATGTTTCATCAAAGTCAACTTCTTCAACTTGAGTGTATCCTTGTGCTACCAATTTTTCTTTATTTCTAGTAACCACACCTTTTTCATCAGATTTATTCTTGTAAACCCACTTTGTTCCAATAACATTTATTTTTTCAAGTCTTGGAACCAATTCCCATACTTCATTTCTCTTGAATTGGCCTAACTCTTCCTTCATGGCATTGATCCAAAATTCATCAATTAAGGCTTCTTTAACATTCTTAGGCTCAATCTTGGACACAAAATAGGCGTGTGAGATCACTTCCCTTGATATAGTGGTGAACCCTTTATTTGAGTGTCCTATAATGAGATCTTTAGGATGATCCTTCTGAATTCAGATAGAGGGTCCCTTATTAACTTTATCAGCTTCAGGTTCAGCTTGAGTGGACTCACTCTCACTACTTTTATCCAGGAGATCAACTGGGGCATCATGCAGAAATTTTTCAACAACGTCTGTGACATCATTCTCTTGATCATCAACAACGACATTGATAGACTCCATCATAACTTTTGTTCTGGAATTAAACACTCTAAAGGCTCTGCTGTTTGTTGAGTAGCCCAGAAATATTCCTTCATCACTCTTGGGGTCCATTTTCATTCTTTGTTCACGATCATCCTGGATATAAATTTTACTACCAAACACATGGAAGTATTTGACAGTAGGTCATCTTCCCTTCCAGGCTTCATATAAAGTGGTTGAGGTCCCTTTTCTCATGGTTACTCTATTGTGAACATGACAGGCCGTGTTCATAGCTTCGGCCCAGAAGTGGTAAGAAAACTTCTTAGCATGAATCATAGCTCTAGCAGATTCTTGGAGAGTTCTATTTATCCTTTTCACCATACCGTTTTGCCGAGGGGTATTGGGAGAAGAGAACTCATGACCAATCCCTTCTGATGAATAGAATTCAGCAAATTTATTGTTCTCAAATTCTTTCCCATGTCACTTCTGATTCTGATAACATGACTCTCTCTTTCTCTTTGAAGTCTTTGGCAAAGATCTTTGAACACATCAAACACATCATATTTTTCCCTTATAAAATTCACCCAGGTATATCTGGAGAAGTCATCCACCACAACATACGCATACATTTTCCCACCAAGACTTTCCACCTGCATAGGTCCCATCAAGTCCATGGGGACAAGTTCCAGCACTTTAGATGTGGTGTCATGTTTGATCTTCTGATGTGACATCTTTGTCTGCTTTCCAATCTGACATTCACCATATACTCTTCCTTCTTCAATCTTTAATTTTGGGATTTTTCTGACAGCTTCAACATATATGATCCTCTTCATTCCTTTAAGATGCAGATGACCCAGTTTTTGATGGCATAATTTCACTTCTTCTTCTTTAGCTAGAGCACATATGGATGAATAGTTAGTTTCTTGAGGAATCCACATATAACAGTTGTCCTTAGATCTGACTCCTCTCATGATCACCTCAATTTTTGCATTAGTAATCAAGCATTCAGTTTTTGTAAAGTTCACATTTAGACCTTGATGACATAGTTGACTGATGCTGATCAGGTTTGCAATCAATCCTTTAACAAGCAGCACATTATCAAGGTTAGGAACTCCTGGGCAATTCAACTTTCCAATCTCCTTGATTTCACCCTTTTCTCCATCACCAAAAGTTACATAGCTGGTGACATGGGATTGAAGGTCAACCAACAGGTTTTTGTTTCCAGTCATGTGTCTGGAGCATCCACTATCAAAGTACCAATCTTCTTTGGCTGAGACTTTGAAGGAAGTGTGAGCTATCAAGTTAGTAACACCAGCCCTAGGAATGCACTATTTTTTATTAGCAGGGGTGTGTTGTTTGGGTCTAGGTTGATGAGTAGGACTAGGATAACCATACAACCTAAAGCAGAATGGGTTTATGTGACCAAATTTCCCACGGTAATGACATCTTCATCTTTGGTGTTTTCCTTTATGTTGTCTTTCCTTGTGATGTTGAGACACCTGATGTGACATCTTTGGTTTGCTACCAGTGGGACTACAATTAGGAGAGGATTCATTATACCCAAGGCCAATCATGTCTCCTGCCATCTTTCCAGCCTGGAGGATTTTGTTTAAGGTGTCAGATCCACTATTTAGCATTCTGACATACTTTGTCATCTTATCCAGTTTGGAATTCAGGAACACAACTTTAATCTTCAACTTAGAGATGGTTTATAAGTGTTATGTCCTCTCAGGCTCTATGATCACACTAAAATTCACCGTATTTCTGACTCCGATTTCGCATGCATTCTTAGCTTTTATTGTTGTTTTGCTTTGTTATTTCTTTGTTTTCTTATGTTTTCAGGTTTTTATAATAATCGGAGCTTGAATCGGGAAAAGGAGCGAAAAAGGAGTGAAAACGGGCGAAAACCTAGAAATTCAGCGTTTTGCACTTACGGCACCCACCGTGGCGGGCGCCATGGGGTTAGCCATGACGTGGCCACGTCTCAAGACCACTCCTCAACCGCCAAGACCCACGATCCCCACTCCATCATCCCCTGTAGGGACCATGGCGGGCGCCATAGGCCTGTGGCGGGCGCCACAAGGCCAAAATCAGTAACCTCCACTTTTTAGTGGAGGGGCGTCCCTGTCATTTCATGCTTTCAGTTTTTACTATAAATAGGACCTTAGATTTTCGTTTTTCTTCATCCAGAATTAGAATTCACTAGGCATACATCAGTTATAAAGCAGTTGCCATTCCACATCGGGGTGCCTCTGCAATCGAGTGATCGAGTCTGTAATCTGTCTGTGGTTCGAGTTTTGGAGCACTCTGGAGGAAGTTAATCCTGCCGCCATTTTAATTCAAGTTCGTATTTTACTTTTATTTATTTCCTGCACTCGCACATTTACTTTGTTTATTTCCTGCACTCGCACATTTACGTTGTTTATTTCCTGCACTCGCACATTTACGTTGTTTATTTCCTGCACTCGCACATTTACGTTGTTTATTTCCTGCACTCGCACTTTACTTTGTTTATTATCCGCACTCGCTTTAAATTACTTTTATGAAAAACTATAAAAAGAATATTTACTTTATCATGTCTAACTAATTCTATAAAGGTTAGAATGTAAGGATCGTAATTAAACCAGTAATCAGTATAATTGTTCGTGGAAACACCTAAGGGCTATTTTATCTTTCAATTCAAGTAATTGTTTTTAACTATTTCAAAAACAGCCAAAAGCGCTTTGTCTAGTTTATTAGGAGATTTTAGATTAAAAAGAAAAGAGATTTTAAAACGATTTTCGGACGCGTTAGGAAGTTTAAACTCTGGTTCGTAAGAACCTCTTTTTGCTAAGAAGTCCAGGTTAAAATACTTTTCAACTTAGTTAAGATACTATATTTCTTAAAAATAGGTTTACTACTCTAACGCAGTACGCACCTTTTTATCCGTGACAATAGGAGGGGTTGATTAGAGAGTACAACTCGGTTCTGAATACGCGAAAGCGACAGTTCCTGTTAAATTAGTTCTTTTCAAAGGAGAAAACATTGCCCATAAGTAGTTCCACTAACAAATACTGGATTATCATTGATTGCGTGAATTACATTCGAGCCTGTCTTTATTTATTATTTAAAATTATAATTTTATTTACCATTGCACCCTTATTAAAACCCTTAAAAATAGTTGCCTTAGATACACACCATAACAACAGGTTTGATAGATTGACACTTGGTCTCTGTGGATTCGATAATCTTTTATATTACTTTGACGTGATTCGTACACTTGCGAAAAACACGCATCAAGTTTTTGGCGCCGTTGCCGGGGACCAATTTCGTCAAATTTCATTACCCTGTAGTTATACCGTTTAGACTAAGGTTGTTACCCACCGGTCAATGCGAAAGACTCGCAGTGCCGGAAGTTTAGTAGACCCTCTAGCTGAACCTGAACGTTACGCTCGCGCACGTTTATTTTTCCATAGGAATAGGATAGCTATGGCCGAAGAACAAAACCGAAGACCTCTTAAGGACTCGCCCAACCATCAAACGAGGAACCTAGTTCCAGTATAGTAAACCCCGTTATCCCAGCCAATAATTTTGAACTTAAACCATCCCTGCTGCAATTAGTGCAACAGAGACAATTCTCAGGTCTCGCTACTGATAACCCAAACCAACATTTAAAAACTTTCTTCAGTTAGCAGACACCTTTAAAACCAATGGAGCTTCTCCTGAGGCGATACGCTTAAGATTATTTCCCTTTTCCCTCAGAGATAAAGCTCTATCATGGTTAGATTCCCTTCCACCCAATTCAATAACAACTTGGGATGACCTTAGGAAAGTTTTTCTTGCTAGATATTTTCCCCCAAGTAAGACCGCTCTTCTTCGAAACCTTATAACTAGATTTACCCAACTCCAAGGAGAGTCGTTGTTCGAAGCCTGGGAGAGATATAAAGAACTATTAAGAGCATGCCCACACCATGGCTTAGAGAATTGGCTAATCATCCAAACCTTCTATAATGGACTTCATTATAACACTAAGATGACCATCGACGCTGCCGCTGGTGGCGCACTGATGAATAAACCTTACCCTGAAGCTAGTGCCCTTATCGAGGATATGGCCCAAAACCATCAATCATGGGGAGTAGAACGAGCGACAGTGGAAAAGAAGGAAGCCCAAGGAGGAATACATGAGCTAAGCTCTATAGACATGATGCAGGCTAAAATGGACGCGTTGGCCCTTAGAGTCGAACATATGTGTACAACTCCGAATACTGTAGCCGCAGTTTCGCCGAATTGTGAGATATGTGGAACGCAAGGACACCAATCCGCCGAATGCAATCTGTTAAATGAAACCAACACTGAGCAAGTGAACTATACCCAAGGGAACCCATTTTCTAACACATATAACCCTGGATGGAGGAATCACCCAAACTTCTCCTACAAAAATAATAACCCTATTCAAAATACCGCACCTCCGAGACAACAAGGTTACCAAGCCCCTAGAACAAATCAACCTATGCAACCTGTACCGCCAAACCCGAGCTTTGAAGAAATTGTAAAAGATTTCATCGTTGCTCAAAAACAGAAAACAAAGAGTTCATGAACCAAAGCGTCCATGTTAACGAACTAATTACCCAGTTAGGAACCAAGGTTGATCAAATCATTACTCATAATAAGATGCTTGAAACCCAGATCTCTCAGGTAGCGTTAAACCAAGCCCCACAGACTACCCCTGGAGGACAGTTCCCTGGACAACCTCAACAAAACCCGAAAGGGCAAGCTAATGCCATTACTCTACGAAGTGGAACCGCTTATAAGGAACCTTTAAACCCTAGATTAAGTGAGCCTGAA
This sequence comes from Lathyrus oleraceus, assembly GCF_024323335.1. Taxonomy (NCBI): domain Eukaryota; kingdom Viridiplantae; phylum Streptophyta; class Magnoliopsida; order Fabales; family Fabaceae; genus Lathyrus; species Lathyrus oleraceus. Next base: position 324,639,707 of record NC_066585.1, on the reverse strand, counting down.
ACTTCTGAGAGGAGTGAGGAAAAGGAACCAGAGAAGCCTGAAACCCCGGAAAGTCAAGAAAAAGGAGAAGAACCTAAAAATAAACCTATGTACCACCACCGCCATACAAACCACCAATACCATACCCTCAAAGATTAAAGAAAACCCAAATCGATAATCAATATCAAAAATTCGTTAAGGTTATAGAAAAACTTCACGTAGAAATCCCCTTTACAGAAGCCATCACCCAAATACCTTCTTATGCTAAGTTTCTCAAAGACATACTTACGAATAAACGTAGACTTGAAGATCCGAAACCCGTGGAATGTAATTCTATTTCCGAAGATAGGTTAGCAAAGAAAGATAAAGATCCCGGAAATTTTTCCATTCCTTGTATTTTAGGGAATCATGTCATCGAAAAAGCTTTTCTAGACTTAGGAGCTAGTGTGAGCTTAATGCCTTTAGCAGTTTGTGAGAGATTAAACTTAGGAGAATTACAACCTACTAAGATGTCGCTTCAATTAGCCGATAGATCCGTTAAATACCCTATAGGCATACTTGAAGACGTCCCTGTTAGGGTGGGTCAGTTGTTTATACCTACTGATTTTGTTGTCATGGACATTAAAGAAGATGACGACATACCAATCCTCCTAGGTAGACCGTTCTTATCGACTGCTGGAGCCGTAATAGATGTTAAAAAAGGAAAACTAACTTTTGAGGTAGGTGAAGAGAAGATAGAATTTATATTGTCAAAATTTCTTATGGCACCTGTGATAGGAGATTCTTGTTATGCCTTAGATATCATCGAAGAATGCATTAGGGAATTAGAACAAGAAGAAGAAAATAAATCTATAAAATTGCCATCAACCCTTATTTTGGAAGATGACAATTATAAAACACCCTACATTGATGATAACCTTCACGAATGTTTATCTCTTACCCCAGATCCTATGCCTTGCCCTATGAAACCGACCGTAAAACTTAAGGAACTGCCTAAAAACCTGAGATATGAATTTCTGGATGAAGATATGAATCGTCCAGTTATAGTCAGTGCTACCTTAAACCAAAAAGAAACCGATCAATTATTAGAAGTTTTACGTAGGTACCCCTCAGCCTTAGGATATAAGATCTCTGATCTAAAAGGAATAAGCCCATCCGTATGCATGCATCGGATTTTGCTTGAAGAAGATTCAAAACCTTCCAGAGAACACCAACGTAGAATAAATCCTATAATGAGTGCGGTAGTTAAGACTGAAGTTCTTAAGTTACTAGACGCAGGTATAATATATCAGATCTCGGACAGTAAATGGGTAAGTCCTGTGCATGTAGTACCCAAAAAGGGAGGCATCACAGTCGTGCAAAACGAGAAGGGCGAACCTGTAGCAAAAAGAACCGATGGAGGTTGGCGTATGTGCATAGATTATAGAAAATTAAATAAAGCAACTAGGAAGGACCATTTCCCATTACCATTCATAGATCAAATGTTGGAGCGCCTAGCCAGACACTCTTACTTTTGTTATTTATATGGATATTCAGGATTCTTCCAAATACCTATTCACCCCGTAGATCAAGAAAAAACTACCTTTACATGCCCAGTTGGAACTTTTGCCTATAGAAGAATGCCTTTTGGACTTTGTAATGCTCCTGCAACTTTCCAACGCTGCATGATGTCTATCTTTGCTGATTATTTAGATGGAATTATGGAAGTATTTATGGACGATTTCTCAGTTTGTGGATCAGATTTCAAAAATTGTCTTGTCAACCTTGAGAAAATCCTGGAGAGATGTGTGGAGGTAAACCTTGTGCTAAATTGGGAAAAATGTCATTTCATGGTCACCGAAGGGATTGTTTTAGGACATATAGTTTCCGAAAAAGGTATAGAGGTAGATAAAGCAAAAATAGAAGTCATAGAGAATCTAAAACCGCCGAAGACTATCAGGGAGATAAGAAGTTTTCTTGGACATGCCGGATTTTACCGACGTTTCATCAAAGATTTCTCCAAAATAACAAAGCCCTTAACTGGTCTTTTAATGAAAGATGCTGAATTTATCTTCGATGAAAAATGTACTGAAGCATTTAATCTTCTGAAGGAAGCTCTGACTTCAGCACCTATAATGAACCCCCTGATTGGTCAGAACCGTTTGAGATAATGTGTGACGCCAGTGATTACGCTGTTGGAGCCGTTCTAGGTCAGAGAAAAGATAAGAAGTTACATGTGATTTATTATGCCAGTAGAACCCTAGACGCTGCACAGCTCAATTACGCAACAACCGAAAAAGAGCTCCTAGCTGTAGTTTTTGCAATAGACAAATTTAGATCTTATCTAGTAGGAGCCAAGATTATAGTTTATACCGACCATGCTGCCATTCGTTACTTACTAAGCAAAAAGGATGCCAAGCCTAGGTTACTTCGATGGATTCTATTACTACAAGAGTTTGATTTGGATATCCGTGATAAGAAAGGCACTGATAATGTGGTAGCTAATCACCTATCTAGGCTAGAATACCTGAAACCTGATCCAGTTCCCATAAATGACGATTTTGCCTATGATAGACTGATAGCCCAACTAGAAACCATTGAAGAAGATAACCCAGACCCTCATGAGCATTTTCAAAAATCCTTAGCCATAAGTGATGTACCTTGGTATGCAGACTTTGTTAATTATCTAGCCGCTGACATCATACCCCCTGATCTAAACTACCACCGGAAGAAGAAGTTCTATAGTGATGTGAGAAACTTCTATTGGGACGAACCATTTCTTTTCAAGAGAGGTAAAGATGGCATTTTCCGCCGTTGTGTTCCAGAAGAAGAGGTAAATAATATAATTGAGCATTGTCACTCTGCAGCCTATGGTGGACATGCAAGCACATCTAAGACCTACGCCAAGATTCTTCAAGCTGGCCTATTCTGGCCTACTATGTGGCGTGATGTCCATGCTTTCATTGTCAAGTGTGATAGACGCCAACGCACAGGAAATATTTCAAGACGTAATGAAATGCCGTTAAGAAATATCCAAGAAGTAGAACTCTTCGACGTATGGGGTATAGACTTTATGGGACCGTTCCCACCATCTTTTGGAAATCAGTACATCTTAGTAGCTGTTGACTACGTGTCTAAATGGATTGAAGCTATCGCCGCACCCACAAACGACACCAGAGTAGTCATCAAATTATTCAAAAATTATATATTTCCCAGGTTTGGAACACCCCGTTTAGTCATAAGCGATGGAGGATCGCACTTCATATCGAGAATATTTGATAAACTTTTAAGCAAGTATGGAGTTAAGCATAGAGTAGCAACACCATACCACCCACAGACCAATGGACAAGTGGAAGTATCTAATAGGGAGATAAAACAAATCCTCGAGAAGACTGTCTCTATATCTAGAAAGGATTGGTCACAGAAACTTCAAGAAGCATTATGGGCCTATAGAACCGCTTTCAAAACTCCTATAGGAACAACCCCTTATCAACTGGTCTATGGAAAATCATGTCACTTACCTTTTGAATTGGAACATAAGGCCTATTGGGCCATCAAAACTTTGAATTTGGATTACTTGACAGCTGGTGAGAAACGTATCCTTGACATCCACAAATTAGAAGAGCTCAGACAATCTGCCTACGAAAATGCCATCATATACAAAGAAAGAACAAAAGCTTGGCATGACAAAAGAATCATAAGAAGAGACTTCAAAATAGGCGATCCTGTTCTCCTGTTCGATTCTAGGTTACGACTTTTTCCAGGTAAACTCCGTTTGAGATGGACTGGCCCTTTCGAAGTATCTAAGATCCTGAGATCCGGTGCTATTGAAATCAAGAACCAGACATGTAAACCGTTCATCGTCAATGGACAGAGGTTGAAGCCCTACGAAGGAGGTGACATCCCGACAACATACACCTGCCATACTCTGAGTGATCCACCATATCCTTCCAATGATATTTAAATATCGGTCGTCGAGCTAATGACGTTAAACAAGCGCTGCATGGGAGGCAACCCATGGTTTTTCTTATTTTTTGTACTTTTTATTTTTTACTTTTACTTTATTTTGTTTATATTATTATTATTATATCAGGACTAACGATTGAATGTTTTATGTGCTTTCAGGACTTGTTTGCTAACCTTGTACAGAATGCAGAACCCTGATGACATGCACGTGGCCTTTAGAGATGATGCACAAAGAGAGCGTTACTATGTTCACATGAGACGCCCTATGGCTCCTACCAGGTACCCTGACCATGACTGCATGGATGCCTTGGGGATAGAGCCAAGCGTCAGATTTTTATGCCATCAACTCCAGTGGGAACAGTTTGACTACAGGAACAACACTTATAGGAACTTGACTCTTGAGTTCCTCAGCTCGTTTCATTATGACCCCTGGGCTGGACCCGATGGACTCGCTGTTTTCAGGTTGTTCGGGATTGACTACTCATTCTCTCACAAGGAGTTTGGTGATTTGCTAGGTTTCCAGACTACTCCTGATGCTATTCCAGATACACCGATGGGGTATTTTATGAGCAGAGAAGTGGAAAAGTTTTGGACTAAAATATCCGGCGGAGGGATCCAAGATCCTTCTACCCAGTTTTCTCAGGTAATCCACAACCCTGCATTGAGGTACTTCCAGATGATTCTAGCACATTCTTTCCTAGGTTTTCCAGATACAGAGACACTGCTAAGTGAAGAGGAGATTTTCCTACTGTTTTGTGCGACTCAGTCTCGCCCTGTTGCTTGTGGCAACTTTCTGTTAAAGGGCTTGGCTAGTGTTGCCAGATCATCCGTAGGCATCATCCATGTCGGTGGGATTGTTACACAGATTGCTACTGCATTGGGTCTGTCTCGCAAGTTATTGCACCTCAGGACCTTCTGCTTCTACACCACCCTGGATATTGATTTTTGTCTTGATAGAGGACTGATGAGGAGGGTTTTTTTTGAGCCCAACATGTTTAGACTGCTGATCGACGGCGAAGCGATACACTATTTCACATTACCAGATCAGCTGATGACCAGTGTCCATGACCCTGAAAATTGGAGTTATGCTCTAGAGGGTTATGGAGAGACTGTCGAAGAGCCGAAATCGCCTCCCGCCGCTGAGTACACTCCTACACCTCTTACTCCCCAGATCACTGTTATGTCTAACAATTTGTCTCTGCAGCCACCTGACCTACAAACACAGATTTATGAGCTCCGTAAGGAGACTGCCCTGCTCAAGCAGGAAGTGGCAGACTTAGAGTTACAGATGCAGGTTTCTGATCTCACTCATGCCTCAGAGACCGATGCTCTACATCAGGCGATTGAAGAGCTTCGGAGGGAGATAGCTGAGTTTCGTGGATCAAGCCAGGAAAAGACGCCTACCACATGACTCATTCTACCCTGACAGCATTACCCTAGTATTTTATTTATCGCATTTCCAGACATATTTTACTTTACTGCAGCTTTTATATTTTCATGCACTCTGAATTTCTTATATATATACATATTATGCACTAATGTTAACTTTTTCTTTTTCTTTTGTTTCTTTAATTATTTTATTTTTTTTGTCGTGCAAAGAAAAAAATATAAGACAAAAATATTTTCATTTTTGTCTTTACAAAAAATATGCAAGCCTCAAGCCTTGAAAAGAAGAAGAAAAACGCTATTCAGACCCCCCGGAAGACAAAGGTGCAAGAAGGCCCAAAAGGAGGATCCAAAACCACAAGGCCCAGGAATTGGCCTTGTGGCGGGCGCCATAGGCCCTGTGGCGGGCGCCACACCGTACCAACAACAAGTACGGGGCTGAATCCCCATTTCCACCATTTTCATCCCTTTCTTCACCAAAACCCATTTTTCCAACCTTCCAAATCCTCCTTGAACCCCATTAAAGCTCCCTCATTTCCAAAATACCCACCATCCATAAAACATATCCAACATCCATTTCCATTTTCATCCATCAAAAAACCAAAAAAATCAAAACTTTATCATTCCCTCATAAACCACTTTTTCTACCATTTTCACTACCTAAGGAGCATTCAACAATGGAGTTCAACGGATTTCTTCTTCGTGATGGAAGACCGGGCGAAAGGCAACGGAAAATTATTCAGAGGCTTCAAAGTCGAGAAATTCTCTCGACTAGGTACGTCGACAATAACTGTCTGTATGCTTTGGGTATTTATCATAGTGTTTTTAATTTATTAGAATTTCTAGGCTTGCATAATATTTTCATTAATCAGGAACCTACCTATGAGCGACTGACAACCGAGTTTTTGAGTTCTTTAATATACACTGTCAGTCCTAACACTGCTAGCACTATTGGTACTGTTATTTTTAGACTGTTCGGAATTGAGTATGAATTCAGTACCGACAATCTAGCAGGTTTGTTAGGAATCCCTCATAGGGAAGGTGCAATTTGTGAGGCACCTTTGGATGCGGAGTGGTCGGCCGAGGTATTTACCTTCTGGCAAAGGCTTTCAAGTTCTTCAATTAATTCTTTCGAAGGGATACTTGCGTCGACCATTCACAACCCGGCCATAAGAGTTTTTAGACTTCTTTTGGCATGTACTATTTTTGGCCGGGAAAGTCCAAACAAGGTAAATGCTCGTGAACTCCTATTTTTGCAAGGATGCCTCACTAGAACCCACATCAATCCGGTCCCGTTTATGCTTGCTCATATGACTTTATTTACTAACAAAACAGGACCGATTGTTTTTGGAGGGCTTGTTACGTATATTGCTCGGGCTCTTGGCCTGAACGATGAGATAGCTACACTTGAACCACTACCTCCTCGCACAATTAATTTAAAATTTCTGAAAGACATGAAATTGTGCCGAGCAAGGAGAGAAGGTGATTATGAGTTGATGGTTCATGGGGTAGCTATCCCATCTGTTGCTTTACCATGCAGTAGACGTACTGATGTACGTGATGAAAGGAACTGGACCTATGATCTTAATGCTCCACGTGTTTTGGGTCCACTTCCTCCTAATATTCCCGATGGGGAGGCACATGACACTGATGATGAGTATGATCGGAGAGAGCAGTCTCCCATCCCTCACATGTCCCCCCATCGTCCTTCACAGTCACACACCGCACCATCTTCCTCTAACCCTGTTGCAGGTACTGCTCCTGGATTCCATGTCACCGAGGAGATGTGGCGTGATATGACAGCTAGAGAAGAAAGGCGTGATGGCCTTCTCTCTACTATTTCACAGCAGCTGACGGACGATATGAGCTTCATGCAACAATCGCGATTGGTTTCGGATCGTGCCTATAGCAACGTTTGCCGTACCTTGAACGATATCTCATTAGAGCAGAACCGTCAGAGAGAGTTCAACAGCCAACACTACCAGCTTGTCGAGGCCACTCAGGGTACCATCTTAGGTAACCTTCGAGAGGTTCGGAGTGCTCAGGCTGCTTTATCAGCACGACTCGACCGGAGGGACCAGCATCGTAGTAGATCCCGTCGTTCCAGACCATCACATCAGGACGGCGAAGGCACCAGTGCCCCTCCTCAGTAGTCACCAGTGCCCCTCCTCAGTAGTCTTTTTCAGGTTACCCCCCTTATCTTATTTCGAAACATTGGGGACAATGTTCGATCTAAGTGTGGGAGGGGATTTTATTGCTTTCTGTCATTTCCCTTTTAGTTAATTATTTCCTTTCAGTTATTTCCTTTCAGTAATTTAATTTTCTTAGATAATGCATGAGTCTGACGAGTCACCAGTATAGTGTCTTTTTAGTTCATCTTCATTTTTTCCCATTTCCTTAGCCTTACCAGAAAATTTTTAAAAAAGAAAATGATGTTGTTTCACATGTTTTTTGGGCTTTGGGACAGGTTTAGATTAGGATGTAGTGACCTAGGTCAACTTTTTGAAACATCAGAACCATTTTAGCACCATAGACCTCTTGAATATAGGAATCACTCCTAAACCCCACCACCTTGGCCTTCACTATCATTTTAAAAATTGTCCTAAGTAGTTTATCTTAGCAGTCAGCTCCGGCTTAAGCATGCTCTACGTAGGGGGCCGATGAACATAAGTGAATGATCCAGTGCTAATAAAAAAAAAAAAAAAAAAAAAAAAAAAAAAAAGGCAAACTCTGGTATAGGTGACCCTCACAAAGTCATTTAAACCGAAAAAAAAGAGAAAAAAAATTTTTTTTGCAAGTCACCTATTGTTAGTTGGTTCAGAGGTATCTGGCACTGAACTTGGTAGGGCGGATTACGATCCGATCCCCCGCAGCTACATTTAGGCGAAATAAAACAGGTTTACACATGCTTATGTGCCAGAAACCTTATGTTATGGATCAGAATCACTAACCGGTCACTCTACTATGAAGCATGTACAGATAACGGGCTTAATGTGATTGCGCCTGAATGAAAAGGACACAAAAAGATGAGAAGATAGGCCTAGGTATTGTGGGATGATATGGAGTGGTTAATATAGGATTGAAGTTTGTGTTTGTGTTACTATGGTACCCTTGGTTCACTTAGTTAGTATCTGTCACTGCATCCTGACTTGAACTTAGAATCCCTTTAGCCCAAAGACAAGTGTTGACACCATATTTTCTTAAGCTTTAATGTTTGCTTGAGGACAAGCAAAGGTTTAAGTGTGGGAGAATTTGATCACACTAAAATTCACCGTATTTCTGACTCCGATTTCGCATGCATTCTTAGCTTTTATTGTTGTTTTGCTTTGTTATTTCTTTGTTTTCTTATGTTTTCAGGTTTTTATAATAATCGGAGCTTGAATCGGGAAAAGGAGCGAAAAAGGAGTGAAAACGGGCGAAAACCTAGAAATTCAGCGTTTTGCACTTACGGCACCCACCGTGGCGGGCGCCATGGGGTTAGCCATGACATGGCCACGTCTCAAGACCACTCCTCAACCGCCAAGACCCACGATCCCCACTCCATCATCCCCTGTAGGGACCATGGCGGGCGCCATAGGCCTGTGGCGGGCGCCACAAGGCCAAAATCAGTAACCTCCACTTTTTAGTGGAGGGGCGTCCCTGTCATTTCATGCTTTCAGTTTTTACTATAAATAGGACCTTAGATTTTCGTTTTTCTTCATCCAGAATTAGAATTCTCTAGGCATACATCAGTTATAAAGCAGTTGCCATTCCACATCGGGGTGCCTCTGCAATCGAGTGATCGAGTCTGTAATCTGTCTGTGGTTCGAGTTTTGGAGCACTCTGGAGGAAGTTAATCCTGCCGCCATTTTAATTCAAGTTCGTATTTTACTTTTATTTATTTCCTGCACTCGCACATTTACTTTGTTTATTTCCTGCACTCGCACATTTACGTTGTTTATTTCCTGCACTCGCACATTTACGTTGTTTATTTCCTGCACTCGCACATTTACGTTGTTTATTTCCTGCACTCGCACTTTACTTTGTTTATTATCCGCACTCGCTTTAAATTACTTTTATGAAAAACTATAAAAAGAATATTTACTTTATCATGTCTAACTAATTCTATAAAGGTTAGAATGTAAGGATCGTAATTAAACCAGTAATCAGTATAATTGTTCGTGGAAACACCTAAGGGCTATTTTATCTTTCAATTCAAGTAATTGTTTTTAACTATTTCAAAAACAGCCAAAAGCGCTTTGTCTAGTTTATTAGGAGATTTTAGATTAAAAAGAAAAGAGATTTTAAAACGATTTTCGGACGCGTTAGGAAGTTTAAACTCTGGTTCGTAAGAACCTCTTTTTGCTAAGAAGTCCAGGTTAAAATACTTTTCAACTTAGTTAAGATACTATATTTCTTAAAAATAGGTTTACTACTCTAACGCAGTACGCACCTTTTTATCCGTGACAATAGGAGGGGTTGATTAGAGAGTACAACTCGGTTCTGAATACGCGAAAGCGACAGTTCCTGTTAAATTAGTTCTTTTCAAAGGAGAAAACATTGCCCATAAGTAGTTCCACTAACAAATACTGCATTATCATTGATTGCGTGAATTACATTCGAGCCTGTCTTTATTTATTATTTAAAATTATAATTTTATTTACCATTGCACCCTTATTAAAACCCTTAAAAATAGTTGCCTTAGATACACACCATAACAACAGGTTTGATAGATTGACACTTGGTCTCTGTGGATTCGATAATCTTTTATATTACTTTGACGTGATTCGTACACTTGCGAAAAACACGCATCACTCTAGCTGATTTATCAATTTCTTCTGATTCTCCACTTGTTGACACACTTCTTCACTTTTGAAGTGTAACTTCCTATAAGAAGTAGGTAATTCATCAAAGGTTAATTCATCATCACTGGAGTCTTCATCAGGATACCATCTCCCAGTCAAGGCAGCCACAAGATTGGTAGATTCTCCTTCTGTTTCACTTTCAGAATTATCATCAGACCAAGTAGCAGCAAGACTCTTCTTCTGTTTCTTGAGATAGGTCCCACATTCAGCTCTAATGTGACCGTACCCTTCACACTCGTGGTAGTGAATTCCTTTGCCCTATCTGGATTTTTCTTTAGATTTTGTTCTTCTTCCACCATCATTGGGCCTACTGATGTCAAATGAGTTGTTCTTGACATTAGACTTTGACCTCACATCCATCCTCTTCAGGATTTTGTTGAATTGTCTTCCAAGTAACGCTAAATCTTTTGCCATATCTTCATCAGTATCCTGACTACTTTCTTCCTTTTTATCTTTAGTGTTTGACACATAGGCTATGCTTTTGACTTTCTTTTTAGATCCATCACTTATTCCTAACTCAAATGTATGGAGGGATCCAATTATCTCATCCACTCTCATCTTGCAGATATCTTGAGATTCTTCTATGGCTGTCACTTTCACGGCAAATCTCTTGGGAAGTGATCTGAGAATTTTCCTTACAAGCTTTTCATCTGACATCTTCTTACCCAGGGCTCCTGAGGCATTAGCAATTTCAAGGATATGCATATGGAAGTCATGAATACTTTAATCTTCTTTCATTCTCAAATTCTCAAACTTTGTAGTAAGCAGCTGCAATCTAGACATCTTCATTCTAGAGGTACCTTCATGAGTGATTTTGAGAATATTCCAAGCTTATTTAGCCACCTCACAATTGTTCACCAGTCTAAAGATGTTCTTATCAACCCCATTGAATATAACATTCAATGCTTTAGAGTTTCCAAGAGCTAGTTCATCGTCCTCCTTGGTCCATTCTTCCTCAGGCTTCTTATCAGTTGTAACTTCTTCATCCTTTGTAGTGAAAGGGTGTTCCCAGCCTGTTAGAACAGCCTTTCAAGCCTTATTATCCAACGATTTCAGGAAGGCTACCATTCGAGGTTTCTAGTAGTCAGAGTTAGATCCATCCAAAATTGGTGGTCTGTGCATTGATCCTCCGTCTCTATCCATAGTACCAGAAAGTAACATCCCAAGGTCTCACCCAGAACCAGAGTAGGATGCCCGCTCTGATACCAATTGAAATTCTGGTATCAGATATGAGATGTCGAAGGTAGTGTCACGACACTAATATTTGAACAACAAGTGAAATATAAACAGGATAAAAATAGATAAACAATTGAAATAGCGACACAAGCAATTGTTAACCCAATTTGGTGCAAACACACCTACGCCTGGGGGCTACCAAGCCAGGAAGGAAATCCACAAAATAGAATTAGTTCAAAGACTCTCAGTAAACAACTTCAAGTTACAATCTTTTCACCTAATCTCTACCCGTGTTACTTCTATCTAAGAACTCTTAGATATGAGACCCTACTCACTCCCCCTCAATCACAACAATGATATAAGAACAAATACTACAAAGAAAGAAGACACACTTCAAGGACACATACTTGATCTTTCTTAAAAGCTTCAACCAAGTAAAAAAATATACTCGTACTTCAAAGCTTAGAGTGGACAAATTACAACACAAAACTCAGTCCAATTCATACATCAACAAGATGAATGAATGGCTCAGAATTCACAAGCTCACACAAGACTAAAACCCTAAAACTCTCTCACTTCATCGTTCGTATCTTGTGTGTCTAAAACAGGTTTTCCATGACCTTTAAATAGAAGTTTTTTGAATGGGCCTAGGCAGCATGAAACCCTAATTCTATTTTAATTGTGTATCTCCTAAGAAATAGCAGCTAATCATTCCTTTTTGGAAAATAGAACATTTTGGTTTTAAATAGAATTACTCCTTGAATATCGCATGCAATCTCCACATAAGCACACAAAGATTTGCATGAAAAGCACAACAACAAAACCCATAACATTCAAATTGAATGTTCTGTATGCACATGTCTTAACATCGGGTTTGACATCTTGGCTAAATCATGCACAACCATATTTAAACAACCTGCAGGAAGTTGATATGACATGTCAAGACAACACGCGTGACATCTTGTGATAACACTAAGTTTTACCAAAATTGATGCCAACACATAGAACCAACAATTAAGATTGATGGTTACATAGTACGGGTCCCCGAGAAGCTTTTCTCGCGAGGGTCGGTACGAAGATCTCACTCAAAGTAGATTTTTTTAAGGGAGTTGTCCACCAACAAGCTTTTTCCGTAAGAGAAAAACAGTCAAGGAGTTCCGTGACTTTGAGACCCTTGCCTAGAATCCGATGTCGATGGTTGTGTTGTGCAGGTCCCCGAGGAGCTTTTCTCGTGTGGGTCGATATAAATATTTCACCCAGAATAGGCTCATTGGAGGAGTTGATGATCGACAAGCTTTTTCCGTAAGTGCCAAACATCCAAATGAATCGATTACTCTAGGGTTCTTATCTAAAACCATAGATTATTCCTAGTGAGATCCCTGATGTGGAAAGCAACCAGTGTTATCCCTCATTCGTACCTCGAACTTTTGAATCCATGTGCCTGAATGTCGTCTGTTCATTCACTCATTCATTCATACATAGAAACGAAAATCGCATGCATCTACGCATCATTTTTCATATCATTTTTCCAAACCATAATAAAAGAAGCTCATCCATCCTTTGTCCATAATCTGCAGTGGATTTCCCGACACTCATTGGACTTGAAAGATCATGGAACAAAACTACTTTGCATCAAAGGCGGATGTTGATGTGATAAAGACTCAGTTGGACCAACTTGTGGAAGTTATGACAGACTTGACAAGGAGAGATGAAAACATTCAAAGGACTATGGTCACTGAGAATGGCGTTCCACCGCAAGCGAACAATCTTGCTAAAGCTGAGCCTGTGCAGATCCCTGTGGAGGACTAGATTATACAAGAGATACCCATTGTCCGAGACGAACACTCCTCTTGTGATGCTATTGAGTATCATAGTTTTTCATTCTCTGCACAAAATTCCCAAAGGGTAGTCCCGGTGTGGAAACCCAAAGATCCAAGAGATGTGGCGGTTGCTGAAAGATTTCAGGTGTTAGAAGAGAAGCTTACAACTATAGAGGGGCAGGACACTTTCGGTATGAATGCTTCGGACATGGGTTTAGTGTCTTTCCTGATAATGCCTCCAAAGTTCAAGACGCTGAAATTCGAAAAGTACAAAGGGGATAGTTGTCCAAAGCCACATTTGGTGATTTTTTGCAGAAAAATGACTTCCTATGCTCACAATGATAAGCTAATGACTCACTATTTTCACGACAGTCTGAGTGGAGCATCATTGAGTTTGTACATGCAGCTAGAAAAGTTCCACATCCAATCATGGTTAGACCTGGCTAACGCCTTTTTGAAGCAGTACAATTACAATTTGGATATGACTCCCAGTAGTATGCAGTTGCAAGGCTTATCTCAGGAAAGCAATGAATCCTTCAGGGGATATGCCCAAAGATGGAGAGAATTAGCTGCTCAAGTTCAACCACCACTTCTAGAGAAAGAATTGGTTGACTTATTCATGGATACCTTGCAAGGTCCGTACTACGAAAAGATGATAGGCAGTACTACACCTGATTTTTCACGCTTGGTGTCAGTTGGAATATGCATCGAGAGCATGATCAAAAGTGGAAAGATCCAAGATGTCTCAAACATCCAGGCTAGTCAGAGTGAATCCCTTGTCAATTCCCAAGAGGAATAGGGTATGGAAACTAATGCAATCCGGGAATCTCCACAAGCTCCATATCAGATGCCATTCCCTTCGCAGGGTCAATCCCCTCCTAAAAGCTGAGGATCTCCTTGGTGTCAATGACAAACTCAATATATCAGTAGCGTCAACACATTCGTCAAAGGCCAAGGAAGCTAGTAAGGCATTTTGATCCACTTCCAGTGTCGTACAGTCAAGTACTGTCGTATTTGACCAAATATGGATTGATAGTACCGAAAGAACTGCGTCCAATGATTCCTTCGTACCCACCAGCTTTTGACATTAATGCCTGATGTAATTTCCATGCTGGGGCACAAGGGTATTCAACTGAAGACTATAAAGTGCTGAAAAGCCAGGTATAAAAGTTGCTTGACTCCAACATGTTCTCATTTGCGCCTCGAGGTCTTCAAATCAACAACAATCCTTCACCCGATAATGGGGGTCCATCAATGCATGTTATTTCTCATATTGGTCTCGACGAGGAACTATGAAGAAGACTAGCCCGATAACAAAGCGAAAGAGGAAAACCCGGTTCCCTAACACTGGCAATCCTTAGATCACATCATTACTTTGCCTTTGTAGTTTCTTTGCTGTTAAGTGCTACTTGCTTTAAACAGTGTTTATTTATAAATGGTGGTATTAATAAATTGAGCATGCATGTTTTGAACAAATCACAAAAATATCTTTCCATTTGCTTTATTAAATTGTTGTTTTAGCAAATATTGGCGGGAGGATGACGAAAACAAGATACCCATAATTGCTGATGGTATGCTTTCGGATAAGACCTTGCTGATGATGTACATGCATTGTTTCAAATCCCCAAACACTGGAGAGATAAGGAGTTAATCCCTAGTTAACCAATTCGAGCCTATAAACAGGTGTTTCTTCGGATCTAAAAACCCTTACACTTAACCCGGGGTAGGGTAGTGTTTAGTTGATTTGGCTATGCATTCAGATTACAAGATGAAATATCCTGTCTAGGGATCAATCACACGATGTTCTTCGCACACGTCCTAAAGTGTCGAATCAAAAAGGCTATGATGGTGGTTCTTCAATAACCAATGACTTGGCAGTCACAACCCTTTAGAAAAATCGAAAAAAGAAAAGCAAAAACCCGTTAAGTCAGACCCCCAAAGGGGTGACTTAGGAAAAAATTAGGGTAATCCCGTTGGACTAATAAAAAGTTTGAAAAATGGTCCAGGCAAAAATTAGGGAAAAACAAAAACAAAGAAATGAAAAGAGGTCGTTAAATCCTCAATAAAGACAAAGCAGGATAAGGTGACCACCGTATCAGGAATCCAAAGGTCACTGATATCCATGAAAAATAAGGTGACTTCCATTTCAAGCGAACCATGAATCATCATCTTCATTCTTACATCATCAAACTCTCTTGGAGGATGAATGTGTATGTGGAATTATCTGAACGTAGGACTGGAGAACATCATGAAGAAGGGGTGGGTTACAATCAAATTTGAGACTTATATCCTTTGTTTCAATAACCGTGAACTAGACCACGTTACAACCCTCAAAAGACCTAATTGAAGCAGGGTTTATTCTGAAAAGCATACTACAACAAGGTTGCGTAAACCGACTCCTAGATATTTTGCTAGTCTTCTGTGTTGATATCATATTATTCAATGCATATTTCACATTAGCCAAATCAGCATTGCGTTTGGACTAATGGTTTGTTCGTCACATTGTCACTACAATCATCTCAAATAAATGATTCTTTTCAAAACATGCATGAGTGTCACATTAAAATTACCATTTTTAAATGAACAATTTTAATTGCATGTTAGTGCTTGACATCAAGGAGATTCCAAAGACCAGTTAGGGAGGAGCTTGAACATTCGTCGAGACCGAGGCTACCCCAAATCAAGACTGTTTCGTAACCCTATGGATCAGGGGCATGACATCCAATGACTGTATTGACCAAAGAGTTAGGTAGTCTAAAGAAAATCTCCAAGCATCATGGATTAGTGAGGAAAGTCCTCAATACTCAGATTACCAGGGGCAATTCCCTCAAGGGCTTAGGAAAGAGCAGACCACTACAATTTTGCAAACTGGGGAAAATCATCTCATACCATGTCATGGTGTAATCCCACCCAAGGTTTTCTTTCGAGAAATATTGCTTTGAATACCCTACAGACTGGGACAGAGCAAGAGCATGATCATGTTCCATTTGTAAGTTGTCATGGCATATCAGGAAAAGAAGTGGAAGTTGTCTTGGGAACAAAGACATGACTTCAACTGAGGATCAAACTCGGGGCACCAAGAGCATCCGCATCTATCCTTCGATCGTAACATCTCCAAATATCAAGTGTCGGGAAGTCCAATCCTTTCCCCAAACCACAAGTCCAATCCCTATTGGAAACTACCAAAAAACCAAAGTCCACTTTGTTGGCATCATCATAAATTCAAATCCAATCCACATTGGTACCCAAAAGATCTCACCTTTAGAAAAGGGAGACCAATCAATAAAAACTAATCCCCATCTTGCATTTCCAAATGAATTGCATACAACATACATGCATGACTTTCCTGCCGAGTGTCGCATTACGCAAACAACCGGCGGGAAAAGAAAGAAACAACAGAGCCGCCACCGTGCGTTATTTATCCCAAAAGAGGGAAAGGAAACGCTCGAAGTAAACCTAGGAAAGAACATGGTCTCGCGACCAAAGAGAATGGGTTCGGGAGTCGGTTATGCGAAGGGAAGGTATTAGCACCCCTACGCATCCGTAGTACTCTACGGGATCCACGCACAAAAGGAAGGAATATTGGTTGCTAAACACTGCTCAAACTCACACACACTGGCTAAAAGAGACAAAAGAAACTGACTGAAACTGACTCGGCAGGATATCGCATCCTGGGCCTACTTAGTCTATCAGGCATAGACATCAGAGTCGAAGTAGTTCGGACTGGGGAAGCGACACACGCTCGCTAGGATATCGCATCCTATGCATACGTATCTTCTCGGACGAGAGAAGAATCAGAGCATTCGTAACTCGGCTGACACGCACACAAACAAACAAGACACACACAGGCAAACGTGGAGCCCGAATGCCAATCACTGGACTTACATCAGCATCCGAACCTAAACACACACACACTGGAACCCAAATGCCACTCGATGGACTTACATCGGCTTCCAAGCACACAACAACACAACAGGTTAATAGGGAGTCGGGGACTCGAGCCTATAACTGTCAAACAACACACACAAAAGAAAAGAAAAGGCGCCGGAGAGATCAGCTCAATCTCCTGCCTACATACTTCATCTGGTATGAAGATCAGGGCGATGTAGTTCCCCTACGCAGGGACAAAAGATCTAGCCTAACCAGATAACAAAGGGAGACACAACTCTAGGGAGACTACGACTCGAGCCTAGATGTTGTCATGCAAAATCAACCCTAAGTCAAGGTTTCTAGCTAACTGACACAGGAAAAAGAAAGGTCTCGATTGCAACCAGGGCAAGAGAAAGGGAATATCTCAATCACAACAGGGGTGAGAGAAAAGAATAGTGTTAGTGGTTAGTCAAACTCGACAAGACATCGCATCCCGTGCCTACGTATCTCATCTGAACATGAGAATCAGAGTTGCCGTAGTTCGGCAAAACTATTACTGTTGGTTTGTGTTTTTTAAGTGGACAACGTCACTGCACAATCTACCTGATGCTCGACCTTTGGAGACTTACTCACCTGTAGTAGAAGGAGTTAACGTATCCTTAAGAGGGGATGATGTTTGTTTGTGTTTTAGGAAAGCTCAAGCAAGAAAGGAAGTCCTATACGAAGGAACCGTGCTACCTTAATTGACATGCAAACGAGACTACGCGGAGTCTAACAAACCTAGGGGATACAATCACACCACACAAGCACATACAGCATAAAATAAACACACCAACAAGGGGGCTCAAACATCAAGGCTAGGTTTTAGTCGAGGGGTCACATCAACCTCAACAAACAAACCTCTGGAATGGGGTGAATGTTGCTCTTAACCTTGCCATTGAGGGGCTAAGGTGAAGCAGATGAAAGGAGATGAGGGGTGTGCCTCATTGCTCTTATCCCTGGCCAGGGAGAGCATTTGAATATCAGAAGGTGTGGGAGTTCAGAATGGGGGAACTCTATCCACAAGTGACTCTATAGATCTTGGGCTTTTACTCACTATGCATCAACACAGGTAGTGTGAGCAATGTGAGTGACAAACAGACTAGCAGGGGATAGGTTGCTTATCCCTTGGTTCTGCCAATTGCCTCTTCACTTAGGAGGACTTTTCATATGTACAGGGACAAATTAAACATACACAAACATTGCCTCTTAAGGAGGACTTCAGACAGTTGCCTGGCCAAGTAACAGGCCAGGTCTTCCAGACTACATGAAGATAAAGGGATTATACCTCAAAGCAAGTTGCTATTAAAGCAAAGCAAAGCAAGTTCAAAGAACTAAGCAACTAATGGTACCTGAAATAGTCAAACAGATCAGTACACAATTCAAAAGCTAAAGCAAAGGAGGTAAGAATCCACAGTCAATACAATTAACAAATGGGCAAAGCACAATGCTCAAGGCATATGAGCCAAGCCACCTACAAAACACACAAGTTAGTCAATGATATTTAGGCAAGCTCAATCAAAAGAAATGGTCTCATTGGTCATTTGTTGGTCAACCTGAAAACATAAGCTCAAAGGTAAGTAACAGGACCACTAGGACAAGCCTAGGGTCAAAAATGAATGAGAAAGTCAAAACAGCAAGCAATGTCCAATCAAAATCAAATTCAAACATTTAGGAAGCAACCCCAATTGGTTTCATGTTCATATCATGCATCATCATCATTTCATAAGCAAAAGAAGTCAAAGCATGGCAAATGAGAGCTCATAGGAGTCAACAGAAAGACTTGCATCAAAAGTCAACTCAAACATTTCCAAAAATCACCAAATAAATCATGATCAATCCTAACACGTAGCATGGTAAGCATATCAAATTTCATCTCATTTGGACAAGTGGAAGGCAGTCAATGAAAATCAGAAAATCAAAGCAATTTTGGACATGCTCAAAGAAGTCAACCAAACATGCATCAACTTGAAAAAATCATAACTCAACGATAACATATGATAAATGAATGGGATCAACACCATGGCAAAGCTTAGGATGTCTAGTTATCTCATGTAAAATTTCATGTCCATCTAATAAAGTATGAGGATTTCACAAATGAAATGGCAACATGCATCACATAAGGTCAACATTTTGGTCAAACAGGGGAGAAAATCTCAAACAAATGGAAAACAGCACAAATAATTCCAAGAAAAATACCATGTGAACTAGTCATACAAGAGTAGGTTCATGCAAAAAATCAATCCATTTGGAGGTCAATAGGCATGGTATCAAAACTCATCAAGTTACACATCAATGGTGTGACACAAATTGTCACGCCCTACTTCAAAAATTCACAACTCACAATCCAGATAAGATAAATTCATGAACTCTACATCAAAATAACCATGAATGAGTCAAGTTTGAGCACAAAAAATTTCAGGGCCATTGGATAATGCATCACAATTTCACAAAGGATTTGGCAAGATGTACAAAAATGAACACATGTTACAAATCAATATGCCAAATAAAATCCAATGATCATAAAAATCTGGAAAAAATATGATAAAAAAGTAGAGATCATGATGAAGATGATGCAAAAATCCCCATGAGAATTGGACTTAAAATGATGGAGATGTGATTTTTCAAAGTTTGATGATCAAATGAAATTAAAATGGAAAAGAAATAACTTATTTTCAATAAACCATGTGCCACGGATGGCATTTTTGAAATTATGGGGTCACTAATCAAAACGGCCGCGTTCAGGGCCACGAAAAGAAATAAGCTGATTGGCTCATGGACCAACAGTGCCATGCAATACGTGCTAATCCACTTTCTGGGCAAGGCAAATGAAAACCTAGGGTTTTGGATGAACAGCAACAACATTCATCATTCCCAAATCGAGCTCAACCAAAAATTTCCAGAAAATGAAATTGAGCACACAGAAATGATCAGCAAGCTTCAACTAACATGAATCTACCATCAATTTTCATTAAAACATCATACAACTCATGAATCAAACAGAAATACATTTCATCATCAAACTTGATTTCAACATAACTCAAGAAATAACCAACCATTTTCAAAAACAAAACCATCATGAAGCTCAGCAAGGATAGACCTTTCTAAAGCATGTATTGATTTGATGAAATAAGGAGATCGAAATTTTACCAGTTCTGAAGTGCAGCTGAGATTTTGATGTTATTTGGCTTCAAATATCCGAAACAGGTGAAGCTCCTAGTCCCAAATGATGAATGCTTGAAGGCTTTGAGCTCATAGATGCTTGGAACAGTTCAAACCCAACTCTGCCATGGATGATGCTTTGAAGAACAGTCGAGCCAATGGTGGTTACAGTTGGAGAATGATGGTGGAAACAAACTCACAATGCTGTTTAGATGGTGGATCGAGCAAGGCAAGGTTCAGTTCTTTGGAGTTTTTTGGAAGAATTTGAGAATGGGAGAAAAATGGATTTTGAGAGAGTGAGTGAAATTTCTGTGTTTTTGTGGCTGCTAGGGCTACCAAAATGACAGAAAAAGGGAATATATACTTCTGTTTAACTTTGGATTAATGTATGCTAACCATGTTTTGCTTTAATGAGCCAAATTGCTAAGTTGCCATTTTTTCACTTAAGTGGCAATGTGGAGGTGCAAGCTGCGAATTGGGCCTTGTAACAAGTCATAATCAACATTTCAGACCTCAATTGAATGGCAAATTTGATTGGGAATGGTTAATTGGAAAGTTCAATTTTTCACCTCACTTGAAAATAATCCATGTAGGTCCAAAAGTGCCATTTTGATCCATAGAGTTTTGGCACATGAAAGTTACATTTTTGGAAAGAGGAGGTTAAATATGACTTGTTGGAAAAAACCTCACCAAATTTGGCCAAATGGTTTGAGAGATATGGCCTTTTGAAGTTCAAGAATTTGTGAAAATGATTTGATCATATCTTGCCAACCATACATGGGAATTGAGAGTTCTTGGACTTTTTGGAAATGGGAGAACAAGATCTTCAACTTTCATGTTGGGCAAAAATTCATTTGAAGCTTGTATCATGATGTGAGTTTGGGATCAAGAAGTTTCCATTTTTGGCAGTTAAAATTACAGGTCCAGTTTCTATTTTTGGAAATTTTCTGTTTGGCTTCAATTTCTTCAATGATGTTGTTTGCCATGATATATGAGGCCTATTGGGACATGAATAATCTCTCTCAAACCAAATCCATCCATCAAAACCATAAAATCAACCACAGTTGACCACGTTTGACTTTCTAGGGTTTCTGACTGATTGTGCCTTGACTGATGACCTCTGAGCCTCCAATCTTTGACCTAAACACTTCAAATGGACCCCCAAGTCATGTGAACATGTTGGACCAACCCTAGGGCCTTGGCTCTTTGAGAAACACACTTGCTTGCTTGGTTGACTGATCTCCTGACCAGTTTGACCTAATTTCTTGATTGGCTTGCACTTGAGGCAAATGGGACAATGCAATGCTATGCAGTGGACCATGTTATGCTATGACCTAATATGAGAATGTATGTACAATGATAGGTGCAAATTTGAGGTGCTACAGCTGCCCCTATTCAATCAGCTGGGAACCTGAACGGATGATAGCAACGGTTGTCAGACTTTCAGGGTAAACAGGGATTGAATACCAAAGAACCGTAGAAATTTGCACCGAATGGATATAATACAAGAAGAACCACGTCATTTACCGATGACAGCTGCATGACAACTTCAGAAAAACAAAACCATTTACCGATGGTTAAAACTTGATATTTACCGATATCAACTTCAGCAAGACCATTTACCGATGGCTGCTGGGAAAACAACTTTCAGAAAAACAAAACCATTTACCGATGGTTAAAACTTGATATTTATCGATATCAACTTCAGCAAGACCATTTACCGATGGCTGCTGGGAAAACAAATTTGATGTAGAAAGGAAGCAAGACCATTTACCGATGGTGGCTTCAAAGAACCCTGACATTTACCGATGTCAACTTAGCAAGACCATTTACCGATGGCTGCTGCAACTGGGAATTCGATATTTACCGATATCGAAGGAAACTGGGCCATTCACCGATGGCATCTCCGCTTGGGGAAGAACAAAATCTTTGTGATGGAACCAGACAAGACGTTTACCGACGACTTCTGGGGATTTTGATTTTATTTGCAAGAGAACAAAGAATGACCAGACATTTACCGATGACTGGGATGAGACTCGATGTTTACCGACATCGAAAGATGATGTTTACCGACATCAAAAAGAATGACCAGACATTTACCGATGACTGGGGATGAGAAATTTATTGGGGAGAAACAAACAAATATTCGTAACTGGAAACCAGATAGGACATTTATAGATGACTCTACTGGGGATTTCTAGCTGGGGAATTATCGGACATTTACCGATGACTGAGGGAAAGACTCGATGTTTACTGACACCGAAACAATGGCGTTTACCGACACCAAAAAAATGACCAGACATTTACCGATCACTGGGTGAGACTCGATGTTTACCGACATCGAAAGATGATGTTTACCGACACCAAAAATGACCAGACATTTACCGATGACTGGGTGAGACTCGATGTTTACCGACACCGAAACAATGGTGTTTACCGACACCAAAAAATGACCAGACATTTACCGATGACTGGGTGAGACTCGATGTTTACCGACACCGAAACAATGGTGTTTACCGACACCAAAAAGAAACACACGCGGGTGCTGACATGACACTTACTGGTATCACAAGAACAACATCTGGGATATGTCAAGGCAAGACTGATCACTTGCTGGGGGTCTCACTGGGGAGAAACAAACTTTTTGTCACCATCGGGTGAGGAAATAAACCTCTGTGGGGATAGTCAATTCTGAATGCTGTCGAAGCAACTGTAGCAGACGTGCTTTGCTGGTGTTGAATAAAGATGATCCGCCTCTGCCGGGGATACAGTCTGATGGAGTTTCGAACACATGAATGCATATGTTTGAATTTTCTATGGCGTAATGCTCCATAAGGAATGGAAATGCTACGCAGTTTTGAGGATGCAATGATTACTACATGCAATGCAAAATGATAAGGACTCCGCTGGGGGGAGTACACAGGACGACTGTGCTGAGAAATCTTCAAGATAATTCCGCTGGGGGAAACAAAGCAACTGCTGGGGAACCAACAATACAAATCCGCTAGGGGAAGACAAGACAACTAGCTGGGGAGTAATCAAACCACTTGCTACTGACAAAAGTACCTTGCTGGGGATATCCCCATCAATCCACAGGAACTCCACTTGGGGAAATAACTGTTACTCCGCCGGGGAAGATAAACCAGGCAACTTTATGGGGATAAGGCTCATACAAACCTCATATACGATAGACTCTGCTTTGGGGAATAACTGTTACTCCGCCGGGGACGACCCACAATATTCACAAGTGAAATCAACTTAGCTGGGAATGCAGGTATCGACCTGCTACTGAAACCTGTCAAATCCACTGGTAGGATGAACTCTGCTGGAGAGATAACTGCTTTGCTGGGGAAGACTTAAACAATTCATAGCTAGGAGAATGGCTCTGTCTGGGAAAAGAACTGCTGGAGGATGCTCACAGGTGACGACCTGCACAACGGAACAACAAATGCCCTAGGGGGTACATGGACAATATACGTTCAAGTGTCCTCAACATTCAAAATGATTTTCAAATGTTTTAATCTTTTGCATGTTATTGTTTAGCCTTCATGTTTTCAGATGCAATGTTTATCAAAAATTTTGGACGTTTTTGCAAACAAAACAGTAAAAGTAAAAACAAGAGAGCAATTTATCTGAATAACGACTTTTATTGATTGAAAATGTGCCTGAAAAGGCCAATACATTGGGAAGCAATTCCTAGAAAGAGGTAATTGCGCACAAAAGGAAAATAAACTATCCTAATGGCAATGTGAACACGGCATTCACTGTTTCCCAACTCTGTTATAACCCATAGATCATCAGTGTTCCTCCCAACTCCTTGCTTTCTGAGAAGACTGACTGGACCGATCACATCTTTCGAGATGGTAGCTGACGAAGCATGATGAAGTACAGATGACTCAAACTGTAGTCTTCGCTTTAATCCCTCTTTTGGCTGGATCGCCCTTTCGGGTTTTCAATCCACCGGGATACCCATTTTTGCCTAAGTCGCCCTTGCGGGTTTTGGACTTACCGGGTGTACAATTTTTTCATTTTTATCCCTAACTTTTGCCCGAACCTTTTCTTTCTGTTTTTTGGTTCGCCGGGATGCCCGTTTTTGCCTGGACTCTTTTATTCTTTTTGTCCAGCGGGTCAATTTATGCGAAGTATTTTTTGACTACATCCGAGTTGACAGGGGACGGAAAATCTTCACCATCCATAGTTGCAAGCATCAAGGCTCCACCGGAGAAAACCTTCTTCACAACATATGGTCCTTCATAATTAGGAGTCCACTTGCCCCTGTTATCTGTATCGGGAGGAAGGATCCTCTTCAAAACTAGATCACCAGTCTGAAATGTCCGAGGACGCACTTTCTGATCAAAGGCTCGCTTCATCCTTCTCTGATATAACTGCCCGTGGCACACAGCTGCTAACCGTCTCTCTTCGATAAGGCTTAACTCATTAAACCTTGTACGAATCCACTCGGCTTCGTCCAGCTTGACATCTAATAATACCCTCAGAGAAGGGATCTCCACTTCAACAGGTAGGACTGCTTCCATACCATACACAAGGGAGTAAGGGGTTGCCCCGGTCGACGTACGCACTGAAGTACGGTACCCATGCAAAGCGAAAGGCAACATTTCATGCCAATCCTTCTACGTAACGACCATCTTCTGCACAATCTTCTTGATATTCTTGTTAGCCGCCTCAACAGCACCATTCATCTTTGGTCTGTAAGGAGAAGAATTGTGATGTTCGATCTTGAAATCTCTGCACAGTTCTTTCATCATCTTGTTGTTGAGATTTGAACCATTGTCAGTGATGATTCTCTCAGGGACTCCATAACGACAGATGATTTCTTTCTTGATGAACCGGGCAACCACTTGTTTGCTGACGTTGGCATAGGAGGCTGCTTCTACCCATTTGGTGAAGTAATCGATCGCAACCAAGATGAAGCGATGTCCATTAGAAGCAGTAGGCTCAATCTTCCCAATCATATCGATGCCCCACATGGCAAACAGCCAAGGCGAGTTCATGACATTCAATGGGCTTGGTGGTACATGCACCTTATCAGCATAGATTTGACACTTATGGCACTTCCGAGCGTATTTGAAGCAATCGGATTCCATAGTCATCTAGTAGTATCCGGCTCTCAGCAATTTCTTTGACATTGTATGACCACCAGCATGGGTACCAAACGAACCCTCATGCACTTCTTGCATTAACATGTCTGCTTCGTGTCTATCCACGCATCTGAGCAAGACCATGTCAAAGTTCCTTTTGTATAACACGTCGTCCTGATTCAAGTAAAAGCTTCCAGCTAGCCTTCTCAGGGTCTTCTTATCATTCTTCGACGCACCCTCAGGATACTCTTGAGTCTTGAGGAAGTTCTTGATGTCATAATACCACGGCTTCTCATCAATCGCAACAACAGACTCGGCTGCAAACACATATGCAGGCCTCTCGAGCCGATTCACAGCAATATGTGGCACATGGTTCCACCAATGAACTTTTATCATAGAGGACAAAGTCGCCAAGGCATCAGCCATTTGATTCTCATCCCGAGGGACATGATACAACTTCACCTTCTTGAAGAACGTCAGTATTCTTCTGGTGTAATCTCTATACGGAATCAGATGTGGCTGGTTTGTATTCCAATCTCCATTGACCTGATTGATCACTAGAGAAGAATCTCCAAATATGTCAAGTGTTTTGATCCTCAGATCAATGGCTTCTTCTATCCCCATGATACAAGCCTCATACTCAGCTTCATTGTTGGTGACGTCGAATGTCAATCTGGCAGAAAAAGGTATATGAGCACCTTTGGGATTGATCAGCACCGCACCAACACCATTACCGTTCATATTCACAGCCCCATCAAACATCAGTGTCCACTTGTCATCAGGATCTGGTCCTTCCTCAACAAGCGGCTCTTCGCAATCTTTCATCTTCAGATACATGATGTCTTCATCAGGGAATTCAAACATCATAGGCTGATAGTCATCAATTGATTGTTCGGCAAGATAGTTTGACAGAATACTACCCTTGATGGCCTTCTGCGACGTGTACTGAATGTCATACTCTGTTAAAATCATCTGCCATCGGGCAACACGTCCGGTGAGAGCCGGCTTCTCAAAGATGTATTTCACTGGATCCATCTTAGAAATCAACAGAGTAGTATGGTTCAACATATACTGCCTTAGTCGGCGAGCAGCCCAGGCCAAAGCACAACAAATTTTCTCGAGCAGTGAATATCTTGTTTCACAGTCGGTAAACTTTTTGCTTAGGTAGTATATGGCATGCTCTTTTCGACCAGACTCGTCATGTTGCCCCAATACACACCCCATCGAAGTCTCGGTAACCGATAGGTACATTATCAATGGTCTCCCTGGAACTGGAGGGATAAGGATTGGAGGTTTCTGTAAATATTCTTTGATTTTGTCAAATGCCTTCTGACAGTCATCATTCCATTTGATCGCCTGATTCTTTCTGAGTAGTTTGAAAATTGGTTCACATGTAGCAGTTAGATGAGATATGAACCTTGCAATGTAGTTCAACCTCCCTAAAAAACCACGGACTTGCTTTTCCGTCTTCGGTTCAGGCATCTCTTGAATAGCTTTGACTTTTGCTGGATCTACCTCAATCCCTTTCTCACTGACAATGAAGCCTAAAAGCTTCCCTGATCTCACCCCAAACGTACACTTGTTCGGATTCAGCCTTAGTTTGAACTTGACCAGTCTGTCAAACAACTTCTGCAGATTTACCAAGTGCTCCTCTTCTGTCTGCGACTTCGCAATCATATCATCCACGTACACTTCGATTTCATTGTGCATTATGTCATGAAAGAGAGTCGTCATTGCCCTCTGATAGGTAGCACCGGCATTCTTCAGCCCGAATGGCATTACTTTATAGCAGAACGTGCCCCAAGGTGTAATGAATGTCGTCTTTTCCATGTCCTCTGGCGCCATCTTAATCTGGTTTGAGAGATATGGCCTTTTGAAGTTCAAGAATTTGTGAAAATGATTTGATCATATCTTGCCAACCATACATGGGAATTGAGAGTTCTTGGACTTTTTGGAAATGGGAGAACAAGATCTTCAACTTTCATGTTGGGCAAAAATTCATTTGAAGCTTGTATCATGATGTGAGTTTGGGATCAAGAAGTTTCCATTTTTGGCAGTTAAAATTACAGGTCCAGTTTCTATTTTTGGAAATTTTCTGTTTGGCTTCAATTTCTTCAATGATGTTGTTTGCCATGATATATGAGGCCTATTGGGACATGAATAAGCTCTCTCAAACCAAATCCATCCATCAAAACCATAAAATCAACCACAGTTGACCACGTTTGACTTTCTAGGGTTTCTGACTGATTGTGCCTTGACTGATGACCTCTGAGCCTCCAATCTTTGACCTAAACACTTCAAATGGACCCCCAAGTCATGTGAACATGTTGGACCAACCCTAGGGCCTTGGCTCTTTGAGAAACACACTTGCTTGCTTGGTTGACTGATCTCCTGACCAGTTTGACCTAATTTCTTGATTGGCTTGCACTTGAGGCAAATGGGACAATGCAATGCTATGATAGGTGCAAATTTGAGGTGCTACACCGAGGCATGAAGTTCCATATCAAAAAAGGATCTCTCGCCGAGACGAAAAAATTGCATCAAATTAACATGCATCATATGCATACAAAATCAAGCCTTTTCCATTAACTCTTTGATGACACCATTCCACTTTCCATCAACCTTTTGATGGAGGTAACCCCTTTCGTCAACCCTTTGACGATACCAAATTATTTTCCCACCAACCCTTTTATGGTGACCCTTTTCCATCAACTCTTTGATGACGACAATACTTTCCCATCAATTCTTTGATGACGACACTCCATTTTCCATCAACTCTTTGATGACGATAATCCATTCCCATCAACTCTTTGTTGACGACACTCCGTTTTCCATCAACTCTTTGATGATGATAATCCTTTCCCTTCAACTCTTTGATGACGATGATCCTTTCCCATCAACTCTTTGATGACGACAGTCCTTTCATCAACCCTTTGATGATGTCGTCAACCCTTTGACAATGACAATTGTTGTCACATCAACTCTTTGATGACGACCTTCCTTTTCAGTCAAATCTTTAATGAGGACAATTGTTATTTCATAAACCTTTGAAGTCATATCCCCACAAAAAGCCTTATCAAAAACCCAATCACACTTGTTGCACCCAAATACATCCAGACCATTGCATAAACTGCATCAACATTTTGCATATTGCATTACATAAAATTGCATAATGAAGCGCGTAGCACATTCCATCAAGGTGGAGCATTATGCCATGCAAGATAAACATGCATAACTACATAAAAGTCTTTCTTGAAAGCATCAAAGAATCCTCCGTTAAGGCCTTCTTCCTCCCCTGTGAGAACGTTATCATGAAACCTTGAAATGGTATTCACCGCAGGTTTTTTTGAGATATCTCCTTTGTGTTGCCTATTGCAAATACCTTAGGAATATTTGACCATACACTTACCTTTCATAAGCGGTCCCTTGCCTTTTTCATGGGAGGTCCCTATTTCATTTTCAATGCTTGTCCTATTGATCTTCAACAGTCGTCCGTGTTGGTCTTGATCTTCAATATTCGTCTATGTTGATGCTCTCTTTCAATAATCATTCGTGTTGTTATCTTTCTTCAATACTCGTCTGTATTGATCTTCAACACTCGTTCGTGTTATTACCTTTTTTCAATAGTCATCAGTATTGATCTTCAACACCCGTCCGTGTTGGTCTTGGTCTTCAACACTCGTCTGTGTTGGCCCCTCCTTCTTCAATCTTTCTTCAACACTCGTCCGTGTTGGTCCATTTCCAGTACCCTTCCGTATTGACCTTCAACACTCGTTCGTGTTGGTCTTCTTTTTCAATATGCATTCGTGTTGATCCCCAGTGAAGTCGCCATCTTTTGACAATCATCTATGTTGGCCTTCTTTCTTCAATACTCATCCGTATTGATCTTGACACTCGTCCGTGTTGATACCTTATTTTTCCATACTCGTTTGTTTTGATCCTTAGCCCTCGTCCGTGTTGATCTATGTCACTCGTCTGTGCCTAGATCTTCGACACTCATCTGTGTTATCCTTGTTTCCAATGCCCTCTTGTGTTAATATTAATGCTCGTCCGTATTATTAAACCATTCTTGATACTCATTTGTATTAGTATCCATCACTCGTCTGTGTGGACTTCAACTTCCTTCTTAACCTTTTGTTAAGAATTTCTCACTACCTTTTGTGTGAGAATCCCTAGCAGACCTTATGTCTGAGAGTTCCCGTTACCTTTTGTTCGAGAATCTCATTCCTTTTTCTTCATAACCTTCTGTTAAGAAGTTCTCACCATCCTTCGCATGAGAAATGCGGTGATCTCTCTTCTCAACCTTTTGTTTGGAAGGCCCATTCTCTTGTGCTATGGAGTTGTTGCTACCTGTTGTGCGAGAAAATCATTTCCCCAGCTAGGTCGTACCATTTCCATTTTCTTCTTTACCTTTTGTTAAGGAATCTCATCACCTTTTGTGTGAGAAGTCTGTTCACCTTTCCTAACTATATCCGAATACTCCATTTCTCTTGCTAAGGAACCGTTGCTGCCAGTTGCGAGAGAAGGTCGCTTCTCAGTTGAGCTACTTTCCTTTAGCAAGATGTCTCTCTGCCTTTTGCAAGGGATCTCATTCCAATTCTTTCTACTCAGGTACTTACCTTTTGCAAACACTTGTTTCTTTCTACCTTCACGGCATCCTGCGAGAATACCTCGATTACCAATCTCAATCTAAAACTCGTTAGTGTAGGCGGAAAAAAAAGAACAAAGAAATTTTGGAGAAAGACAAAAAAAAAGATCAGCATACATAGCATATTACGTATAGCATGCATGTCTTCAAAAAGCATCTCATTAAATAACTTTCCATCAACACCCTTTACCCTACATCTCATTCATTCCATGCGGGAAACTTTCTTGGTTATTTTGGTAATTTATCCTCTCCTCCCATGAATGTTTGAAAGTAGTCGCTATTCATACCTTCAGGTCGGAGAAGATTAAATAGGGGCAGCTGTCATACCCCAAAATTTATCCTCCTTTTGGCTTTTTCGTCTGAGTATAACTTGAAATCCATCTAACCTCATTCATGTGCATTCATTCATTCGTGATTAACATCGGTTCTCAGTTGAGCTTCTCAGTTGGCAACAAATCTGATACATTATTCATTCTCAAATAGCTTTTGTTTCACTCGCAAGAGTAACGCTTCAAATCCGACTTCCAATTTTGAGCCGGAACCATGAGTCAAAAACGAGTTCGTTCGATCCTCCATTGAGTCTGAACAAATTTCATCGTTAATCCATGTTCCCTATCTATGCTGTCAAGAGATATTCACCATCGCCGGTGAAGGATGATTCCGAACGCAAGAGTTCTTGACGATTTTCTTCATCATAGTCTCGCTCGTGCGTTGAACTGCATCTGCGATGTTACCATCATCGACGAAGAAATAAAGTTATGCGTCGTGCTGAGTTCATTCTCATGTCGACCTGGTTCTTGTTCCTGCTTTGCTGGGATCCAAAATGATGATGGAAGGAGGATTGGGCCTTTGGCCCAAGAAAGCAAGTTTACTTCCGTTATTCCTGTCCGCACACCCCCATTCAGCGGGCCACAACGCCTTGAGTCAATCCAAGGCCCATTGGCAACCTGTTATTATTTTTTATGTTAATTTATTTGGTTATTTGAAAATTAATACTTAAGAACATAATTAGGAATATTAGGATTAGAGGTTACTTCATGATTATAATATAATTAGGACATTAACTTAGTTTTAGAATTTTAGGGTAATTAGTCATTAGAATTAATTGGATTTTAGAATATTCTTAATCTAGATTAGAGGCTAATTAGAATTTTTAGAAAATATTAAAAACTATTAGAATTAAATAATCTTAGGATTAGTCTAAATATATTTTAGAAATTAATTAGCAATATTAAATTTAGACTTTCAATTAGAAATATTATAAATAATTAGAATAATTAGGAATTTAGGTTTATTAGAATTTTTAGATTTAGGTTATAATTTATTGGAAAATTAGAAGGACAATTAGAAATATTAAATTTAGTTTAGAATTCAATTGTTTTAATTAGGATTTTCATTTATGGAAATTAATCCATAGTTGTGAATTGACGATTTTACCCTTAGGCTTAGATGTAGGCTAATTTTGTGTGCTTCTTTAGTTTTATGCCTCATAGAACTTTCTAATTGATCAATTAACCTAGCTATTATTTCTCATGTGGTTAACCTTAGTTTTAATGCATGTTTAGATAGAGGTTAAATCTTAGAATTAACTTTCACTTGAATGATTTTATTTCTGCACTCCCTTGTACTTTACATGTACCCTCCCTTTTCCGTTGTACGCTTTTACTTTATTTCTTTAATTCCTTGATTAGCTACTCCATAGGCATTACAAACGCGCTAAAGAAGGGATGACACTAGTTCGTACTCAATAATCAAACCCTTTATCCAACGTCAAGCGATCTTTTTCCAAATCAAATTCAAAAATACAATAAATGGCGATTAGGGTTATGCGTCACGAGCCTTAAGCGCTAAAGAAGGGATGACACTGTAGCTTTCCTACACTCATTCTGAATGCTTCGAACACAAGACATTTGGCTTTGTAGTTTGATGTATTCACCTTTATCCATAGCTCTAATACAATCCGAAATAAATAACATTTTCTCGAAACCTAAAAACAATTCAACTCATTCAAACCTTTTGTTTGAGCCTTAGGGCGACACCATCAAAAACCCTTCTTCAAGGTAATAAAATCAACAAAACAAACCAAACATTTGTAACCCACGAACTACGAAATCTCTGATTTCTCACTTCAACAAGTGGGCATATGTTGGCACGAGGATCCATTCCTTGGCGAGCAGACTAATTTAAAATTTACCTCCACTCCGCAAACCTTTGGCAAGCAAACATTCGATAAAGAACATCCACATAAGCGCAAACATCCTAGATGGTTCCAATGGAGTACCATGGGTGTGAGGGGTGCTAACACCTTCCCCTTGCATAACCGACTTCCGAACCTGTTCGTGGTTGCGATGACCATTCTCTGGGGTGTTCTCGATATTTTCCCTTTCCCTTTGGAATAAATAAAAACCGATGGTGACTCTGTATTTTTCGTGTAGAGACACATATTTATTTTTGTACAAAATGATGTTTTCAACAAATAGACTAGAGGGATGAGAAAAAAATTTATTAATTATATTTTTGTGTTTGACAAGACCTTTGTACTTGTGCCTACGTACCAACATAAAATGAGGGATCATAACCTCATAGTTTGTGGTATAAATTTCAAAGTGAATGCATTGCTTTTAACAAAATTTTAAGTTTAAGAAAGGCACAAAAGGCCTAAAAATGGTTTAAATGAGTGTTAGTTCTTTTTGTCTTTTGAAAATTTTAAGTCAAGTATAGTTAAGTTTATTTACAAGTTTGATTAATAAAATAGGTTTGAAAATGTAATGGCATAAGGCCAAAGTTTCTAATTTGCAATATGGTCAAAGTTTAGAAAACAGAAACAAAGAAGATTTAAAAGGAGGGAGAGATTTAGAAATTAAAGTAGCGGGGAGAAGATGAATATACTAATCCTAAGCACAAATTTAAAAGTTAAGAGTTGAAAAGATTTGACCAATGAGCTGCAATCCAATAAACAACTATGTCATATAGAAACCCAAATTTCCCTTGGACTTTAGAATCAAAAAATATCAATACACAAATATAAAGGTGAATAGAAAAGCATCAAATAAAGATAGACACATCCAGACTTAGCAACTCCATGATCCTCTTCATAATTCTCCATGTATCAGATGACTCCAAAGGTAGGCATTACACATAGGTTCAAAATAACAGCTTCAATATGATCATGTTGTAGATGAAATCAAATGGATCTTCAATATTTCTATCAGATGAAAGTTCACTTCACAAGCACTTGGTTTTCATGAAAGTTGGCATTGACCAAGTCCTTTTGCATAGGGAGTGTCGCCTAATTCTAAGTCCAATGTGTCAGATCAAATCCAACATTCCAGACAAATGTCTTTTAAGGTTTTTGTTTTTATTATGTACATTAAGGTCAAAAGACCACAAACACAAACAAGTATATACAAACACAATATATTCACAAAGTATGGCTCAAGTGAGCAAAGTGAAAATGACATTAAAATAAACAAATTGAATGGTATGAATAATGGCAAATGAAATAAGACTTGAAATTTAAATGCATAAAAGTAAATGGCTTGAAATTAAATGTTAGTTGTTAGTTGATTAGAAGTTAGTATTGCTTTTTCTTTGTTTTTGTTTTTGTCATTCTTTGGAGAACACTCAATCCACTATTCACAAGCGTGGATCCTTGAACCAAGAGATCTTCCAAAGGAAGGAAGAAAGGCCAAGTTTCCACACAATACCATGAAAGAGGGGAGACTTAAAATCTCACTTACTAGAATTCTATGCCTTTTTGTGTAACAAATGTAGCGCTATATTAAGCAATCGTAGTTAGACTTATGTAGAAGTCACAACTATTTGAGGTCGGGCAATAGAAATTTTGGTGTTAATGCATATTAGAGACATAGTATAACGAACTATGCTCCTAAAACATACCATACACAAAAATAATATGCAAAAGAGTGGACCTAATCTCATCCATACTTAGGTTGATTTTGTAATCAACTAGCCTTAGGATATACATATATCATAGGTCCATGACATGAATGAATAGAGAAGGGGATTAAGATGAAGAGGGAGGGGGAATGGAATCAACCCAAATTGGTCAAAGGAGGACTTTTACCAAATTAGAATCATTTATTCATTTTGGGAGATGAAATGTACATTTCATCAATCCCTTAAATCCAATGATTTTAACTTAACAAAGTCAAATCAACCTTGACCAAGGCCAAACAACACAAGTCAAACTCAACAAGTCAATATTAGAAACTCAACACAGTTTATTTTGTATTTAAATAATTAAAATCAATTATAATATAAATTAACTTGAATTATGGTTGGTCAAATTCCTAAAACCTCATCAAAACACCAAAGAAATGGCCATGAGATCTTTCATAGGTCAAACAAGGTCAAAGAACCTTGGAGAAAAAATTTCATAATTGTTGGAAATTTACAACTATTTTTAAACAATTAAAAATATTCACAAAATCAATTAATTCATGAAAAATAATAATAATATGAATTTGGTGAAACTGAAAGAGGAATTTATTTTAAATTTTTTGGTGAAACTCTCATATTTTTTTGATCAATATTAAAATTAATATGAATTAATGAAAATAAACTAAATAAAATGAAAATAAAAAAAAATGAGAAAAACGTGGACCACCTGATCTCCCTCACTAATTTAGGTGGCATATCAAGTAGCTGCTAGCACACAATCCACCATGGTCATGAGTTAACGTGCAACATAAATTGTAATCAGTTTCAACACCCGAGATTAGATCATTTCAAATGGATCCTGTGGTTCTGATGATTGCCAACTCACCACTGGAGCCAAAGCTCCTGTCTCCTTCTCCGATGAGCTTCACTGGACTGGTTCAGTCACAACCATCCCCAAAATTAAAAACTAGGACATGAATTTAAAGTAAAAATGCCATTGAACTCGAATCTGGCCTCATTTTATCCTAACTCCAAGTATATAGAGAGATACAAGGAATTGAAATTTGAGGTGCACGATCTGAGTTGCTTCGATTTAACCTCAAAGCAACTCAATCTTGTTGCCTACATTGGTAGGACTCCATACAACCAAGGATCTAAGAGAATTATGGAGAATTGAGTGAGAATCGAAGAGATGACAATTTCTGGAAAATACCTTCAGTGCAGGTCTGTTCTTGGTTGATCTTGCTCTTGCTTGTGCTTGATCTTGTTCAAGACACTTGAAGGAGTAAAATTCAATGGATGAAAAGCTTAGGACTCTTGGAGTTTCTAATCTCAAAAACAGTGAGATTCAAAGTCAATTTCCAAAGGTAATTATCAAGGTTATCCTTTGAAATAAGAGGGTTTGAAGGTGTTGATTTAAAGCTAGCGCACAGGGTCCTTCATTGTGAGCATAGAGGGATCTATTTATATCCAAATGGTTTGATATGCACACTTAAAATGGAATTCCAAAAATAGCAATGTGCATTGCATGGGTGCATGGGTGTGTACAGACCCATGAAAACACTTCTTATGATCCATAATTGAGTACAAGCCTTGCTGAGATCATTTTGGAATGTTATGTATTGGTGTGTGGAAGTTTTAAGTTCAAATTGTGCCAAAGGATCACTCATGTTCATGCCATGCGCAACCCATTCAAATCTTCTGCAAAATGAATGAAATTAGACTTTTTGGAAAGTTTAGATCAAGAGGAAAAACTTTCATGTTTAACACATTTTCATTTGAAGTTTGTATCATGATAAATTTTGAGGCGGATGTTGGGAAAATCAAACATGTCAAAAAAAATTCTAAGTGTCAAGCCATATGTTAACTTATTCCACCTTGGCTAACTTTTTATGTGAGCTTAAAATGAGAAAGGTTCCTTCATCAAAGTTGTAGCTCTCTCAAAATAATTCAAAATGGTCATATATTTGACCTCATTTGGATTTAATATGAAGGAGTTATGCATTTTTTAAGTTGAGGAAAATCACTTGTTCAATGGCATTGGTCAAAAATCACCTATAATGTATCCTCCTATCACATGCACATAAAATTTGAATTAGCTATTCCTCCAGACATAAAAGTTGAATAATACATCTAGAATTTGACTGTGCAACTTGGAAATCTTTCATCCCATAAAAATTGAGAAAGTTATGACCTTGGGAAGTTAACCTCCAAATTAGGGTTTAGACAAAATGGCCTATAATCTTTCACCATAAAAAATGACTTTCCAAACACAAATAGCTCTATACCTCAACATGAAAGTTGTTTGGAATGTAATTTATAGTAACATTTCTCTTTGAATCATTTTCATATGTGTAAGACCCTAATTTTGTCCCTAAGATTCCTCATGGCATCATAATATTGCATCTTGCATGGCCTCAAGGATCATTAGCATCTTGGTTCCCTTTACCTTTGGGGGAGACTCCTTGTGAGTGGTTTGAGATCACCAAGCTTGCTTGAATTATATATCATTGCTTTTCTCATTTTGTTTACTAACCAAAAGCACAAAAATATGTCACTAACATCTTTTGTTTGTAGCTTGAGCAATCATAAGGTCCAAAGCTTCAAGGAGACCATTGGTACAAAAACATGGTCAAGAAGAGATGATAGCAAGCATGGTAATGGTTCCCAAAGCTCTCATTCATCAAATGTGCCTCCCTAGTACCTCAATTCATCATTTTGATTAAAGCAAGTCAAAGGGCTTGAGGTCTTGTTCTTCAAGGAAACCCTAATTCATCTGTGCACCACAATGCCTTGCTCATGAAGCAACCTCATCCCATGATCAAATAAAATCAAGGGAAGTTCTTTAATTCATCATTTCATGCATATTTGAACTTATTTGAGTGTCCTCAATCATCAATTCATCAAGATATGAGACATGGACTTGAGAAGTTTATCAGTCAATTCATCTGACTATTTTGAAATGCACTGAGACCTAACTTTTTATGTGTTTGTCAAATGGATTTGGTTCCAAAAGCCAAAGTGTTCTTAAAGACAATATGAACAACTTTCATGTTCATAAAAAATTGATTTGAATCTTGGAAGGCCATCTTCCTTTCCAATACATTATAGGTCATTTTGACTGAAACCCTAATTGTGGGTCAACTTCCCAAGGACATAACTCATTCATTTTTTATGATTTTTAGGTGGGATCAAATGCATTGGAAAGCTTAAGATGTCTATTTCAAATGTAATGTTTAACAAAGTTTCAAAATATCAAAGGAAATACATGTGATAATGCAAGACATTATAGGTCCTTTTTGACCAAATGCATTGAAAGTCAAACAAAAAGTCCAACTTCAAGTGCCCATAACTCTTCATCAAAAATCCAAATGATGCAAACTTTAAGTCCATTTTGATTGACTTGAAAAGATCTAAAACTTTGATGTTGGAGGTTTTTCCATTTGAGGCTTGACTCATCAAAACAGAGGGGCTTGAAAATTGGCCAATTTTAGAAACCTTGCCTTGACATGTCATGCACCTTGCACTTTAAACTCAAATTTCATAAATTTCCACACTTCAAATGGATTTTTGCCCAACATAATAATTGTTCCTTGCATCAAGACCTTTCCAACCATTACTCACATGATTATGTTTGGATTTTTTCATTGGGACTTTCGAAGAGATGAATGTTTAGGTACAAATGAGGAATTAACTTGAAATCTTGGTACATAAGCAATTGCCTTGCAAGTCACACGTCCAATTTCATTTGGCTGATGCTCAGAATTCATTTGGCATTGCTTTTGGGTCTTGTGCATGATCATGCAAGCCCATGCAATGAAGCTCCACATGCCATGCACACGGATTGATCACATTCTCCTTGCCACTTCCTCTATAAATAGAGACCTCATTCCATTCATTTCACACACCTGATTCAACCTGGAATGCTGTAGAATTCTCTCCATAACCATCACTAAAGAAGCAATTTAATTTTTTCTCAAATTTTTCAGATCTAAAATTCAACTTCATCTGGTTGAATTCTTAGATATAATGCTTCTAAACCTTCATCATTCATCTCATTGAACTTCTGTTTTGGTAAAGCAAGCAAAGAATCAAGTCTAATTCTCCAGAAATCAAGCTTACTCTTCAACTGGTATTTTCTTCGAATCTGTTATTTCTGTGATCTATTTGCTTAGCCAAAAAAATTTCTGAAGTCCTCACTTGAGAGGCAAGCTAGTGGTAGCTTCAATTTTGCTTTTCCTTGTTCTGCATTTTGCATACCTGAATCTTCCACCTCAGATTTCTCCATTTATAGGAATCTTGAGTGTGATTCAAGGTTACGGGGGTGATGTACATCACCCCAGCTTCATTTTGGTATAAGGATCATGCATTTTCATTAAGGTTTGAAAACCTGCAAAATTGACCGGAATCTGGAGACTCACCGGAGAAGAAGGTGGCTCCGGCGGCCGCCTGTTGCCAGTTTGAATTCTGGCCGTTGGATGTGTTTCCCAGATCGAATCCTGACCATTGCTTGTTATGATTTTTCTTTGGTTTCCATGTGATTGCATTGACCGTGGCTTACCATGAGCGCACGGCTCTGGATCCTTGCGTCTGCCAGCTCAATTAATGAGCTCAGATCCTAGGGCTCTCATTTTTTCCAATTTCTAATTTCTGTTTTTATTTTCTTAAATTCCATTTTATTTAAAAAATCAATATCTCTTTCATTTTTAATCCAAAAATTATGGGACCAATTGCATTATTTCCCAAATAATTTCTAGTTTCTATTTCTGATTTTTAATATTTTTTATTTTGTCATTTGATATTTATTGTGAATTTTCTCTTTTCTGGTTATTTTTAATTCACTTTAAATAGTTTTTGATATTCAAAAAATACAAAAATATTTTCCTAACCTATTTGAATGATGATGGATCTATGAAAAATATTCTCATCGATTTTTGAATTGGTTTGAAATTTATTTGAGATTTTAATTCAATTAGGTTATTTTTATTCATTTTTAATTGATTAAAAATAGTTTATGACTTTTAAAACTACTGAAATTTTTTGTCAAACTTTGTTTGACCTTGTTGAACTTAGGATAAATTACTTGGACCTTTCAAGGTTAATTTGAAGTAATTTTGAAGTTTGACCTTTCCTTTTATTTTTAATTCAAGTTTATTTTAAATATTAAAAAATGCCAAAAATAGTTTATTCATTTCTTGACTCTCAATCTTCATCTCACTTATGTTTTGATTGTTTGAGCTTGACTTTCAATGTTATTGGTCAACATAGGAGGATTGACACATTGTATTTCATTTAATGCACTTTAATTTTGCCATTTCCATTTCTCTTATCCATCTTCTCCTTTTCTTCATCTACTTCTTTTCTTCTTGATCAATGAGTTGAAGGTTGATAAGTTAGCATTGGTTAGGGAGATTTAATCTTCCTTGATTCAAATCTAATTCATCTTTATCAATTGATTAAGTGAATGGCTTTGCATTAAGGATAGGTTGTCTTCTAAATCATGCAAAAGGCTTAAATCAATACAAGATCAATTCTCATTTTCTTTTTGGCATGGCAAGTTTTTGGAACTTGGCTCTCTAATCAAGACTTCTAACTTGTGTTGTTGCCTACATTATTATTGACCGGCCTCAGATAGTTGTGACTTCTACATAAGTCCAATTACGATTGCTTAACATAGCGCTAAATTTGCCTTATGGCACACTAACTACTAACACTAACTATTGACAATTAACATTTACTTTATGCAATTTACTTTTATGCAATTTACTATTCTTGCACCTATTATCCATTTGCTTTTCTCTTTGCTCATTTGAGCACATGTTTATGTTAATGCCATTTTCCTTTTGCTCACTTGAGCACATAATTGTGTATATATTATTGTGCTTGTGTTTTTGATTTGATTGTTGTGGACCAAATGCAAAGAAATGGACTTAGTTTCTAGGACTTTCCCTATGCAAATAAATGGAGAATTGGACTTTGATTCTAAGACCTTCCTTATGCAAAATTGGAGTAAAAGGATTTTAATGATGAAGATGGATTAGAAGGACCAAATCTCTAAACTCACTCTTGTCCATTCTTGTTTACTTCATGGAACTTTTGATGTGTGTGCTTTTGTGCTAGGAGTTTCCATTTGAGCTTAATTGGAGGACCATTTCCATGTTCATCCAAGTGGAAGATACAAGATACATTGAGGATCTCTTAAGAGACTTGTTAGATTGCTTATGCTTTATGGTTGCTTATTCCAAAGGATGGGAGCTACTTGGATCATCAATATGATCTCAAGAGAGGAACTCCATTTTGGTTTTGATTCTTCATCCCTTCTCTTTTTGTTTTCCTTAGGACTAGCCCTTCTTCTTCTTCTCTCCACTCTAACCCAAGCCAAAACTTTTGTGCAAACATTTAACTATTGTTTTCAAATATTAGAAACCTAAGCCTTATGCTTTTGATTTTCAAACTTTCCTTTTTACAATACTTATTTTAAATTGAATCCTTAAGTCAACTTTGACCATTTTTTTGTATATACTCCTAATTGGTAAATATAACCCATTCAAATGTCTTTTTGTGGTTCCAATGGCCACCTTCTTAATCAAAATATTTCATAACCTTTAGCTATTAGGTTTGAGTTATCCTTGTGGTAGATGTAATACTCACCTATATCCTTAGTGATGGACAATGAGTCTTCCATGCTTATTATAGGGTTAACCCCTCACTAGCATGTTGAAGCTATCCTCACATGGTGGATTTGTGGTTTGGTTGAGTTTTCTCCCTTTGATAACAAAAGACCTTAAGGCTTTTGGACCAATCAATTCACCAACTTGTTTTGAGATTTTTACCCCGAACTACGAGGTTTTGATCCTAATCTTTTTATTAGATGGTAAGTAGGCAATGGGTTTATCCATCCAAACACAAAATGTAAATAAACTTGTATATTCTCCTCTCATCTCTTCAATCATGTTTGCACAAACAAAATTTTCACAAAAACAACAACCTTTGCAACAAGTGTGAAAAGGGCTCCCTAGGAGTACCTAGGATGTTTTGGGTGCCTAACACCTTCCCATTGCATAACCAACCCCTTTACCCAGATCTCTGTTTCTTTTACTAGTTTTTGTTAAAACTATTAGGTTTTTGTTCGCTTTCTAACCATTCCTTTGGATAAATAGAAGTGCGGTGGCGACTCGACTTGTATGATTTACCTTGGATTTAGTCAATATCTCCAATGGTAACGAATACACCGCTACAATATGATAAAAACTGTAGGAGATAGGGTATAGGGAACCCCAATTTTGATCAAATGAATTCCTCTGGTCATCTACCATGAACCATCTTGCTAGCTTGAAATTATATTAAATTTTGGGACTAATGGGAGATCATATATGCATAATATGATTAAATTTGAGGTATCCCTTGAAATATTTGATCAATTGTTGAAGAAACTTGGTGAAGAAGTCATACAAGATACCTAGATGAACTAGGGTTTCCAAGGCAAACCAATTCTAAAATATTGATGAATTCTTCATCAAAATAACATGTAAAGCTCATGGGGATCCATATATGATGTCTAGAGTCATTTCTTAATTGAGCTTCTTGCAATGATGGTCTTAAACCCCAAGTATGGGCTTGATGAATCAAAGGCAAACATGTGCACTACCTACAAAAGTGTCAACCAATACAAAGGCATATTTTTGGTATTTTGGTTAATAAATGATAAAAATACAAAGTATTATACAATCAAATGATTCTTGGTGATCTCTCCCAATACAAATCCAATGGATGAAGGGTAAAGAAGATGTCAAGGTGTGATTACAATGCTAATGCTTATGATGAGATAGCATGAGGGATCTTTGGGTCAAAAATTGGGGTCTTACACCGGGAAATAGAAATTTTGGTGTTAATGCATGTTAGAGATATGGTATAATGAACCATACTCCTAAAACATACCACACACAAAGAGAAAATGATCAAAGGATGGACCTAATCTCATCCATACTAGTATTGGTTCATCTAACACGAAGTTATTGATGAACCAATTAGCCTTAGGACATTGAGACTTTATTAGTCAATGAAAGGGATGGGATAGAATGGGATTGAAGATGAAGGATCACCGCTTAATACTACACCTAATCCCAATTAAGGATTAACGTCTGCTACGTCTGTTTCCAATGAAGGATCACCGCTTAATACTACGCCTGATTCCAAGTAAGAATCAACGTCTGCTCATGTGAACCCAGAGTTTCACCACTTCCACAATGAAGTCAACCATGCTATGAATGA
The DNA here is from genome assembly GCF_024323335.1 of Lathyrus oleraceus. Classification (NCBI taxonomy): domain Eukaryota; kingdom Viridiplantae; phylum Streptophyta; class Magnoliopsida; order Fabales; family Fabaceae; genus Lathyrus; species Lathyrus oleraceus. Next base: position 324,597,565 of record NC_066585.1, on the reverse strand, counting down.
ATGCACACATACCAACACATATGCAATTAAGATCTATATCATCTTAACATACCACATACCACCATAACTCACACTTGGTACGTATACACATTCATCACCATGCATCATCTATGATTACATATACGCATCCATAACCAGAAATCATTCACAATCCAATAATGGTATACATACACATTCATACAATATTTTATTCACCAATATAGGCCAACCATCACATAGGTACACATAGATTTCATTCCAAAACGCACACAACAATTAAATATCAATTTTTCAATAATATAACAGTGTTAGCCGGTTAACGCCATGGGTTAATCGGTTAATGCAAAATAGAATGCGCTTCTTGGCAATTTTTAACAGTGTTAACCGGTTAACGCCCTGGGTTAACCGGTTAACGCAAGACAGAATGAAATTTTTCATAAATCGTAACAGTGTTAACCGGTTAACGCCTTGGGTTAACCGGTTAACGCAAAACAGAATGTTGTTCCTGCACTAACAACGAAACAGGATGCAGATTTCTCCGCGTTTCTCATCGTTGGAGGACTTCCGGACCTCCGATTTCGATTCCGTAAGAAGCTACACGTTCAGAAAATTATGACTCATCCAAATATATATTCATTCACAGTTTTAGCATTATTTAATCATCACAATTCACGAGTATTTATCAAACCTAATAATTCCAAAACCATGCCAATTAAGGATTTCAACCTAAAACATGTTCCTACCCATTGACCCAATCATACTAACCATAATAATAAGGATTTCCCCTCTTACCTTGTAAATCTGATGAAAACCCTGACTCCTCTTTACTTTTCCTTTCCTCTTTCTCTATTACTTTCAGTGCTCAAGTGAATTCCCGTTCTCACTCCTTTCACCTCTTACTATTTATAATAGTATCCTAGTTGGGTTTAACTCATCTAATTTAATCACTAGGCCCAATAATACCTAATATTTAAATACCTTTGTTTAAATTTAAATAATTAACCACTCACTATGCAACCAAGTTAATTAATTAATTCTATTATTTAATTATTTCTCATATCCACTAGACAATGAATTAATACACCAATTAATTAATTAACACTCCACATAATTAAATTAAAATTATAATAATAATAGTATAATAATTAAATACTAAAAAAAATTGGGTTGTTACAGGAGTGGCATTTCATTACCAAACAAGAGTGAGGGGAAATATCATTTCCTTCAGTAGGGACGCGATCAACGCCTATATGGGTAATCTTCTCATTTTGGTGGATAATGGGCGGTGCGAGTCTCGTGCCAAAGAAATGGCCAATGATTGGGACCTCCCTTCCGTGAGTGCTCATCTATGCCTTGAAGGAAGGACTTATGATTTGAATGATCAGGGATTCCCGAAGTCGTGGAAGAGGGAGAGTTTGAACTTGGAAGCAAGGGCCTATTTGGTGCTTCTATTGAATAATATTCGGCCAGGAAGCCATAGCACAACCATTCCATTGGATGTCGGATGCCTCTTGTACTACATTATGATTGGTAAATCAGTAGATGTGGCATCCATCATTGCGGGGGAAATGCACAAAGTTGCAACTAGTGGAACAAAGTTCGGTGGGAAAGTCGGTGTTCTAACATATCCGGGGCTGATTATGGGACTTTGCCGAAGGGAAAATGTTCCCATTCCGGATGAGGTACACTTGTCTATCACCGGTATAATTAATGATGCTTATTTAAACAAGTTTTTCCAGAGCCAAATGGACAGAGCTAAAGGAGCTGGCACTTCTTCCTCTAGACCCCGAGCCCGCAGTACACCAACATTTGATCAGATGGTGTTCGCTACCTACTGCTGTGAGAGTTTTTAGGCTTCTAGGAGGTCTCAATCATTCATTTTTGATGCTATGCAGCAGCAATTCCAGAACACCTTCCTTGCGCCCGAAGCCCGCACATTTCTGTCCCAGGAGGAGTACGCTGCTTATTCTAATTAGCCTGAGGGCATGCCAACATTTATGGGGGGTGCAGGAGGTGGTGGTGCGACCCATGATGATGAGATGGAGGATATCCTTGGATCCTTAGGAGGTGGACATGATGAGGAAGATTGAGGATTTTGTTTGAGTAGTAGTAGATTTTTAATTTGAGCTTTTTATTATTATTGTTTTTGTTTAATTGTGATTGTACTTTTGGTGGCTCTAGTTTCACCATAAACTTTGGTTTGTTAATTGCATGGATCTTTTGTGAGATTTAATTGTGTGTTACAATGAATTTGGTATGCCCCATTTGTTGTTTAATTTTTCATATTCTTAAGTTAAGCTTGAAGCAACCAAGTAATGCTTGCAAGGAAGGAAGCGTAGGACACTTCGAGTGGTGATAATAAGAATTTGGTATGCCCCATTTGTTGTTTAATTTTTCCATTCTATTTTTTAACATGAGTAGTTTGATGGTGTGTTACAAATTCCATATCATAAATTCCTTAAGATACATGTCATTTTGAATCAAAATAGAACTTAACCAAATGTGAGGTAGCTTTCCATTGTACACTAAATGCGGGAAACCGAACATTATTTCAATTCATTCTTATCATGCTAAACCCTGCATTAATCTATTTTTGTGAAAAATGTGAAAATGATAGAGGCATTCTTTGTTATTGAGAAAAACCACTTCACCAAAAAGTTTTGAATAAACTAACCTTGTGAGGAGTGATCCTTAGTTAACCCCCTTTGAGCTTGTTTTAGGATTCATTTGATTGATAAGTGTAAAGTCAATTGAAAATTTTGTGAATAAATGAATCCTAATTTCTTTCGTTTCAATTGAACCTTCAAATCGAGTTTGTTTGCAAATTTTGTCTTTCGCATATGTGTAAGTAGGGAGCATTATTGAATAAATTTGGTCTTGAAATCTAAAGTTGGGGAGAGTAAATTAGAAGAGTTGATTAGAAACTTGGAAAAGTGATGTTTTATAAAAGGGTGAAAGTGTGAAATGAAACAAGAAAAAGAAATCACCTTTGAAACTATGGAGCAAAGAAAAAGAAAAGAAAGAAAAAACAAAGAAAAAGCTCATGGTTTTTTGGATGTGAAAAATAAGAAAAGAAGAAGGGTTGGGATTAAAGAAACGGAAATTGTTGATGAGTTTGAATTTATGGGAATGCTCCCTTAGGATAGGCATTTTTGCTGAATTCTCTTAATCATATCCTTTCTTGTAACCCAAGCCACATTACAACCTTTGAAAGACCTCTTGATTCTCATTTTCACATGATTTAGTATTTGCTTTGATGACCGCATGATTCGAGTTGTTGTTGATTTAATTGTTTGGATGAGTGAAAGAAAACCATCATGTTTATTCATCATTATTATGATGTGTGTGTAAGTTTGATTCAACTTTGACATGTATTGCTTTGAATTCCTTGGTATGTTATTTGCACCCAACCATTGTTCTTATTCATGTTTTGTCTAGCATTGAGATAGGTGGATTGAGAAAGTGTCATACACTTTTGAACTATTAGAATGTCCTTTGTTAATCCTTGTTTCAATCTATTGTTTCATTACTTAGATTGTTTTGGTGAAAACTTTTGTTTAGGGACAAACAAAATGATAAGTTGGGGAGAGTTGTTAGGGACCAATTAGCACTACTTTTCATATATTTTTATTGGTCCCTTTTACCATTTTATTATTCAATTACACACTTTTATCCTCACAATTTAGTAAAAATGCAATTAAGTTTAATTGATTATGTTTTTAGTAGATATTTCACGTATTTATTAGTTTTGTATACTTTTTGGACAAGAGAGCATTGGAGTGCATAAGCAAAATGTGGAAGAAGTTTCAATGGCAATTTGGAAGCATTTGGAAGACTAACACTTGGGAGAATGTTAAATGAAGCTTGCAAGGCAATGAAGCTGAAATTGCTTCAGTTCGCGCCGCGACCAGGGATGGTGCCGCGAACCTTGCGAAAACAGCAAGCATTTTGTTTGGGCCAAGTGTTCAGTTTTCAACCCAACTTTAGTGTGACAATTTTGTATCATTTTTAGAGTGCTTTTCAGTTTTAGACCAAAATGAACAATCAAGGAAAGGATGAACTCTTTAAAAAATAGAATGGAAAAAAAAGGAGAATTGATTCACAAGTTGTAGAAGAAAACAGAGCTGATTTTGGTATTGCATTTTTGCTGTCCAAAATGATGATGAGGAGCTAAACCCCATTTTGTCAAGATTGGAGGTAGTAGCTATTCCTATTTGTTTATGTATTCCATTTGACTATTGATGTAATGAATGATATTTTTGCCCTATTTTGAATATTCAGATATGACTTGTTGTTGAGAAAGATTATTCAAGTCTTGACTTAAAATATGCTTTCAAGTCGTGAATGAGTTGTAGAAATAGATTTATACACTACTCTTCTTTTGTATCAAACATTAAAGATTGCTATATTGATAGTTAGGTCGAGAAATCATTTAACCATTAATATAGTGATTATCACAATATCATTTAGAAATAAATAATATTGAGAGGATACTTGAATATCATCAATAATTTTAAGTCTATATATTTGTCATTAAGGAAACATAAGAAATTTGGATAGTGAACTCCAATCTTGTCAATCCTTTTACATTTGATTAAAACTACTTTTATTGTCTTAGTGTCATTTTACTCAAAAGATAACTATTCAAACAAAACAACTTGGTTACATTTTAAACTTATAACAATTTGGATTATAGAACGGAGGTAATAACAACCAATCTCTGTGGTTACGATATTAAAATGTTTGCCGGAAATATACTTTTCAACAAAAGTCCAAATGACATAACCAAAACACATTGATCCACCATGAATGGAATCAACATCAATCAATAGTAAACAAAAGTAAGATGAAAATTAGAAGTCAAGAAAGGTCAAACATATTTTTGGTATTTTTTGGAATTAAAATAATGCATAAAATAAAATGTAAAAATAAAGGTCAAACTTCAAATCCAATTCAAATCAACTTGGATAAGTCCAATTGGATTATTATAAGTCTAACATAGTCAAACTAAGTTTGACAAAATTTCTCAGCAATTAAAAATAAATAAAAAATAACATAATTGGACTAAAATCTCAAATCAATTAAGAAATTGATGAGAATATTTTTCATAGATTCATCATCAACCAAAGATGTTAATAAAATATTTTTTGCATTTTTGAATATAAAATGTTATTTTAAATGAATTAAAAAGAATTAGAAATGAAATAATTCACAAAAAATATTAAATGGAATCACAAAAATAATTAAAAATCATTTTATGAAACTAGAATTTAAGAGAAATTTTTTGCAATTGGTCCCATATTTTTGTGATTCCAAATAAAGAAGTTATGAATTTTTGAAAATAAATGGAAATAAAGAAAATAAAACAGAAATTAATAAAAGAGAAAAATACAGAGGCGTCAGGTCCAACCTCATTAATTGACGTGGACCATCAAAAGGCCAGGAAGCGCGCGCTCACCATGGGTTCGAGTCAAACGCGTAACACACATAATTAAAAAAAGTCAAGCAAGGCAAAGGCTGAGATTAGATCACAATTACTGGATCCAAGGGCCAAGATTTGAACGCGTGGGGACGGTGGTGGAAACCACCGTGTTCTCTGGTGACAAGGCTGAGTCCGGCCATCGGTTGTAGGTTTTACAACCTTAACTATAACACGCGATCTATACACCAAACGAAAGCTGGGGTAACAGTTGAATTAGAGTTTCCTTGGGAAACAATCCTCAAGCCCTTTGGTTTATCTTGATCAAATTGAAAAATTGAGATACTTGGGAGGCATATATGATGATTGAGAGCTTTGGGAACTATTTTCATGCTTGCTTTCATCTTCATCTGGACATTTCAATGGGCATATGGGGCTCCTAGATGCCTTGAATCACATGACTGCTTAAGCTTCAAAAAGAAACAAGTTAGTGACATATTTTTATGCTTTTGGTTAGTAAGCAAAGTAAGAAAAAGCAATAATATACAATTCAAGCATGCTTGGTGGTCTTAAACCAACTCACAAAAGTTCCAAACTCAAGGGTAAAAGAGCCAAGATTTTATGATCCTTGAGGCAAAATGCAATGAGCAATGATATAATGACATGAGGGATCTTAGGGTCAAAATTAGGGAATTACAGATGCCCCTATTTAAGGTCATTCTAGCCGGAGATATGAAGGGTAAAATCTTTGTCTCGACGAGGTAGAATGGACTTAAATAATAACAAAGAGATGAATTTTGGTCCCTAAGAGACCTCATGATGCAAATGTATGTATCCAAAAATTAATACTCTGTGGGGATATGTGTCCACAAAGAAAAAAAATTAGGAGAAACTGAAAAATCCCTATGAGTAATACACTCATAAATGGGACAAAGACTCTGGGGGGAATAAAGGGAATAAAACGCGTGACCAGGTCACGACTTAAATACTTGCTGGGAGATACAAAGGGATTCCCTGAAAATAAATCAAAGGAAAGACTCGCGTTAACGCAAAGTTGCATGTATTGGGGAATATGCCAATACAACAAACTATTCATAAAGGATACTTCGGATAAAAATCCGGACTCAGGGGAAGATGTCCACGAAGGACTCAGTTGAGGAAGAAACAACGAGATATTACCGGTTACTGGGTAATAAACTCAAAGAGAGACATGTTATCCAAAACACCGGTTACTGGGTGAGAGCACAACACGCTCGGAGAGAAAGAATATCAAATACCGGTATAAGGGTGAGAGATATCAATCATCCGAAACATCTGAGGAGGACCCAAAAGGCATATCTCAACTCAGGAAAATCTGACTCCACAGGGGACAAAAAGTCATAATAGGGAGCAGAAGGAAGGAACACCAGGGATACCGGTTACTGGGCAAATAATAGGTGACCAACCAGGCGTGAATTGGGAACATATCCAAGACACTCATCATCCGAAAGGAGGGCTGAAAAAGCAAACTCGTTATAGAGGATGGGCATTCGATTCCGCAAGGAAATACAAATCTTACTCAACCGGGGAAGAGCAAAGACTTCGACTGGAGAGCGCATGAGATACATTATCTATTACCGTCATAACATAGACAACATACTCACATGGAAGATTATCCACAACCGGTTATTGGGTTAATAAAGAATAAATCGACCGAAAAGAAAGGACATTTGGATACCGGTAACTGGGTATAAAATGATGACCAAGCCTAAGGAGAAACAATCATTACCAAACAAGGGTATGTGAAAGATGACTCACGGGGGATGAATTGCTTAATAGAAGCAATTATCCAGAGATATATCACCGGTTACTGGGTGGTATACTCAAAAACGAAGGATTATCAATAACGGATATTGGATATAGATAACCAACCCAGAGGGGATTACATCTACCGGTTACTAGGTAGAAAACCAAGGGCGAGAGTAACCGTCATCAGTTAGGATGAGCAACATCAAGGATTAACTTTGCAACGGGACAAAATGGGGTTTACAACTATCGATTACTGGGTAGAAAACCATAGAAATAGGACTTACAACTACCGGTTATTGGGTAGAAGGCCACAATAGATCCGCTGGGAGAGAATGAACAATTACTGTTTACTGAGCAATTGGTCACCTGAACCACAAGGAACTGCAGGGGAAATAACAAGAGGAGTCAATCTAGGAACAAACTCGAGAGACACAATGAAACAAAGACTCAATCCAATGAGGATACAACTCAGGGGAGTAATTCCATCCCAATATATATTTTGGGAGGAAACCGAAGCAATAATCATCCATGTGGACATAACTTAGTAGGGAATATAGAAGGAAAGATAGACACTTTCTGCCTAATGGGGGCTGACTCTATATGGAGAGATCACACACAAACATCTACTTAGGGAAAAACATTTCACCAACTAGCAGGAGATAACAAGCAGAGATATATGGCAAACAATGCAACATGAATATCTGAATGCTGAAATTATGCATGTATATGCAGGGTTTATGTATGATTAATGCTGACAAACAGACATATCTAACACAAACAGGTCCAAGAATCAATGGATAGACATCCGATACAACATCTCAAAAGAGAAGGCCAGGCCCACAAGAGAAAATCCAATCTGGTGGGGAGCCGCAAATACCAGGAAACACCAATCACCGTCAAGGATCGAGCAGAGTCGCTATCGGGGACAAAAGACTACTTCTAGGGGAACAAGCAGGGTCGTTGGGGATCCGAGACCGCTGTTGGGGATCATCCAAAGACTACTTCCAACAATATCAACCAAGTCGTATGATTCAACATATATTGGCGTAAGCGCTTAGCAGCCCAAGCCAAAGCACAACATGTTTTTTTCAAGCATTGTGTATCAAGACTCACAATCAGTAAACATCTTACTCAAATAGTAGATGGCCCACTCTTTCTTTCCCGATTCGTCCTACTGACCAAGGACACAACCCATTGAGTCTTCAAGAACTGTCAGATACATAGTCAGTGGTCTTCCTTCCACCAACGGAGACAGGATCGGAGGTTCAGACAAGTACTCTTTGATACTATCAAAGGCTTTTTGGCAATCCTCGGTCCAATCATGAGACTGATCTTTCTGGAGAAGCTTGAATATCGGCGCACATGTGGCAATCATGTGGGGTATGAATCTGGAAATGTAATTCAAGCGGCCAAGAAAACCTCAGACTTGCTTCTCAGTTTTGGGCATAGGCATCTCTTGTATTGCTTCGAACTTTGTAGGATCAATCTCAATACCCCTTTCACTAACGATAAAGCCCAATAACTTGCCGGAACAGACTCCAAAAGTACACTTGTTTGGATTCAGACGAAGCTTGTACTTCCTCAAACGCTGAAAAAGTTTCAACAGGTGTCCTACATGCTCAACTTCCGTTCTTGACTTAGCAATCATATCATCAACATATACCACGATCTCTTTATGCATCATATCATGAAACAAGGTAGTCATAGCTCGTTAATACGTGGCTCCGGCGTTCTTCAAACTGAAGGGCATCACTCGATAACAGAATGTTCCCCAAGGTGTGATGAATGTTGTCTTCTCCATATCCTCGGGTTCCATTTTGATCTGATTATATCCGGAAAATCCGTCCATAAATGAAAAGACGTTGAATTTAGATGTATTGTCTACCAACATGTCAATATGCGGTAGAGGGAAATCATCTTTCGGACTAGCTTTATTCAAGTCTCTATAGTCCACACACATCCGGACTTTTCCATCTTTCTTAGGCACGGGCACAATATTGGCCACCCACTGAGGATATGTAGAAGTCACCAGAAACCCGGCATCAATTTTCTTATGAACTTCCTCTTTGATCTTTACTGCCATGTCGGGATGAGTTCTTTTGAGCTTCTTCTTCACAGGCACGTACGCAGGCTTCAAAGGCAGGAAATGTTGCACGATATCAGTATCTAGACCAGGCAAAGATGTCAACATATTCTCGTAGCAACTCAATCAACCCCTTCTTAACAGATTCTTCCAGGAGTGCCCTAATCTTCACTTCTCGCACACAATCTTCAGACCCCAAGTTGGTTGTTTCCAGATTCTCCAGATGCGGCTGAATAATCTTCTCTTCATGCTCAAGCAGACGGGTAATCTCGTCAGGAATCTCTTCATCATCATCTTCCTCTGCCTCAAATACAGGGAATTCAAAATTGGGAGATGGTGTTGGATCATTATGTTCAATGGGTTTGATCATCCTGCATAATGAATTTGGATATAAAGAGCTTTTAGAATTCAAGCAAGGCAAATCATTATGCAGATGAAAAGATTGATTTTATTTTTATTTAGGGTTTTATGTGATCACCAATTTCATGCAAAAGTGAAAAGGGAAAATAATTGGAAAAACAAACATTTAACATGAATTTATTGAATGAAAATATCATTGTATTTATGCGCCAACTATGTCATCACTTCTCCTTTTGGCATGGGAGAAGTGTTTTTAAACATAATGAACATTACTTTGACTTATGGATAACTGTCGGAATATCAACAGCGACCCAATTATTGCAGATCCCTCCAGGGATGATGAAATTGCCAGAATCCTCTTCCTCTTCTTCCAGAATGGCTGCAGTCTCTTCATCCTGACCGGTGTGGATGAAACCTCCACTTTTGAACAAACCTTACTTGTTGAAGACCCCAGAAGAAAAGCCTACGCCAGCCCGGGATTTGTTATCTTCCAGCTTGATCATTTTCCCCAAACCAGCAGTTGCACCATGCTCAATGGCCAACTTCGCATCTTTGTAGGAAGAAAATGAGGGAGTTCTCTTCTCAATAGGCTCAGCAAAAGATAAAGCTTGGAACGGAGTTCCAACTTAATCCTCAGCATCTATGTATGAGAAGGAAGACAAATGGCTAACCAGGAGAGCCCTCTCTCCCCCTACCACCACCAGCTTCTTATTCTTTACAAATTTCAATTTCTGGTGCAGGGTGGATGTCACGGCGCCAGCCTCGTGAATCCATGGTCTGCCTAAGAGACAGCTATACGATGGGTGAATATCCATAACCTGGAAGGTAATCTGAAAATCACTCGGTCCGATTTTGTCTAGGAGATCAACTTCACCAATCACGATTTTGCGAGAGCCATCGAAAGCCTTCACAACTACCTCACTCTGCCTCATGGGAGGCCCTTGATATGACAACTTTGTAAGAGTGGTCTTGGGAAACACATTACCCAATGTCCACCAGCACATTGGACATGGCATCATCTCTATAGCTCATAGAAATATGTAATGCCAAGTTGTTGTCTCTTCCCTCCTCGGGGAGATCCGCGTCACAAAAAATCAAGTTGTTACAAGCGGTGATGTTTGCAACAATACTGTCAAATAGTTCTATCGTGACATCGTGATCCATGTACGCCACATCCAACACCTTCTGTAGAGCTTCTCGGTGTGGTTCTGAATTCAATAGTAGTGATAACACATATATTTTGGATGGCGTTTGTAGAAGCTGGTCTACAACATTGTACTCGCTCCTTTTGATGAGCCTCAGTATCTCATCACAGTCTTCTTTCGTATTTCCACTCGGGCCAGCAGGAGTTTTCAATATAGAGGAGGGTTTAACAGCAGGTGCCTGATTTGGAGTGCTCACAACATTCCCAATCGGGCGTTCAACAAAATCAGCATCAACACTTCCTCTAGAATCAACTTGAGGTTTCAACGGAGCTGACAATACACGACCGTTGCGGGTCAAACCACTGACGTCAGCAATGTTTACGACAGATGAAGAGGGCAGGGATAACTCTTTCCCATTTTTCACTGCTACGGCATTGTAGCGATAAGGGACTGCCTTCTCGGAGGAGTACGGTACATGTCTGACTAGCTTGATAGTCAGAGCTGGAGAAACCTTCTGCTTGCTACCATCATACTTGATGACAACAGGTTGAGGTATCCGGAATACTGGAGAAATTACATTGACTTCGAGAGCATCTTCGTCAACATTTCTATTTTGAAGGATCTCAATGACTCCCTCATCTAGCATTTCTTGAACATCCTAACGCACTTGGTGACAACCTCTCTGATTAATAGAATAGACTCGACATCTATCATGATCATGTTCGTAATGGCTATAGTCACACAGCAAACGATGCATCTCAACTAGCGACTGTCGGATATGACTGACATATTTAACTTTGTACTTGCCAGGGAAGCCCTGGACCATATTGACAGATTTCCCATGCTCGGGTAATGGGTTCTTTTTTACATTTGGACCTACGTCCTCGAAAAATAGAATCTCACTTCTCACAAGGTCTTGCACCTTGGTCTTCAGGGGATAACAGTTCTCTACGTCGTGTCCAGGAGCACCTGAATGATATACACAATGAAGCTCGGGCTTGTACCACCACTGGGGGTTAGCAGGTACAGCGGGAGGGTCTCGTGGAGTGATTAACTTTCTATCGATCAGAGACGGATAGAGTTCAGCATAAGTCATCGGAATTGGATCAAAGGTGACCCTTTTCCTCTCATAGCTGGAGCTCGTATTGCTGTTGTTGTTTCGAGGCTGGTAGGCCTGCTGTTGTGGACGCTGTTGTTGTTGCTGATATAGTTGAATTTGCGGTTGCTGATAATGTTGAGCTTCCCTGAAAACAGGTGCTATATGAGCCACCTGGTGCTGATTATTGATGGGGCGGGCGATCTTCCTCTTCATAGAGGGTCTTATTTTAACATGGGAAGACACAGCGTGTGCCTCTCCTTCTTTCTTCTTTGCAAAGCTTCCATATCTCTTTGCTGAAGAGCCTTCATCTCTAGTCAAACGTCCTTCACGGAGCCCCTCTTCCAATCTCATCCCCATATTCACCATCTCGGTGAAGTCTGAGGGAGCACTGGCTATCATTCTCTCGTAATAAAACGAGCTCAAGGTCTTCAAGAATATCTTGGTCATCTCTTTCTCCTCAAGGGGTGGCACTATCTAGGCTGCCAATTCGCGCCACCTCTAGGCGTATTCTTTGAAGGTCTCCTTCTCTTTCTGAGACATTGTCCTCAATTGGTCCCTATCAGGAGCCATATCCATATTATATTTATATTGCTTGACGAAGGCCTCGCCAAGATCGTTGAAAAAGCGGATGTTTGAGTTTTCCAGACCCATGTCCCACTGAAGAGCGGCACCTGACAGACTGTCTTGGAAATAGTGGATGAGCAGTTGATCATTATCAGTTTGTGTCGACATCTTGCGAGCATACATCACGAGATGACTGAGAGAACATGTGTTTCCCTTATACTTCTCAAAGTCCGACACTTTGAATTTAATAGGGATCTTTAGGTTGGGCACAAGACACAACTCAGCAGCACTTTTACCAAAGAGGTCTTTCCCCCTCAGTGTTTTCAGTTCCTTGCGAAGCTCAAGGAATTGGTCCTTCATATCATCCATCTTCTCATAAACATATGGACCTTGAGATGGTTCAGAATGGTAGATGGTATCTTCAACCCTTGGTAAATTATGCACGATAAGAGGTGGCACTAAGAGGACCGGGCTAGATGCCGGCAAAGAAGCAAGAGTTGGGGCAAAACCCTCTGGCACAAAGTTGGCGGGCATTCCCCAAGGGAACCCGGCTGGCATAGATGGCGTAATATGAGCCGTTGCAGCAGGCACAATAGAAGTTACAATCTCCAAAATGACTGTCCTCTGGGGAGGAGTTAAGGGTGTTTGAGAAGACTGGCTCTGAGAAGCCAAGAATGACTCCATCAGGGCAGTCAATCTGGCTACTTCCTCCTTCAGCTCGCGGTTCTCTTGTTCCAAATGATCCATTAGTCTTGAAGAGTTGTCTTGGGTGTAGTATTGGTGAGTCAGCTTGTCTTTGAAAGAAATGAAGAACACATAGTTAGACCATAGGACAAGAAGCCTGGAGCAAAACTTGCTTATGCACATGATGCACACAATGCTTGTGCATATGATTTGTTTTTATTTCAGAGGAACTTTAGAGTCCTATTTGGAAATTTGAGAAATATTACATTATTTTGTGGAAACATCTCACCAATAATATGTGGTATATCTATAAATTTTTATACCAAAGGAATACAGCATTGGAAACCAAATACAAGAGAAAAAGGAAAATAATCATCTTATGGATCCCTAGAAACAATCATCTAAAGCTCGAGACACAGGAAGATAAGATGCACGAAGCCTCTTCACCTCCTCCTCATAAGCTACCTCCATATATGTCTTCTCCTTGGCGAGTCAATCGTACTTCCTCTTCCAAAACATGGAAGACTGAGGAAGTAGAGAAGTCCATGCATCATTAGGATCATCAATGACCTAATGCTCGAGAAACTCAATTAAAGCATCCTTCTCCTTAATCTGCTGAAGCAACTCTTCTCGTTCACGGATCCAAGCACGTGAGTGGTCCTCGTCTCTCAACTCCTCTACTCCTTGGTCAGGGAGGGTTGAAGGCCCGGCCATAACCAAAGGTGTAGGTCTCGGATACTCTTACGACATGAGGTACTCAGAAGCTCTCCTCCTAACCCAAGCAGTGTAAGGCTCCAAAGCGACATAATTCTTAGGACCCAACTCCTTCCTTCCTTTCTTATGAATCTTGCGCCAAGCACGGACCATCCTGCCCTTCAAGCCTTGGGGATCTTTACCCTCCTTAAAGAACACACCCTCTAACAGAATGTTATTGGGTTTATCCTTTAGGGGGAACCCAAGCTGACTTCGTGCTAAAATAGGGTTGTAATTAATCCCACCACATGTACCAAGAAGAGGAACATTGGAGAATTCACCACAAGAGTCGATAATCTACACACCATCATACACACGGTTGTACCAAGAGATATCATCATTAGTGAGAGACATAAGTCTCGTGGACCACCGTAGACATCCCTTGTTCTCCTTGAAGGCGACCGTCTGCGGTAAGTGAGAAATAAACCACTTATACAAAAGAGGCAAACAACACACAATGGCGAGACCAACCTTTGCATTCCTCATATGCAAAGAAAAACAAGTGTCACCGAATAGAGTCAGAACGGGATTAAGGGTAGAGAAAATCCTAATAGCGTTCACATCCACAAACTTGTCAATGTTGGGGAACAACACTAACCCATAGATGAGAAGTACAAATATGGCCTCAAAGGTGTAGTGGTGTATTCGTCGCTATATGATTTATTGATTAAACCAAAAGCAAAGCATACAAAGAATCGAGTCGCCACCGCACTTTTATTTATCCAAAGGACTGGCTAAAAAGCGAACAAAAGCCTAAGAAGTTTTACACATAGAAAACTAATGAAAAGATCAGAGAGTCTGGGTAAGGGGTAAATTACGCAATGGGAAGGTGTTAGGCACCCAAAGCGTCCTAGGTACTCCTAGGGAGCCCTTTTCACACTTGTTGAATGAAAATGTTATTTGTTATGAAATATTTATTGTGCAAACATGAATGGGATGATGAGAAAAGAATGTACAAGTTATTATTTTTGTGTTTGAACGGATGAACCCGTTGCCTATGTACCTTTCCATAAAAAGGTAAAGGATCAAAACGCCGTAGTTCGGCTAAAAGATTTCCAAAAGTTAGTGAATTCATTTTAAAACACAGGCCCTAAGGTTTTTCATTATCAATGGGAGAAAACTCGACCAACATCAACAATCCACCATGCGAGGACGGCTTCGACGTACTAGAGGGGTTAACCCTGTTTTCAGTACGGAAGTCTTATAGTCAACTCACTAAGGATGGGGTAAGATTTACATCAACCACAATGATAATTGAAACCTATGGCTAATGTGTGAAAATATTAACAAGAATGGACAAAGCCAAAACAATTGAATGTGTGAAGTTAATTGATTATGAGTATTCACAAAGTATAGTCAAGGTATGATTAAGATTGATTCAAAAGAAGTATTAACAAAAGTGAAGTTTGAAAATCAAGGACTTAAGGTCCAGGTTTCTAATTTGAAAAAGTCATGCAGAATGTTTGCACAATACTTATATCAAGTTTTAAGACAAGTGTGAAAAGGTTTAGGACAAAGAGGATGAATGGATGAAGATCGAGTGTAAAACTTCTCAGAAAGGTTCACCTCTTGAAATCATATAGAAGATGATTCAAGTGTGTCCTTTGGAATAGGCAACTGAGCAATAACAAATAAGCAAAGCAATCGGATACCAGATGCCACTAAATGGTCTTACTCCAATCTCACAAAACAAAAGGCGGATACCGGATACCAATAAATGGATTTACACCAATCTCCTAAAACAAACAAACAAGCAAGGATATCGGAAGCCAATAAATGGTCTTATTCTAGTCTCCCAAAGCAAAACAAAATTTGGATACCGGATGCCAATCTGTCTGGGCTTATACCAATCTCCAACAAAACAAAACAAAACATGGATGTCAGATGCCAATCTGTCTGGAGTTATACTAACCTCCAACATATGATCATAGGAATACAAATGCCAACAACATGGACTTACAATTGAATCCTCATATACTACAATCAAATGCATCAAGCAAAAAGGACATGAGTGGCCAATGAAATCGTCTTATACTCACTTCCACATCATAGGAGCAATGGCCAAGGAATGGACTTACACTTGTCCTCAATGGGCAAATCAAAGATGGATCACAATGATATGAAATGATAATGAGCAATCAATGATGATAAATGCACAAAGGCATACAAACAAACATGTACAGGGGAATGAACCAATAAGCAATCAATGATTCAGTTAGCACACACTATACACAAGTAATCAGGCTCAAGCAAGGGTTAGACTTTGAAGTCAACTGGGATGGGGTCAATGGTGCTCTTAACCTTAACATTGAGAGTTAAGGTGAAGCAGATGAAAGGATATGAGGGGTGTGCCTCATGCTCTTATCCCTGGTCAGGAAGAGCATCAGATGATAGAAGGTGTGGGAGTTCAGAAAATTGGAACTCTCTCCACAAGTTAATGACTCGATAGATCTTGGGATGATATCCACAATGCTACAACATGTAATGTGAGCAAAGGGAAGACTCACAGACTAACAGGAGGTGGGTTGCACACCTCTTTTATCTGTCAATTGCCTTATCAAAGGACTTTTCCTGCTTGGGGACAAAAGTAAACAAGCACAATCATCGCCTCTTAAGGAGGAGTTCAGACAGTTGCCTGGCCAAGTAACAGGCCAGGTCTTCCAGACGACATGGAGGAAAAGAGGTTATACCTAGCTTAGCAAAGCACAAACAAGTTCACAAGGAACTTAGCAACTAAAGTACCTGAAATCAAACTCAAACATGAGAAGTAGACCACTAGGCCAAGCCTAGGGTCAAAGGAGGAGAAATAAACCAAAACAGAATGTGAAAATTGACCAAAATCAATATTAATTAATCAAGGACAAGATCCAAGTGGTCTCACATTAAAAACATCAACCAATTTCATTTCATACACAAATCATGTCAAAGTGTGCAAGTTGAAACTCAATGGAGCAAACAGACTGGACACAAGCATATAAAATCCAAAATAGCTCAATAAATCCCAAGAAAAAACACGTCTAAACAGACCACATTGAAGGATCATCATACCAAAAATCATGGAAATTCAACAAGTGGAAGTATGAAAATTAGATTCATCAAGTCATGGTATGCAAAGACAAGCTCAAACAAGGCCACCAATGATGCACCAACTTCATGCAATCATAAAACAGCAATGACATAAGCTAAATGAACCAAATCAAAGCCATGGCACACTTCAAGATGTCTAGAATACATGTGTAAAATTTCAAGTCCATCCAATAAGCAACCAGAATTTCACAAATCAAATAAAATCATGACTCACAAAAAGTCCACAATTGGTCAAACAGGGAAGAAATTCTCAATCAAATTGGAAATGTACTCAAAAATATCCACAACAATTCACACTCAAACTTAACATCCAGAAGTGTCAACATGCAAAATTTCAGATTATTTTGAGTTCATATGCATTGGTAACAAAAATCAAGAAGTTGGACAAGAAATGGTGTGACACAAATTGTCACACCTTGAATGATCACATCATATTTCACAATCCAGAAATGCAAAAATCACAAACTATATACCAAAATGCTCCTCAAGGCGTCTAGTTTACACATATAAAACTTCAAGAATTTTGGAGCAAGCATCTAGATTTCATGAAAGAAATGGTAATCATTGTGCAAGAAATGACATGTGGAAGCAAACCCTAGGCAATTATTTTTTCTAGTCGTGCACAAATATTGAAAAAATAACCATAAAAAAGTAGACATGATGATGAACAATTCACAAAATGAATCATGAAATTTGGATTTGTATTTTATGAGTTATGAAATTTTTTATGTGATGAAGAAAATAAAAAAGAATGAACAAGCATGGATGAATATGTGAGCACAATTGAAAGAAAAAATGCAAGGCAATTGGATTTTGATGGAGCGGGGAATCGAACCCCTAAGCAATTCAAATTGAAGCGCCAAGCCAAAACGCCGTGTTTCACTTAAGTGAAACGCTGGCCAATCATGCACCAACACCTGTACCACTACATGGCGAAAAACACCAAAAATCATGCAAACAAAAGCCAAGCGGATCAAAAGAAAATCTGGAAACGAAAACTGAGACATTCATCACGCCTTCATATTGTTCATAATCACCAAGAACAAAACCTCACAGAAAATCATGATACCTATACCAATCGAATCAGCCTTCAACATAGATCACTAATCTAACATTGATTTGTCCTAATTCTAACCATGGCAAGAGAATCGATCGAAAGAAGTTTCAACATCAAAGATTCAAATCCACATATCTTCTTCAAAACTTAATGAAATTGCACGATTCAACTTGCAGAATGCTATACATGCTAAGATCTATCAAAGCCATATGATAATTGTGAGAATTAAAGTGGTCGAGTTCTTACCTCTTTGAAGATGCAGATCTTGATTCGTGCTCCTCAAGGCCTCAATTGTGCAAACAGATGCTCAATGATGTTTGGATGAATGTTTGGAAGCAAAACTTCAGCTCAAAACAGCTTGAATCCGAAGAAATTCTCAACTTCCATGTGAATGTGCAAGGTTCCAACAACTACGATCTTCAAGGATTCTCCACTATTTTGCTTTAACAGATCTTCAATAACACCTGTAGATGATGATCAACACAAGCACAAGCAAGAAGAATGGTGAAATTTGATGAACAAAGTGAAAAAAGTTTGAGAGAATTTGAGAGATTTTGAGAGAATTTGAGTTTGGATCTGAAATTGTGAATTGTTCCCCCAGAATTCTGTTACAATTAGGACTTTATACTTCCTGTTAATCAAGCTTGTTAAACATGATTAGGCAAAATGCAATGGATTAGTGAAATGAGCTTTATGTCAAAATGCGAAAATCACCCTTATGCATATGTAACCAATGGAACAGTAAAATTTCACTTGCAGCAAGTCACAAATTCTGTTTTAAGGCCATTGCAATTGGTTTGGAGTGAAAATTATGTGTACTTTTCAAAATGACCTTTTTTCCCACCAAAATTTAAATTGATTCACTTGAAAAATGCACTTTTTGTGTGATGATTTTTGATGAAATGTAATGAATGATTATGATGAAGCATGTCAAATGGAGTTTGCTCAAAAAAGAATCACATGAATTGGCCTTTCTATGCAAAAGTTATGCCTTGTTGAAGTTCAAAATCCATGGACAATGATTTGATCATAACTTGCCAACCACAAATGAGAAATGGATGTTCTTGGACTTTTTGGAAATGCGAGAGCAAGATCTTCAACTTTCATGTTGGACAAAATTTCATTTAAAGCATTCTTGGACATGTAATCTTGAGGAGAAGGACTTTCCATTTTTGGCAATTTGAAATTATAGTTCACTTTCTATTTTTGGAAAGTTTTCATCTGACCTCAAATCTTTCTAACCATCTCACACCTTCAAATTTCCCATTAAATGCACAGTTGACCACAGTTTACTTTGCTAGGGTTTTGGTTGACTGAGCCATGTTCTGATGAATTTCAAGCCTCTTCCACTTGAGATCTTGATTCCAAATGATGTCACAACTCATATGAACTCTTGATGAATGATCATGGTGCCCAAATTCTTCAAGAATGGCCACTATCTATTGCTCAATGAAAGTCTTTGACTGACTTGACCTAATGTTGCTTCATCTGCAAGTAACATGGTTAGATGACATATTTTTGTACTTTTGGTTAGTAAACAAATGAAAAGCAATGATATACAAATGCAATACATGCTTGGTGATCAAGAACCACACTCAAAAGGTATCCCACCCACAGGGAAGAAGGCAAAGGTGCACAATGATCCTTGAGGCAATGATATGATATGATATGATGCCATGAGGAATCTTAGGGACAAAATTGGGGTCTTACAAAAGGCATCCTCACTCATGGCCTTACCATACACGGTAGCTTGAGAAATGAGGAACTCAGAAGGGAGACCTTGAATTCCACATTTGGTAGTCATATGAGCACCAACCAGATATTCATCTATATGCAACATGTCAGCTATCTCTTGAGAAGTAGGGATACTCTCCAAGCCACTGAACGACAACTGGTCTAGAATAGGTATGCCCACAAGATAGGCATACTCCTCAAGTGTGGGCAAAAGCTGAAAATCCGGAAATGTGAAGCAGCGGTACAAAGGATCATAAAACTGCACCAATCCTTCATCCACCTAAGTAGTCAGAAGAGGATGCAACTTCCCAAAACGAGCCTTGAAACCCAAGGGATCTAATACACAGGATGTCAAATTCCTTAGTTCTTTCAAATCTGGTTGTCTGGAGTTGTACTTCTTTGTATTCCTTCTTTGCCTTTCCATGTCTTTGAATTTGCAAATAGACCTCTTAAGTGCCTTGAAAATTTTCTTATTTATGTTGATGATATGGATGCAAATGGGTGCATGAATGCATGAATGCAATAATCACACTCAAGGATCAAGCAAAGCACACCAAACAAAGGTCATGGGATGGATCATGTCATCCTTAATATCAATCATCCATTTTGGTGGATTATGGTTTACACTTTATTAACACCCAAGTTCCATTGATATTAAGGATACATGAACGGAACAACCATGAATCAAGGGTTTGTTGTAAGTCACGAGCATGGAGTCTCGGTTAAGAACCACCCAAAGGGAGTGTACTAGGGTTTAACCTGTCAAACATGTTCTACAAGGGGTTCCCATAGTCATCATCCCATCTTTTGGATATTATCGGAGAAACGACTACTCGTATTCCAAAAATATTCTCAAGAGAGACTCTTATGAGCGTAGTATCGCGTAACAATCGTATCAAATCTTACACTTGAACGACTTTCGCACTACTTCCTAAGAATAGGCCAAGATGGGCTTGGTAAACTATGGTCCTTGGCTTCTAAGGTCTATATTGGAAAGAGTAATGTCTAACCACAACTACTTGTGTGACATTATTGATCCCAACATGACCTCCACCAAGTGAATGGACTTGCAAGTCAACTTGCTAAGGAATAACTCCACACAAGTCAACAAGACTATGCCATTCTCCTATCCTAAGTGCACGCGAGTTTGGGTATAGAACTCATCTCACAAAGATCACCAAGCATACAAGGAATTATTATTCAAGAAATTCAATCATTACATATAATACAATAATCCCAAATTGCACAAAAATATGTCACAAAATAATATACAATACAATACAACAAATATGAAAAGTAGGCAAAACCCACTAGGCTATTGTCCCTAGCAGAGTCGCCACTTTTCTGTAGTGGGGTATTCGTTACCTTTAGAGATATTGACTAAATCCAAGGTAAATCATACAAGTCGAGTCGCCACCGCACTTCTATTTATCCAAAGGAATGGTTAGAAAGCCAACAAAAACCTAATAATTTTATCGAAAAAAAAATAGTAAAAAAAGTCAGAGATCGAGGTAAGGGGGTTGGTTATGCAATGAAAAGGTTTTAAGCACCCAAAACATCCTAGGTACTCCTAGGAGCCCTTTTCACACTTGTTGTAAGGTTGGTATTTTGTGAAAATTTATTTGTGCAAACATGATTGAAGAGATGAGAAGAGAATATACAAGTTATTTACATTTTTTGTTTGGATGGATAAACCCATTGCCTACGTACCATCTAAAAAAAGATTAGGATCAAAACCTCGTAGTTCGGGGTAAAAATCTCAAAACAAGTTGGTGAATTGATTGGTCAAAAAGCCTCAAGGTCTTTTGTTATCCATGGGAGAAAACTCAACCTAAAACCACAAATCCACCATGTGAGGATAACTTCAACATGCTAGTGAGGGGTTAACCCTATAATAAGCATGGAGGACTCAGTGTCCATCACTAAGGATATAGGTGAGTATTACATCTACCTCAAGATAACTCAAACCTAATAGATAAAGGTTATGGAAAAAGTTTTGATTAGGAAAGTGTCCATTGAAACCACAAAAGTATTTTAATGAGTGGTATTTACCAATGAAAAGTATTTACAAAGTATGGTCAAAGTTGATTTAAAGATTCAATTCAAAATAAGTGTTATGAAAAAAATGTTTTAAAATCACAAGCATAAGGCGTAGGTTTCTAATATTTAAAAATGAAGTGTTAATGTTTGCACAAAAAGTTTTGGCTTGGGTTAGAGTGAAGGGAAGAAGAATGGCTAAAGTCCTAAACATACAAGAAGTAAGGAATAAGAAGCAAAACCACATATGGAGTTCCTCTCTTGAGATCATATTGATGATCCAAGTAGCTTCCATCCTTTGGAATATGCAAGCAAGACAATAGTAAACTCAAGCAACAATCAAACAAGTCTCTTAAGAGATCCTCAATGCATCTTGTATCTTTCACTTTGGATGAACATGGCAATGGTTCTTCAATTTGAGCTCTCATAGAATTCCCTAGCACAAAAAACACACACATCAAAGAGTTTTGTGAAGCAAATCAAGAATGGACAAGAGTGAGTTTAGAGGTTTGTCCTTCTAATCCATCTTCAACATTAAGGTCCTTTTACTCCAATTTTTCATAGGAAATGTCCTAGAAACTAAGTCCATTTGTCCATTTCTTTGCATTTGGTCCACAATTATCAAAACAAAACACAAGCATAATAATATATACACAGTTATGTGCTCAAGTGAGCAAAAGGAAAATTTGCATTAACATAAACATGTGCTCAAGTGAGCAAAGGGGGAAAAGCACATGAATAATATGTGCAAGAATAGTGAATTGCATAAAAGTAAAGAGCAAAAAGTAAATGTTAATTGTTAATGGTTAATGTTAGTAGTTAGTATGCCCTAGGGAAAATTTAGCGCTATGTTAAGCAATCGTAATTGGACTTATATAGAAGTCACAACTATCTGAGGCCGGTCAATAATAATGTAGGAAACAACACAAGTTAGAAGTCTTGATTAGTGAACCAAGTTCCAACAACTTGCCATGCCAAAAAAGAAGAAGAGAAATGATCTTGTATTGGTTTAAGTTCTTTGAATGATTTAGAAGACAACCTATCCTTAATGCAAAGCCATTCACTTGATGATTTTATCAAGATGAATTAGATTTGAATCAAGGAAGATTAAACCTCCCTAATCAATGCTAACTTATCAACCTTTAACTCATTGATCAAGAGAAAAGAAGAAGAAGAAGAAGATGGATAATGGAAAATGAAAATGGAAAGAATAAAGTGCATTAAATGAAGTAGAATGTACCAATCAACAAGTGTTGACCAATGACATTGAGGATCATGGTCAAACAATCTAAAACAGAAGTGAGATGAAGATTGGAAGTCAAGAAATGAATAAAAATATTTTTTGCATTTTTAATGTTTAAAATAAACTTGAATTAAAATATTAAAGAAAAGTCAAAGTTCAGAATCACTTCAAATCAACTTTGAAAAGTCCAAGTGATTTGTCCTAAGTTCAACAAGGTCAAACAAAGTTTGACAAAAAATTTCAGCATTTTTAAAAGTCAGAAACTGTTTTTAATCAATTAAAAATGAATAAAAATAACCTAATTGAACTAAAATTTCAAATAAATCTCAAATCAACGGAAATATTGATGAGAATATTTTTCATAGATCCATCATCATTCAAATAGGTTAGGAAAATATTTTTGTATTTTTTGAACATCAACAACTAATTAAAATGAATTAAAAATAACCAAAAAGAGAAAATTCAAAAAAAAAATCAAATGACAAAAAATAATATTAAAAATCAATTTTGGAAACTAGAAATTAAATGGAGAAGAATGCAATTGGTCCCATATTTTTTGGATTAAAAATGAAGAAGTTATGAATTTTTGAAAATAAAGGAAATAAATGAAATAAAATCAGAAATTAAGAAATTCCAAAAATCAGGGAACGTTGGATTGAATCTCATTAATTGACGTGGCCAATCCTAAGGTCCTCAGGCGCGTACTCATGGTGAGTCAGCGTCAATGAGAAACATCCAGCATTATTGAAAGTCATAAGAATGAAAGGCCATGATTAGATATGAGAAACTCAATCCAATGGTCCAGATTTGATCTGGCAAAGAGACGGTGGCCAGCTCCACCGTCTTCTCCGGTGAGCTTGTATTTTTCGGCCAAATTTGCAGACAATGAAAACTTAAACAAATGAAGCGATCCTCATATCATTGGAAAGCTGGGGTGATGTACATCACCCCTGTAACCTTGAATTGTACTCAAACTTTCTATGGAATAAGAAATCTAGGCTGGAAGATTCAGGTACATAAATTGCAGTTCATTATAACACAAAATCAAATCCACCACTGGCTTGCCTCTCAAGTGAGGACTTCAGAAAACACATTGGCCAAGCAAATAGATCAAGGAACAAAGAGATTCGAAGCAAAAACCAGTCGAACCATACCTTTGGATTGTGAAGATTTGAGCTCCTTTCCTTGGTTCCTTTTGCAAAACATAAGTTCAATGGATCATATGAAGAAGGTCTAGGAACTTTAGATCTGAAGATTCAATCAAATTCAATTGAATTTCAGATATGAAATTTTGAAGAAATGTGAACTAGTTCTTGTATGTATGGCTAGGGATTCAATGATGCAGCATATTAGGCGCCTTCAGGTTGAGATTTGAAGTGAGCAAGCATGTCTATTTATAGCTGAATTGGAGGCAACGCAAGGAAATACTCGTGTGCATGAAATTTGAAGGCCTCCATGCATGGGCCTGTACAGGCGCATGGAGAGCCCAAATCCAATGCCAAATGCAAGCTAAAGTATAACTGACCTGAAATGGACGTGTACATGCAATTGGTTTGAAGTGTGCAATGAATTTCAAACAAGTTTCCATAATTGCACCAAAATATTCCCCTCTTCAAAAATGCCACTTAAAAAATTGAAACATAGGCATGTGGGTAATGGTTGAAAAGGTTTTGACATAAGAAATAAATGTTATGTTGGACAAAAACTCATTTGAAGTGTGGAAATTTATGAAAACAAACCATGAAGTTCATAGTGCAAAACATGCCTTTGAGAATTTTTCCAAATTGGTCCAACTTCAAGCCCTTCTGTTTTGATGTTCTAGATATTTTCAAGGAAAGCAAGATAGACTTAAATTTTGCATTATTTGGATTTTGGATGAAGAAGTTATGGGCACTTGAATTTGGACTTTTTTAGCCTTCCAATGCATTTGGTCCAAAGTGACCTATAATGTTTTGCATTATCACATGTACTTCGTTGGAGATATTGAAATTTTGTTCAACATAACATTTGAAGTATACACGAAAAGATTTCCAATGCATTTGATCCCACCTCTAAATCATAAACAATGAATGAGTTATGTTCTTGGGAAGTTTGACCCAAAATTAGGGTTTCAATCAAAATGACTTATAGTGTCTTGGAATGGGAGATGGCCTTCCATGCTTCAAATAAATTTTTTATGAACATGAACGTTGTTCATATTGTCCTTAAGAACATTTTTTATTTTGGGATCATCTCCATTTGATCAACAGATAACACGTTAGGTCTTAGTGCATTTCAAAATAGTCAGATGAATTGACTGATCAACTTCTCAAGTCCACAACTCATATCTTGATGAATTGATGAGTGAGGACACTCAAATAAGCTCAAATATGCATGACATGATGAGTTAGAGAACTTCCCTTGATTGTATTTGACCATAGGCTAAGGTTGCTTCATTAGCAAGGCATTGTGGGTGATCAGATGAATTAGGGTTTCTTTGAGGAACAAACCTCAAACCCTTTGACTTGCTTTGATCAAAATGATGAATTGAGATGCTAGGGAGGCATATTTGATGGATGAGAGCTTTGGGAACCATTGCCATGCTTGCCTTCATCTTCTCTTGGCCATATCTCTGCTCCAATGATCTCCTAGGATCTTTTAGACCTTGTGATTGCTCAAGCTACAAACAAAAGATGTTAATGACATATCTTTGTGCTTTTGGTTAGTGAATAAAGATGATAGAAGCAATAATATATAATTCAAGCATGCTTGGTGATCTCAAACCAATCACAAGAGGTCCCACCCAAAGGCAAGGGGAACCAAGATGCTTATGATCCTTGAGGCCATGCAAATGTAATGTTATGATGCCATGAGGGATCTTAGGGTCAAAATTAGGGTCTTACATAGGCGCTATATAAGCCACCTGGTGTTGATTACTGGCAGGGCGCACAGTCTTCCTCTTTACAGAGGTTCTTCTTTTATAATGGGAAGACACAGCATGTGCCTCTCCCTCTTTCTTCTTTGCAAAGGCTCCATAGCGCTTTGCAGAAGAGCCTTCATCTCTGGTCAGGCGTCCTTCCCTGACTCCTTCTTCTAGTCTCATCCCCATGTTCACCATCTCAGTGAAGTCCGAGGGAGCACTAGCAGTCATCCGCTCGTAGTAGAAAGAGATTAAAGTCTTTAGAAAGATCTTCGTCATTTCGTTCTCTTCGAGCGGGGGCACAATCTGTGCAGCCAATTCGCGCCACCTCTGGGCGTACTCCTTGAATGTTTCCTTTTCCTTCTGGGACATAGCCCTCAGTTGGTCCCTATCGGGAGCCATATCAATGTTGTACTTGTACTTCTTGACGAAAGCTTCGCCAAGGTCGTTGAAGGAGCGAATGTTTGCACTATCTAGTCCCATATACCATCTCAATGCGGCACCGGACAAGTTGTCCTGGAAATAGTGGATGAGGAGTTTATCGTTGTCAGTTTGAGTTGACATCTTGCGTGTGTACATCATAAGATGGCTGAGAGGGCAAGTGTTCCCTTTGTACTTTTCAAAGTCAGGCACTTTGAACTTGATGGGAATCCTGACATTTGGTACGAGGCATAACTTAGCAACAGATTTACCGAAGAGGTCCTTCCCTCTTAGAGTCTTCAGTTCCTTGCGCAGCTCAAGGAATTGATCATTTATAGCATCCATTTTCTCGTACACATCTGGGGCCTCAGATGGCTCAGAATGATAAATAGTGATTAGTAAAGTTATGTTAGTTTGTCATAAGACAATTTAACGCTATGTTAAGCAATCGTAAGTGGACTAATGTAGTAGTCACACCTATCTGTGGTCGGTCAATAAAACTATAGGCAAATAAACACAAGTTTGAGATCATGACTAGTAAGCCAAGCTCCTACAACTTGCCATGCCAAAAGAAAAGAGAAAGGCCTTGTATGGACTTTAGGTTTTTTGCTTGACCAAGAAGCAACCTATCTTGGAGACAAAGCAACTCACTTGATCTTAGGTCAAGTTGAGTTTGATTTGGATCAAAAAAGGTTAAGCGTCTCATATGTCAAGACCAACCATAAGACATTAACTCATTGGTCAAAAATATAAAAAGAAAAGAGATGAAGATGAAATGGATAAAAAGAACATTCAAATGTCAAACACAATTGGTCAAAAGTGAATCAAACCATCATCAACCAATGGTAAAGAGAAGAGAAATGAAGGTCAAAAGGCAACAAGTCAAACATATTTTTTGGGTATTTTTGAAATTAAAATAAATGCAAAAATAAAATTGAACAAAATGTGGTCAAACCTCAAATTCAGTTCAAATCAACTTCAACAAGTCCAATTAAATTCTCATAGGTCTAACATGGTCAAATTAGGTTTGACAAACTTTTTCAACAATTTTTGAAATCAGAAACTACTTTAAATCAATTAAAAATAAAGAAAAATAACACAAATGAATTAAAATCTCAAATGAATCTCAAATCAATTAAGAAATCGATGAGACTATTTTTCATTGACTTATCATGATCCATATGTGTTAAGAAAATATTTTTGGATTTTTCAGATATCAAAGAGTATTTAAAATGAATTAAAAACTACCAAAAACCAAATAATTCACAAAAAATATTAAATGAAGTCACAAAAATAATAAAATATGAAAATATGAAACTAGATTTTTCAAGAAATTTTTTGGCATTGGTCTCATATTTTTGTGACTTCAAATAAAATATTTATGAATTTTTGAAAATAAAATGAATAAAATGGAATTAATCAGAAAATAATAAAATAGAAAAAATCCATAGCGCTTAGATGAATTCATTAAATGACGTGGCCATGATCACACGGTTCAGAGGCGCGGATAATCCATGATCCAAAGTCAAGCACGCAACATATGTATTTAAAACAACTCAACACGATCAAAGGCTGAGATTATTACGTTTTACCAAGATCCAATGGCCTGGAAGTTCCCTCATGGGGATGGTGGTGGAAACCACCATCTTCTCCGGCCATCTAACTGTTTCTCGCCACCACGCGCAGGGATCTCAACCTTAATGAAAATGAAAAAGCTATGTATCAAAATGAAGCTGGGGTGATGTACATCACCCCTGTTACCTTGTATCTTCCTCAATGTTTCTATTTAGAGAGAAACAAGAGCTTTAAGATCATGATTTTGATCCGAAATGTCATAATTCATGAAATTAAGACCACCACTGCCCTGCCTCTTGCTTGAGGACTTCAGAAAATAGCAAAACTCAAAGCAATTCACATCATACAGCAAGATCTAGATCAAAACAATTTGGTGATATACCTCTAAAATGGAGATTTAAATAGCACGATCTCTCCAAGCTTTTGATCCAATTTTGATCTGGAAGTGTAATGGTGATGCAAGGATAAGGAATTAAGAATTGAAGATCAACTAATGATGTTGAAATTCAAGCTTGAAATTGAAAATGAAAACTGAAATTCCTTTGAGTGAGGGTGTGGTTTCAATCCAGCAGTGTTTCAGATCTCCTTCAGGTTGAATTTTGAATGAGCAAGAGCCTCTATTTATTGCTGAACTTTATGCAAGGATGTGTTTTGCTCGTGTGCATGAATTTTGGATCCTCAATGGATGGGCCTGTACAGGCGCATGTGACGCCCAAAAGTGAATGGAAATGCATGCTGAGATCAATTGAAGTTGAATTGGACATGCACAAGGCCTGGCATTTGCTTGCATGTCAAGTTATAAAGTGAATTGCACAAATGGACATAAACTTTAAGCTCTTCGAAACTCAAACATGAAAAATCCAAAAATGGTCATTTGAGTAATAAGGAAAGCTCTTGGAGTAAGGAACAAAAGTTATGTTGGGAAAAAATCCATTTGGAATTTGGAAATTTATGAAAACTGGCTGTGAAATTTAGGGTACAAAACATGTCTAGGTTCCCTTTGAAAATTTTAAACAAAAACAACCACTTTCAAACCCTTCTGTTTCAATGATGCAAGCCTTAAATGGAAAAACCTCCAACATCAAAGTTGTATACCTTTTCAAGAAGATCAATTTGGACTTAAATTTTGAATCATTTGGATTTTCTATGAGAATGTTATTGGCACTTTAAGTTGGACATCTTTTCAAATTCAATGGTTTTGGTCCAAAGTGACCTATAATGTTTTGTATTATCACATGTATTAATTTTAGGTTTATGAAATTTTATCCAACATAACATTTGAAGTAGACAACTTAAGCTTTCCAATTAATATGGTCTCACCTTAATATCATAAAAAATAAGGAAGTTAGTTCCTTGGGAAGTAAACCCAAAATGAGGGTTTCAGTAAAAATGACCTATAATGTTTTGAAATGAACGATGACCTTCCATGTTTCAAATGAATTTTTTAATAACATGAACGTTGTTCGTATGGTTCTTAGGAACAGTTTTTATCTTGGGGTCATATTAATTTGACAAACACATCAAAAGTTATATCTCATTGGACCTCAGTTTAGTCAGATGACTTGACTGGTCAACTTCTCAAGGCCAAACTTCAAATCTTGATGAATGAATGATTGAGGATACTCACAAAAGCTCATATATGCATAAAATGATGAATGAAAGAACTTACCTTGATTAAATTTGATCATGGGTTATCTTGATCAAATTGGAAAATTGAGATACTTGAGAGACATATATCCTGATTATGAGCTTGGTGAACCATTGACATGCCTTTTCTTATCCTCATCTAGCCACTTCATTGAGCTTAGGAGCCTCCTAGGAGCATTGGAGCACATGATCACTTGAGCTTCAAAATAAAAATAGTTAGTGACATATTTTTGTGCTTTTGGTTAGTAAACAAAATAAGAAAAACAATAATATACAATACAAGCATGCTTGGTGGTCTCAAACCACTCACACAAGTCACAACCCTAGGGTTAAGGAGCCACAGATGCTATGATCGTTGAGGCAATGCATTGATCAAATGATATGATGCCATGAAGGATCTTAGGGTCAAAATTAGGTTCTTACACCAAAGTTACTATTTATGTTGATGTTGCCGTTGAAACTCTGGTGAAGACCATATCAACAACTACTATAAA
The DNA here is from genome assembly GCF_024323335.1 of Lathyrus oleraceus. Taxonomy (NCBI): domain Eukaryota; kingdom Viridiplantae; phylum Streptophyta; class Magnoliopsida; order Fabales; family Fabaceae; genus Lathyrus; species Lathyrus oleraceus. The sequence goes on along the minus strand of NC_066585.1, from coordinate 324,567,498 downwards.
CCGTCAGTTGGTTCTTACTGATTTGACTAGGATTATTAATTCCTATCCTTGGGGGATTCCTCATAATTTTGTTGCTCAGTTCACCAATGGGGGTTATTTTATCCCTCATCAGGCTCTTCCTTCCCCTACTGTTGTCAGGAATGATGTCTTCCCATGGGGTGTGCCCATGATTCACACTCCTCATACGATTGATGTTGCCAACCTTGAGGGCAACCAATGTCAGGTTCCTGCTGAAACCCCTGATAATGAAAACGAATACTAAGGCCCACACCTCCACTTTCAGGTTCTTTCTCAACTGCAAAACCTGCAAACATGGACCAGTTTCAAGTTGCTTCATTAGTTAGGAGGTCAACTTCCAAGGACCATAACTTTCTCACGTTTTATGATATGAAGGCCATTCAAGTTTCATGATTAATTTAAAGATGTATTATCCAACTTTGATTGTTAGAGAAATGTTAAATTCTACTTGAAAGGGAACGTGCCAAGAGGAAACATTATAGGCCATTTTGGGTCATTACCAATGAACAAACAATTTTCCTCGACTTCTAAAATGCATAACTTCCTCATGAAAACTACAAATGGTGTCAAATTTCTGACCAAAATTAATAGAAATGAAAGAGATACAACTTTGATGAAGGAACGATTTTCATTTGAAGCTCATAGAAAAAGTTATTCAAGGTGGAAAAAGTGGTCATTTGACTTTGGACTTACAAAATTTTCAATCATGTTTGATTTCTCATGATACAAGTTTCAAATGAAAAAGTGTTCAACATAAAAGTTGTTCCCCTTGATGTCACCTTTACAAAACATCCAAGATCACTTCATTTGGATAATAATTGAGGAACTTGCACATGGGTTCTTTACATGGCTTCATTTGGTAAGATCTTTGTCCAATTTCAATTTCCATAATGCATGATCACATGACATCATTTAAGGTTGATTAACATAGAATGTTAAACCTTTTGGCATCATTCCATGGGCCTTGTACACACGCATGCATCCATGAAACCAAACTTGCTAATTTTGAAAAAAATTCAAATGGTGAAGAAAGCATTTCTGTTTGCTTAAATAAACAAGTGCATTGCCTTAGAACTTGATACACACATTGCCCAAGCCTTGTCAAACCATTTATGAACCCAAATCCATAGAATTCCTCGAAGGTCTCTTTGAAATCGAGTTTGAATTTCACCTTCTCTTTTGAGATTCAAACTCCAAGGATTCATTGCCTTTTTCATCTCAATTGGTCAGCGCAAGCAAGAGGAGGAAGAACCAAGTGGATTCAGATCAAGATCAAGCTCAATTGAAGCTACTCGAAGATGAATCATCTCAAACTTCTCTTCTTTGATTCTCCCTCATTTCTCAATTTATTTGATTGATTATTGGTTGTGTGCATACTTACCATTATAGGAAACAAGATTGAGTTGCTTTGAGGCCAAATTGAAGCAACTCAGATCATGCTCCTCAAATTTCAAATCAATGTATCTTTTAATATACTTGGAATTTGAAGAAATTGAGGCCAGATTCAAGCTCGTGAGCATTTTTCCTTTGAAATAATGTCCTTGTTTTTCAATTTAGTGTTGATTGAGGGTGGACCAGTCCAGTGAGGTCCACCAGAGAAGACAACCGGAGATAGGGCTTCGGTGGTGTGTTGGCAAGTCCTGAACCCTTTGATCATGATCCTATGTTTTAATTAGATCCCTTTCTTTTAATAACCAAGTTTGTAACGCGTTGACTATAGTGCACAATGGAACGCGCACCATTGGTCATCATATCTGCCACCTTAATTAATGAAGGAGATCTGATGATCCTCATTTTTTTGAATTTCATTTTTATTTCTGATTTTCCATTTAATACCCTTATTTTGTTTAATTCAAATTAATTTCATTTTTAATAAAAATATATGGGACTTTCACCAAAAATAGTTAAATATTTTCCTTTTTCATATTTTGAATTAAAATCATTTTTTTTGGATTAATTTTGATATTTTTCATGAACTAAATGTTTTTGGACTTATTTTTAATTGTTTTAAAATACATATAACCTTACAAATATCATAATTTTTTTGTCTAAGGTCCTCTGACCTTGTTTGACCTAGGTTAAATCCCTTGGCCATTTTTTTGGTATTTTGAATGGATTTGAGGTTTTATTCAAATTAAAATGCATTTAATTCATTTTTTAAATGATTTTTAATTGAATAAATGCTTGGAAATCATGTTGATCCATTTTTATGGTCTTGTGATGTTTGACTTTCAGCTTGGCCTTGATCATGGTTGATTTGCCTTTTGTATGACTAATACTATTGGATTTAGGGAATTGATGAAATATACATTTCATCTCCCAAAATCAAGGGATAGTATTGATCAGATGAAATTCCTCCTATGATCAATTTGGATTTCTATTTCCCCTTTCCTCTTTATCTTCATTCCTACTCTTTCCCAATCCATCATTGGCCAATGAATTCTCTTCATGTCTAATGCTAGTTGATTCCTTAATGACCTCGTGATAGATGAATCAACATGAGTCTGACTGAGATAGGTCCCTCCCTCACTTTTAATGTGTGGTATGTTTTAGAAGGTTGGATCTTTGTACCAAATCTCTAACATGAATTAACACCTGTATTTTTATTGCCCGACCTCAGATAGTTGTGACTTCTACATTAGTCCAATTACGACTGCTTAACATAGAGCTAAATTTGATCAAGAAGGCATAATATTCTAGTAATTGAGATTGTAAGTCTCCTACTATTCATGGCATTGTGTGAAGACTTGATCTTTTTTCCTTCAATGAGAGTTAGTGGTATACTTATTGAATTATCCCCAAGTTGGAGTCCTTCTCATGAATGATGTGTTGGTTCAAGGATTCATACTTATGAAAGAATGGTTGAGTGTCTACAAAGAATAGCTTAATCAATTAAAACTCTTCACTAACATTTGACTAACACTTTATTAATTTTGCTTTTTTATTTCAAATCGTTTACTTAATGCAATTTAAATTCTAATTCATTTATCATTCATTTGTCATTTACATTTCATGCAACTTGTTTATGCTTCAGTCCTATTCACTTTGCTCACTTGAGCGTTATCTTGTGATTGTATATTTTGTCTTCTTGTTTTTGTTTGTGGTCTTAGGACCTTAAAATACCTAATAATAACAAAAACCATAAAAAACATGTTGGAGTACTGTTGGACTTGATTAGAACTTTTGGACTTAGGATATGCAACTTCGCCATGCTTTGAGGACTTGGCCAATGCTGCTACTTGATACTGAGCTATCCTTGCCTGTACCTTTCATATGATGCAAGACACCTTGATAGACTTTGATTCATCTGTCACTTTGACTTTGTGCTTACTGTAGCGGTAAATTCATGACCATCAAGTTATGGATAAACTTGACATCAATAAAACCAGAGTCTCCACCGTGCTTTTATTGATTCTAAAGGAAAATGGAAAAGTACGAACAAAGCCAATTGATAAGAAGTTTCCAAATCAACACTAATAAAATGCCAGAGATTACAAGTAAGGGGGTTGGTTACACAAAGGGAAGGTGTTAGCACCCAAAGTGTCATAAGTACTCCTAGGGACCCCGTTTTTTTATGTGCGTATGTGTTTTTGGTACAAAAGATGTTTGAAATAAATAGAGTGTGGGGATGATAATAAAATAATTCATTAATTATATTTTTATGTTTGACAAGACCTTCGGACTTGTGCCTAGGTACCAACATATAAATGAGGGATCAAAACCTCATAGTTTATGGTAACAATTTCAAAATGAGTGGATTGCTTTAAGTCAAAAGTTTATGTTTAAAAGAGGCACAAGGGGCCTAAAAGTTCGAATGAGTGTTAGTTATTTTTGTCTTTTGAAATTTTAAGTCAATATGGCTAAGTTCATTTACATGTTTGATTAAGAAAAGAGTTTAAAAATGCAATGGCATAAGGGCAAAGTTTCTAATTTGCAATAAAGTATAAGTTTTGAAATCACAAGCAAAGAAGGTTTTTTAAAAAGGGGGAGAGATTTTGAAATTTAAGAAGTGGGAGAAGATGAAGAGACTAATCCTAAGCATAAAATTAAAAGTTAAGAATTGAAAAGATCTGACCAATGGGATGCAATCCAACAGACAAGAATGTCATATAGAAAACCCAATTTTCCTTTGGATTTTGAATCAAGAAAATGTCAACACGAAATTAGCAATATGAAGAGAAAGGCATCAGATACATATGTCCACATCCAAGCAAGTAAATCCATAGCTAACAGTCTTCTGTTGTCTTCTCATGTACCATATGAAATACTCCTTGATTTTGCTCACAATAAGGTATTAGGCATGAGATCAAAATAACAGTTGCATCAAGACCATGTAGCAGATAAATCAAGTTGATCCCAATACTTGCATCAGATGAAAGCTCAAATCATAATAGCTTGGCCTCATAAATGTTGGCCTTGGCCAAGTCCTTTTGCATATGGAATGTTGCCTAATCCCAAGTCCAAAAGTTCAGATCAAACCCAACAATCCACACAAACATTTTTTAGGGTTTTTGTTGTTTATTAGGTATTTTAAGGTCCTAAGACCACAAGCACAAACAAAATATACAAACAATATATACAAACACAATATAAGGCTGAAATGAGCAGAGTGAAATGACACAAACTTAAACGAGCTAAATGATATGTAAATGACAATGAATGGTAAATGACTAGAAATTAAATTTCATAAAGTAAATGACTTGAAAGTAAAGCAATATTAATAAAAAAAAGTTAGTCAAATGTTAGTTAGTTAGATGTTAGGGATGTTTTGCTTTTCAATTGATTAAGTCATTCTTTGGAGAACACTGAACCATCTATTCACAAGCATGGATCCTTGAACACATATATCATCCAAAGGAAGGAAAAAAGACCAAGTTTCCACACAATACCATGAAAGATGTGTAAGACCCCAATTTTGACCCTAAGATCCCTCATGCAATTTCATCATAAGCATTAGCGTTGGATCACACATTGGCATCCTCCTTAGCTCTCTTTCATTGGGTTTGTTTTGGGAGAGATCACCAAGCACCATGTGATTGTATCATACTTGTATATCATCATTTTACTAACCAAAATACAAAAATATGTATTTGCATTTGCCTAACTCTTTTGTAGGTAGGGAATGATCTCCATTGATATATCAAGTTCAAATATAGGGTTTGAGACCCTCATGACAAAAGAGCACAACCATGGATCGATCCAAGAATGGTTACAAGCATCATATATGAGTCCCAATGATCTCTACATGTCATATTGATCAAGTTTTCTTCAAAAGTTTGAGGTTGATTTGCCTTGGAAACCCTAGTTTGACTGGGTATCTTGAGTAACTTCTCCAACAAGCTATCTCACCAATTAATCGACTTTATTAAGGGAAACTTCAAAATGCATCATCTTATGCATATATGATATACCATGAACCAAGAAAGACAAAAGAATTGAAGGTTAGCAAATTGGTTGATGGTGGTTGGCCAGATGAATTCATCTAATCAAAATTGGGTCACCCTAGACCCTATCTCCTACAATTTTCACCATATGAAAATGACTCAAAGAGAAAATTTACTCTAAATGATATTACAAACAACTTTCATTTTGATACCTAGATCTAGTTTTGCTTTGAAAATCATTTTCTATGTTGAAACATTATAGGTCATATTGTCTAAACCCTAATTTGAAAGTCAACTACCCAAGGCTATAACTTACTAATTTTTTATGAGCTGAAATATTTTTAAGTTGCACAATCAAATTCAAGGTGTATACTTCAACTTTAATGTTTGGAGTGGGAGCAAATTCAACTTTTTTGAGCATGTGAAATGAGGTTACATTATAGGTCATATTTGACCTATACCATTGAACAAGTGATTTTTCCAAATTTCAAAAATGCATAACTGTATCGTTCTAAATCAAAATGCTATGAAATTGGTGACGATTATGAAGGTCTTTGAAATAGCTACAACTTTGATGAAGAAACGTTTCTCATTTGAAGCTTCCATAAAAAGTTAAGTAAGGTGGAACATTGAGGTATATGGCTTACCACTTAGAATATTTTTCAACATGTTGAAATTTCCAAACTTCCACCTCAAAATTATCCATGTTCCAAGCTCCAAATGAAAAAGTGTTCAACATCAAACTTGTTCCCCTTGATCCAAGCTTTCCAAAGAACCCAAGCTCATACATTTTGGATGAAGTTTGCTATGTTTGCGCATGGCTTTAAAAGGGCTGCATCAATGGAAAGAATTAAAGTTCAAAACTTCAGTTCACTTTGCCTTGTCAATCAAGCTTCCATTCAGTCTTCAATTTGAATCATTTTGGACCTTAATGCATTGCATCATGGGCATGTACATTCCCATGCACTCGTGCCATCCACATTGCTAATTTTGGACAAAATTTGAAGTGTGCAAATATCATTCCCTTTGGCTATAAATAGAAGCCTTCTGAGCTCATTTGAAGAAGACTTTTGCGCACCATCTTTTCCCCCATTGAAATCCTCTCATTCTAAAGGAAAACCTGAGAAATTTCAATTTGAAATTTGAGTTTGAATCTCAACTATTGGAGATTCAAAAAATCCAGGATCCAAAGCCTTGCAACCTCTCTAATCCCTTCCTGCTAGCTTCTCAAGTGTGATCAGATCGTGTTTGGAGCAAGCAACAACAAGAACTGCATAACATTGAAGGTAATTTTCAGAAAACTTCATTTGTTTGATTCTCACTCAATTATACTCAATTCTCTTGGATCTTTGGTTGTTTGAAGTCCTACCAATGTAGGCAAGAAGATTTAGTTGCTTAGAGGTCAAATAGAAACAACTTAGTTGACACACCTGAAAATTCAAATCCTCATATCTCTCTATATATTTGGAGTTAGTAAAAATTGAGGTGATATTCGTGATCTACACCATTTTATCATTTAGATCATGTCCTCTTTTGTTATTTTTGATGTGGTGATGATCGAACCAGTCCGGCCAGGGTCATCAGAGAAGATGACCGACCTTTGGACTCCAGCGATGCGCTGGAAGTGTACAGAGCCATTGATCTATTTTAAAACGTGTTAATCTCACGCGTCCATTATGAATACCATGCGTGTGGATGAGTTGACTAGCGTGCATCATGGAGCGCGCGATCTCCACCACTTGATCTGCCACCTCAATTAATGAGGGAGATCAAGTGGTCCACGTTTTTTAATATTTTCTAATTATCATTTTAATCCTTTTATTTTCATTAATTCATATTAATTTTAATATTGATCCAAAAAATATGAGAGTTTCACCAAAAAATTTCAAAAATTTTCCTCTTTCATATTTTGAATTAAAATTATTTTTGGCTCATTATTAATATTTTCTATAATTTAATTGATTTTGTGTTTGTTTTTAATTTTTTAAAAATACTTTTAAGTCTTTAAAAATTCTGAAATTTTTTCTCCACGGCCATTTGACCTTGTTTGACCTATGACAAATCTCATGGCCATTTCTTTGGTGTTTTGATGAGGTTTTAGGAATTTGATAAACCATATTTAATTTAAATGTATTATTTTAGTATTTTTAAATTGAATAAATGCCAATTAATTGTTTTGACCTATTGTGATGACTTGTTTGAGTTTGATTCTTGTTGTTGGGCCTTGGTCACTTTGCTGAGCACACAATTCCTGATGCAAGGGGAAAAACTCCTGCTAGGGAAGCAAATGATCACTTTGCTGAGCACATAATTCCTGATTCGATCTCCCAACTCTGTGGGGAGTAGCACTGCAGGGGATGCTTACTGATCTGACATTCTCGGAACGGCAGAGAAACCAACTCAACTAGGGAGTCACTTGTTGGGGAAACACCAACCTCTCGACCATGCTGGAGAAACAAATTTTGAAATCGACCTAGATGACCCAAAGTCGCGATGCTAAACTCCTTAGAGTAATACCTTCACCAACCAACTAAACCAATTCCCGAACGGTAACCACGACTTGGGGCTAGCTTATGCTCACAATGCTGATGCATGAATTTTACAATGTAATGCTCCATAACCATGGAAATGCTATGCAATTAATAATGCAATATGCTATGCTTCTCTAAATGATGAATGCATAAAAAATATCCCCCTCCGGGGACGGCACGAGCAACTCTGCTGAGGAACTCAATATCGCTCCAATCTCCATCCTGCTGGGGAATAGTACTGCTGCTGGGGAACAGATAATTCCCACTGGAGATGACCTTCACCGAACTCAATCCGCTTGGGGATCTCGCTGGGGAAAAATTACCAACGCACCCCTCTGCTGGGGAAACAACAACCTTCAGACTTGCTGGGGAAGAAACACTCCCAACCCTGCTGGGAGAAACAGCAAACTTCAGGCTTGGCTGCTGAGGCAACACCGATCTCGAACCCGCTAGGGAGATAACAATCTCAAACCACTGGGGAGGTACGAAATTTTGACATGGAACACCTGTCGACTCGTCGAACACTGGCATTCACCACCTAATCATAGTATCAATTTTTAACTTTTGAGAGCTCCTAGACTCATCTGGTCTCTCCTGATTCATCACCTTGTATTCTCGACTTCTCTCTACTTCGAGACAATCGATCTCCCCCGATCCGGGCCAACTCTCTAATCCTCAGACTCTGAAGAGTCTTCTTGATTACCCTCTATGATCCTCGCCATTCTTTCGTCGTCTTTTCACCATTCTTCTATCCCTCGTCCCTGATTGGACTTCAAAGGATTCTTTTGCCAAAAGGCTTCATATCACAACCTGCAAGTGAGTGAAAATAACCAACAGCACCTGCAAATGAGATCGTTAGATAAAAACGTGCCCCAGGCGTGCCAAAATTTTAACACCTAGGTCACTCAACCTTCCGAATAAGATTTCACGTTTTCAATCTTATGAACATGCATTGGAAGGGACCCCTATGTTTCAAAATGCAAAGATTCTTATCAAAATAAACGGATGTTTTTGCAATCAAAGCGGTAATGAAAACAAAAACAAAATTATTTGACTGAACATGCATTTTATTGACTGAAAAAGGTGGCTCATAACTGAGCAATTCACAAGAAGCAATCCCTGAAAAGAGGTAATTGCACACAAAATGAAAAATCTATCCTAATGGCAATGTGAAACTGTGATCTCATCGAGTTCCAACTCGGTTACACCCCATATATCCTCGAGACTCTCCGCACTTTCCGCCTTCTGAACAAGACGCTTCCGACCGATCTCTGCCGGGGATTATCCAGGTATCTTAACGTAAGCACAAACGATCATGCTAGACGCAGTTGTTCGTTTCATTCCCTCTTTTTATACGAAGTATTTTTTAACTGCGTCCGCATTCACAGGGGATGGAAAATCCTCACCATCCATGGTCATTAACAACAAGGCTCCGCCAGAGAAAACCTTCTTGACTACGAATGGACCTTCATAATTGGGTGTCAACTTGCCCCAACGATCGTTCTGAGGAGGAAGGATCCTTTTCAACACCATGTCTTCCACGTGGTACACACGAGGTCGTATCTTGCGGTCAAAAGCACGCTTCATTCACTGTTGGTACAACTGTCCATGACAAATGGTTGCCAGCCTCTTTTCCTCAATTAGGCTCAACTCTTCATACCGGGTCCTTGGCCATTCCGCCTCGTCCAATTTTAATCAGGACTCTCAATGACGGATTTGGACCTCAATGGGTAACATAGCTTCCATCCCATACCCAAGGATACAAGTTTCGTATTCAGCTACCTTGTTGGTGCATTCAAATGTTAGCCGGGCAGCAAAAGGAATGTGGGATCCCTTCGGCGTAACCAAAACATCACCAACTCCGTTATCATTCACATTAACGGCCCCATCAAACATCAGAATCCATTCTGATTCAGGGTCAGGCCCCTCCTTCGGGATTGGTTCCTCACAATCTTTCAATTTGAGAACCATGATGTCCTCATTAGGGAACTCAAACTTCATCGGTTGATAATCCTCAATGGGTTGCTGGGCGAGGTAATCAAACAATACACTCCCCTTTATTGCTTTTTGAGAGGTGTACTAAATATCGTATTCAGTCAAAATCATTTGCCATCTTGCAACCCGTCCAGTCAATGCTGACTTCTCAAAAAAACACACTTGATCGGGTCCATCTTGGAAATCAACAAAGTGGTATGAACCAGCATATACTGTCTCAGTCGACGAGCAGTCTATGCCAAAGCACAACAATTTTTCTCGAGCAGTGAATATATTGTTTCACAGTCGGTAAACTTTTTTCTAAGGTAGTAATTTGCATGCTCTTTTCGACCAGACTCGTCATGCTGCCCCAGTACACACCCCATAGACCCCTCGAGGACTGTCAAGTACATAATTAATGGTCGTCCCTCCATAGGAGGCATCAGAATCGGAGGCTCCTACAAATATTCTTTTATTTTTTCAAATGCCGCTTGGCAATCATCATTCCGCCTGACCGTTTGATCTTTTCTCAACAACTTGAATATGGGTTCACACATGGCTGCTAGATGAGATATGAACCGTGAAATGCAGTTCAATCTACCTAAGAAACCACAAACCTCTTTTTCTGTTCTCGGTTCAGGCATTTCTTGTATTCCTTTTACTTTAGCAGGATCAACCTCAATTCCTCTTTCGCTCACAATAAACCCCAGCAATTTACCGGACCGCACTCCAAAAGTGCACTTATTCGGACTCAACCTCAATTTGAATTGTCTCCACCGGTCAAACAGCTTGGCCAAGTCTACCAGATGCCCCTCTTCTGCTTGGGACTTTGCTATCATGTCATCAACATAGCATTCAATTTCATGATGAATCATATCATGAAACAAAGTCACTATAGCCCTCTGATACGTAGCACCGGCGTTCTGGAGACCGAATGGCATCACCTTATAACAAAAAGTGCCCCATAGTGTGATGAACATTGTTTTCTCCATATCATCTGGCGACATTTTAATTTGGTTATAGCCAGAAAAACCATCCATGAAGGAAAACACCGAGAACTAAGCTGTATTATCCACCAACACATCGATGTGAGGTAATGGGAAATCATCTTTCGGACTGGCTCTGTTCAAATCCCGGTAGTCGACACACATCCTGACTTTACCATTTTTTTCGGCACCGGCACAATGTTCGTGACCCAAGGCGGATAATTAGTGACAGTTATGAACCCAGCATCCAACTGCTGCTGTACTTCCTCTCTGACCTCCTCGGTGCCCAGATTAACAATCTCGACTTGTCCCTCGTGCGGTTGAATCACCTTCTCCTCTTGTTTCAACAACCCGATTAATCTTCCAGCAGATCACAATCTTCTTCGCCTTCTTCTTCAACATGATAGATCGGATTGTCGAAGTCATATATGGGTGTAACAGAATTGTTATCAATGAGATCCGGAGAATGATCGCATCTACATGAATATTGATTCATGCATTGCTTTTGAGGTCTGAACGAGACAAATCAAAAGGAAGGAAAATGAAAACAAACATTGCTATTTTTATTTTTTCTAAACTGCAAAAATAAATGAAAAACAGGGAACACCCCTTTTAATGTGAAAAACATCCATTTATTAATGATGCAAAATGTTGCAAAATGAAACACATGAGGTGGCCCTTACAATGGACCATTACGTTTCGGGAAAAACGTATGGCTTTCATGCAAACAGAATTGAAAAATAGAAATATTACGCTTCACGTAGAGTGACAGTGATGATCTTTTAGGCCATCCAGTTCTGGACCTCCATCCCTGGTACGCACGATTTTATCCACGAGTCAAGCTCACAATCACTGTCAATCTCTTCACCCACCGCACAAGCGTGACCTGGATCTAGCATTCCAGCACTAGTGAACGTGAACGGTTGACGACGTCCTCTGTTTTGCCCAGACGAGCCTTGGCCCGACTGGTAGCCAATCCCGAACCTATCTGCTTTCACCGCAATGTTTATCATTCTTCCCCAGCCTAGGGCTCCTCCACTTCTTACTACCTCCATGGCCTTCGTGTAAGAAGAAATGGACGACTTTTTCTCTTCTTTAGAAAAAATGGCATTCTCCACCTTGACGGTTTTAAACGCCTGATTTGGTGTTCCACATATTTCATTGTCCATTTCCACATCCATCGTTCTCTGAATCGTCTCCGTCATCATTACACACCCATTCATAGCGACAGCCGCACAACAATTATCATAACTAGGGAAAACTCCACTCTTCATTAGATGTCTCTGGACCACAGCCATGGGAGTCCTCAACTGATCCACATCTGTCACCACCATTTTTCTCTTATCCTTTGACATCACGCTTACCCCTATAGGACCGTGCATCGGCATGGGGTTAGCATTAACATTCGGTGTCGGTGTGAAATTGATGGCTTTAGAAATCCACCAAATCTTGAACGACATGCTTAAAAGCTCTACAACCCTCAATGTGATGTCCAGGTGCCCCAGAATGGAACTCGCACCTGACGTTCTCATTGTAATTTGCAGGCCTCTGACCTAGTCCTACCGGAGCCAACGTCCTCAGCTTAACTAACCCAAGATCCTTCAACCTCTTAAACAGAAAGGTATAAGTCACGGGTGGCTTATCAAACTGACGATCTGCCGTCCCTCTTCTCACTTGACACCCAGCTCTCTGTGCTCTTTGTTGAGGTGGTTGTTGTTGCTGTTGTACAAATTGATTACCAGCAGGAATCATTACTGTGGCAACATACGGGTGGTAACGATCCCTACCTTGTCCCCTTTGAGCGTACACATCACTCGATTCACCCTCCTTCTTGCGTTGACCATTACCAAAGGGCTTCTTTACTCCCGACGACATAGCATTTCTCTGTATTTTCTCCATTATCAGCCAGCTTTCAATCTTCTCCAGCTTCTCAGCGATCGCTTTCTGCCCCAAGGAGAACCCTTGCATGACGTTGATCAACTCCCTCATCATCTCTTTCAATTCGAGAATGTCAGCGTTGGGTGGATCCATCAGGTTGGATTTGTTGCGCCTGATAGGGTATGTGTGTGGACAAGCTATGTGCAGAGGAATGACTCTGCATCCACGAGCAGTGATTCCTGAGTCAATCAAACAGGTTAGAAACGGACACCTACAAAACAGAAAACAAGTTAATATGAATCACACATGAACGTAATTTTTATCCGTATGAGGAACATTCTGTCCTTCGATCCTGGCTTCATCGAGACGGATAATAATTTCACAATAACATTCTGACATCAGGATATCTCTCAACCAGAATCTCAATCGAGAATGTATCATAAATATGGATAAACATGGGTTAGATGCAGATGAATGCAAAATGGGAATGATGCAAATGCATGAATGCAAATCACTGTGCCATCCTCCAAGTCATCTGAACACCCACTGTACTGGATTCCTGTCTCTGAACTGATCACAACCACCTAAGGGACCAAGTAACCACAAATCCAACTTGGGGAGTTCCAAAATAAACGGAACGGAGGATATATCACCATCATCACAGGAACGTCCACTAAACGGGTGACAACAAGATCCTCTGAACACCAGTACCCTCAAATTCAACCTAGGGATCCGAAATAAACGGAACCTGCTGGTAAATACCACGGACAAACCTCCGGCGTCCTAGAAATAAATCCATAAATCCGACTAAACCAAAGTTACCATCACAGAATCACTGAACCTGTATCTGTAGGAATCAACCCTCCCCTCACAGGTGAATTCTAATAAGGTCATCCTAAGGCGGATAATGGTCTCGACAATCGGGCAAGATACTCAACGGGTTTGCCCTTTCGGGTGTGCCGTTGTAGCTCTCATAAGATCGTCTAAACCAAAGATCTGGGAAAGAGCGGTCACCGAAGTCAACAACTCAAAAGAGATAACCCAACAAGAGTGGAATACTCCAAACGGCAGGACTCTCTCAAATGAACCTCGTCCGGCTGTGGTATGTCATGTCTCAACATCATGTCATACAACAAGTGCGGAAACATGAGATCACGCTAATCCTAGGTGTATACTCGGGCTTGAGTTTTAGCCCCACTTAGAACACCCACCCCCAAATCAGAAGAACCAACCTGTACAGAATCCAGCACAATGATAATATGATGCATGCAAACATATATGCAAATATATACAATCACAGTATAATAATCATAAATGCAATAAATAAAGTAGTAAAAGCAACCAAAACTATCCTAAAGAGCGCTAGGATTGACTCGCTTAGGGAAGAGATTCCCCAGCAGAGTCGCCAGTGTAGCACCTCAAATTTGCACCTCCCATTTTGTATATACTTTTTCATTTTAGGTCATTAACATTGCATTGTTCATTGCATTAGTCCATCATGTCATCAGTCAGACTGGTTAGAAGATTCAACTGTGCAAGCAAGCAAGTGCATTCTTCTATGGAATCAAAGTCCTAGGGTTGGTACAATGAGTTCATATGACTCAAGGATCATTTTGAAGTGGTTTGGTCAAGCATTGAAGGCTCAAAGTTCATCAATTAATGTGCAAATCATCTGAAACCCTAGAAAGTCAACAGAAGTCAACTGTCAGTTCAACTGTGGATTTGGAGGTGGGAGATGGTTAGAGATGCCTCATTCATGTCCAAACAAGTCTCATTTGACATTTCAAACATCAACATTGATGGATTTGAGGTCAGATCAAAACTTTCCAAAAATAGCAGGTGACCTGTAATTTGAATTTGCCAAAAATGGAAAGGTTTTCAACTCAAGATTACATCATCAAGAAAGCTTCAAATGAAAATTTGTCCAACATGAAAGTTGAATATCTTTCTCTCCCATTTTCAAAAAGTCCAAGATCATGAATTTCGCATGTATGGTTGAAGAGATATGGATCAGTCATGGCCAAGTGTGACTTGAACTTCAAATGTGCATAACTTCTTAACCAAATGTCCAATTCAAGTGGTTCTTTTTTGTACATTCTTCTCTTGACCTCTACTTACCAAATCATGCATTACATGCCATGCATTATCATCACATAATCATTTGAAAATTCCCTTAATTTTTGGAGGGAAAATTAAAGTTCAAAATTGGTGCATTGTTTACACATTCTACCACTTCCATTGGCTCCAAAATGATATTTTGAGTGAAATTCAAGCCATTTTCGAGTACTGTTCATCATGCACACCATGCATAAGGTGAATTATCAAATTGGCACATGCACCTTATTTTGGCTAATACACTTAACCATTGCCTAAACCTGATTAGGAGAGTGATTAGGAGGGAGTATATAATACAAACCCTAACTGTTTTCATCATTAACATTCATAATTTTCAGATCTAGAAATTTTCGACACTTTTTTCTCTCAAATTTTTCTCAATTTTCTTCAAACCAATTCATCATCCATTGCTTGATTCATCATTTGGAAGCATCATGGAGCATGTTTGAAGCATGAACCAAAGGAATTCGTGCAGTTTGAAGCAGCTTGGAGCTTGAACTCATCAATGGTGAAATCTGATTTTGGTGGAATCGTGCACATTTGAACCTCAGTTCTTCATCTAATCAACCATACAAGCATTTCAGAAGACTCTTGGAGCATTGCAAAGGCTTGAATCCAACTAATTTCAGAACTGTTCTACAAGAGGTCACAAAATCAACTCTCATAATTTTGATTTTCATTGCCATGATGTTATAGATCTTGCTATGCTGAGTATTTTAGGCTTTGAATCATGCAATTTCGTGCAGTTTTGAGTGAGAACCGATTGATTTAAGTTTGGTTGGTGATTTTTATTTTCTTCGATTCGTGCATGTTAAGATGTTTCTTGATGAAATAATTGTGGATTCGTGATGCCTGATGAATGATCTTTACAATGATATGCTTGTTTTTCATTTCTGGAACGTTTAAAATTTTTCTGGAAAAATGGATGAAGATCTTCATGATCTTCATCGTGTTCTTCAGCTTTTCCAGTTACCTGCGAATTTTCATGCAACCTTCATAGTTACTTGCGAATTTTCATGCAACCTTCATGTTTCCTGCGGATTTCCCAGCGCTGGCATGTGATTAGCTAGGGTTTTAACATGACTGGTCCACCTGTATGCCACGCATTGTCCACATTGCATTTTGGTTCGCTCAGAGCGTTTTGACCAGGCCACATCACCTTTGCCTTGCCACATGCGTTTAATGAAACGCAGAGTTTTGAGGTTGGCGCGCTAACATTCAAATTTCGCTTCGGTTCGATTCCAGCTTGCCACATTAATTCAAATGTCATTTCATATTTTCCACTTCCCTCCATCACTTTCATGTATCATGTTTCATGCATTTTTTTATTTTTTCTTTGACTTCATAAATTCATAACTAATTGACAATGCTCCAAAAAATATGAGGATTTTTGCATTGCCTTCCATATTATTTCTAGTATTTTATCATCATTTTTTCATAAATTGTGCTTGGCTGGAAAATTATTTTGCCAAGGGTTTGTGTACATGTGTTCATTCTTGACCTTACCTTGCCATATCTTTTGTGAAATGCTGGTTGTTTATCCAATGCTCATGAAATTTTACAAGTTGAAACTAGACTCTTTGCTTGACATTTTGGTGTTGGATTAGTATTTTTACCATTTGTGGTTTCTGAAATATGATCATGTTAAGGTAGGTGTGACAATGTGTGTCACACCTTATGATGTCCAAATTGATTAATTTGTTGGCCATGCCAAATGAATTCCAAATATTTTGATTTTTTGTATGATGCATCTTAGGGATGTTGTGAATGCTCATGAGTTTTGGTGGAATTTTTGGAATCATTTCTGATTTAATTGAAGTTTTTCATTCTGGATGGTCATGTTTGAGCTTTTGATTTGTCTTGAACTTCATTTGATTGTGAAATGCTTGTGGTTTATCCTATGAATGTGAAACTTTGCACACTATGTCTAGACATGTTAAATGTTGTTTTGGCTTTAGTTTGAGGTTTTTACCATAATTCATTTCTGTTTTAGGCCTATGCTAAGTTGGTGTGCCATTTGGTGTCATATTTATGCTTGTTGTGCTTGCTTTGACTTATGTAATTTGCTTACCATGCCTAATGTTGTCGAATGCCTCTAATTTTTTGTGTGTTGATCATGTCATATGTTCTGTTTACCCATGAATTCTGTTGAGATTATTTGAATCATTTTTGAATTAATGTGCATTTGTTCATTCTGATGTCACAATGTGGTTACAACTTGCATACCTTGCCATGTTTGGTTTATGAAATGAATTTGGTGAATACTATTGATATGGGACCTTTTGGATTGTGTTCTTAGTTGGTTGAGGTTGATTCATGTTAAATTTCATGTTCTGTTTTGAATTTTTTCTCCCTCTTTGACACTAGGCCTTGACCTAGTAGTTTGTGACTCACAGTTGAGCTTTGATTTCAGGTTGAGAAGCACATTGCCATGATGGAATTGATTCACTCTCTTGAGTTGATTAATTGGTTGATGTTGACTAACCTTGAGTTGTTTTGTAGGTTGATGCCAAGTTATTTGTGTTGTGCCCATTGGCTTGTGGCTTGCATCTTGTTGCATTGCTTGTTTGACTGTGTACTGTTGACTGTTGACTATTGACTGTCTGTTTGATTGTTTGAATTGTATACTGATTGAGTTAGATTTTTTCAGGTACATAAGTTGCTTAAGTTCAATTTGAACTTGCTTTTGCTTTTTCTTGGTTTCTTAACCATTGAGGTATAACTCATTGACTTCATGTAGTCTGGAAGACCTGTCCTGTTATGTGGGCAGGCACCTGTCTGAAGTCCTCCTTAAGAGGCAATGCTTGTGATTGTTTATCTTGTCCCTTGTACATACAAAGACCTCCTAAGTGAAGAGGCATTGGCAGATAAAAGAGATGTGTAGTCCATCTCCTGCTAGTCAGTGTGTCATCCACCTTTCTCACACACCTTGTGTTGATGCATTGTGGATATTAACCCAAGATCCAGTTGTGTCAGTCATGTAGAGTAGAGTCCCACTTTCTAGACTCCCACACTTTCATTTGTCTGAAGCTCTCCCAGGCCAGGGATAAGAGTTGTGAAGTCTTATCTTCACTTCCCATTTCATCTGCTTCACCCTAACTCTTAATGTTAAGGTTAAGAGCTAACATCACCCTGTTACAGTGGCTTGTTTGTCGAGGTTGACATGACCCATTGACTAAAGCCTAGCCTTGTTTGAGCCCATCTGTGTGTATATAGTGTGTGTGCTTGCTTTGTGCTTTTGACTGTTTGTGCTGTGTAAGATAGCTTGCTCCGTGTGTAAGTTAGATAGCAACCTCAACCTAGGACCATGGTGAATTCACATGATAACTATTAGGCTCGAGTCAGTCTCCCTTCTAGTTTGTCATTTCCAAGTCTCTGGTTAGGTTAGAAGTTTTTTCCCTGTGTAGGGGAACTATGTCGCCCTGATCCTCATACCAGATGAGGTACGTAGGCAGGAGATGAGCAGTTCTCTCCGGGCACCCTTTTTGCTTTTACCCTTTGTGTGTGTTGGAGTCCGACGTAAGTCCAGCGATTGGCAGTTGGTTTCCAATGTGCGTGTGTTTGGTTCGGAGTCTGATGTAAGTCCAGCGATTGGCGTTCGGTTTCCATGTTTGCCTATTTGTGTGGAGTTTGACGTAAGTCCAGCGATTGGCAGTCGATTTCCCGTGTTTGTTTTGTTTGGCGTGCGTTAGCCGAGCTATGAGTGCTCTGATTCTTCTCTTGTCAGAGAAGATACGTATGCATGGGATGCGACATCCTAGCGAGCATGTTTTCCCCTGTCCCGAACTACGTCGACTCTGATGTCTGTGCCTGACAAACTACGTAGGCCCAGGATGCAATATCCTGCCGAGTTAGTTTCTTTTGTCGTTTCTGTGTCTCTTTCCGGCCTTGTGTGTGATGTTTGTGAGCAGGTTTTTAGCAACCTTTACCCTTCCTTTTGTGTGTGGATCCCGTCGAGTACGAAGGATGCGTAGGGGTGCTAATATATTCCCTTCGCATAACCGACTTCCGATCCCATCTCTCTTTGGTCGCGAGACCATGTCTTTTCCAGGTTTACTTCGAGCGTTTCCTTTCCCTCTTTTGGGATAAATAACGCACGGTGGCGGCTCTGTTGTTTTGTTTTCCCACCGATTTTTCGCGTAATGCGACAGCTGGCGACTCTGCTGGGGAATATAAAGAAGTTGACCTCTTACTGGTCCATCTTCCCTAAGCGAGTCACTCCTAGCGTTCTCTAGGATAGTTTAGGTTGCTTGTGTTGCTCTATTTATTGCATTTATGATTATTATGTTGTGTATATATTTGCATAAATGTTTGCATGCATCATACTATCATTGTGTTGTCTTCTGTACAGGTTGTTCCTCTGATTTGGGGTGGGTGTTCTGAGTGGGGCTAAAACCCAGGCCCGAGTATACACCTAGGATTAGCGTGGTCTCACGTCTCCTCACTTGCTGTATCAGCATGTTGTTGCGACGTGACATACCACAGCCGGACGAGGTTCATTTGAGAGAGTCCTTCCGTTTGGAGTTATTCCACTCAGGTTGGGTTATCTCATGTGAGCTATTGACTTCGGTGACCGTTCTTTCCCGGATCTTTGGTTTAGATGATCTTAAGAGAGCTACAACGGCACACCCAAAAGGGCAAACCCGTTGAGTATCTTTGCCCGATTGTCGAGACCATTGTCCGCCTTAGGATGAACTTGTTAGAATTCACCTGTGAGGGGAGGGTTTGATTCTTGCAAGTACAGGTTCCGTCAGTGATTCTGTGATGGTGACTATGGCATTTATCAGAGGGTTCCGTTTATTTCGGATCCCTGGGCTGAATTTGAGGGTACTTGCTCAGATGGTGACTGGGTTCAGAAGTATGGGTTTCAGATGATTTTGGGTCTCAGATGACTTTGTGGTTCCGAGTCCAAGCCGAAGCTTTGATCCTGTGCTCCGAGATACACAGCCAACCAGTCGTGGCTCCACCATTTGCATCATAGCATGTTTATTTTCAAAAAAAATAATAATGCATAGAAAAAGAAAAGTTAACCTGCATATGCATCACACGCATCATACACATATCATCCTTGCATTACAGGTGTTCTTGTTCGGGACTTCTCACTCTGGTTCCTGTGTCAGGCAGGATAGCTGATCAAAGACCGCACCGCTACGCAACCAGACTTAATCAACAGAGAAACATGGACCAGGTTGAAGCAGAATTGGCTGAGATGAGGGATAACATAGCCCAGTTTATGACTATGATGCAAGGGGTTGTTTAGGGGAAAGAGGAGATGCGTGCCTTAGCCCAAAGACAGGAAACCGTGATTCCACAGTCCAACCGTGCTTCACCAGTGGGTATACCCGTTCATGACAATGTTGTTGCTGCTGCTCCCGCCAATGACTACCCCGTGGGTGATGAATTGAGGGGGATCAGAATCAACGGACAGCCTCTTGCTGCAGAGACTGTCAATGCCAGAGCTATCTGGGCTCCTGTTCGTCATCCTGCTCCGCTTGTTGACAGACAAGAGGACATGTTTACTCTGCTTAGTGAAGACAATGAGGTTGTGGGGAGAGTTGAAGAGAGGGACCGTAAAGTTGATGCCCTTGCTGAGAAAATTCGAGTTATAGAATGTCAGAACTCCCTGGGGTTTGACGTGACCAATATGGGGCTGGTGGAAGGTTTGAGGATTCCCTACAAATTCAAGGCACCCTCATTCTACAAATACAACGGTACTTCTTGCCCTCGCACCCATGTGCAAGCGTACTACAGGAAGATCTCTGCTTATACAGACGACGAGAAAATGTGGATGTATTTCTTCCAGGATAGCTTATCTGGAGCTTCCTTGGATTGGTACATGGAACTGAAGAGAGATTCTATCCGTTGTTGGAGAGACCTGGGTGAGGCCTTCTTGAGGCAGTATAAACATAACATGGACATGGCGCCGAGCCGGACTCAGTTGCAGAGTCTTTGTCAAAAATCTGGAGAAAGCTTCAAGGAGTACGCCCAGAGGTGGCGTGAATTGGCTGCTAGAGTACAACCCCTTATGCTGGAGAGGGAGTTAACTGATATGTTCATCGGTACTCTGCAAGGTGTGTTCATGGACCGGATGGGAAGCTTCCCGTTCGGTAGTTTTTCAGATGTAGTGATTTGTGGAGAGAGGACAGAGAGTTTGATCAAAGCTGGTAAGATTCAGGATGCAGGGTCTTCATCGTCCAAGAAGCCATTCGCTGGGGCACCTCGTAGGAGAGAGGGTGAAACCAGTGCTGTGCAACATGGAAGAAGGAGTGTAAATAGAAATCAGTATCGTCAGGTTGCTGCTGTAACTATCCCAGCACCTCAACCTCGTCAACCTCAGCAACAACAGAGAGTTCAACAGCTGCCACAACAACAACAACAACAACAACGTCCGTATCAGCCGAGGCAGAGGATGCCTGATCAGTATGGTGCACACAGGGTGAACAATTTGGAAGATGGTAAAGTTGAAGATTTGGTGGTCAGTGTTGAAGATGTCCAGACATCGTTGTTGGTTGTAAAGGACCGTTTGTTGAATGGAGGTGTATACCCGGGCTGTTGTGAGGGATGTGTAGACTGCTCAGAGTTAGAGAACGGTTGTAATCAGTTGAGGGCTGGTGTTCAGAAGCTGATTGATGAGGGTTGTTTGCAATTAAGTCCGGCTGTTAAAAATCGTGGGGTGGTGTCAACTGTCACTATTTATTTCAAATCGTCCGAGGGACGTGGTTAGAGGAATGGTAGTGCGTCTACAGCTAGTGGTGCTCTTGTTACCATTTCCGCTCCTGTAACTGTCCGTGCTCCAACTACCATTGTTGTGTCTGGTAGGGCTGTTGATAGTAGGGTTGTGCCATGGAGGTATGACAATGCTTATCGCAGTAACCAAAGGGTTGAGAGTCAGGTTAGGCCGGTTAATCAAGCGCCCGTGACTATTGGTGTGCCAGTAACAACTCCTGTGGTTGTTAGTCCAGTTGTGGACAATGTTGGTGGACCAGGAGGTTTTACCAGAAGTGGACGTCTGTTTACTCCACAACCGTTGAGGGACGCCAACACCGAGGCTCTCGCCAAGGCTAAAGGAAAACAGGTTATGGTTGATGAAGAGTCGGCTCAGAAGGAGGCGCCTGAGGGTTCATTCGAGAAGGACGTGGAGGAGTTCATGAAAATAATCAAGAAGAGTGACTACAAGATTGTAGATCAGCTGAATCAGACTCCGTCCAAGATTTCTATCCTCTCATTGCTTCTGTGCTCTGAGGCACACCGTAATGCCCTGTTGAAGATGCTTAACCTGGCTTACGTGCCTCAGGAGATCTCTGTCAACCAACTGGAGGGAGTGATTGCCAATGTGAGCACCAGGCATGGATTGGGGTTCACAGACCTGGACTTAACGCCTGAAGGACGTAACCATAATAAGGCCTTGCATATCACCATGGAGTGCAAGGGGGCTGTTTTGTCTCACGTGTTGGTAGACACTGGTTCGTCATTGAACGTGTTGCCTAAGAAGATTCTGAAAAATATTGACGTGGAAGGGGTTGTGCTCACTCCGAGCGATCTGGTTGTTCGTGCATTTGATGGATCCAAACGGTCTGTTTTTGGTGAAGTCACGTTGCCAATTATGATCGGCCCGGAGGTTTTTGATATTATCTTCTATGTGATGGACATCCAGCCCGCATATAGTTGTTTGTTGGGGCGTCCTTGGATTCACGCAGCTGGGGTAATTACGTCAACTCTTCACCAAAAGCTGAAGTATGTCTGGAATGGTCAGATTGTGACCGTGTGCGGTGAAGAAGATATTCTGGTAAGTCAACTATCCTCTTTCAAATATGTAGAGGTGGATGGCGAGATCCATGAAACTTTATGCCAGGCATTCGAGACTGTTGCTCTTGAGAGAGTGGCTTTTGCTGAGCAGAAGAAGCTAGGTGCCTCAATTGCATCGTATAAGCAGGAAGTGGAGGTTGTCAACTCTGGAAATTCGGAATTCTAGGGCAAGATGGTGGATTTTCCTGTTAAATCACGGTGATGTCTTTGCAGCCAGTAGTGAAGACGGTGACAGTGATTGTGATCTGGACAACTGGGTTCGCCCGAGTGCACCAGGGGAGTCGATCAACAATTGGACGGCAGAAGATGTGGTCCAAGTTACTCTTCAAACAAAGTAATTTTCTTTTGTTTTTCATTTTGCACAAAACCCTGCGTTCTGCCCAAGGCGTAGTGGTTCATTGTAGGGCCTCATCATGTTTTCAATGATATCATTAATAAAGGACGTTTTGCAAACAATTTTGTGATCCCTGTCTTTCTATTTTTCTTTTCATTTTCCAAAAATAATATAAAAATGGCAATGTTTTTGTTTTTGTGACTTTCTTGAATTCTTTTTTCTAAAACAAAGCATTAAACATGCAGAAGTGATCTCACGGAATCCACTATGAACAGTTCTGTTATGGCTCAGTGAGGAAGACTGTGAACTCCCTAAAGAATTGGTCAGATTGTTGAAGCAGGAGGAAAGGGTCATCCAACCTCATCAGGAGGAGTTGGAGATTATTAATCTTGGTACTGAAGACGCCAGAAAAGAGATTAAGATCGGGGCTGCTTTGAAAGAAGAGGTCAAGAGAAGGTTGATTGAGATGCTGAGAGAGTATGTGGAGATATTCGCCTGGTCGTATCAAGATATGCCTGGGTTGAATACCGATATTGTGGTACATAGACTACCTCTCAGAGAAGATTGTCCTTCAGTCAAGCAGAAGCTTCGAAGAAAGAGTCCTGATATGGCTGTTAAAATCAAGGAGGAAGTTCAGAAGCAGTTCGATGCGGGTTTCTTGTCAGTAACGACTTATCCCCCGTGGGTGGCCAACATCGTTCCCGTGCCGAAGAAGGATGGCAAAGTCAGGATGTGTGTCGATTATCGGGATATGAATAGAGCGAGTCCGAAAGATGATTTCCCGTTACCTCACATTGATGTATTGGTTGATAATACGACTTAATCCTCGGTTTTCTCTTTCATGGACGGTTTTTCTGGTTATAATCAGATTAAGATGGCGCCAAAAGACATGGAAAAGACGACATTCATTACACCCTGGGGCACGTTCTGCTATAAGGTGATGCCATTTGGGCTGAAGAATGCCGGTGCTACCTATCAGAGGGCTATGACGACTCTCTTTCAGGACATGATGCACAAAGAGATTGAAGTGTACGTGGATTATATGATTGCGAAGTCGCAGACAGAAGAGGGGCACCTGGTTAATTTGCAGAAGTTGTTTGATCGGCTGAGAAAGTTCAAACTCAGGCTAAATCCGAACAAGTGTACGTTTGGTGTGAGATCTGGGAAACTGTTAGGCTTCATTGTCAGTGAGAAAGGGATTGAGGTTGATCCAGCAAAAGTCAAACTATTTAAGAAATGGGAGAGAAAGATATACAACTTTCATGTTCAACAAAATTTCATTTGAAGCTTTTTTGGTGATGTAATTTGAAGTTGAAATTAGGTTAAAACCCTTCCATTTTTGGCAATTTTGAATTATAGGTCACTTTCTATTTTTGGAAATTTTTGACTGGACCTCAAATTCATCAATGTTGATGTTTGAAATGTCAAATGAGACTTGTTTGAACATGAATGAAGTATTTCTAATCACTTCCCACCTCGAAATCCATAGTTGACTTGGCAGTTGACTTTTCTAGGCCTTCAGATGACCTGGCAATGTTCTGATGAAATTCAAGCCTCTTCCACTTGGGATTCTGCTTCAAAATGATGTCATAGCTCATATAAGCTCTTATGAATGATTATGGGGTCCAAATTCTCAAGAATGGCCACCATCTATTGCTCAATGACTGTGTTTGACCGCTTTGACCTGTAATTACTTCATCTGCAAGGCAAAGGTTAGATGACATATTTTTGTACTTTCGGTTAGTGATAAATGGAAAAGCACTGATATACAAATGCAAAAGATGCTTGGTGATCAAGAATCACTCTCAAAAAAATAACCCACCCACAGGGAAGGAGCAAGGTGCACAAAGATCCTTGAGGCAATGCAATGTTATGATATGATGCCATGAGGGATCTTAGGGACAAAATTGGGGTCTTACAGAGGTCTATTTCGACCCAATTCCTATGTTTTATGCTGAGCTTTACCCATCTTTTTTTCTCAAGAACCTACTTCAACCAAGAAACCCACCACAAATTCCAGAACCACTTCCTTGGTGGTACTAACTTGAACTCCATTGTGCTTTTCATCAAGGAGCACCCGAACATGATATCGAGAACTGTTATCCGCTCAAGTATGAGGTTCAGAAGCTGATGAAGAGTGGAATGGTGTCCTTTGAGGACCATGCGCCAAATGTGAAAGCAAATCCTTTACCCACTCATAGGAACTCTTCTGTGAATATTGTGGAAGGTTGTCCTAGTGAACTTAAGGTTTTTGAATGTGCTTCCAAAGTCAACTCTGTCAAAGTTATCATATCAAGGAGCGCCTATGAGGTATATCGGTGTAATCGTCAAAGCTTTTGACAGTTCGCGCAAAACAGTTATTGGTGAAGTGGACCTTCCAGTCAAGATAGGTCCGAGTGATTTTCAAATTACTTTTCAAGTAATGGACATCCACCTAGCCTATAGTTGCTTATTAGGAAGACCATGGATTCATGAGGCGGGAGCTGTTACCTCCACTTTGCACCAGAAGCTCAAATTTGTGAAGAATGGCAAGCTCGTGATTGTTGGCGGGGAAAAGGCACTATTGGTTAGCCACCTGTCATCTTTCTCTTATGTTGAAGCTGAGAATGAGGTTGGGACTCTGTTCCAAGCCTTATCTATTGTTGTTGAAAAAAGAGTTAGGGCACCCATGTCCTCATTAAAAGATGCTAAGAAGATTGTTGAAGAAGGCGACATTGATGTGTGGGGGCGAATGGTAGAGGTCTCCGATAATAAAGGCAGAATCGGCCTGGGGCTCCAGGAAGGTTCATCAACTGCAAGGTCTGAAGATATGCAACTTAGCTTCTGTAGCGGAGGGTTCATTCATGGTAATGAACAATACTTAGTTGTTGTGCTAGAGGACGACGAAGGGGAAGACTGCACCGAATTTATGACGCATGGAAAGACGTGCAACAATTGGGCTGCTTTTGATATTCCTGTTATTTTGCATCGATCTGAGTAATTGCTTTTGATATTCCTGTTAAAGGTATGAGGCCTAGTTGCTCTTCAACAATTATAGCATTCTAAAGGCATGAGGCCTAGTTGCTCTTGAACTCCATTTAGCATAGGTAAGGTCCTAATTCTAAGTCCTTCCTCCTTTTTTGCATTGGTTCACACAAACAAAACAAGACAAACACAAAGCAAAATATATACACAATAATGTACTCAGGTGAGCAAAAGGAAAATGACATAAACATAAACATGAGCTCAACTGAGCAAAGGGAAAAAGACAATATGCTAGGAATATATATTTGATAAAACACAGATGCTAGATCTACACTTCACTGGGGAGTTAGAAGGACGAGTCTAAAACTCCAGACTCCCTGGGGAATTTGGTGGTGTATCACCTCTTTCTGCGCTTGCTGAGGAGGCAACCTGAAAGACGATGAAGAGGATAACAAACATGCTAGGAATATGAACAAAAGTCTTACCTTTTTGGAGATCATATTATCTTTGGGAGAGCACTGAAGACATTCCCATTATCATTTCAATCATTGTGAATGTTCACTTTGTTTAAAAACAGCTTATAAAAAAACTTTATTTGTTTAAAACAATGATATTTATCAATTAAAACATGCAAGCATTTGTTTGAATAGAAACAAATAAGAGTAGTCCGCAAATGGCGAGACTCCATGGATCTTTACAAATTTGAAATTGGTGATGTATATTGGAAAAGGGCTACATTGAACATAATGAACATTTCTCCACCAACTTTGAATCCAATGTATTTAAAGCTTCAGTTAACGATGACTGATCAAGAATCTTTGACAGACGATAGCTTGTAGAACAAAGTTTTTGTCAAGATGCAATTACTTGCCAAATCCCTAATTTTTGCATAGATTTCCTCAGGGTGAGGTACTCAATTTAGCGGGATATATTATTCATTTTTTATGTCTCTAACTTTTGCCTGGATCTCCCTTTCGGTTTTTCAATCCACCGAGATGCTCATTTTTGCCTAAGTCGCCCTTTCGGGTTTTCAACTTAGCGAGCTATTTTGTTTTTATTTTTAGGCGATGTTTTTCTTGACTGCATCTGAATTCACAGGACGAGTGAAATCCTCCCCATCCATAGTTGTAAGCATCAAAGCACCGCCTGAAAAGGCTCTCTTAACAACATATGGACCTTCATAGTTTAGAGTCCACTTGCCCTTGGAATCGGGTGCGAAAGATAAAAATTTCTTGAGCACAACGTCACCTTCTCGGAACACACGAGGTTTGACCTTCTTATCAAAGGATTTCTTCATCCTCTGCTGATATAACTGGCCTTGGCACATGGAAGTTAATGTCTTCTCTTCAATCAAATTCAGTTGGTCATAACGACTCCGAACCCATTCAACATCAGTCAATTTGGCTTCCATCAAGACTTTCATTGATGGGATCTCAACTTCCACTGGGAGCACAACCTCCATGCCATATACAAGGGAGAAATGGGTTGGCCCTGTTGAAGTGAGGACAACTGTACGATAGCCATGCAAAGCAAATGGAAGCATCTCATGCCAATCTTTGTACGTAACAACCATCTTCTGGATAATCTTCTTGATGTTCTTGTTAGTAACTTCAACAACCCCATTCATCTTGGGTCTATAAAGAGAAGAATAATGATGTGCAATCTTGAACTCGCTACACAACTCTTTCATCATCTTGTTGTTTAAGTTAGATCAATTATCAGTAATGATCATGTCTGGCACACCATAACGACATATGAATTGATTCTTGATAAACTTCACAACGACCTGCCTGGTCACATTTGTATATGACGCTGCTTCAACCCACTTGGTGAAGTAATCAATTGCTACGAGAATAAACCTGTGACCGTTGGACGGTTTTGGCTCTATCATGCCAATCATGTCAATCTCCCACATGGATAAAGGCCATGGGGAAGAAGTAAAATTCAAAAGTGTCAGGGGAATATGAATCCTATCCACATAAATCTGACACTTGTGGCATTTCTTCACATATTTGCAGCAGTCAGACTCCATTGTCAGCCAATAGTAGCCTGCTCTCAACATCTTCTTAGCCATGGCATGTCCATTGGAATGAGTACCAAATGAACCCTCATGGACTTCAATCATTAATAGGTCTGCTTCGTGTCTATCTATAAGACCCCAATTTTGTCCCTAAGATCCCTCATGGCATCATAACATTGCATTTGCAAAGCCTCAAGGATCATAAGCATCTTGGTTCCCTTTACCTTTGGGTAGGATCTCTTGTGAGTGGTTTGAGATAACCAAGCATACTTTAATTGTATATCATTGCTTTTCTTATTTTGTTTACTAACCAAAAGCACAAAAATATGTCACTAACATCTTTTGTTTGTAGCTTGAGCAATCACAAGGCTAAAAGTTTCAAGGAAATCATTGGTACAAAGATATGGTCAAGAGGAGATGATAACAAGCATGGTAATGGTTCCCAAAGCTCTCCTCCATCAAATATGCATCCCTATCATCTCAATTCATCATTTTGATCAAAACAAGTCAAAGGGTTTGAGGTTTGTTCCTCAAGGAAACCCTAGTTCATCTAATCATCCACAATGCCTTACTCTTGAAGCAACCTCAGCCCATGATCAATTACAATCACGGGAGGTTCTTTAACTCATCATTTCATCCATATTTGAACTTATTTGAGTTTCCTCAATCATCAATTCATCAAGATATGAGTCATGGACTTGAGAAGTTGACCAGTCAATTCATCTGACTATTCTGAAATGCACTGAGACCTAACTTTTTCCGTGTTGGTCAAATGGAGATGACCCCAAAAGCAACAATGTTCTTAAGGACAATATGAACAACTTTCATGTTCATCAAAAATTTATTTTAAGCTTGGAAGGTCATCTCCTATTCCAAGACATTATAGGTCATTTTGACTGAAACCCTAATTTTGGGTCAACTTCCCAAGGGCATAACTCATTCACTTTTTATAATTTTGATATGGGATCAAATGCATTGGAAATATTAAGATGTATACTTCAAATGTTATGTTGAACAAAATTTCAAAATCTCAAAGGAAGTACATGTGATAATGCAAGACATTATAGGTCCTTTTGGGCCAAATGCATTAAAAGGCAAAAAAGTCCAACTTCAAGTGCCCACAACGTCTTCATAAAAAATCCAAATGATGCAAAATTTAATTCCATTTTGATGTTCTTGAAAGTATCTACAACTTTCATGTTGGAGGATTTTTAATTTGAGGCTTGCATCATCAAAACAGAAGGGCTTGAACATTGGCCAAATTTAGAAACTTTGCCTTCACATATTTTGCACCTTGCACTTTAAACTCCAAATTCACCAATTTCCACACTTCAAATGGATTTTTTCCCAACATAACAATTGTTACTTACATCAAAACCTTTCCAACCATTACTCACATGCTCATGTTTGGATTTGGCAAATGGTATTTTCGAAGAGGAGAAGTTTTAGGCATGATTATGCATAACATGTTGAAATTCATCACACAGGCCAATTCACTCCAAACTACACGTCCAAACCATCTCATATCCATTTTAGCTTGCATTTCCACTAAGTTTTGGGCCTCACATGCGCCTGTACAGGTCCATGCATGGAGGACCCAATTCAAATGCACACGAGTTTGATCATGCATTGCATCAGCTCTTGCTATAAATACACTTGCTTGCTTCACTTGAAATCACACTGGAATCAACCTGAATTGCTGCAGAAATCAAAACCCAACCTCTCACCAAAGAAGCTAGTTCACTTTTCTTCAAATTTTTTAGATCCAAAATTCAACCACATCTGGTTAAATCTTTGGATCTAAAGCTTCTAAACCTTCATCCTTTAGCTCATTGATCTTCTGTTTTGATAAAGAAAGTAAGGAATCAAACTCAAATTTCCAGAAATCAAGGTTGTTCTTCAACTGGTTTTTTCTTCGAAACTCATCATATATTGATCTATTTGCCTGGCCAATGTGTTTTCTGAAGTCCTCACTTGAGAGGCAAGCTAGTGGTAGCTTCAATTTCATGATTTATTGAATTGCATTTTTCATACCTGAATCTTCCAGCTCAGATTTCTTACTCTATAGGAATCTTGAGTGTGATTCAAGGTTACAGGGGTGATGTACATCACCCCAGCTCCATTTTGGTATATGGATTGTGGATTTTGGTTGAGGTTTGTAAACCTGCAACTCTGGAAGGAGTTCATGTACTCGCCGGAGAAGACGGTGGTGTACACCACCGTCCGTTCACCAGTTTAAATCCAGACCGTTTGATCATGTTTCCAGATTCAATCGTGTCCTTTGGATCTTATGACTTTCAGTAATGCTGGATGTTTCTTTGTTGACTCATTCCTTTCGTGCGCGCGTATCTCACATCCGTCTGATCAGCCACGTCAATTAATGAGGCTTGATCAGACGCTTGTGGTTTTTTCTATTTTCTGAATTTCTGTTTTAATTTCTTTTATTTCCTTTATTTTCAAAAATTCATATCTTCTTTATTTTAAATCCAAAAATTATGAGACCAATTGCATTAGTCTCCAAAAAATTTCTAGTTTCTAATTCTGATTTTTAATATTTTTTATTTTGTCATTTGATATTTTTTGTGAATTTTCTATTTTTTGGTTATTTTTAATTCAATTTAAATAGGTTTTGATATTCAAAAAATACAAAAATATTTTCCTAACCTATTTGAATTATGATGGAACTATGAAAAATATTCTCATCAATTTTTTAATTGATTTGAGATTTATTTGAGATTTTAATTCAATTAGGTTATTTTTATTCATTTTTAATTGGTTAAAATAGTTTCTGACTTTTAAAAATGCTGAATTTTTTTTGTCAAACTTAGTTTGACCTTGTTGAACTTAGGATAAATCACTTGACCTTTCAAGGTTGATTTGAAGTTTGACCTTTATTTTATTTTTCATTTCAAGTTTATTTTAATATTAAAAATGCCAAAAATATTTTGCTTTTTGTTTGATCTCCAATCTTCATCTCATTTCTGATTTCTCATTGTTTGACTTTGTCCTTCAATGTCACTTGGTCAATACACATGGATTGGTACATTTTATTTGACCTTATGCATTTTGATCTTCCCATTTCCTTATCCATTCTTCATCTCCTTCTTCTCCTTCTTCTTCTTCTTTCTTTTTGATCAATGAGTTGAAGGTTGATAAGTTAGCATTGATTAGGGAAACTTAATCTTCCTTGATTCAAATCTAATTCATCTTGATCAATTGGTCAAGTGAATGGCTTTGCATTAAGGATAGGTTGTTTTCTAAATCATGCAAAAGGCTTACACCAATACAAGATCAATTCTCTTTTCTTTTTGGCATGACAAGTTGTTGGAACTTGGTTCACTAATCAAGATTTCTAACTTGTGTTGTTGCCTACATTATTATTGACCGGCCTCAGATAGTTGTGACTTCTACATAAGCCCAATTGTGATTGCTTAACATAGCGCTAAATTTGCCTTATGGCACACGAACTACTAACACTAACCATTAACAATTAACATTTACTTATTGCACTTTACTTTTATGCAATTTACTATTCTTGCACATATTATCCATTTGCTTTTCTCTTTGCTCACTTGAGCACATGTTTATGTTAATGCCATTTGCCTTTTGCTCACTTGAGCACATAATTGTGTATATATTATTTGTGCTTGTGTTTTGTTTTGATGATTGTGGACCAAATGCAAAAATGCACAAATGGACTTAGTTTCTACGACATTCCCTATGAAAAATTGGAGTAAAAGGACCTTAATGTTGAAGATGGATTAGAAGGACCAAATCTCTAAACTCACTCTTGTCCATTCTTGATTTACTTCATGGAACTTTTGATGTGTGTGCTTTTGTGGTAGGGAATCCTATGTGAGCTTGAATTGAAGGACCATTGTCATGATCATTCAAAGTGAAAGACACAAGATACATTGAGGATCTCTTAAGAGACTTGTTTGATTGCTTGAGCTTACTATTATTGTGATCGCTTACTCCAAAGGATGGGAGCTACTTGGATCATCAATATGATCTCAAGAGAGGAACTCCATTGTGGTTTTGTTTCTTTATCCCACACCTTTTTGCTTTACTTAGGACTTAGCCCTTCTTCTTCTTCCCTCCACTCTAACCCAAGCCAAAACTTTTTGTGCAAACATTTCACCATTATTTTCAAACATTAGAAACCTAAGCCTTATGCTTTTGATTTTCAAACTTTCTTTTCATAACACTTATTTTGAATTGAATCTTTAAGTCAACTTTGAGCATTTTGTATATACTTCTAATTTGTAAATATAACCCATTCAAATGTCTTTTGTGGTTCCAATGGCTACTTCCTTAAT
Organism: Lathyrus oleraceus; assembly: GCF_024323335.1. Classification (NCBI taxonomy): domain Eukaryota; kingdom Viridiplantae; phylum Streptophyta; class Magnoliopsida; order Fabales; family Fabaceae; genus Lathyrus; species Lathyrus oleraceus. The sequence goes on along the minus strand of NC_066585.1, from coordinate 324,535,169 downwards.
CAAATCTTTCATAACCTTTAGCTATTAGGTTTCAGTTATCCTTGTGTTAGATGTAATACTCACATATATCCTTAGTGATGGACACTGAGTCTTCCATGCTTATTATAGGGTTAACCCCTCACTAGCATGTTGAAGTTATCCTCACGTGGTGGATTTGTGGTTTTAGGTTGCGTTTTATTCCTTTGATAACAAAAGACCTTAAGGCTTTTGGACCAATCAATTCACTAACTCATTTTGAGATTTTTACCCCGAACTACGAGGTTTTGATCCTAATCTTTTTAAGATGATACGTAGACAATGGGTTTATCCATCCAAACACAAAATGTAAATAACTTGTATATTCTCCTCTCATCTCTTCAATCATGTTTGCACAAACGAATTTTCACAAAATACCAACCTTTACAACAAGTGTGAAAAGGGCTCCCTAGGAGTACCTAGGATGTTTTTGGTGCCTAACACCTTCCCATTACATAACCAACCCCCTTACCCAGATCTCTGTTTCTCTTTTACTAGTTTTTGTTAAAACTTTTAGGTTTTTGTTCGCTTTCTAACCATTCCTTTGGATAAATAGAAGTGCGGTGGCGACTCGACTTGTATGATTTACCTTAGATTTAGTCAATATCTCTAATGGTAACGAATACCCCGCTACAGAAAAGTGGCGACTCTGCTGGGGAAATTTGCCTAGTGGGTTTTGCCTACTTTTCATACTTGTTGTATTGTTTTGTCTTGTGACATATTTATGTGCAATTTCGGATTATTGTATTGTATGTAATGGTTGAATTGCTTGAATATTAACTCCTTGTATGCTTGGTGATCTTTGTGAGATGAGTTCTATACCCGGACTCGAGTTCACTTAGGATAGGAGAATGGCATAGTCTTGTTGACTTGTGTGGAGTTATTCCTTAGCAAGTTGACTTGCAAATCCATTCACTTGGTGGAGGTCATGTTGGGATCAATAATGTCACACAAGTAGTTGTGGTTAGACATTACTCTTTCCAATATAGACCTTAGAAGCCAAGGACCTTAGTTTACCAAGCCCATCTTGGCCTATTTTTAGGATGCAGTGCAAAAGTCGTTCAAGTGTAAGATTTGATACGATTGTTACGCGATACTACACTCATTAGAGTCTCTCTTGAGAATATTTTTGGAAAAAGAGTAGTGGTTTATTCGATAATATCCGAAAGATGGGATGATGACTATGGGAACCTCTTGTAGAACATGTTTGGCAGGTTTAAACCCTAGTACACTCCCTTTGGGTGGTTCTTAACCGAGACTCCATGCTCGTGACTTGCAACAAACCCTTGATTCATGGTTGATCCGTTCGTGTATCCTTAATATCAATGGAACTTGGGTGTTGATAAGGTGTAAACCATAATCCACCAAAATGGATGATTTGATATTAAGGATGGTATGATCCATCCCATGACCTTTGTTTGGTGTGCTTTGCTTGATCCTTGAGTGTGATTGTTGCATTCATGCATTCATGCACCCATTTGCATCCATATCATCAATAATGAAGAAAAATTTCAAGGAACTTAAGGGGGTTTATTTGCAAATTTTCAGACATGGAAAGACAAAGAAGGAATACAAAAAAGTACAGTTTCAGACAACCAGATTTGAAAGAGTTAAGGAATCTGACACCCTATGTACTAGATCCCTTGGGTTTCAAGGCTCGTTTTGGGAACTTCTTCCTTTTCTAACTACTCAGGTGGACGAAGGGTTGATGAGTGTATTGGTGTAGTTTTATGACCCCTTGTACCGTTGCTTCACGTTTCCAGCTTTCCAGCTTTTACCTACACTTGAGGAGTATGCCTACCTTGTGGGTATACCCATTCTAGATCAGTTGCCATTCAGTGGCTTGGAGAGTATTCCTACTTCTCGAGAGATAGCTGACATGTTGCATATAGATGAATCTCTGGTGGGTTCTCATATGACTACCAAAGGTGGAATTCAAGGTCTCCCTTCTGAGTTCCTCATCGTTCAAGCTACTGTGTATGGGAAGGCCATGAGTGAGGATGCGTTTGAAGCCATATTCGCACTTCTCATCTATGGGTTGGTGTTGTTCCCCAACATCAATAAGTTTGTGGATGTGAACGCTATTAGGATTTTCTCTACTCTTAATCCCGTTCCGACTTTGTTGGGTGATACCTATTTCTATTTGCATATGAGGAATGCAAAGGGTGGTGGTGCCATTTGTAGCACCTCAAATTTGCACCCCCCCACTCATGCATTCATTTCATTGTTAGGTCATGAACATTACACTAACATTACATTAACATTGCATAGTACATTGCATCTCATCAGTCAAGACTGGCATCAGGAGAATTCCTCAGTGCAAAAGAGACCAAGCATTTCCTTGAGATAAAGGCCCTATGGTTGTTCTATAGAGCTTATATGAGCCAAGGTTCATTTTGAAGCAATTTGACCAAGTGCTAGAGGCTCAAAGTCCACAGTGCACTTTTAGGTCATCTAGGGCCCATAAAAGTCAACTGAAAGTCAACTGAGGGCTAGGAGATGGAAAAATAGTTTTAGACACTTCATTCATGTCCAAAAGAGGTTTATTCATCATGTCAAACATCTACCTTGAAGATTTTGAAGCCAGATCAAAAGTTTCCCAAAATGGAAAGTGACTTGTAATTTCAAGTTTCCAAAAATGGCAAGTTTTTGGACCACTTTAAACTTGACTTTCAAACATCAAAGAAGCTTCAAATGAATATTTGTCCAACATGAAAGTTGAATATATTTCTCTCCCCTTTCCAAAAAGTCCAAGATCATGAGCATCCGATGAATGGTTAAGAAGATATGATCAAATCATTGCCAAGTGTGCATGGAACTTCCACAAACCATAACTTTTGATCTAAAACTCCAAATTGAGTGCCTCTTTTTGCATAATGCTTTTCATGAATCATATTTTCCAAAACCAACATTGCATTGCATGAAATTTTTTCACTTAATCATTTGGTGGATACATGTGATTTTTGGAGGGAAAATCATTAATTTGAATTTGGTGTATTATGCAAGTTTTTTAACCATTTCAACATGTGCATGGGATGATTTTAAGAGTATTTGAATGGTGCATGTGCACTGTTCACGTGTGATTGCCATGCATGAGGTGAAATTGCAATTTGGTCATACACCTCTTTTCTTCTTAAAATTTCATTAGCACTTGATTTTTCTTGCATATTTATGTTCTCTGATCATCATTTAGTGTAGAACAAGGTGTGGATCGGAGGTTTTGGTTAAGAATTAAGCATATGAAGCTCAAGAACATGACAATGGAGATTCAAATTTGAGCTAGATCCAAGCCATCTCAAGCTTCAATTTCAACTTCAAACTTCATAACAAGGTTGATAGAGTGAATCTGGAGCTTGCAAGACCTTGTACACGCTGCTGCCATTGATTGAGCTTCAAGAGGTGTGATTTTCGAGTCTCTTAATTCATGATTCTATGTATATGTTTAGATAGATCTTTGATTGCTGAGTTAGCTGATACTTTTAGAATTAAAAACGGTTGAGTATTGGCTGAGATATGTTGAGATGAAAGTGTGTGCAAAAATTTTTTTGCTCGATTCTCATGATTCACGAATAGTTAGGCCAAAATAGTGGTGGATTCTTGTTCCTCATGTTGAGAGCATTCGAATGATGTATGATTTTGCAATTTCTGCAAAAAAAAAATTATGATGATGATTGTTCATCCACCGTCTTCATGAAGAATACGGTGGTTTCCACCGTGCGCCGTGTAGCACCTCAAATTTGCACCTCCCATTTGTACATTCATTTCATTTTTAGGTCATTAACATTGCATAGTACATTGCATTTCATCAGTCAAAACTAGTTAGGAGGATTCATATGTGCAAGATAGCAAGGGTTTTTCCATGAGATAAAGGCCCTATGGTTGTTCTAGAGAGCTTACATGACCCAAGGTTCATTTTGATGCAGTTTGGCCAAGTGTTGAAGGCTCAAAGTCCACAGTGCAGTTTCAGGTCATCCGGGGCCCATAAAAGTCAACTACAAGTCAACTGAGGGCTAGGAGGTGGAGAAAGGGTTTGAGACACTTCATTCATGTCCCAAAGAAGGTTATTCAACATGTCAAACATCTACCTTGAAGATTTTAAAGCCAGATCAAAAGTTTCCCAAAATGGAAAGTGACCTATAATTTGAAAGTTTCCAAAAATGGCAAGTTTTTTGACCAAATTTAACTCAACTTTCCAACATCAAAAAAGCCTCAAATGAATTTTTGTCTAACATGAAAGTTGAATATATTTCTCTCCCATTTCCAAAAAGTCCAAGATCATGAGTATTTGATGAATGGTCAAAGAGTTATGATCAAATCATGGCAAAGTGTGCTTGAAACTTCAAATAGCCATATCTTTTGAACCAAAACTCCAAATTTGGTGCCTCTTTTTCTAAAATGCTTGTCATGACATGAAGTTTCCAAAACATCCATCACATTGCATGAAATGTTATCACATGATCATTTGCATATCCATGCCCATTTTGGAGGGAAATTGCAAAATTTAAAAATGGTGCATTACATGAACTTTTTACCATTGCCAATGTGTTTAAAAGATGATTTTAAGTGCATTTGAGCTGGTAAGGGTTACTGTTCACGTGTGCATGCTTCACACACCCTCCAATTCATCATCTTTTGTCATGCATCTTGTCTTGATTAATTTTAACTAAACCATGACTAATTTGATTTAAGAGTGGATTAGTGAAGCATATATATTCATAATCACAACAGAATTGAAGGATTTTCTGGATCTAGATCTCACAATTTTCTCTCCCTCCAAAATTTTCTCATAATCAAATTTCAAATTTCTTCAACATAGCAACTGGTTTTTATTGAAGATTCATGATTAGTGAGTGTGATTGAGTGTGAATCCATCATTTGTTATAAGAATTGGAGCCATAATCGAGCAGTTGAAGTTCAACAACATTGCCATGGAAGTTATTTGGTGAGCTAGATCTACACGTGTTCAAGCTTCAAATTCTTCATCAATCATTATAACAAGCATTCTGGAGCTGATTTGGACCATTACAAGTGTTGAATCGTGTGAATCCAGAACCTGCTCTTCAAGAGGTGAATTTTTGGACCTTCATAATCCTCAAACCTATGTATATATTTGTGTAGATCTTTTAACACTGATGAATCTGGTGGAAATTTCACATGAAATGGTGCGTTATTGAGTGAGTTATGTGTAAATGAAGTTTTGTGTACCAAACTTTTATTGTTCGATTTATTGATTGATGATGACCTAGGCTTAACTTTTGGTTGATTTGGAACCTCCATGGCATGAGCTTTGATTTGGTATAATTTTTGCGGAATTCTTGAAAAATCTGGAAAATTGTTTATGAAGCATGTACTGTTCATCTTCATCTTCGTGAGGAAGACGAAGATCTTCATCCTAGCGTCCAACTAGAGACAGATATGCCACCTGTCGCAACCTGAAAAATACAGAGCGCGAAAAAACAACCGGCGAAAGAAAATGACAGAAGAGTCGCCACCGTGCGTTATTCATCCCAAAGGAGGGAAAGGAAACGCTCGAAGTAAACCTGAAAAAAAGAAAGGACAAGACGGGGTCTCGCAACCAAATCTTGGGTTCGGGAGTCGGTTATGCGAAGGGAAGGTATTAGCACCCCTACGCATCCGTAGTACTCTACGGGATCCACTTTTGTAGTTTTCGTCTAAAGGGTGTGGGTTTATCTTGTGCTATTTGCAAAAAAAAAGGGTTAAATGAAAATGACTCACGCGGATGTCGCATCCACTGCGTACGTATCTCATCTGAATATGAGAATCAGAGTCTTCGTAGCTCGGCTAACCTATGGGTTAAGGGTAATTGTGTGCTAGCTAAGACATCGCGTCTTATGCCTACGTATCTCATCTGGAATGAGAATCAGAGCAAGTCGTAGTTCGGCTAACTACGGGGTTATGGATTGGGTTTTGGACGAACGACGTCACTATGCAATCTACCGGATGCTCGACCTTTGGAGACTTACTCGCCTGTAGTAGAAGGAGTTAACGTGTTGCTTTGGGTTTTAGGGTTTGGGATGCTCAAGGGCAAAAAGGCAGTCCTTGATGAAGGAACCGCGCTACCTGCAAGGATACGAACACATACAAAACAAACATGTATAAAGTAAATGTGCCAACAAGGGGCTCAGAAGTAAATAAACAAAAGAAAACAAATGCCTCATATCGAGGTCTTCTAGCTAAGAAAGCGATAAAATGCGGAAAAGAGGTAAAAGTACCACATGGATGAAGATCCGAAGTAACAGCAATTAAAGGAGTAAGAAACCCAGGGACCTCCCAAGCTAATGCCATCAAAGAAAAGTGAGTCAGTACAGGTAATCGGCATGAACCTCCAGGGGGTATCCCACAAATAAAGTGGGAAAACCACGCAAACCATCTCTGCAAGAGTCTGTGAGCCCTCACAAAAACTCAATAAAAGGGTTAGTGAAACACGATAAGCATTTTTTTCATGAATAACAGTATGGTTTCAGAAACCTCAAACCCTGTGGCATACATTTCAGAAATCATGTGATTAAACATTCAAGGCATAGGTTTCACCCATTCATGCATAATTAAACCCGTGGGCAAAAACATAATGAAATTCATCCATCATACCTCATACATTCAGATGATCCAAATTAAGAGCATGAAATCATGGGAATGAGGCAAACCTGATGGGAGAGACCGGTTGAAATCAAATGGCACGGCTGGGTTTGCAAGGCAATGAAAGTGTGTGAGTCAGATTGAATTTTTCAGAGCTGCCTGGGGGTTACTCTGAGTTCTCTGTCAGGTTTCTCTCCAGGTTTTGCCAAGGGTTTTGTTTCAAGGAAACCTCAGAGTATTTTGCTTCTCTCCTTTTTCTCAAGTGAAGCCTTGGTATTTATAGACTGAATTTCATGGTTTTGTGGGCTCAAATGAGAGAGACCCAAGTCCAAAAAATTTTATTATATTTTATTTATTTTTTTATTATTATTTTTATTTATTTATGTTTTTTGTAAAAAATTATTATTATTATTATTATTTTTTTCGGATCTAATTCTGATTGACATGATGAAATGCAATATGAAATGAATGCATGAATGAGGAGGGCAAATTTTGGGGTGTTACAGCTGCCCCTATTCAATCATCAGCTAACCCGAGTAGGATGAAAGCGAACAGCTTATCAGACAAACGGGGTGAGCTGTGGTTGAATACCAAAGACAGACCGAAAATTTGCGCTCCGAGAACACCACAAAAACGCGGAAATACACCGCACTGTTTATTTTTCCTCTGGTTGGATATTAATTTTGATCCTCAGGCTGGATACGATTTTGATCTTCTGGCTAGATCTTCCTCGATCTTCTGGCTAGATCTCCTTCGTTTCGATTCTCTGGCTGAATCTATTTCCGGTGTTCGGGCTAGACCTGACTTCGATCTTCTTGCTAGATCTTCTTTGTTTCGATTCTCTGGCTGAATCTACTTCGATCTTCTGGCTAGATCTGGATTGTTTTGATGATAAATTCCCATCATCAGGATCTCGCATCTGAGGCATGCGCTGGTTGACCCTCTTTTGAAATCTACACCCAACCTTCATACTGGATATGCAGCTTCGAGAATATTCCACTTTTGGGCTTCGTACATATTCTTCGGGCTAGAACATGTTGTAACGACTCCTTAATTAGACTTGGGCTTGCTGGGGAAATAAAGCTTGTAGGCGACTTCACTGGAGAATCTTCAAATTGAGCCTTAGGCTGACTCTTGGGGAGACGATTCTCAGGTTGAATCTTCGAAATGACCCTCAGGCTGGATCACTGGCAAATGATTCTCAGGCTGAATCTTCGAAATGACCCTCAGGCTGGATCACTGGAAAACGATTCTCAGGCTGAATCTTCAAAATGAACCTCAGGCTGGATCACTCACGCTTGATCCTCTGGCTGGATCTCATGACCTTGGTTGTAAAGTAATTCTTCAGTCTGCTTGGAAGAACATGTTTATCAGCTTATGTGTATGCTTGATATGATATGCATGCAAATGCAAATGTTATGCATGGTGCAAAAGAAGAAAAGAAATCTGCTTGGGGAAGCAACTCTGGTAGGGAGCAGATCGCTGTATCAATCCTTGAATGCTCTGTGGGGAATGATCCGTCTGCCGGGACCAATGAGCCACCAAAAATAAATTGGCTGCTTGAAAAGTTGACCTTGCGGGGGGAGTATCAACTATGGAAATTTTGTTCGGCGAGGCTCTGTGAGGAGAGTCCGTGGGGAAAACACTTCCTGGGGAAATGTCGTAGGAAACGACCTTTGCTGGGGATATGAACTTGCTAATCGCCCTCAAGCTGGGGATTAACAAATCTGTTAAAAATAATCCGCTGGGGAATGAGATGAACACTGGGAACGCCACCCTCTCATCTGTTGGTTTTGCAACCACTCCGCTGTTGCTAGGAAGATACAGTCTGACACTGTTAACTCCGCTGGGGATATATAGTCTAGATACTGTCAACTCTACTGGGGATAGACAGTCTGGATACTGTCAGCTCTGTTGGGGAACATGCTCTGCCGAGGAGAGACTTTGTCAACCGCTTGGGGATGAGGATTCATGACTTGGCATCCGGTTCCTGTGACCTGCAACCAAAAATACACGTATGCCTCGGGGGAATTACTCGGTTTGAATTCACTGTTCGGGATTAAGCACATTCAAAGCAATTTTAAATGTTTTCCTGTGTAAATCATCTGCAAAAGCCACCATTATGTTCATATGCAATATGTTTTATCAAAAATTCGGACATTTTTTCAAACAAACTGATAAATGAAAAATAAAGAGGCTCTTTAACTGAATTATTCGACTCTTACTAGGGAGAAAATTTGTGCCAGCAATAGGCGAGGGTATCAGGAAGCTGATCCCTGAAAAGAGGTGATCGCTATAAAAAGAGAACTATCCTAATGGCAATGTGGAAACGGGGTCCCACCGAGTTTCGACTCTGCTATGGCTCGTATGTCCTCAAGACGCTCTGCTCATCTTGCTTTCTGAAGTGGATGATTAGTCGATCTTTAACCTTAGAAGATTGCCGGATTGAATGAAACGGTGATATAACACTGATGAACTCAAATCACAATCATTCGCTTATTCCCTAACTTTTGCCTGGATCGCCCCTTTTCGGGTTTTCAATCCACCGGGATACCCATTTTTGCCTGAGCCGCCCTTTTGGGTTTTCGACTCACCGGGTGTACTCTTGTTTATATCCCTAATTTTTGCCCGAACCTCTTTATTATTTTTTTTGGTTCGTCGGGATGCCCTTTTTTTTGCCGGGAGTATTCTTTTTATCGTCCAGCGGGTCTATTTTATGCGAAGTATTTTTTTTTAACTGCGTCTGAGTTAATAGGGGACGGGAATCCTTCTCCATCCATGGTTGTTAGCATCAAAACTCCGCCATAGAAAATCCGTTTAACCACGTACGGACCCTCATAGTTCGGTGTCCGTTTGCCCTTGTGATCTGTGTTGGGAGGAAGAAATCTTTTGAGTACCAATTCACCGACTTGATATCCCCGAGGGCGCACTTTCTGACCAAATGCTTTCTTCATTCGTCTCTGACCGAGATACGTCAATTCTGAGTACGTAGTTCCAGCATAGCACCTTAATCATCGAAGACAAGGTAAACAAAGCATCAGCAAATTGGTTTTCTTCAAAAGAAAGTTAACAATCTTCTCGTGTAGTCTCTGTAAGGAACCAGATGAGGCTGAGGTGTATACCGTTTCCCGTTGGTTTGATTGATGACCAAAGCTGAATCCCCGTATACATCCAGGGTTTTAATCTGTATATTGACGGCTTCCTCAAATCTTAGGATACAAGCTTCGTATTCGGCTTCATTGTTGGTGCAGGGAAAATTTATTCTGGCACCAAATGGCATATGAACCCTCTTCCGGTGTGATCAACACTACACCAACTCCGCGACCATTGACGTGGACCGCCCCATCAAACATCATAACCCATTTGGATTCAGGGTCAGGCCCCTCCTCCGGGAGTGGTTCCTCTCAATCTTTCGATTTGAGAAACATGATGTCCTCATTTGGAAAGTCAAACCTCATAGGCTGGTAATCATCAATCGGTTTCTCTGCAAGATAGTCTGACAAGACACTTCCCTTGATGGCTTTTTGTGAAGTGTATTGGATGTCATACTCTGTCAGTATCATTTGTCACCTAGTAACCTTTCCGGTAAGTGATGGCTTTTCAAAAATATACTTGACTGGATCCATTTTTGATATCAATAGAGTCGTGTGAGTCAACATATACTGTCTTAGTCGGCGAGCAGCCCATGCCAAAGCGCAGCAAGTTTTCTCGAGCAGTGAGTATCTTTGTTCACAGTCGGTAAACTTTTGCTAAGGTAGTATATTGCATGCTCTTTTCGACCTGACTCGTCATGCTGACCGAGCAGACAACCCATTGACCTTTCGAACACAGTCAAGTACATGATCAACGGTCTTTCCTCTCGGCCTGTAGACTGGCCCCGATCTTGATCTCTTTCTTGTCGTCTTCGGTACCAACGTTGATGGTCTCAACCACCTCCTGATAAGGTGTAATAGCTCTGTCCTCCTAATTCAACAATCTGGCTAACCCTTCAGGCAATTCACAATCTTCCTCATCTCCTTCTTCGGCTTGATAGATAGGATTGTCGAAGTCATACTTGGCCATAGCAGTGTCGTTAGCAGTGAGATCCGAGTGGTCGGCTCTGCATGATGGAGGATCATGCTTTACCTTAGAATGAGAGATTTTTTTTTTGGAAAGAAAAAAAAAACGAAAAAAGAAACATTGCCATTTTTTTTAAAAAGTAAAAAAAATGAAAGAAAGAGAACACAAAATTGTTTGCAAAAGCCGTCCTTTATTGATGATAAAAATAATTGCGAAACGTAACTAAATGGATGGCCCTACAAATGAGCCGTTACACCTTGGGCAAAGTGTAAGACTTTATTATGCATGTAATAAAGGAAAACAATAAAAATCACTCTTTCAGTAGAGTAACCCGGACGGTTTTTTCAGACGACCAATTGTCGAGCTTTTCTCCCGGGACACACGGGCGAATCCAGCTATCTAAGTCACAGTCGCTGTCAGCCTTGTCTTCATCTGCAGCATTAACGATGTGGGGGGAAACCAAACCCCCGCTGGAGAGAGTACCGGTTTCATTCTTCTGAGATCCCGGAGCATACCCCAATCCAAACTTGTCTTCTTTGATGACTGGCTCCACAAATTTGCCCCAGCCTTGGGCATTACCAGCTTTAACCACTTCGACAGCTTGCTTGTATGAAGAGATAGAAGTCCCGACCTTCTCAAAATCAGGTGAAAAGACAACTTCGGGCGCGACCTCATTGATGTTTGTAGTTTCGAAGCCCTGACACAGCATCTCATGCATCTCGCCGTCCATCTCTACATACTTAAATGTAGACAGGTGGCTAACAAAAATATCCTCTTCACCACATACAATGACGACCTGACCTTCTAGTTCATATTTGAGCTTCTGGTGGAGGGTAGAAGTAACAGCACCGGCAGCATGAATCCAAGGCCGACCTAGCAGAAAGCTGTAGGCAGGCTGGATATCCATCACATAAAAGGTGCTCTTGAACACCTGTGATATGCAAGGCTTTGTTATGATTCCTGCCCTCAGATGTCAGGTCATTATCGATGAAACCTAGCCCCCGGCTAGCGTTTACATTGGAAACTACCGACTCCAGCTGGTTAACAGTTATCTCCGGTGGAACATATGCCATATTTAGTACTTTCAACAAGGCTGCTATGTGCGCCTCAGAGCACAGCAATAGTGAGAGAGTGGAGATCTTTGAGGGTGTCTGATTTAGCTGGTCGACTACCTTGTAGTCACTTTTCTTGATAATCCTCATAAACTCATCCACTTCCTTCTCGAATGCGGTCTTAGGAGGATCTTCCTCAGTAGTAACCTCTTCGGTGGATACCTGTTTCCGTTTAGCCTTGGCAGCTGCCTCAGCTTCAGTATTCGCGCGTAATGTTGATGGTGCAAATAGGCATCCACTGCGAGTGAAGCCACCAACCCTTCCAACATTGTCTACAGCGGAGCTACCAATGTCAATGTCTTCTTCGTTAACTTTCTGCCCCTGGCAGTAGATATCAGCCCCATAGTGCCACGGGATAGCACTGTCTTTCTCATACGGAACAGGTCCTGGTACCGTGATGGTGATTGGACCAACCAAAGTCGGTTGAGGGCTGTCAGAGTAAATTGCGACTGGTGCTGAACTTTCGATGTTCACCGCTGCTAGTTCTGTACTTTCTGGGAAATATATTGTTGTCGGAGCGAGTCTCTCGGGAACATATATTTCTTCAGGAGTGAAATAAAACGTCACCGTCGATACATCATTCTTCACCGGACGGACCTGATCGAACTGAAGACAACCTTCATCTATCAGCTGTTGAATACCCCTTCTCAAACTGTCACATCCGTTTTCGGCAGCTTGACAACTTCTGCATTCTTCCCCACAGCCCGGGAAAATCTGTCCTTTCAGAAGTCGGTCTTTAACCACCGATAGCGAAGTCTTCACCTTAGTCACATCAGAAACCAAATTCAAAGTTTCCCCACTATCAACAACATTAATCCTCTGCCCCCCGTGAGCCGGCATCGGGTTCTGGATAACATTAGGCACTAGAGCAAAATTGATAGCCTGGGCATCTCTCAAATCTTGTACCTTTAACTGAAGAGCCTTGCAATTATCTGTAGTATGGCCAGGTGCGTTGGAGTGAAAAGCACATTTGGCGTTGACATCATAACCTCTAGGCAAATTATTGGGATCGATTGGTGGGGCCAGAGTTTCCAACGTAACCAGATTCATGTCAATCGGCTTGGGAAGTAATACTGAATAAGGCATTGGGATTGGCTCGATGACCCGGTCCGTCTGCCTTGGACGTTGTTGATAGTGTCTTTGCTGACCCGGATTACCTCCTTGTTGTTGATTGTTGTACATGGGTTGTTGTTGCGGATGATATTGCGGTTGAGGAACAGGTGTTGGAATAGTGACTGCGGCCACTTGATCTTGATAATAATTAGGGCGTCCTCTACCCCTGCCTCTGCCGGCATACACAACGCTTGCCTCGCCTTCTTTTCTTCGTTGACCGTTACCAGCAAACGGTCTCTTGGGACCTGATGAGCTAGAAGCACTATTGTCTTGAATTCGGCCCATCTTCAACAGACTCTCGATTCTTTCTCCAGCAATTACTATCTCTGCAAAGCTGATTGACGGGCAAGCAGCCAATCTCTCAATATAATTGCCTTGAAGAGTGTTCATGAACATGTCCGCCATCTCCCTTTCAGACATAGGGGGTTGGACGGACGCAACAATCTGTCTCCAACGCTGAGCATACTCTCTAAAGGTATCCTTGGCAGTCTGAGACATACCTTGCAACAAGGTCCGATTTGGAGCCATGTCCAAGTTGTATTGATATTGCTTGATAAAAGCCTCTGCCAAGTCTTTCCAGCTCTTGATGGTAGTACGAGACAAATGAGAATACCATTCACGAGAAGCTCCCGTTAGATTGTCTTTAAAATAGTACATCCACAACTTTTCATCTTCCGTGTGAGCTCCCAACCTTCCCAAATAAGATTGGAGATGAGTGTGTGGGCAAGAAGCCCCGTTGTATTTCTCAAAAGTAGGGGGTTTGAACTTATGAGGAATCCTTACTCCCTGAACCAGACCAAGATTTGTGACATCAAAGCCTAAGGAATTTTGAGACTCCAAAGATTTGAGCGTCTCAGCAAGCTCATCCATACGGCGAGTGGTCTCGAGGGCCTCGTCGTGCAAAGAAAATTGATCATACTGATAGTCTTCAGTAACGGGGCGCCCGTTAATCCGAATTCCTTGATTCACATTGCACCTTCCGCCAATACCATTTCCAACATTCCCTGTGTTGCCAACATTAACGGGGTTTCCATCAGCATTTGCGTTACCCGCGTTACCAGTGTTCACAGGGTTATCAGTGTTCCCAGGGTTACCAGTGTTCCCAGGGTTACCAGGGTTTCCCTCAGCATTTGGTATCTCCACCTCCGGATCGGGTCTCAGTTGCTCAACCAATTCCCTCAGCCTTTCCTGGCCTTCTGCCATACCAGTCATCAATGTAATGAACTGATCCATCCTTTCACGCATATCAGCCAGCTCTTTCTGTACTTGGTCCATCGCTAGTTGTGGACGATTTTCCTTTGTCGGGTACCTGTGGACTCGCTTGGGACCAATACTGCCTGAAACAGGGAACAAACATTAAACAATGCGGTGACACCTGCAAAACAGACAAGGGTTAATATGCATGGTATGCGATGCACTGCTTGTTCAGTTTTAAGGCACCCCCATTTTGAAAGGGAATACCCTGCAAATGAATAAGCATGAGATGTTGGATGCAAATATGCAGATGATGTTATGCAATGCAAAGGCATGTCAATCAGAATTGATGGATCCGCTTGAACATCTGTCAGGTTGCACTGCCTGGAGAGAAATTCACTGAGGAATATAATACAAGACCAAAACTCTGCTCCAGAAAACCGGGTTGGTTGGAGGTTAAGGTTTCCTGAATTTAGCCCGCCCCTCACTGGTAGGTTCTAAGAACAGAAGTTCGTCAGCTTCAGCCCTTCAGTCGCGAATAATACGTTTACCACTGAAGGTTTGGCATTATTACGGGATAAAAGACCTCCACTGACTCCCCTCAACAGGACATCCTAAAGCAAGTTCCCAGTCTCGGGGTCCTCGGATTGATCAGCGAGAATGCGCCCACCAGAGCTAACATAATCACGTCTCGGAGGAGAGGCCTCGACTGAGTTCTCTGGAAATGGTCACCAGAGTCGACGATTTCTAAAGGAACACCATGTCGTTACGGAACATCGGTAGGACATAATATATCCAAAAGAAACCTCGTCTGGGTGTGGTTCTTCACGAACGACTTAACGTAGCAACATGCCACGCAAGCCTCATGATCATCCACTCTAAAACCTGTGTGTACACTCAAGCCTGGGTAATGGGCTTATCTCTCATAGAACATCCCATCCCAACAAACAAACAAACAGATCCAATAGATACAACAGATGCATGCAAGCAGGTAAGCAAATAAAGGTACAAAAGCATGAACACCCAATAAACAAGAAATCACACAAGCTAGGAGGGACTCGCTTAGGGAAGATAGACCAACAAGAGGTCAACTTCTTGCTATCCCCAGCAGAGTCGCCAGCTGTCGCAACCTGAAAAATACAGTACGCGAAAAAACAAACGGCGAAAGAAAATGACAGAAGAGTCGCCACCGTGCGTTATTCATCCCAAAGGAGGGAAAGGAAACGCTCGAAGTAAACCTGAAAAAAAGAAAGGACAAGACGGGGTCTCGCAACCAAATCTTGGGTTCGGGAGTCGGTTATGCGAAGGGAAGGTATTAGCACCCCTACGCATCCGTAGTACTCTACGGGATCCACTTTTGTAGTTTTCGTCTAAAGGGTGTGGGTTTATCTTGTGCTGTTTGCAAAAAAAAGGGGTTAAATGAAAATGACTCGCGCAAATGTCGCATCCACTGCATACGTATCTCATCTGAATTTGAGAATCAGAGTCTTCGTAGCTCGGCTGACCTATGGGTTAAGGGTAATTGTGTGCTCGCTAAGACATCGCGTCTTATGCCTACGTATCTCATCTGGAATGAGAATCAGAACAAGTCGTAGTTCGGCTAACTACGGGGTTATGGATTGGGTTTTGGACGAACGACGTCACTACGCAATCTACCGGATGCTCGACCTTTGGAGACTTACTCGCCTGTAGTAGAAGGAGTTAACGTGTTGCTTTGGGTTTTAGTGTTTGGGATGCTCAAGGGCAAAAAGGCAGTCCTTGATGAAGGAACCGCGCTACCTGCAGGGATACGAACACATACAAAACAAACATGTATAAAGTAAATGTGCCAACAAGGGGCTCAGAAGTAAATAAACAAAAGAAAACAAATGCCTCCTATCGAGGTATTCCAGCTAAGAAAGCGATAAAATGCAGAAAAGAGGTAAAAGTACCACATGGATGAAGATCCGAAGTAACAGTAATTAAAGGAGTAAGAAACCCAGGGACCTCCCAAGCTAATGCCATCAAAGAAAAGTGAGTCAGTACAGGTAATCGGCATGAACCTCCAGGGGGTATCCCACAAATAAAGTGGGAAAACCACGCAAACCATCTCTGCAAGAGTCTGTGAGCCCTCACAAAAACTCAACAAAAGGGTTAGTGAAGCACGATAAGCATTTTTTTCATGAATAACAGTATGGTTTCAGAAACCTCAAACCCTGTGGCATACATTTCAGAAATCATGTGATTAAACATTCAAGGCATAGGTTTCACCCATTCATGCATAATTAAACCCGTGGGCAAAAACATAATGAAATTCATCCATCATACCTCATACATTCAGATGATCCAAATTAAGAGCATGAAATCATGGGAATGAGGCAAACCTGATGGGAGAGACCGGTTGAAATCAAATGGCACGGCTGGGTTTGCAAGGCAATGAAAGTGTGTGAGTCAGATTGAATATTTCAGAGCTGCCTGGGGGTTACTCTGAGTTCTCTGTCAGGTTTCTCTCCAGGTTTTGCCAAGGGTTTTGTTTCAAGGAAACCTCAGAGTATTTTGCTTCTCTCCTTTTTCTCAAGTGAAGCCTTGGTATTTATAGACTGAATTTCATGGTTTTATGGGCTCAAATGAGAGAGACCCAAGTCCAAAATTTTTTATTATATATATTTTTTTTATTATTATTTTTAGTTATTTTTTTTTTGTAAAAAATTATTATTATTATTATTATTTATTTTTTTCGGATCTAATTCTGATTGACATGATGAAATGCAATATGAAATGAATGCATGAATGAGGAGGGCAAATTTGGGGGTGTTACACCACCGCCTAGTTTTGCTGATGTAACCTAGGGTTTTTGTCCTATTCATTTGCCTTGCTAGCGTTTCCATTGGTCCTCAATTGTTTGACCGTGCCACTTAAGCGCTGACTGCCACATGCCTGGTCCCGTCATAAATGAAACGCATCGTTTCAATGCAAGGCGCGCACTTCATTTCAATTTGCTACCGGGTTCGCTCCTTGGCGCAACCAATATTTCAAATGTTTTCATCATATATGCCATTTCCCTCCAAATTACATGCTATGTGATCCTTTTGATTTTCATTTTTTTATTCCAACTTCAAAAATGCATAACAAATTGAAAAATGACTCAAATAACTCCAAATTTTTTGTAGCATGATCCTCTGTTTGTCTAGTTTTTGTTATGATAATTGCTGAAGTTGTGCATGGCTGGTTTTTGAATTGTGTTAGAAGATTTGATCATATGTGCATTTGTGACCTTGCTTCATTCATCTCATTGTGAAATGCTTGATTTTAATCCAAATGCTTTGAAAATTTGTATGATGTTTCTTGACATGTTAATGGATGTTTGAGGCTTGATTTGGTATTTTTCTCATTTGCCAATTTTGTTTTACACACATGTTATTATGGTGTGACAATTTGTGTCACACATTTGGTTGATCAACTTGTGCAATTTAATTTCCATATCAAATGAACTTTGTTGATTCTGATTTTTTGTACGATGATTTTATTGGATGTGTTGAGTGCTCATGAATTTTTCCAGGATTATTTGAATCATTTCTGTTTTGATTTGGAATTTTCATTCTCAATGTCCATATGTGTGCTTTGAAATTGTCTTTGACTTCCCTTGCACATGAAATGCCTTTGCATGATGATTTTGGTTTGGTCCTTTTTAGGACTTGTTCTTACTTGATTAAATATGATTCATGTTGAATATCAAGTTCTATTTTGGCTTTTTGATCCACTTTTGACCCTAGGCTTTAACCTAGTGGTTTGGACTTACCACTTGAGTTGTGAATTTCAGGTTCAAGTATGCATCTCCATGATTGATGTTGCTCCTTCATTTGAGCTTGCTCATTTGTTGTTGTTGGCTAACATTTGTTTGTTTTATAGGCTTTGATGATAATTCACTTGAGTCTTTTCCTCATGGCTTACTCATTGTGCATATTGGATTTGTCTGTCTGTTGGGATCTATTGACTGTTGTCTGTTTGTCTGAGTATTGTACTGATTTGTTTAGTTGTTTACACAGGTACCTAAGTTGCTTTAAGTTCATTTGAACTTTGCTTTGCTTTGCTTGTGGTTGGCATACCACTTAGGTAGTGACCTCTGACTTCATGTAGTCTGGAAGACCTGTCATGTTATGTTGGCAGGCACCTGTCTGAAGCCCCCCTTAAGAGGCAATGTTTGTGATTATTTAATTTTGTGCCTTGTACATTCAAAGACCACCTAAGTGAAGAGGCATTGGCAGATACAAGGGATGTGCAATCCATCCCCTGCTATTCAGTTGTGTCATTCATCTTGCTCACACCATGTGATGATGCACTTTGAATAAAAACCCAAGATCTTGTTGTGTCAGTCATGTGGAGTAGAGTCCCATATTTTGGACTCCCACACTTTCATTGTTTGAAGCTCTCTCAGGCCAGGGATAAGAGCTATAAGGTCTTACCCTCACTTCCCATTTCATCTGCTTCACCCTAACTCTCAATGTTAGGGTTAAGAGCTCAAAACACCCCTTTCCAGTTGGCTTGTTTGTCGAGGTTGATTTGACCCCTTGACTAAAGCCTAGCCTTGTACGAGCCAATTGTTTGCATATAGTGTGTGATACTTGTGCTTGTGTTTGCTTATCTGTTGTTTAGGCTAGCTTGCTCCCTGTGTAAGTTAGGTTAGGATTAGAGACCTCAACATAGGGATCGTATGCATGACAACTTCTAGGCTCGAGTCGTAGTCTCCCTAGTAGCTTGTTATCTCCCTAGTCTCTGGTTAGGATAGAATTTCTTTCCCTGTTAAGGGGAACTATGTCGCCCTAATCCTCATAACAAATGAGGTACGTAGGCAGGAGATGAGCAGATCTCTCCGAGCAACCTTTTTGCTTTTTCAACCATTTTGTGTGTGTTTGTTTGTTTGGAGTTTGACGTAAGTCCAGCGATTGGCAGTCGGTTTCCTGTGTGTGGTTTTGTTTGGAGTCTGACATAAGTCCAGCGATTGGCAGTCGGTTTCCTGTGTGCGTCCGTTTGTTGGAGTCTGACGTAAGTCCAGCGATTGGCAGTCAGTTTCCTGTGTGTGTTGTTTGTTCGGAGTCTGACGTAAGTCCAGCGATTGGCAGTCGGTTTTCTGTTTGTGTTTTGTTTGGCGTGTGTTAGCCGAGCTACGAGTGCTCTGATTCTTCTCTGGTCAGAGAAGATACATATGCATAGGAAGCGACATCCTAGCGAGCACGTTTCCCCTATCCCCGAACTACGTCGACTCTGATGTTTGTGTCTAACAAACTACGTAGGCCCAGGATGCGACATCCTGCCGAGTCCCGTTTCCTCCGTCTTTCATCTGTATTTCCTTCTGGTGTGTGTGTAGTTTTGAGCAGTATCTTTAGCAACCTTCTTTCTATTCTTTCTGAGCGTGGATCTCGTCGAGTACGACGGATGCGTAGGTGTGCTAATACCTTCCCTTCGCATAACCGACTCCTGATCCCATCAATCTCTGGTCGCGAGACCATTCCTTCCCAGGTTTACTTCGAGCGTTTCCTTTCCCTCCTTTGGGATAAATAACGCACGGTGGCGGCTCTGTTTCTTTTTACCGTTGGTTTTTCGCATAATGCGACACGCCGCCGCTTAGGGTTTGTGCTGGTTCAGAGTTTTGAAGGCACTGTTTGGACGCTTGCATACACATTGTCCTGCGTTCGATCCCTCATGCGGGCATATTTCATTTTTTCATTTCCATTTCCTCTTTAGTAATACGCTTTCGTTTTGATGAGTGTTGCACCTCAAATTTGCACCTACCTTTTGTACATACATTTTCATCATTAGATCATTAACATAATATAGTTCATTGCATAACATTGCATTGCCTTTTGCCCAAGTGCAAGTCATTCAGACAGATTAGGTCAACTGATCAAGAGAATCAGTCAATCAAGCAAGCAAGTGCATTTCTCAAGGAAACAAAGCCCTAGGGTTGGTTTATCAAGTTCACATGATCTAGAGATCATTTTGGAGTGGTTTGACATATCAAAGACATATCAAAGATCAAGGTTGAAGAATTGGAGGTCAGATGAAAAGTTTCCAAAAATAGCAGGTGACCTGTAATTGGAAACTGCCCAAAATGGAAAGTTCTTCTCCTCAAAAATACTTCATCATACAAGCTTCACCTTTCCAAAAAGTCCAAGAACATGCATTTCTCATGTGTGGTTGGCAAGTTATGATCAAATCATTTTCAGAAAATGTTGAACTTCAAAGGACCATAACTCATGAACCATTTGGCCAAATTGGGTGATTCTTTTTTGAGCAAGTCACATTTGACATGTAATATCACATTACATCATTACATTTCATCAAAAATCAACACATCAAAATGGCATTTTTCAAGTGGACTAATTTGTATTTTGGTGGGAAAAAAGTGTTTTTGAGAAATACATGTCATTTGCACTCCAAACCAATTCCAACACATTCTAAATGGAAAATTAGACTTGCTTCAACTGCACTTTTACTGTTCCATTGGCTGCAATTGGAAAAGGGCATTTTGGCCACTTTGCTTAACATATGCATTTTGCTAATCCATCCAATTTGTGCTAATCATGATTAAGGCATTGGATTAACAGGACTATAAGAGCTTAATCATAACATAAACACATAATCACAATCACTTTTCAGATCTAAACTCAGAAATCACCAAAATTCTCTCAATTTTGCTTCAAACTTTTTCACACTTTTTCCATCATTTTCATTGAAATTCATCATCTATCGTGCTTGTTTTTGTGTTGATCTCTCTCTACAGGTACTTGTGAAGAACTGTTGAGCAAGACCTTAGCAAAAGCATTGAGAAATCGCAGTTGTCATCATCAAGCTCATCCATGGCATCTTGATAATTCTTGGAACTGGAGCATAGTTGAGCTAAAGGCTTGGTGTCATTCATCTTCTACTTCATCAATCATCATCTGTTTCAGCATTTCGGACCTTAAAACACACGAATCCAACACTGCTATCTCCAAGAGGTTGGAATTCGATCTCAATAATTGTTGTAATTATGTTAGGCATAGGATAGATCGTAGATTGTATAGCATGCTGTAACTTGTAGAATTGATTTTCATTACGAATTGAGTGAGAAATCTGGAATTGAAGCTTTGATGTGAAAATTTCTTTTGATCGATTCGAGCTGGATATTTAGAATTAGATGAAAGCATGTGGATATTGTTGATGTACATGATTAGACGAGTTCATTGATGTATGATTTGCCAATTTTCGTGCAGTTTTGTTCTTGCTGATTTCTGGAGATGATGAATGCGTATGAATGATGAAGAACACGTCCAGATTGTTTGTTTGATTCATTGGCCTGGCTTTTGGTTTCAAATTGTTGTTTCCCGCGTGCTGGAGCCAATCACACGCTGCCACTCACTTAAGTGAAACGCAACGTTTCACTTAAGTGATGGCTTAATTACGCTTTTGCCATTTCAGCATATTAAATCATTTCATTCCTTTTTCTTTTCAAATTTTTATTTCATTTTGATCATCAATCTTTAAAAATCCATAACTCTTTCAAAAATAATCCAAATTTGATGCAATTTTTTGTGCCATTCTCCTTGTGATGTGTACTATTTTTTGGTTATTTTTAATCATGTTGTGCACGTGTGGAAAAATTAAATGCCTAGGGTTTGATTGAATGTGTCTTTTGTGCACCATGCTCACTCTTTTGTTCATAAAATGATGAGACTTCATTAGAAATTCATGAAACTTTACAAGCATGTTCTAGACATCTTAAGGAGCACTTGGATATGTGGTTTGTAATTTTTGAGTTCCTGGTTGATGAGATATGATTTTTTGAATAGACGTGTGACAATTTGTGTCACACCATTCATTGTGCAACTTCATGATTTTATTTGCATGCTTGTGGAACTTGAATTGAGCTGAATTTTTGCATGATTGATCATATGAATGTTTAGAGTACATGTGAATTTTTCTGGATTTATTAAATTCATTTTCTATTTGTTTGATAATTTCTTCCCTATTTGACCATTTGTTGACTTTTTGAGAGTCATGTTTTCATTTGATTTGGGAAATCCTTGTGCTTTATTGTATGACTCTGAAATTTGGCATGTGCATCGTAGACACATTGTAGGTTTCCATGGCCTTGATCTCATTCATTTATCATATTTTGTCACTGTTTTATGATTGGTTGAAGTTGATGCATGTTTTGATGCCTTGTATTGGCTGGCTTGAATTTGTCTGGACTTTATGAATTTCATTGACTTGCTTCCCTTGATCCAATTGAGCTGAAATTTGGTGTGATTGACATGTTATGGATGTTGTTTGATCATGAATGTTTTGAGGATTTATTAAAATGTTTTGGTATTGATTTGATTGTGATCATTCTGTTTGGTCCTTTGAGGTTCTAAATTGCATGTTTGATGCTTTTTCTTTCATGAAATGATGATGGTGAATGATATGAACATGAGACCAATTGGATTGGATTCTTAATTGTTTGATTTTGGTTTTGGTCAATTTTCACTTGCTGTTTTAAAGTTTTCATCTCATTTTGACCCTAGGCTTGTCCTAGTGGTCTTGTTTCTCATGTTTGAATGTGATTTTCAGGTTGAAGAAGTAAATGCTCTAAGGGGATTAATTCAAGTTGATTGAGTTTGGTTTATGTGCTTGTTATGAACTAACATGGTTTATTTTGTAGGGCTTGGCTCACTTGAGTTGATTGTGCTTTGCACATTGCATTGTTTGATTGTACATTGTCTGTTGATTCTTATCTTGATTGGTTTTGACTTTGTGATTGGGATGTTAATTATATTTGATTGATTTCAGGTACCCTTAGTTGCTCATTTCTTTTAAGAACTTGCATTGCTTTGATTGCTAAGCATTTGCATTGAGGTAGAATCTCTTGTCTCCATGTAGTCTGGAAGACCTGGCTTGTTACTTAGCCAGGCACCTGTCTGAAGTCCTCCTTAAGAGGCAATGTTTGTGCTTGTTTATTTTTGTCCCCAAGCAGGTAAAGACCTTTGTTAAGGCAATTGGCAGAACCCAAGGGATGTGCAATCCATCCCCTGCTATTCTGTTGAGTCATCCCTCTGCTCACACCACTGTGTTGATGCATTGGGATACTAACCCAAGATCTTGTACAGTTGTACAGTTGAGTCAGTGTCTTGAGTGTAGAAGGGTTCCCACATTCTGAACCCACGCTCCTTTGTCTGAAGCTCTCCCTGGCCAGGGATAAGAGCTGTGAAGTCTCATCTTCACTCACTTTTCATCTGCTTCACCTTGACTCTCAATGTCAAGGTTAAGAGCAAACATTACCCCTATACAGTTGGCCTGCTTTTGCAGCCTCACCCTTGTTTGAGCCTCACTCTGTGTGCATATAGTGTGTGCTGTTTGTGATTGTTTGCTTTACTGTTTACCTGTGCTGAATAGGATAGGATTGCTCCCTGTTCAAGTTAGCTAGAAACCTTGAGTTAGGGATAATTTTGCATGATAACATCTAGGCTCGAGTCATAGTCTCCCTAGTTGTGTCTCCCTCTGTTATCTGGTTAGGCTAGTCCTGTGTCCCTCCGTAGGGGAACTACGTCGCCCTGATCCTCATACCAGATGAGGTACGTAGGCAGGAGATGAGCAGATCTCTCTGGGCGCCCGTTTTGTTTTATCTTTGTGTGTGTCAGGAGATGGATGTAAGCCCAGCGATTGGCATTCCATATCCTGTGTCTTGTTGTGTGCTTGGAAGCTGATATAAGTCCATCGAGTGGCATTCGGGTTCCAGTGTGGGTGTGTTTTGGTTCGGAAGCTGATGTAAGTCCAGAGATTGGCATTCAGGTTCCATGTTTGCCCGTGTTTGTGTGGTTTTGTTTGGCGTGCGTGAGCCGAGCTACGGATGCTCTGATTCTTCTTTGTCCAAGGAGATACGTATGCATAGGATGCGATATCCTCGCGAGCATGTGTTTTTCCCCAGTCCGAACTACTTAGACTCTGATGTCTATGCTTAATAGACTAAGTAGGCCCAGGATGCGACATCCTGCCGAGTCAGTCTTGTTTGTTTTCTTGTGTCTCTTTCAGCCAGTGTGTGTGTGTGAGCAGTGTTTTAGCAACCATTTTCCTTCCTTTTGTGCGTGGATCCCGTCGAGTACGACGGATGCATAGGGGTGCTAATACCTTCCCTTCGCATAACCGACTCCCGATCCCATTCTCTTTGGTCGCGAGACGATGCTTTTTCCAGGTTTACTCTGAGCCTTTCCTTTCCCTCTTTTGGGATAAATAACGCACAGTGGCGGCTCTGTTGTTCTTGTTTTCCGCCGGTTTTTCGCGTAATACGACAATGAGGCGCCTGTGAGCCTCAAGTCCTGAGTTCGAATCTGCCTTATGCTTGTTTCCAATTCCAAATATCATTTCATAATTATTTCATGTAATTCCATTTAAATATGGATCCAAATTACTTCCAATTTTTTTTCACATGATCCTTGAGATGTCTAGTATTTTTGTGATGTGATTTCATGATTTTTCCACTTCTGGATTTTTGATTGTGCGGAATCACTTGAACATGTATGCATATGTGACATGCTCCATTCATTCTATTGTGAAATGCTCATACATTGGCCAATTGATTTGAAATTTGGTGTGATGATTCTGAACATGTTGCATGATTTTTGAGGCTTGGTTGTGCATTTTTCTCATTTTTCATCTGTTTTAGGCATGTGATTGTATGGTGTGACAATGTGTGTCACACAATTTGATGTTGATCTTAATCATTTTCATTGCCATGCCAAATGAACTCCTCTGTTTATAATTTTTGGCATGATGATTGTGTTTAACATGTTGATTGCTCATAAAAATTCTCATGATTGTTTGATTCATTTCTGTTTTAATATGGAATTTTCGTTCTTGATGATCAATTGTGTGCTTTGAAATTGTCTTTGCCATATCTTGCTCATGTAATGACTTTGCTTAATGTTTTTGGTTTGGTCCTTTTTAGGACATGTTCATGATAGATTAAATATGCTACATGTTGAGAATTGGTTGCTGTTTTGACTTTTTGCCTTACCTTTGACCCTAGCCTTGGTGCTAGTGGTTTGTACTCATCTTTTGAGTTTTGCATTTCAGGTTCAAGCTTCTAGTCTTGATGGTTGATGTTGATCTCATAAATTGAGATGCAAAATGCTTTGTTCCACTAACATTTGTTATGTTGTAGGTTCCTTGGAGATGAACTCACTTGAGTTGTTTACTTGTTGGCTTGACTTGTTGTGTCTATTGGAACCACTGTTTGTTTGTCCGTTGATTGTTTGTCTGAATATAGTACTGATTGTTTAGCTTTTCTCACAGGTACATTAGCTGCTTTAAGTTCATTACTTGAACTTTTCTTTGCTTGTGGTTGGCATACCACTTAGGTAAATTCCTATTCTCCATGTAGTCTGGAAGACCTGTCATTTTCTTTTGGCAGGCACCTGTCTGAAGCCCTCCTTAAGAGGCAATGTTTGTGCTTGTTTATCTTTGTGCCTTGTACTTAAAGACCTCCTAAGTGAAGAGGCAATTGGAAGATAGAAGGGATTTGAAATCAATCCCCTGCTATTCAGTTGAGTCTTTCATCTTGCTCGCACTACGTGCTGATGCATTTGAATAAACACCTAAGATCCTTGTATATAGAGTCGATCAAGTGGAGTAGAGTCCCACATTCTGGACTCCCACGTTTTCATTGATTGAAGCTCACCCAGGCCCGGGTTAAGAGCTATGAGGTCTTACCCTCATTACCTTTCATCTGCTCACCCTGACGGTCAATGTCAGTGGTTAAGAGCCCTCAGATACCCTTCTAGTTGGCTTGTTTGTCGAGGTTGACATGACCCCTTGACTAAAGCCCGACTTGTTTATCGAGGTTGGTATGACCCCTTGACTAAAGCCTTACCCTTGGATGTTTGAGCCCCCTTGTTGGTGTGTTTATTTCATGCTATATGTTTGTGTGTGGTGTGATTGTATCCCCTAGGACTGCTAGACTTCGTATAGTCTCTCGTTTGCATGTCAAATAAGGTAGCACGGTTCGTTCGTATAGAACTTCCTTTCTTGCGTGAGCTTTCCTAAAACACGAACAAACATTATCTCCCCTTAAGGACACGTTGACTCCTTCTACTACAGGTGAGTAAGTCTCCAAAGGTAGAGCATCTGGTGGATTGCGTAGTAACGTTGTTCACCTAAAAAACACAAAACAAACAGAAATAGTTTAGCCGAACAACAGCAACTCTGATTCTCATGTTCACATGAGATACGTAGGCACGAGATGCGATGTCTTGTCGAGTTTGACTGACAACTAACCTTTAACCCTTGTTGGTTTTCGCCCTTGTTGCGATTCCTTTCTCTCGCCCTCGTTGCGATTGAGACCTCCCTTTTCTCTTGCCCCAGTTGCAATCGAGACCCTTCTACTTTGTGTGCTTGTTTGGAGTCTGATGTAAGTCCAGCGATTGGCATTCGGTTTTTCGGTGTTTTGTCATTTGTTTGGAGTCTGATGTAAGTCCAACGATTGGCATTCGGTTTCCTGTTCGTGTTTCTTTGTTCGGAGTCTGATGTAAGTCCAGTGATTAGCATTCGGTTTCCATTCTGGTTTTGTTTGTGTTAGGAGATAGATGTAAGACCATTGATTGGCTATTTGTTTCCTGTTTCTTTTGTGGAGTTGGATGTAAGCCCAGCGATTGGCATTCCATTTCCAATTGTGTGTCCCGCTTTGACGTCTCAGCGTCTCCTTTCAGTGTTTGTTTGGCGTGCGTTAGCCGAGATACGAGTGCTCTGATTCTTACTCTGGTTAGAGAAGATACGTATGCATAGGATGTGATGTCCTAGCGAGCACGTTTCTCGTTCCCCCAAACTACGTCGACTCTGATGTTTATCTCTGACAAACTACGTAGGACCAAGATGCGACATCCTGCCGAGTCCCCTTCTTCCGTCTTTCCTCTGTGTTCCAATCCAGTCTCGTGCATTTTTGAGCAGTTATTTAGCAACCTTTATTCTATTCTTTTTGAGCGTGGATCCCGTCGAGTACGATGGATGCGTATGGGTGCTAATACCTTCCCTTCGCATAACTGACTCCCGTACCTATCAATCTTTGGTCGCGAGACCAATTCCTTTCCAGGTTTACTTCGAGCGTTTCCTTTCCCTCCTTTGGGATAAATAACGCACGGTGGCGGCTCTGTGTCTTTTTCCCGCCAGTTTTTCGCGTAATGCGACACCATTGTGTGCTGTTTGCCTCTGTTGTATAAGTGGTTTATTTCTCACATACCGCAGAGGGTCGCCTTCAAGGAGAAAAAAGGATGTCTACGGTGGTCCACGAGACTTATTTCTCTCACTAATGATGATATCTCTTTGTATAACCGTGTGTATTGTAACACCCTTCTACCCGAACGACATATTTAATTATATTATCAGAGTACAACATGTAGAAGAGTTTACATTCCTTACAACATATTTTAATCGGGGTGTTACATGTATGATGGTGCGCAGATTATCGACTCTTGTGGTGAATTCTCCAATGTACCTCTTCTTGGTACATGTGGTGGGATTAACTATAACCTTGTTTTGGCACGTCGTCGGCTTGGGTTCCCCCTAAAGGATAAACCCAATAACATTCTGTTAGAGGGTGTGTTCTTTCAGGAGGGTAAAGATCCCCTAAACTTGAAGGGCAGAATGGTCCGCGCTTGGCGCAAGATTCATAGGAAAGGAAGGAAAGAGTTGGGTCCTAAGAATTATGTTGCTATGGAGCCTTACACTGCTTGGGTTAGGAAGAGAGCGTTTGATTATCTCATGCCTTACGAGTATCCAAGACCTACACCTTTGGTTATGGCTGGACCTTCAACCCAAGGAGTAGAGGAGCTGAGAGACGAAGACCGCTCACATGCTTGGATCCGTGAAAGAGAAGAGTTGCTTCAGCAGATCAAGGAGAAGGATGCTTTGATAGAGTTCCTCAAACATCAGGTTATTGATGATCCTGATGATGCATAGACTTCTCTACCTCCTCAGTCTTCCATGTTTTGGAAGAGGAAGTACGATTGACTCGTCAAGGAGAAGGCAGATATGGAGGCCGCCTACAAGAGGGAGGTGAAGAGGCTTCGTGCATCCTATCTTCCTGTGTCCCGAGCTTTAGATGATTGTTTCTAGGGATCCATGGGATGATTGTTTTCCTTTTCTCTTGTATATGGTTACCAATGTTGTACCTCTTTAGTGTAAAATATTTCCCAAATATTATGTTTCCATATAAAAGTGTTTCATATTTCCGAAGAACTTGCAAATAAAACCCTAAAGTTCCTTTGAAGTAAAAGAAAAAATATCATATGTGTAGCGGGGTATTCGTTACTGTAGCGGTGTATTCGTCACTTTATGATTTATTGATTAAACCAAAATCAAAGCATACAAAGGAATCGAGTCGCCACCGCACTTTTATTTATCCAAAGGAATGGCTAAAAAGCGAACAAAAGCCTAAGAAGTTTTACACATAGAAAACTAATGAAAAGATCAGAGATCGGGGTAAGGGGTAAATTACGCAATGGGAAGGTGTTAGGCACCCAAAACGTCCTAGGTACTCCTAGGGAGCCCTTTTCACACTTGTTGTACGAAATGTTATTTGTTTATGAAATATTTATTGTGCGAACATTGATTGGGAGGATGAGAAAAGAATATACAAGTTATTATTTTTGTGTTTGAACGGATGAACCCGTTGCCTACGTACCTTTCCATGGAAGGCAAGGATCAAAACGCCGTAGTTCGGATAAAAGATTTCCAAAAGTAAATGAATTTATTTTAAAAGAAAATCCCTAAGGTCTTTCATTATCAACGGGAGAAAACTCAACCTGAACCCACAATCCACCATGCGAGGATAGCTTCAACATACTAGTGAGGGGTTAACCCTAAAATAAGTATGGAAGACTTACAATCAACTCACTAAGGATACGGTAAGATTTACATCAACCACTATGATAATTGAAACCTATGGCTAATGTATGAAAAACTTATCAAGAATGGACAAAGCCACAAAAAAATTGAATGAGTGAAATTAATTGATTATGAGTATTCACAAAAATATGGTCAAAGTATGATTAGGATTCAATTCAAAAAGAAGTATAATCAAAAGTAAAGTTTGAAAATCAAAGGCTTAAGGCCCAGGTTTCTAATTTGAAAAGAAAAATGAAAATGTTTGCACAATATTTTTCAGGTTTTGAGTTAACATGCAAAAGGAGGTTTAGAATAAAAGGGTGTGAAGGTTAGGGGATGTAAAACTTCTTAGATATTCACCTCTTGAGATCATATGTAGATGATCCAAGTGGTTCCTTTGGAAAAGGCAATAAGTAAATAGAAAATAAGCAAAGCAAATGGATACCGGATGCCAATCAATGGACTTACACCAATCTCACAAACAAAGATGGATATCGGATACCAATCAATGGATTTACACCAATCTCCTAAACAAAGAATGATACCAGATGCCAATCAATGGACTTATACTAGTCACACAAAGCAAAATAAAACATGGATATCAGATGCCAATCAATGGACTTATTCCAATCTCCCAAGAATGATCATAAGAAACAACTGCCAATAAATGGACTTACAATTGACTCCTCACATACAACAAACAAAACAAAATGCAATAAGCAAGAGGAAACAAGTTGCCAATAGATGGTCTTACACTCGACTCCAAGGAAATAGGATGCCAATAAAAGGTCTTAGTCCCAACTCCTACCAAATCATAGGAAACAACTGCCAATAAATAGACTTACAATTGAATCCTCAATGGACAAACAAAGATGTCACAAAGATATGAACAATGATCATGAAATGATATACAATTAATGATGATAAATGCATAAAGGCACACATAAGCAGATATGCACAGATGGGCAAACCAACAAGCAAGCAATGATTCAGTTAGCACACACTATATACAATCAATTAGGCTCAAGCAAGGTTAGGCTTTACAGCCAACTGGAATAGGGTAATTGAGCTCTTAACCCTAACATTGAGAGTTAGGGTGATGCAAATGAAATGGAGATGAGGGGTGTGCCTCATAGCTCTTATCCCTGGTCAGGGAGAGCTTTGAATAATAGAAGGTGTGGGAATTCAGAAAGTTGGAACTCTTCTCCACAAATGATTGACTCTATAAGATCTGGGTTAGTATTCACAATGCATTAACACATTGTGTGACCAAGGTGAATGACACACAGAGTAGCAGGAGATGGATTACACATCTCTTTTATCTGCCAATTGCCTTATAAAAGGACTTTTCCTGCTTGGCACAAAAAGTAAACAATCACAAGCATTGCCTCTTAAGGAGGACTTCAGACAGGTGCCTACCAATAACAGTAGGTCTTCCAGACTACATGAAGAAGAGAATTATACCTAAGTGGTTAAGCAACCAAGCAAAAGCAAGTTCAAGTTGAACTTAAGCAACTTATGTACATGTGGAAACATCAAACAAATCAGTTCAACTGTACAGACAAACATACAATACTTAATATCAAACAGTCAAACCCAATGAGCAAAGGCATAACCCATAAAGCAAACTCAAGTGAGTTGTCAACCCTACAAAACACACAAGGTTAATAGTCAAAAGTAAACATCAAATGTTCAAGTGATAGAGCATCACCAACTATGGAACTTGAATGTTCAACCTGAAATCAAAGCTCAAAGATAAGCAACAAACCACTAGGTCAAAGCCTAGGGTCAAAGATGAAGAAAAAATTTAAAACAGAAGCTGAAATTTAACATGAATCAACTTCAATCACATCTTCAAACATTCCAAAAGGTCTCACATCAATATCATATACCAAAAGCATTTCATGATCAATTGAAGTTCAAGGCAATTTTAAAGCTCAAATGTGATCAACCAGAATGAAAAATCTCAATTAAATTAGAAATGAATCAAATAATTCCAACAAAATTCATGAGCAATCACAACATTCATAACATGCATCATACAAAAAATCAGGACAATTGGAGATCATTTGGCATGGCAACCACATCATATAAGTCGAACCTCAAAAGGTGTGACACAAATTGTCACATCAACTTAGCATGATCATAAAACATAAATGACAATTGATAAAAATACCAAATCAACACCAAAATGTCAAGTAATGTGTCTAGTTTCATCATGCAAATTTTCAGAATCATTGGATCAAAGACCAGCATTTCACAAATGTA
The DNA here is from genome assembly GCF_024323335.1 of Lathyrus oleraceus. NCBI lineage: Eukaryota > Viridiplantae > Streptophyta > Magnoliopsida > Fabales > Fabaceae > Lathyrus > Lathyrus oleraceus. The sequence continues at coordinate 324,503,937 of NC_066585.1, read as the reverse complement.
TAAGAATGGCAAGGTCAAATAAGCATACATGTTCAAACATCCTAGCACAAAAAATTATCCAGCCAAGCACAACTTTGAAATTAATGATAAAAAAATACTAGAGAGAAAAAGAAACACAATGCAAAAAACCTGGTAATTTTTGGATGAATTTTCAATTAGATATGAATTTATGAAGTTGAGAAAAATTAAAAAAAATAACATGAGAAGCATAGATGGAATAATTAAGGGAAAGTGGAAAATATGAGAAACATTTGAATTTGTGCTACAGCCAAGAATCGAACTAGGTGAACATTTAAACATGCTGGCGCGCCAAGGCTTAAACGCCGCATTTCACTAATTGACCTGGCCTGGTCAATGCTGGCATGGCTTAGTCAAACGATTGTGAGCCAATGGATATGATGTGTGTGCAAAACGTGGACCAATCATACGCGAGCCCTAAGCTAACACATGCAGCAACAGAAAAGCGCTCCCTAAAGATCAAAAGCGTTGCCAAAGATTGAAGTTCATCTTCTTCAATGCGCATGCATATAAACAGTAACAACATTAAGAACAAAATCTCCAGAATTCAAAATTAAAGACATCATCATGTAGATCCTTCCTCATAGATCACAAATACATGCATAGCTAAGCTTGAATCAACACATACAAAGAGAATCGAGCAAGGGAAGCATCATGCATAAAACTTTAAATCAACCTAACTCATTCAATTTCGCACCAAAATTCATGGTTCAAAGCTCAGCATCACCAGCACACTTAGATCTACAACAATATCATAATAAATTTGAGAAATAGAGAGATCAATTTGGAACCTCTTGAAGAGCATAACTGTTGAATCGTGTTATCCAGGCCTTGTGATGCTCCAAATCTCTTCTATGATGCTTGTATGGATGATTGGAATAGAGATTGAGGCCCAATTATGCGCGAATCTACCAATATTTGGAATCACCATTGTTGCTTCAAGCTTTGTGTATGCTTCAATCTTGCACTGCTTCTCTTGGTTCTACGTGCAAAGTTGCTCAATAATACCTCAGGATCAAGAATCAAGCAATGGAAATGGCTTTGATGTGAAGAAAATTGAAGAAAATTTGAGAGAATTTTTTTTGATAGTTTTGGATCTAGATCTGAAAATTGTTGCTAATCCTGAAAACAGTTATGATTTTCTTTATATATGCCATGCTAATTACTCTTCTAATCATGCTTAAGCCAATGCTAATGAGATTAACAAAAAATGAGGTACATGTGCAAATTGGCTTTTCACCCTTATGCATGGAATGCATGTGTGAACAGTGCACGAATTTTCTTTATTTTCACTTAAAATTCAATTTTGGAATTAATGGCAATAGCAAAATGTTCAAATAATGCACCAAATTTAAATTTCAAGATTTCCCTCCAAAAAACCAATGAATTACCAAATGATTATGTGATGAAAATTCATGTAATGTGATGCATGATTTGGAAATTAGAAGTCAAAAGGAGAATGATGCAAAAAGAACCACTCATTTTGGAGCTTTGGTTGAAAAGTTATGTCCATTTGAATCTCCATGCATACTTTGCCATGATTTGATCATATCTCCTTAACCACACATGGGAAATTGATGATCTTGGACTTTTTGAAAATGGGAGAGAAAGATCTACAACTTTCATGTTTAATAAAATTTCATTTGAAGCTTTTTTAATGATGTAATTTGAAGTTGAAGTTAGGCTAAAACCTTTCCATTTTTGGCAAATTTGAATTATAGGTCACTTTCTATTTTTGGAAAGTTTTGACTTGACTTCAAATTCTTCAATGTGAATGTTTGAAATGTCAAATGAGACTTGTTTGAACATGAATGAAGTATTTCTAATCATTTCCCACCTCCAAATCCACAGTTGACTTGGCAGTTGACTTTTTAGGTCTTCAGATGATCTGGCAATGTCTTGATGAGATTCAAGCCTCTACCACTTGGGATTTTGCTTCAAAATGACATCATAGCTCATATAAGCTCTTGTGAATGATTGTGGGGTCCAAATCTCAAGAATGACCACCATCTATTGCTCAATGAATGACTTTGATTGCTTTGACCTGTTATTGCTTCATCTGCAAGACAAAGGTTAGATGACATATTTTTGTACTTTTGGTTAGTGACGAAAAGAAAAGCAATAATATACAAATGAAAAATATGCTTGGTGATCAAGAGTCACTCTCAAAAAGATAACCCACCCACAGGGGAGGAAGCAAGGTGCACAATGATCCTTGAGGCAATGCAATGATATGATATGATGCCATGAGGGATCTTAGGGACAAAATAGAGGTCTTACAGATGCCCCTATTTAAGGTCATTCTAGCCGGAGAAGTGAAGTTTAGAAATCTTCATATCGACGCGGTAGAATGGGCTTAAATAACAGTTGAAATTCTAGTTATCAGACTTTGGATGTCACACTGGTTGTTATGACATCCAATTCTGCACAGACAGGGATTCTGCAGAACTTAATTGTAAGTGCAGTAAATAACACAAGTAATTGTTCACCCAGTTCAGTCCAACATGACCTACATCTGGGGGCTACCAAGCCAGGGAGGAAATCCACTATTAGTAGTATCAATTCAAAGCTAAACTCACCCGTTTACAACTTATCACTTAATCCCTACCCAATGCAATTTCAATCTTAACCTAAGATCAGAGTTCCTACTCACTCCCCCTCAATCACCTCAGTGATATTAAAAACACTTTGAAGTCACACTTCAAAAACAATTCTTGATTATGCTTCACAGCTTAAATCAAGATACACAGCACTCACGCTTAAAAGCTTTGAGTGACACAACACTTACAACTCAATGAACACCCTATGCCAAAGCAATCATCTACTTGATAATGGCTTGGCTTACAAGATACGTCTAATACAAGACTCACAAAATACAGCAGTGAAGTATGATGGACACACTGACTCTTCACGCTTCAAAATCCCCGAGACTGAATGAAGGAATGCCTTCCTTTTTATATTGCAGCACCTGGGCTTTTGCACCTGTATTTTCCTGAATTTTAGGTCACACAAGTTCCCTCAAATTCAACATTTAGGTTGCTAACAAATAGGCTATTTGTTAGGTTCATTGAATGTAGCTTGGTTGTTGATTTCCTGGATTTTCTCTCAGCTGTTGAATCCCTAAAGAATAGCCTGAGAAAAAGCTGAAACAGAAAACTGAACAACCTACAAAATAGCATATGCTGTCAGGCACGAATGTCACGACATTCAGCTTGACATCAAGGTCCATATGCTGAGTCTGTTTTTCAGAAAACAGACTGTACAAATTTGCTGACCTGTACATGATCAAAATGACCATACTACAGTAACAGCTTACATTAATAAATGTCAAAGTGTCCAACTTAACATTTACACAATTGGCCTTAAGTTAGTTCTGTAATTCTCTTGAAGAACAAACTAACTAATATGCTGAAGTATAGCAGAACACCACTCTGCCTAATCTTCACCAGCTGCTGTTAATGATGAATGTCACAACATCCAGTTTGACATTCAGTCAGTAGCCCTTATGCCAGGTCTGGTTCTTCCTTGATAACCAGACTGCAAATGAATACTAAGTTCTAACAGAGCTTCTGTTCCTTAGTATCTGTTGACAGGTATGAATGTCACAACATTCAATAATCCTGTGTTAGCTAGTCCTGCAGTAACCACAATGTAGTTACATATACATGTCATGACATCAGTCAAGACATTAGTGTTTTACCATACAATGCAGCCAATTAAACACCTACAACAGTAATGGGACAAATTTTGGTCCCTAAGAGACCTCATGATGCAGATGTATGCATGCAAAAGAAACAACCTCTGTGGGGAATATGGGTCCACAAAAGAAGAAAAGACGATCCATCAAAGTAATACACTCACCAGGAACAGAGACTCTAACAGGACTCTCAAGGGGATAAGAAAGGAAATGAATGCGTGAGCAGGACACGACCCTGGATTGGGAAAATAAGAACTAGACACAGCGTGAGCAAGACACGACTGGACCGGAGACCTCACTGGGGAGTGAAGGACTCAAACTGGGAAAAAGAAAAAAAAATTCCAAAGGAAAACACATCCATTGGAAAGACTCAAGCTGACTCAAACTATCCACAAAGGATACTTAGGATGAAAATCCGGACTTGGACTGGGGAAAGGATTCACAAAGAACCTCCCTGACGGGGCAAAATGCATATATTGGGGAAAACGCCAATACAGCAAGACGGTAAAATCACAACGGAAAACCCACTGGGGAATGTCTAACAAAGAGACTCTCCAGGGGAAGCAACAAAGAGATGAGGTGTTACCGATATAAGGGTGAGAGATATCAATCAACCAACATCTGAGAAAGACCTGAAAAAGGTACATCAACTCAAGAAAATCTGACTCCACAGGGGACCAAGGTCATAATAGGGAGCAGACAGGAAGGAACACCAGGGATACCGGTTACTGGGTATATAATGGGTGACCAACCAAAACGTGAATTGGTATATATGCCAAAACACTCATCATCCGAAAGGAGGGCTTGAAAAAGCAAATCGACTTATAGGATGGGCATTCGACTCCGCAACGGGAAAACGAATCTTACTCAGCTGGGAAAAACCAATGAGCGCATGAGATATAATATCCATTACCGTCAGAACGTGGATAGCATACTCGCATGAGATATATTATCTATTACCGTCAGAACCTAGATAATATACTCGCATGGAAGGAAACACCAGGGATATCGGTTACTGGGTATATAATAGGTGACCAACCGAAAAGAGAGACAATCGTTACCAACAACAACAGGGTAAACGAAAGACAACTCACAGGGGATAAATTGCAAGCATCCGGAAAATATTCAAGAAACAAATGAATATTCGATTCCACAAAGAGAACACGAATCTTACTCGATTGGGGAAACACAACAGGCTTCGACTGAAGAGTGCATGAGATATATTATCCATTACCGTCAGAACGTGGATAGTATACTCGCATGGAAGATTATCCACAACCGGTTACTGGGTTAATAAAGGATAAATCATCCGAACAGAAAGGCATCAGGATACCAAAACTAGGCATATAATGATGACCAATCAAAGGGAGCGACAATCATTACCAAGCAAACGGGTAAATGAAAGAGGACTCGCAGGGGATACATTGATAAAAAACAATGATCCGGGGAATAAATCACTAGCAAACGGTGAAAGGACCCACTGGAGACTTCAAAGGGGATAAAATTGCTAGCAACCGGCAATTATCCACAAAAACTTGCTGGGAAAAACAAGTTCTTACTCAAGAGCAAATACCCAGAAGAGGGGAAGGATTATCAAAACCGAATATTGGATAATGATAACCGCCACGAGTAACCGTCATCGGTTAGGATGAACAATAAGGTTAACTCTGCAAAAGGGAGAACAAAGGATTTATAACTACCGAATACAGGGTAGAAGACCAAATATCTGGCTGAGTATAAAATTGCTAGCATATGGCAATTATCCACAAGAAAGCACAGAGTCCGTTGGGGAGAAAAACCACAACAAAAGGATTTACAACTACCAAATACTGGGTAGAAGACCACAAGATCCACCGTCAACTAGAATGAACCACAAAGGTTACCTCTGCTAGGGGACAAAAAAGTAGGATTTATAACTACCGAATATACGGCAGAAAACCAACAACTCTCTGCGTGGGGAATGAAAAAAATCACCATTCGGCACGGAAACAAAATAGGGTTTATAACAAACCACCAACTGCTGAAGAGCAAGAAAGAAATAGGATTTACGACTACCGAATACTGGGTAGAAAACCAATCGACTCCTGCTGAGGAATAAAAGGTATATAACCACAAATTCCGCCAAGAGGGAAAAGGAACATAGGACTTACAACTACCGGTATAAGGGTAGAGGCCTAAAAGATTCCGCTGGGAATAAGATGAACTATTGCCGGTTACTGGGCAATTCATTCATTTATTCCACAGGGAAGCACAAGAGACAGTTGAAAAAAGGCCAATTCAGGATCAATCCAAAAAGGCAAACTGAATCAAGACTCATCCTAATGAGGATAGAACTCAATAGGAAGATCCATCGCAATATATGTGTTGGAAGGAAACGGAAAAAACTGTCATCCACGAGGATATATCTTAGTGGGGAATTGCAGAAGGAAAGACAGACACTTTCTGCTTATGGGGCTGACTCTATATTGAGAGATTAAACACCTGACATCTGCTTGGGGAGATCTATAAAGGAGATCCATACCACCAATAGCAAGGAACAACAAACAAAAGATACATGGCAAAAATGCAACATGAATATCTAAATGTTGAAATGTATGCATGAATATGCGTGATTTATGTTTGATGAATGCTGACAAAATAGACATTTCTAACACAAACAGGCCCAGGAATCAAACGCCTGGTACTACACTTCCAGAGGAAAATCCAAGACATCCAACCGGAAAGCCAATCTGCTGGAGATCTAAATGTCAAAAGGCAAAGATTTGCGGGGAGGCAAAAGATCAGAGATGTCCAAGAAATCACAAAATCTCTGAGTGATGGATCATCAATCAACCCAACTGGGGAACAACAGTTCACAACAGGCAGAAGCTGCCACAAAAGCAAATATGTTGGGGAAATGGAGAAATTCCGAAATTTCTACAAGGGATCCTCAGTATCAACTGGGAACAAGAGTTCACTGCACAAGCAAGAACTGCCACGAAAGCAACTCGAAATAACTCCGCTGGGGAACAACCCACTGAGGGAGAAAAGATCACACAAGTAGAATCTAACTGCACCAACAACTCTACTGGGGAAACTGACAGCCACTCCATTGGGAACAACCCACTGAGGGAAAAAAGATCACACAAGTAGATTCTGACTGCACAAGCAACTCTACTGGGGATCAAAAGCAACAGGAAATCAACCAAATCTACGGATGATAGATCGCCACCCAACCATCTCTGCTGAGGATATCGACTCTAGCGGGGATTCTGTGGGGAAATCACGCAGATACGATCCACCATACTGTAGCGGTGTATTCGTCACTTTATGATTTATTGATTAAACCAAAAGCAAAGTATACAAAGAATCGAGTCACCACCGCACTTTTATTTATCCAAAGGACTGGCTAAAAAGCGAACAAAAGCCTAAGAAGTTTTACACATAGAAAACTAATGAAAAGATCAGAGATCGGGGTAAGGGGTAAATTACGCAATGGGAAGGTGTTAGGCACCCAAAACGTCCTAGGTACTCCTAGGGAGCCCTTTTCACACTTGTTGAATGAAATGTTATTTGTTATGAAAGTATTTATTGTGCAAACATGGATTGATGGGATGAGAAAAGAATGTACAAGTTATTATTTTTGTGTTTGAACGGATGAACCCGTTGCCTACGTACCTTTCCATGGAAGGTAAGGATCAAAACGCCGTAGTTCGGCTAAAAGATTTCCAAACTATAAGTGGGTTGATTTTAAAACAAAAGCCTTAAGGTCTTTCGTTATCCATGGGAGAAAACTCAACCTGAAGAATCCGTAGGTCCACCATGTGATGACAGCTTCAACATGCTAGTGAGGGGTTTACCCTATAATAAGCATGGAAGACTTACAATCAAATCACTAAGGACAAGGTGAGATTAACATCAACCAACTTGGAGAACTTAAACCTATGGCTAATGCATGAAAAACTTAACAGGAATGGACAAAGCTACAAAACAATTGAATGAGTTGGATTAACCAATTAGGGTTTATTAACAAAAAGATGGTCAAAGTATGATTAAAGTCAATTTAAAAGAAGTATTATGAAATGTGGAGTTTGAAGATCAAGGACTTAAGGTCCAGGTTTCTAATTTGAAAATACATGAAGATGTTTGCACAACTTTTTATTTCAAGTTTTGAGTTAGCATAAAAACGGATGTTTAAAAGGAAACAAAAGGGTGGAGGAACGAAGTAAAACTTCTCAGATGTTCACCTCTTGAGATCATATATAGATGATCCAAGTGTGTCCTTTGGGATAGGCAATGGGCAATAAGAAATGTACAAGGTAACAGAAGAAAGTCAACAAAAGCGGATACCGGATGCCAATCACTGGACTTATACCAATCTCCTAAAATAAAACTGGATATCAGAAACCACTCTATGGACTTATACCAATCTCCTCAACAAAGAAACAAAAAGTGGATACTGGATGCCAATTACTGGACTTATACCAATCTCCAAAATGGTCATAGGAAAACAAATGCCAATAAAATGGACTTACAATTGAATCCTCACATACAACAAGCAGACAAATGCAAAAGCAACAAGGAAACAAGGTGCCAATAAATGGTCTTAGCCTCGACTCCTAGGAGTTAGGATGCCAATAAATGGTCTAAGTCCTACTCCTCCCATCTCATAGGAAACAAATGCCACTCAATGGACTTATAATTGTCTCCTCCATGGACAAACAAGGATGTCACAGAGATATGAACAATAATCATGCAATGATGTATCATAAATGATGATAAATGCACAAAGGCAAACTCAAGCAATCATGCACAGATGAGTCAGGTAATCAAACCAACAAGGCAAATAGCACACACTATACACAAGCAATTAGGCTCAAACAAGGTTAGGCTTTGAAGCCAACTGGAATGGGGTGGTTTGTGCTCTTAACCCTAACATTAAGAGTTAGGGTGAAGCAGATGAAATGGAGATGAGGGGTGTGCCTCATAGCTCTTATCCCTGGCCTGGGAGAGCTTTGAATAATAGAAGGTGTGGGAGTTCAGAAAATTGGAACTCTCTCCACAAGTGAATGACTCTATAGATCTTGGGTTAATATCCATCATGCATCAACATGTTATGTGAGCAAAGGGATGACACACTGACTAGCAGGAGATGGATTACACATCTCTTTTATCTGCCAATTGCCTTATCAAAGGACTTTTCCTGCTTGGGACAACAAGTAAACAAACACAAGTATTGCCTCTTAAGGAGGACTTCAGACAGTTGCCTACCAAGTAACAGTAGGTCTTCCAGACTACATGAAGAAGAGAGGTTATACCTAAGTGGTTAAGCAACCAAGCAAAAGCAAGTTCAAAATTAACTTAAGCAACTAATGTACCTGTGAAACATCAATCAAATTAGTTAAACTGCTCAGACAATCAAACAACATCAAGATCAACAATCAAACCCAATAAGCAAAGGCATAAGCCACAAGTCAAACTCAAATGAGTTAACCCTTCAAAACACACAAAGTTAGTGGACAATGGTAAACATCAAATGCTCAAGTAATGAGGCATCATGAACCATGTAACTTGGATGATCAGCCTGAAAACAAAGCTCAAGGATGAGAAGCAAACCACTAGGTCAAAGCCTAGGGTAAAAGATGGGGAAAAAATTTAAAACAGAAGATGAAATTTAACATGAATCAACTTCAAACACATCTAAAGACAATCCAAAAGGTCTCACATCAATATCATACACCAAAAGGATTTCATGATCAATTGAAGTTCAAAGCAATTTCAAGGCACCAATATGACCAACCAGAATGAAAATTCTCAATAAAATCATAAATCAACCAAATAATTCCAATAAAATTCATGCTCATTCACAACATCCATAACATGTATCGTGAAAAAGATCAGAGCATTTGGAGATCAATAGGCAAGGCAAACACATCACATAAGATGAACAAGCAAAGGTGTGACACACATTGTCACACCTACATTCACATGAACATAAAACATCAACCACAAATGGTAAAAATGCAAACTCAACACCAAATGATCAAGCCAAGAGTCTAGTTTAAGCATGTCAATTTTCATATCCATTGGATAAACAATCATCATTTCACAAATGGAAAAGCAAGCAAGGTACAAAACATGATACATGTCCAACTTCCCTAGCACCAACTAAAAACCAGCCATGCACAATTTGTGTAAAAATAATCAAAAAACTCTAGACAGAAAATGGGACCTAACACAAAAATCCTCATATTTTTTGGATGTATTTTCAATTTAATATGGATTTTAGAAGATTGAGAAAAATTAAAAAAATGGTGAAGCATGTACATGAAATGATGGAGTGAACCTGGAAAATAATGCAAAGGCTTTTGAAAATATGCTGGAGACCGGATTCGAACACCCGCGAAATTCAAATGGAGCGCGCCTATATGAAACACACCGTTTCATTTAAAAACCCTAAACTCATGCAATGCCATAATCCGCAGGTAATGTTGAAGAACACGCATGTAAATTCGCAACAAACGGTATGAAGGTTGTGGTAAAATCCGCAGGAAAAACGCAGCAAGCCTTGAACACGATGAAGATACTCAAGATCTTCATCTCCAGATTTCCAGAAATTTTCAAAGTTTCCAGAAATTAACATTGAGCATATCATTGTGTTCATCAATCAACATACAACATGAATCAACAAACATTTCATCCAAAGATCAACAAACACGCATGGATCGAATAGAAAAAGAATCATCAACCAAACTTTGAACAACCATATCTCACTTAATTATGCATGGATTCACATGATTCAAAGCTTAAACTAACCAACATTCAAAGATCTATCATAATAGCATAATAATTTTAAGAAAATAAGAGGTCAAGTTGGAACCTCTTTGATGAACAAAGCTGGAATTGTTGATGTTCAGACCTTGCAGCGCTCGAAATCTCCTATACAATGCTTGTGAAGATGAATGAAAGGAAGATCATAGCCCAATTGCACATGTTTCAACAGAATTTTGGATTTTCCATAGATGCATCAAGCTTCATGAATGCTTCCATCTTGCACGAATTCCACTGATTCTATGGAGGATCCTGCTCAATATCAACTCAATAACAAGAATCAAACAGGAAAATGGAATGTCAAATGAAGAAATTAGAAGAAAAATTTGAGAGAGAAATTTTGTATTCTAGATCTAGATCTGAAAAAATGAAGTGTTGTTAGCAGAATTCTGTTATGGTTTATGTTATATACTTCCTCTTAATCACTTCCCTAATCATGTTTAAGCTCATGGCAATTGGATTAGTGAAAATGAAGGTGTAAGTGCAAATTAGCAAATTCACCTTATGCATGGTGTGTATGATGAATAGTGCACGTGATTATGATTCAATTTCACTTAAAAATGCATTTTGGAGCTATTGGCAATGATAGAATGCTCCAACAATTGGCCAATTTTAAACTTTCAAAATTCCCTCCAAAAATTAAGTGAATTGGCACATGTTCATATGATCATGATTCATGAAATGCAATGCATGATTTGGATAGTAGAGGTCAAGAGAAGAAATTAGCAAAAAGAGCCACTCCATTTGGACATTTGGTGTGAAAGTTATGCATATTTGAATCTCCAAGTACACTTTGCCATGATTTGATCACATCTCCTTAACCACACATGAGAAATGGATGATCTTGGACTTTTTGGAAATGGGAGAGAAAGATCTACAACTTTCACGTTCAACAAATCTTCGTTTGAAGCTTTCTTGGTGATGTAATTTGAAGTTGAAGTTGGGTTAAAACCTTTCCATTTTTGGAAAGTTTGAATTATAGGTCACTTTCTATTTTTGGAAAGTTTTGACTTGACTTTATTTTCTTCAATGTTGATGTTTGAAATGTCAAATGAGACTTGTTTGAACATGAATGAAGTATTTCTAATCACTTCCCACCTCCAAATCTACAGTTGACTTGGCAGTTGAATTTTCTAGGTCTTCAGATGACCTGGCAATGTTCAGATGAAAATCAAGCCTCTACCACTTGGGATTTTGCTTCAAAATGATATCATGGCTCATATAAGCTCTTGTGAATGCTTGTGGTGCCCAAATTCTCAAGAATGGCCACCATCTATTGCTCAATGACTGCCTTTGACTGCTTTGACCTTTGATTGCTTCATCTGCAAGGCAAAGGTTAAATGACATATTTTTGTACTTTTAGTTAGTGATAAAGAGAAAAGCAATGATATACAAATGCAAACAATGCTTGATGATCAAGAATCACTCTCAACAGATAACCCACCCTTAGGGAAGGAGCAAGGTAAACAATGATCCTTGAGGCAATGATATGATATGATATGATGCCATGAGGGATCTTAGGGACAAAATTAGGGTCTTACAGATGCCCCTATTTAAGGTCATTCTAGCCGGAGAAGTGAAGTTTAGAAATCTTCATCTCGACGCGGTAGAATGGGCTTAAATAACAGAAATGAGACAAATTTTGGTCCCTAAGAGACCTCATGATGCAGATGTATGCATGCAAAGAACAAACTCTTGTGGGGAATATGGTTCACACAGAAGAAAAGACGATCCATCGGAGTAATACACTCACCAGGAACAGAGACTCTAACAAGACTCTCATGGGGATAAGAGAAAAGAAAAAGGAGGCGTGAACAGGACACGACTCTGGATTAGGGAAAACACAAAACTAGGCACAGCGTGAACAGGACACGACTGGACTGGAGACCTCACTAGCGAGTGAAGGACTCACACTGGGGAAAAGAAGAATTCCAAAGGAAGACATCCATTGGACGGACACAAGCTGACTCAAACTATCCACAAAGGATCCTTCGGATAAAAATCCGGACTCGGACTGGGAAAGATTCATAAAGAATCTCCCTGTCGGGGAAAATGCATATATTGGAGAAAGCCAATACAACCAAAGGGGTAAAATCACAACAGAAACTCCGCAGGAAATGTCTAACAAAGAGACTCTCCTGGAGAAGCAACAAAGATGAGGTGCTACCGGTATAAGGGTAACAAACTCAGGAAGAAAGAAATATCTAAGACCGGTATAAGGGTGAGAGATATCAATCAACCAAACATCTGAGAAAGACCTGAAAAGGTACATCAACTCAGGAAAATCTGACTACACAAGGGACCAAGGTCATAATAGGGAGTAGATAGGAAGGAACACCAGGGATACCGGGGTATATAATAGGTGACCGACCAAAGCGTGAATTGGTATATATGCCAAAACACTCATCATCCAAAACACAAACTGGTTAAAGGATGGATATTCGATTCTACAAAGAATACGAATCTTACTCTACTGGGGGAAAATCAACAAAGGACTCCAACCAAAGAGCGCATGAGACATATTATTCATCACCGTCAGAACGTGAATAATATACTCGAAAGGAAGAGACACCAGAGATACCGGTTACAGGGTATATAATAGGTGACTAACCGAAAAGAGAGACAATCGTTACCAACAACAAACAGGTTAAACGAAAGACAACTCACAGGGACAAATTGCAAGCAATCGACAATTATCCAAAAGAAGGAATATTCGATTCCGCAAAGGAAATGACGAATCTTACTCGACTGGGGAAACACAACAGGCTTCGACTGAAGAGTGCATGAGATATATTATCCATTACCGTCAGAACGTGGATAACATACTCGCATGGAAGATTATCCACAACCGGTTACTGGGTTAATAAAGGATAAATCGACCGAAAAGAAAGGCATCGGGATTCCAAAACTAGGTATATAATGATGACCAATCAAAGGGAGCAACAACATTACTAACAAAAGGGTAAGTGAAAGAAGACCCGCTGGAGATGAATCGCATAAACAACAATCATCCACAGAACTTGTTGGTGACTTCAAAAGGGGATGACATTGCGAGCATACGACAATGATCCAGAAGACTTGCTGGGGATAGAATTGCTAGCATTCGGCAATTATCTAGAGGCAAGGAGGGAATATCAACATTGAATATCGAATGAAGATAACCACGAAGAATAACCGTCACCGGTTAGGATGAACAACAAGGTCAACCCTGCAACGGGGAGAAATTAGGGTTTACATCTACTGAATATGGGGTAGAAAGCCAAAGATCTGACTGAGGATAAATTGCTAGCATCCAACAATTATCCATAAGAAAGCACAGACTCCATTGGGGAGAAAACCACAACAACAGGATTTACAACTACCGAATACGGGGTAGCAGACCAAGACTCCACCATCAACCAGAACGAACCACAAAGGTTACCTCTGCTAGGGGAAAAGAGAATAGGATTTACAACTACCGAATACTGGGTAGAAAGCCAAAGACTCCGCGTGGGGAATGAAAGAATCACAAATCCGCACGGGAAACAAAGATAGGGTTTATAACAAACCACCAACTCTTGCTGAGGAATAAAAAGGTATATAACCACAAATCCCATCAAGAAGGCAAGTAACAACAGGACTTACAACTACCGGTATAAGGGTAGAGGCCCAAACTCCGCTGGGGGTAAGATGAACTAATGCCGGTTACTGGGCAATTCATTCATTTATTCCACAGGGAAGCACAAAAGACAAAAATACCCATTCGGGATTTATCCGAAAAGACAGACTAAATCAAGACTCGTCCTAATGAGGATATAGCTCAATAGGAAATTCCATCCCAATATATGCGTTGGGAGGAAACAGAAGAAACCGTCATCCACGAGGGTATATCTCAGTGGGGAACTACAGAAGGAAAGACAGACGCTTTCTGCTTATGGGGCTGACTCTATATTGAGAGATTAGACACCCGACATCTGCTTGGGGAGATCTATGAAGAGATCTATATCACCATAGCAGGGAACAACAAACAAGGGATACATGGCAAAAAATGCAACATGATTATCTGAATGTTTATGAGTATGCATGAATATGCGTAATTTTTGTTTGATGAATGCTGACAAAACAGACATATATAACACAAACAGGCCCAAGAATCAAACGCCCGGTACTACACTTCCGGGGGAAAACCAAGAATCCCACTGGAAAGCCAATCTGCTGGCGATCCACATGCTAAACAGCAAAGATCTGCGGGGAGGAAACAAAACCAGAGATGTCAAAGGAATATCACAAAATCTCTGAGTGATGGATCAACAAAAATCCCAACTGGGGCACAGAAAGTCACAACAGGCCAGAACAGCCACAAAGACAAATCTGTCGGGGAAAAAGGAGAAATCCCGAGATTTCTACAGGGAATTCTCAGTATCAACTGAGAAACAAAAGTCCAATGCATAAGCGAGAACTGCTACGAAAGCAAATCCAAATAACTCCACTAGGGAACAACCCAATGAGGAAGCAAAGATCACACAAGTAGATTCTGCCACATAAGCCACTCTACTGGGGATCTACTGGGGATTCCACATTGAGGAGGAGGATAACTGGGGATCAACCACCGAATACCGAACCTTCCAAGAGAAAACCAACAACAGCTGAGGAAATAATCACTGCTCTGCTGAAGGGATAAGAGGTGAAGACCTCAACAAGCACTCTGATGGAGACAAACATAAATGCAGTATATCAGATCAACAACTTTGTAGACTGTGCTGAGGAAACAGATGAAGTACCGGGATCTCAACCCACCAACCACTGAATATTCCAAAAGAAAGCACCCATGCTGAAGAGGGACTACTGCTGGAGAAGACTATGAAGTCTCAAACAACACTCTGCTTAGGGAACAACCTGACGGCAAAATCTGGTGAAAAAGGATACAACCATGCCAGGAATATGAACCAATGTCTTACCTGTTGGAAATCATGCCACCCTTGGGAAAGCGCTGAGAAATTCTTAAGTATCCTTTCATCCTTGTGAATGTTCACTTTGTTTAAAACAACAATTTTTTTTTGAAAAATTTATTTGTTTAAAACAATGACATTTTATCAATTAAAACATGCAAATCATTTGTTGAATTGAAACAAATAAGAGTGCAAATAATTGGATAAAAAGCTCAAATTTATTTGATGGGATGGTAGCCTACAAATGGCAAGACTCCATAGATCTGTACAATTTTGAAATCAGTGATATATATTGGAAGAGGGCTACATTGAACATAATGATCCTTACTCTACCAATTTGAATCTCGATGTATTCGAAGCTTCAGTTGACGACGAATCGGGAATCTCTGACGAAAAGACGGCTGTGGAACAGAAAGTCTTGTCAGGATGCAGTTACATGCCAAATCCCTAATTTTTGCCTAGATTGCCCCAAGGTGAGGTACTCACTCTAGCGGGATACAAATATTTTTTTCAAGTCTCTAATTTTTGCCTGGATTACCCTTGCGGCTTCTCCACCGAGACGCTTATTTTTGCTTAAGCCGCCCTTTCGGGTTTTCAACTTAGTGAGCTATTCTGTTTTTATATACTCTTTTTTCTTTTATTTTTTTTATTTTTTAGGCAAAGTATTTCTTGACTGCATCTGAATTCACAGGACGAGTGAAATCCTCCCCATCCATTGTTGTAAGCATCAATGCACCGCCTGAAAAGGCTCTCTTAACAACATATGAACCCTCATAGTTTGGAGTCCACATGCCCCTGGAATCGGGCCCGAAAGACAAGACTTTCTTGAGCACGAGGTCACCTTCTCGGAACACACGAGGCTTGACCTTCTTATCGAATGCTTTCTTCATTCTCTGCTGATATAACTGACCATGACACATGGCAGTCAATCTCTTCTCTTCAATCAAATTCAGTTGGTCATAACGACTCTGAACCCATTCAGCCTCGGTCAACTTGGCTTCCATCAAGACTCGCATTGATGGGATCTCCACCTCTACTGGGAGAACAACCTCCATGCCATAAACAAGAGAGAAAGGGGTTGCCCCTATTGAAGTGCATACGGATGTACGATATCCATGCAAAGCAAATGGCAGCATCTCATGCCAATCTTTGTATGTGACTGTCATCTTCTGGATAATCTTCTTGATGTTCTTATTAGCAGCTTCAACAACCCCATTCATCTTAGGTCTGTAAGGAGAGGAATTATGGTGTGCAATCTTGAACTCAGCGCACAACTCATCCATCATCTTATTATTCAGATTAGATCCATTATCAGTAATGATCTTATCTGGCACACCATAACGGCAAATCAGTTGGTTCTTGATAAACTTCACAACCACCTGTCTGGTCACATTCGCGTACGACGCGGCTTCAACCCATTTGGTGAAGTAATCAATTGCTACGAGAATAAACCTGTGTCCGTTGGACGCTTTCGGCTCAATCATGCCGATCATGTCAATTCCCCATATAGAGAAAGGCCATGGTGATGAAATCACATTCAGAAGTGTCAGAGGAATATGAATCTTGTCCGCGTAAATCTGACATTTGTGACATTTCTTCACATATTTGCAGCAGTCAGACTCCATTGTCAGCCAATAGTAGCCTGTTCTCAACATCTTTCTAGCCATGGCATGTCCATTGGAATGAGTACCGAATGAACCCTCATGGACCTCAGTCATCAACAAGTTTGCTTCGTGTCTATCCACACATCTGAGCAAAACCATGTCAAAATTTCTTTTATACAGCACTTCACCACTGAGGTAGAAACTGCCTGACAACCTTCTCAAAGTTTTCCTATCTTTCACAGATGCCCCAGGCGGGTAGACCTGGTTCTGGAGGAAATTCTTAATATCAAAATACCAAGGCTTGTCATCATTCACTTCTTCAACTGCAAATACGTGAGCTGGTCTATCCAAACGCATCACGGTAATGTTGGGGACTTCATTCCACCTTCTGACTACAATCATGGAAGCAAGCGTAGCAAACGCATCTGCCATCCGATTATCCTCTCGAGGAATATGATGAAAATCAACTTCTGTAAAGAATGTTGAAATCCTTCTTGCATAATCTCTGTATGGAATGAGACCAGGCTGATTCGTCTCCCACTCTCCCTTGATCTGTTTAACCACCAGGGCCGACTTACCATACACATCAAGATGCTTGATTCTCAAATCAATGCATTCTTCCAACCCCATAATACAGGCCTCATACTCAGCCATATTATTCGTGCATTTGAAAGTTAGCCTTGCTGTAAACGGAATTTGAGAACCTTGAGGAGTAATGATCACTGCCCCAATTCCATTTCCATACTGATTCACAGTGCCATCAAACACCATCGTCCATCTGGAACCAGGTTCCGGACATTCATCAAGTGTAGGCTCATCACAATTTTTCATTTTCAAATACAGAATCTCTTCATCAAGGAAGTCATACTGAACAGACTGATGATCTTCAATCGGTTGGTGCGCTAAATGGTCAGCCAAGATACTACCTTTAATAGCCTTCTGAGTTCGATACTCAATATCATACTCAGACAACAACATCTGCCAACGGGCAATCCTCCCGGTTAAAGCAGGCTTCTCGAAGATATACTTGATTGGATCCATTCAGGATATCAACCAAGTTGTATGATTTATCATGTACTGGCGTAGATGCTTAGCGGCCCAAGCCAAAGCACAGCACGTCTTCTCAAGCAAAGAGTACCGAGACTCACAATCAGTAAATTTCTTACTTAGATAGTAGATAGCAGATTCTTTCTTCCCTGATTCATCTTGCTGACCGAGTACACAACCCATCGACTCTTCAAGAACAGTCAAATACATAATCAGAGGTCTTCCTTCCACAGGCGGAGACAAGATCGGAGGTTCAGACAGATACTCTTTGATACTGTCGAAAGCTTTCTGGCAATCCTCGGTCCAATCATGAGACTGATCTTTCCGAAGGAGCTTGAATATCGGCGCACATGTGGCAGTCATGTGGGATATATATCTGGAAATGTAGTTCAAGCGGCCAAGAAAACCTCGGACTTGCTTCTCGGTTTTGGGTGCAGGCATCTCTTGTATTGCTTTGACCTTTATAGGATCAACCTCGATACCTTTCTCACTGACAACGAAACCCAACAACTTGCCGGAACGGACTCCAAAAGTACATTTGTTCGGATTCAGACGCAGTCTAAACTTCCTCAGATGCTGAAAAAGCTTCAACAAATGCTCAATATGCTCAACTTCCGTTCGGGACTTAGCAACCATATCATCAACATAGACCTCTATCTCCTTGTGCATCATGTCATGAAACAAGGTAGTCATAGCTCGTTGATACGTGGCTCCGGCGTTCTTCAGACCGAAGGGCATCACTCGATAACAGAATGTTCCCCAAGGTGTGATGAATGTTGTCTTCTCCATATCTTCGGGTGCCATCTTGATTTGATTATAACCGGCAAATCCGTCCATAAACGAAAAGACTTTGAATTTAGCTGTATTGTCTACCAACATGTCAATGTGTGGTAGAGGGAAATCATCTTTCGGACTAGCTTTATTCAAATCTCTGTAATCAACACACATACAGACTTTTCCGTCCTTCTTAGGCACAGGCACAATATTGGCCACCCATTGAGAATATGTAGAAGTCACCAGAAACCCCACATCAATTTGCTTCTGAACTTCCTCTTTGACCTTCACTGCCATATCTGGATGAGTTCTTCTGAGCTTCTGCTTCAGAGGCACGCACTCAGGCTTCAAAGGCAGGAAATATTGCACAATATATGTATCTAGACCCAGCATGTCTTCATACGACTAAGCAAAGATATCAGAATATTCTCGTAGCAAACTGATTAACTCTTTCTTGACAGACTCTTCAAGAAGTGCCCCAATCTTCACCATACGAACACAATCCTCAGACCCCAAGTTGACTGTTTCCAGATCTTCGAGATGCGGCTGAATGATCTTCTTCTCGTGCTCAAGGAGACGGGTAATCTCATCAGGAATCTCTTCAACATCATCTTCCTCTGCCTCGAATACAAGGAATTCAAAATTGGGAGATGGCGTTGGATCATTATGTTCAATGGGTTTTAGAATCAACCTGCATAATGATTTTGGTTAATGAAAAACTTTAGAATTTAAGCAAGCAAACCATTATGCAGATGAAAAAGGATTGCTTTTATTTTTGTTTTTATGGTTTTTTGTGATCGCTGATTTCATGCAAAAGCAAAAAGTGAAAACAAATGGAAAAACAAATGATTAACAATGCATTAATTGAATGAAAATATCATTGTATAAATGCTGCCAACAATGTCATCACTTCTCCTTTTGGCATGGGAGAAGGGTTTTGAACAAAGTGAATCATTACTCTGATCTATGAATGACTGTAGAAACATCTACAGCGACCCAATTGTGGCAGACCCCACCAGGTATGATGAAGTTGCTTAAATCCTCTGCATCCTCTTCCAAGATAGCAGCAGCTTCTTCAGATTGCTCAGCATGGATGAAACCTCCACTCTTGAACAAACCTTGCTCGTTGAACGCCCCAGAACAATAACCAATGCCAACCCGGGATTTATTGTCTTCAAGCTCAATCATCTTCCCCAAATCAGCAACTGCACCACATTCAATGGCCAGTTTTGCATCACGGTAGGAAGCAAATGAAGGAGACTTCTTCTCAATTGGCTCAACAATAGATAAAGCTTGGAACGGAGTTCCCACTTCATCCTCAGCATCAATATAGGAGAAGGAAGACAAGTGGCTAACCAGGAGAGCCTTTTCTCCCCCTACCACAACCAGTTTCTTGTTCTTGACAAATTTCAGCTTCTGGTGTAGGGTGGATGTCACGGCGCCAGCCTCATGAATCCATTGTCTACCAAGGAGACAACTATAAGATGGGTGGATATCCATAACCTGGAATGTAATTTGGAAATCACTTGGTCCAATCTTGATTGGGAGATCAACTTCCCCAATCACAGTCTTACGCGACCCATCGAAAGCTTTCACAACAACACCACTCTGCCTCATGGGAGGCCCCTGATATGACAATCTAGAGAGTGTGGTCTTCGGCAATACATTCAAAGATGATCCAGTGTCCACCAGCACGTTGGACATGGCATCAGAGTTGCAATTCATAGAAATATGTAAAGCCATGTTGTGGTCTCTTCCCTCCTCAGGTAGATCAGCGTCACTGAAACTCAAAGTGTTGCAAGCAGTGATGTTTGCAACGATACTATCAAACTGTTCAATGGTGACGTCGTGATCAACATACGCCAGGTCCAAAACTTTCTGCAGAGGCTCCCTATGGGGTTCTGAATTCAGCACCAAAGATAGAACGAAGATCTTGGATGGCGTTTGTAGAAGCTGGTCTACAACGTTGTACTCACTCTTTTTTATGAGCCTTAACATCTCATTAGATTCTTCATTCACGGTGCCACTCGGGCCAACAACAGAAGCAGGAGTCTTTTGTATAGAGGAGGGTTTGGCAACAGCAAGTGCTGGATTCTGAACATTCACAGCAGTCCCAACCGGGTGCTCAGCAAAATCAGAAAGAATATGAGCCTTTGGGGGTGCAGAAAACACACGGCCACTACGGGTTAACCCGCTCACATCAGCAATATTGGTAATAGAAGTGGAAGGCAACGACACTTCTTTCCCATCTTCCACAACAACGGGATTGTACCTGAAAGGGATAGCCCTATCCGAAGAATAAGGCATAGGGCCTGCAGGCTTGATTACTAGTGAAGGAGAGACCTTCAGCTTGCTACCATCATAACGGATGACAACAGGCTCGGGTAGCTTGAACACAGGAGAAATAACGTTCACCTCTGGTTCATCTTCATCAACATTTCGATTCTGAAGAATCTCTATGGTTCATTAATCTAGCAACTCTTGAAGCTCTCTTCGCACTTGGCGATAACCCAGTCTATTGACAGAGCAGATGCGACACTTGTCATGGTCATGCTCCATATAGCTGTATTGACATAGCAAACGATGTAATTCGACCAATGACTGTCTGATATGACTGACATATTTGACTTTATATTTCCCAGGGCACCCCTGGACCATATTCACTGATTTCCCATGCTCGGGCAAGGGGTTCTTTGTAACATTGGGGCCTGAGTCCTCGAAGCTCAGAATACCGCACCGCATAAGGTCCTGAACCTTAGTCTTCAATGGATAGCAGTTTTCGATATTGTGACCCGGAGCACCGGAATGATACACATAGTGTTGATCTGGCTTGTACCACCACTGCGGGTTAACAGGTACAGCAGGAGGATCCCTGGGAGTAACCAGTTTCCTTTCCAACAAGGAAGGATACAATTCAGTGTATGACATAGGAATTGGATCGAAGCTGATCTTCTTCCTATCATAATTCAGATTGGCTTGGTTACTAGTACTTCCACGAGGCTGGTAAGCCTGTTGCTATGGACGATGTTGCTGATACTGAGGTTGTTGCTGCTGATTAGGCTGTTGATACTGCTGAGCATTATCTCTGAAAACAGGTGCTATATGAGCTACCTGGTGCTGGTTGCCGGCGTGACGCACGGGCTTCCTCTTAACAGAGGGTCTTCTTGGCTTGGCATGGGATTGCACAACATGTGCCTCCCCATCTTTCTTCTTAAACGCCCCATACCGTTTAGAAGAGCTCTCATCCTTTGACAGACGTCCTTCACGGACTCCTTCCTCCAGACGCATCCCCATGTTCACCATTTCGGTGAAATCAGAGGGAGCACTCGCAACCATCCGCTCATAATAAAAAGAACTAAGAGTCTTCAAAAAGATCTTAGTCATCTCTTTCTCTTCTAGCGGAGGAGTGATCTGAGCTGCTAACTCTCGCCACCTCTGGGCGTACTCTTTGAATGTCTCTTTATCCTTCTGAGACATGGCCCTAAGTTGTTCACGCTCAGGCGCCATATCAACATTGTACTTGTATTGCTTGACGAAAGCTTCGCCAAGATCGTTGAAGGATCGGATGTTTGCACTATCAAGGCTCATATACCAACGAAGAGCCGCACCGGACAAACTATCCTATAAGTAATGAATCAGAAGCTGATCATTATCTGTTTGCGTAGACATCTTCCTGGCATACATAACCAGGTGAGCGAGAGGGCAGGTGTTCCCCTTGTATTTTCAAAGTCAGGAACTTTGAAATTCACCGGAATCTTCACACTGGGAACAAGGCAAAGTTCAGCAGCAGACTTGCCAAACAGATCTTTCCCTCGAAGGGTCTTCAATTCCTTTCGGAGCTCAAGGAACTGATCATTCATTGCGTCCATCTTTTCATTGACATCTGGGCCCTCAGACGGATCAGAATGATAGATGGTGTCGTCTACCCTGGGCATGGTATGCACGACAGGAGGAGCAGCACCAAGGACCGGGCTAGATGCCAGCATAAGAGCAAAGGTAGGAGCGGGAATATCTGGCATGAAACCTGGAGGCATACCCCACGGAAACCCGACTGACATGTGTAACACCTCAAAATTTGCCCTCCTCTCTTGGGACTAGCTCAACATATTACATATCATTTTTAGGTCATTAGGCATTTCATATTGCATATCATGTGGTTACATTGTGCAAGTCATCTTCCTAAGTCTTGATCAGAAGATGAAGAGGTCATGATGCAAGCTAGGGTTTCATTGGACTGGATCATTAACTGTCTGAGGATGTGGGGTCTAAATTAGGGTTTCTGGATCCTCAAGGAGATTGAGCTTGATCTTGTTTGAAGAGATACATCATCATCATCATGGTCTTGTTGTCATCCAAGAGGTTCAAGTGCTAGATAATATACCTTGAGTTTAGGGTTTTGACCACTAGTCAACCCTAATCAGTTGCATTGAGCCAATCAGGGCATGGCATGGAGATGGGGTCTACAATGGATATGGGGATCATCATGTGATTATATTGAGCTTATGGAGGCTAGGGTTTCACCCTTGATCCATTTCATCAGAGAATTGGGGCTCAGATTGATCAGTGCATGGCCAGATTCATCTATCAGTTGAAAAAGTCAACTGTGGTCAACTGTGCTTGTTTTTATGGATTTGGAGGTGGGAGAGAGTTGGATACACTTCATTCATGTTGAAGAAAGTTTCATTTGACATTGCAAACATCAAGAATGAAGAAAATAAAGTCAGACAAAAAGTTGCCAAAAATAGAAAGTGACTTGTAATGGAAGTTTCCAAAAATGGAAAGTTTTTCACCACAATGTTACATGTCCAAGAAAGCTTCAAATGAAAATTTGTCCAACATGAAAGTTGTATATCTTGCTCTCACATTTCCAAAAAGTCCAAGAACTTGAAATTCCCATGTATGGTTGACAAGTTATGGTCCATTCATTTTCCAAAAATGCCTATAATCAAAGTGGCATAACTTTCACATGGAATGTCCCATTTGGGTGATATTTTTGTGAGAAAACCCCATTTCATATGTACTCTCATGGTGTATGGTCCAAATTCATCAAAAATGGTCAAGGCAAAAAGTCAAATTTCAAGTGGACTATGTTGAATTTTTGGTGTGAACATGTGATTTTGAGAAATACAAGGCCTTTGGACATGAGACCAATTCCAACACACTCCAAATGCAAAATAGAACTTGTTTGGACTGTCATGAGCTGTCACATTGCATTATTTGGCAAGGTCATTTTTGGACTTTCACTTAAATGCACATTAACATTAATCACATGGCTTTTGATAATTTGGATTAACAAGGTGATTAAGGAGTGAGTATAAATTACTAATTGTAACAGAATTTGTTAACAACATTTCATTTTCCAAGAATTGCAACAAACTTTCCCTCCAATTCTCTCAAATTCTCCAAGAACCTCATCACTATTTTTCAAGATTCTTCATCAATTCTTATCATTTTGGACAATTCTTTTTGGATTCATCTTCCACAAACCTCATTGAAGGACTGTTTACTGGATTCGTGGCCAAAAGCTTCAAGAACAGGACTATTAAAAAGCTTGAGCTACAATGGTGATTCCATAATTCTCGTGCCTGGTGCTGCTTTGAGCTGAGCAAATTGCTTCAATCAACTGCCATAGCCTTGTACTGGATCTGTTTCACTGAATTGGAGCCAGAAACATCAAAATCGAGCACTGCAATCTTCATAAGGTGCAAATTCGAATTTCACCATTGCTTGAATTGTTATATGCATTTTGTAGATCATTCGACGTAGGTTAACATGATGCTTTTAGTTTGTGAATTGATTGAGAATTGGATGAGAAATCTGAGTTTAAAGTTTGATGTGCATTTCTTTTCTTACTCGATCCGGATAACATGTTAGGAATTAGGTTAAGCCAATTGCGTATTCGTCATGTACATGTTCAGACGGTTCTTTTGGTATATCATTTGCCAATTTTCATTGAGATTCGATGTTCATCATTTCTGGAAATTTTTGAAGTTGTTCTTGAGGAAGAACACTTCCAGAAACGCGCTAGATCTTCTAATGCATTGGCCTTGGTTTGAATTGGTGTTTGGCGCCATCTCTGGCCAATCAGAGCGCTCCAGCGCTTCTAAACAATACTACGTCGTTTTGGCCGCGTGCTTTAGTATTACAAGTTTGCCACTGGTTCATATAATTTATATTATTTCTATTTTCTTTTTCTTATTTTATTTCATTTTGATGCTTGATCTTGTAAAATCCCTAACTAATTCATTTTTTATCCAAATTGAGTGAGATTTTTTTCATGATGATCCCTATGATGTGTAGAATTTAATCATGATTTTTATTATTTTTGTGCACATGTGAAAAATTAATTGGTTTAGGGATTGTTTGATGTGTCACATTTGTATATGTCTTGCCATATCTCTCATGAAATGATGATGCTTTCAAATAAATGGATGAAATTTTTTGTGCATATTCTGGACTCTTTGATGGTGATTTTCATGTAGAGTTTGTAATTTTTGGATACTTGGTTGATGAGATATTAATTTTTGATTAGAGGTGTGACAATTTGTGTCACACCAAGCTTGATGAACTTCATGATTTTATTTGATGTGCTTAGGGATTTTGAATTAAGCCAATTTCTTGCATGAATGAACATATTTATGTTTAGATCACATGTGATTTTTTCTGGAATTATTTCTTGCATTTTCTAATTGATTGATATTTTCTCTTCTGTTGGCTCATTTTGTGACATTGTGTGACACATGTTGGCATTTGTTTTGTGAAATTCTCATGGTGTAGTGGATGAATGTGATATTTGGTATGAGTAGTGTAGACACATTATAGGTCATTTTGGTGTTGATCCCATTCATTTATCATGTTTTGTCACTGTTTTATGATTGGTGAAAGTTGGTGCTTATTTTGTGACCTAGTTTGAATTGATTTTTGCATGTCTCGACTTTTTGATTTAATTTCTATACTTTCTCTTGTCCAAATTGCATGAAATTTGATATGCTATTCATTGAACATGTTATGTTTAGACTTGAATTTTTGTGGAATTAATTGAGCTGTTTTGGTATTTGTTTGATTGAGATAGTTCTGTTTGGTCTTTTGAAGTTGCAAATTGCATGATTGATGATATTTGGTGCATGAAATGATATTGGTGATTGATATGAGCATGGGACCAATTGGATTTGCTTTTAAATTGTTTGAATGTGATTGTGGATAATTTTCACTTGCTGTTTTGATTTTTTTATCTCCTTTGGACCCTAGGCTTGGCCTAGTGGTCTAGTTTCTCATGTTTGAGTTTGCTTTTCAGGTTTGATATGCAAAAGCCTTAAGGAGAACAATGCAAGTTGCAAATTGAGTTTGTTTGATATTGTGAACTAACTCGTTTTTCTTTGTAGGGTTGATGCTTGAGTTTGAGCTCATGGCTTGCACTTGTGTGCATTAATTTTTTGATTAACTGTACAGTTTAACATTTGCTGTTTACTGTTGGTTTGTCTGAGTACTGATGATACTTGATTGATTTAAGGTACATTAAGTTGCTTACAGTTCTTTAAGAACTTGCTTGCTGCTGCTTGGTTGTATAAACCAATTGAGGTAGAATTTCTATTCTTCATGTAGTCTGGAAGACCTGGCCTGTTACTTGGCCAGGCAGCTGTCTGAAGTCCTCCTTGAGAGGCAATGTTTGTGCTTGTTTACATTTGTGCCAAGCAGGTAAAGTCCTTGATCAAGGCAATTGGCGGAACCCAAGGGATATGCAATCTATCCCCCGCTATTCTGTTGAGTCGTCCCTCTGCTCACCCGGCTTGTGTTGACGCATTGGGACATTAACCCAAGATCTTGTACTGTGTACAGTTGTGTCAGAGTCTTGAGCGTAGAAGGGTTCCTCCTTTCTGAACCCATGCTCCTTTGTCTGAAGCTCTCCCTGGCCAGGGATAAGAGCTGTGAAGTCTAATCTTCACTCACCTTTCATCTGCTTCACCTTAGCCCCTCAATGGCAAGGTTAAGAGCGAACACTGCCTTGTACAGATGACTTGCCTCGGCAGTCAAACCCATTGTTTGAGCCCACTTCTGACTGGATATAGTGTGTGCTTTGTGAATATTTGCTTGAAATGTTTGTTTTGTTTTGCTGATGCTTGCATGCTTGCTTTCTTCCTGGATAGGATTAGCTTGCTGTTGTGTAGTTAGGATAGAAACCTGAACATAGGGCAATGATGCATGATAACACTAGGCTCGAGTACAACTCCCTGGTAGTGTGTCTCCCTTTGTCTCTGGTTAGATTTTCTTTCCCTTTCAGGGGAACTACATCGCCCTGATCCTCGTTCCAGACGAGGTATGTAGGCAGGAGGTCGTGCGAGACCTCTCCGGACACTTTTTTTTCTTTTGTGTGTGTGCTTGACGATTGCTAGGCTCGAGTTCCCGACTCCTTAGCAGCTCGTTGTTTGTTTGTTCTTGTTGTGTGCTTGGAAGCCGGTATAAGTCCATCAAGTGGCATCTGGGTTCCAGTGTGGGTGTGTTTGGTTCGGAAGCCGATGTAAGTCCATCGAGTGGCGTTCGGGTTCCATGTTTGCCTGCTTGTGTGTTTGTTTGTTTGGCGTGCGTGAGCCGAACTACGGCAGCTCTGATTCTCGTTCCAGACGACATACGTAGGCATAAGATACGATGTCATAGCGAGCACTCTTCTTCTTACCCCCGCCTGTGTTGTCTTCGGTGTGTGTGTGTGTGGTGTTTTAGCAACCTATTCTATTTTTAGAACGTGGATCCCGTCGAGTACGACGGACGTGAGGGGTGCTAATACCTTCCCGTTGCGTAACCGACTCCCGTACCCTTTCTCTTTGGTCGCGAGACCATGTTCTTTCCAGGTTTACTCTGAGCGTTTCCTTTCCCTCTTTGGGATAAATAACGCACAGTGGCGGCTCTGTGTTGTTTTTGTTTCACCTCGCCGGTTGTTTTTCACGGATGCGACAACTGGCGACTCTGCTGGGGACATCAGATGTTGACCTACGCTGGTCCATCTTCCCTAAGCGAGTCTCTCCTAGCACTCTAGGATAGTTAGGTTGCTTGTGTCGCTTTATTTATGGCATTTATTATTCCGACTGTGTATATATTTGCATAAATATTTGCATGCATCATACTTTCATATTGCCGTCCTCTATGCAGGTGGTTCCTCTGTTTTGGGGTGGGTGTTCTGAGTGAGGCCCAATACCCAGGCCTGAGTACACACCTAGGATTAGCGTGGTCTCATGTCTCTTTACATGTTGTACGACATGATGTGGAGATGTGACATGCCACAAGCCGGACGAGGTTCATTTGAGAGAGTCCTGCCGGGTGGAGTCATTCCGCTTAGGTTGGATTATCTCTTTTGGGCTATTGACTTCGGTGACCGATCACTTCCCGGATCTTTGGTTTAGACTATCTTAAGGGAGCTATAATGGCACACCCGAAAGGGCAAACCCATTGAGTATCTCTGCCCGATTGTCGAGACTATTATCCGCCTTAGGGTGACCTGTTTAGAATTTACCTGTGAGGGGAGGGTTGATTCTTTCAGATGCATGTTCAGATGGTGACTTAGATGGTGACTTTTGGCTCCGTTGATCAAAGTCATATTTATAAGTCGGATTTATGGTCATTTATTGCTGAGACGCCGGAGTGCTGTCCAAGGTATTTATCAGTGGGGATCCGTTTATTTCAGGATTCCCCGGGCCGATTCAGAGGTTGCGGTTATCTGTTCGGAGATTGTCTGATGATGATGATGATGTATCTTCCAGTTCCGTTTATTTCGGAACCCTTGAGTCGGATTTATGGTTACATATTCCCTCAGATGGTGGTGATCGGTTCAGAGATCAGGGATGTGATTCAGTGCAACAAATGCTTAGATGACTTGGAGGATGGCACAATGCATTGCATTCATACATCTGTATCATTCTCACTTTGCATTCATCTGCATCTAACCTACGTCTGGTCATATGGGGAGTATTATGGATTGAGAATCTGGTGGAGAGACATCTGAATGTCAGAATGTTGTTGATGAAATATTATCTGTCTCGATGAAACCAAAATCAAAGGACAGAATCTTCCTCATATGGATAGACGTTGCATTCATGCATATTAACCTGTTTGCTGTTTTGTAGGTGTCGGGTTCTAACGTGCTTGCCTGTTTCAGGAACCATTGCTCGCGCTCGTAGGACTGTACCTTTGCACTCAACCCGACCTCACAGATACTTCACCAAGCGCAATACTCCCAGACTGATGGATCTTCCGAACTCAGACATCCTCGAGCTGAAAGACAAGATGAATGAACTGATCAACATCATGCAGGGTTTTGCAGTTGGTCAGAAAGCTTTGGCTGACAAAGTTGAAAAGCTCGAGCGGGCTTCTGCTGCTAACAGTGTTGTTAACCTGGATGGCGTCTCCAACCAGGGGCTGGGTGGTTCTCGGGATGATGGAAAAAGAACAACTGTTGGAGTAGTGAATAATGCTGGTGGTTTCGGTGCTACTACCGGTGGTCAACCTGGGCCGATGGGTCAGAATTTGAAAGATAGTCTTTTTCCACCATTCTTTGGGGTTGAAGATGACAGAGAGGAAGATAGAGAGGCTGATCAATTCTCCATGCTGAATGAGCCACTTGGGCAGTATGGTGTCCAACCACAAGACAAAGAGATTCAGTTGCTGGCAGAGAAGGTAAGGGCTCTGGAAAGCCATGCTACTCCGGGATTTGTCAACATGTCGAACATGGGGCTAGTTGAGGGGATTGTGATCCCCCAGAAATTCAAAGCGCCTGCATTTGACAAGTACAATGGGAGTTCTTGCCCGGAAACTCACCTTCAAGCATTTGTTCACAAGATCTCTGCATACACAATGGATCAGAAGCTATGGATGTACTTTTTCCAGGACAGTCTGTCCGGAGGGTCCTTGGAATGGTACACCAAGCTGAAGTCTGCTGACGTCAAGAGCTGGCAAGATCTTGGGGATGCGTTCTTTAAACATTACCAGTTTAACGCTGATATGGCTCCTAGTCGTACCCAGCTGCAGGGTATGTCTCAGAAGTCAAGTGAAGGGTTTAAAGAATATGCTCAAAGGTGGAGGGAGTTGGCTGCCAGCGTGCAACCTCCGCTGGTGGATCGGGAGATGTCTGATCTATTCATGGGTACCCTGCAAGGGGTTTTTGTTGAGAGAATGGTTGGATGCCCGGTGACCAACTTTGCCGATATTGTGGTGGCTGGAAAAAGAATTGAAAGTTGGTTGAAAATGGGGAAGATCCAGGGTGGTAATGCTTCGTCATCAGGATCGAAGAAGCCATTCGGGAATGGTCAGCGCAAGAATGAGGGGGAATCGAGTGCTGTGTATGCCCAAAGAGGACACAGTAGGGATCGTTACTACCAGCACACTGCTGCTGTAACCACCCCTGCTGGTAATCAGTCAGTACGACAGCAACGTCAGCCACCTCAACAGAGAGCCAGATATCAAGTGAAAGGAAAAGGGATTGATCGCCATTTTGATAGGCCGCCCGTGACATATGTTGTTCTGTTCAAAAAGCTGATGGATCTTGGGTTGGTTCAGCCGAGGGCAATGGTTCCGATGAGATCAGATCAAAGGCCTCCTAACTATGATGAGAACGCCCAGTGTGAATTTCATTCTGGAACACCGGGGCATAACATTGAGGGCTGTAGAGCATTCAAGAATGTTGTCCAGGATCTGGTAGACTCCAAGGCTATCTATTTTGCGCCATCACCGAATGTTAATGCTAATCCCATGCCGGCACATGGTCAGGCGATGGTGAGTGCAATTGCTGAAGATTCAGGTCACACTGGTGCGGTGGGTGAAGAGACTGACAGTGATTGCGAGTTTGATGGTTGGATAAAGCCGTGCGTACCAGAGAACTGGAAGGCTTAACAAGATCAGCAATGTCACTCGTCCTGAAGAGTAATAATTTCTATTTCTAGTTTTATTTGCATGAAAGCCATACGTTTTGCCCGACACGTAATGGTTCATTGTAAGGGCCACCTCATGTTTCATTTTGCAACATTTCTGCATCATCAATAAATGGATGTTTTTCAGTCAAAAAGCGGTGTTCCCTGTTTTTCATTTATTTTTGCAGTTTTAAAATAAATAAAAATGGCAATGTTTGTTTTTTTGTTTTTTCTTTTTTGATTTGTCTCGTTCCGAATTCAAAAATAATTCTCCGGATCTCGTTGATAACAATTTGGTTACACCTCATATGAATTCGACAATCCAATCAATCATGCCGAAGAAGAAGGTGAAGAAGATTGTGATCTGCTGGAATTAGTCAGGTTGTTGAAACAAGAGGAGAAGGTGATTCAGCCGCACGAGGAGCGATGCAAGATCGTTATTCCAAACACCGAGGTCAGGAAGGAAGTGAAAATTGGGGCCGCTTCAGAGGCGAGTCAAGAGCATAATGGTAGCCCTGTTGAAGGAGCATGTGGATACCTTTTCCTGGTCGTGTCAGGATACGCCAGGGTCGGATACCGGTGTCGTGGTGCACAGGCTACCATGGAGAGAAGACTGTCCTCTAGAGAAGCAGAACGCCAGTGCCTGTATCAGAGAGCCAGGGTGACTTTGTTTCATGATATGATTCATCATGAAATTGAATGCTATGTTGATGACATGATAGCAAAGTCCCAAGCAGAAGTGGGGCATCTGGCAGACCGGGGCAAGTCGTTTGACCGGTGGAGATTATTCAGACTGAGGTTGAATTCGAATGAGTGCACTATCAGAGTGCGGTCTGGTAAGTGGCTGAGGCTTATTGTCAGCGGGAAGGAGGAATCGAGGTTGATCTTGCTAAAAAAAAAAAAAAAAAGAAAATAAGAGAAATGCCTGAACCGAGAACAGAAAAAGTGGTTCGTGGTTTCTTAGAAAGATTGAACTACCTGTCATGGTTCACATCTCATCTAACAGCCACGGGTGAACCAATATTCAAGCTGTGAAAAAAAAAAGATCAAACGGTCAGGTGAAATAATGATTGCCAAGGGGCATGGAAAAATAAAAGAATAAGGTGCAGGAACCTCTGATTCTGATATCTCCTGTGGAAAGAGCAATTGTTAATCATGTACTTGACGACCTTCGAGGGGTCTACGAGGTGTATTGGGTCAGCATGACGCGTCTTGTCGAAAAGAGCATGCAATTTACCTTAGCAAAAAGTTTACCGACTGTGAAACAATACATTCACTGTTCGAGAAAACTTGCTGTACTTTGGCATAGGCTGCTCGCCGACTGA
Organism: Lathyrus oleraceus; assembly: GCF_024323335.1. NCBI lineage: Eukaryota > Viridiplantae > Streptophyta > Magnoliopsida > Fabales > Fabaceae > Lathyrus > Lathyrus oleraceus. Next base: position 324,471,843 of record NC_066585.1, on the reverse strand, counting down.
GACAGTGTAGGCTGGTTCATACCACTTTGTGGATTTTCAAGATGGATCTGATCGAGTATGTGTTTGATAAGCCAGCATTGATCGGACGGGTTGTGAGAAGAGCAAATAATGTTGACTCATTTGTGGTGCTCTCAGAAAGCAATCAAGGGGTATTGTCTGATTACATTGCCCAACAACCCATTGAGGATTATCAACCGATGAAGTTTGAGTTCCCTGATGAGGACATCTCGAGGTGCTCTAATCGAAAGATTGAGAGTAACCGATCCCGGAGGAGGGGCCTGACCCTGAATCTGAACGGGTTCTGATGTCTGATGGGGTTAGTGTGAAGGAGTTAGTGCTACTTTGGTGATGTCGAAAGGATCTCACATTCCTTTGTTGCCCGACTAGTATTTGAATGCACCAACAATGGTGGCTGAGTATGAAGCTTGTAGCCCGGGTACCGAATCTCGAGGCATACATCTACTGGGGGCAACGCCTTTCTCGTTGGTATATGGAATGGAAGCGGTGCTACCTATTGAAGTTCAAATTCCCTCTTTGAGAGTCCTGATGGACGTGAAGTTGCAAGAGGCTGAATGGGTAAGGACCCGGTACGAAGAGCTGAGCCTGATTGAGGAAAAGAGGCTGGCAGCCATCTGTCATGGGCAGTTATACCAGCAAAGGATGAAGCGTGCTTTTGACCGAAAGGTACGACCTCGGGTATATCACGTAGGTGATATGGTGCTGAAAAGGATCCTTCCTCCTCAAAACGATCGAAGGGGTAAATGGACACCGAATTATGAAGGTCCGTTCGTGGTCAAGAAGGTTTTCTCTGACGGAGCCTTGTTGTTAACGACCATGGATGGCGAGGATTTTCCATCCCCTGTGAATGCGAACGCAGTTAAAAAACACTTCGTAAAAAAGACCCGCTGGACGAGAAGAATAAAATAGTCCAGGCAAAAAAGGGCATCCCGGCGAACCAAAAAACAGAAAGAAAGGTTCGGGAAAAAATTAGGGTTAAAATGAAAAAAACTGTACACCCGGCAAGTCGAAAACTTGAAAAGGTAGACTTGGGCAAAAAAGGGGTATCCCGGTGGATCGAAAACCCGAAAGGGCGGTCCAGGGAAAAGAGGGATTGAAACGAACAACTGCGTCTGGCATGATCGTTCGCGCTTCGGTTAAAGCATCATGGATAATACCCGGTAGGGATCAGTTGGAATCGTCTTGTTCAAAAGGCAGAAAGCACGGAGAGTCTGAGGACATATGGGGTGTAACCGAGTTGGAACTCGATGAGATCGCGGGTTTCACATTGCCATTAGGATAGGTTTTTCCTTTTGTGCGCAATTACCTCTTTCGAGGAATTGCTTCCTTTGTATTGCTCGGTTTTGAGCCACACACTTTTTCAATCAATAAAATGCATATTCAGTCAAATAATTTTGTTTTTGTTTTTCATTACCGCTTTGATTGCAAAAACATCCAGATATTTTGATAAAGAATCTTGCATTTTAAGACATACATGTTCCTTCCAATGCATGTTTATAAGATTGAAAGCTTGAAATCTTATTTGGAAGGTTGAGTGACCCAAGTGTTGAAATCTTGACACGCCTGGGGCACGGTTTTATCTAACGATCTGTTTTGCAGGTACTGTTAGAAATTTTCACAGACTTGCAAGTTGTGATGTGGAAGCTTTGACAAAAGATATCCCCATGGAGTCCGGTCAGGGACGAATGAATATGAAGGGATGATGAAGAGACGTTGAGACGTACGACGATCCTTGAGTGATAGTCAAGAAGACTCTCCAAAGTCGGAGGATTGGAAAGTCTGTAGAAATTCCATGCGGAGTCCGATCAGGGACAGGCGAGTTAGAGAACGGTGAAGAGACGACGAGAGACGTCCGAGGACCCTTGAAATTAATCAAGAAGACTCTTCAAAGTCGGAAAATTGAAATTTCTGTATAAGCCCCAGGAGTTCGCTCTCCGTCGAGCGCGGAGCGATTGGGAATACAAGATGATGGAGCAGAAAAGGTCCAAACGAGTCTGGGAATTCTCAAAAGTGGAAAGCTGATACGAGATTGGGAGGCGGATACTATGGTTCGATGAGTCGACGGGTGTTCTGTACCAACTTTTGTCATTTCCCCAACGTAGTCCCCAAGCAGAATCAGAGGACTAAGGCCCAGCAGATCCAGGGTCTATGGTTCCCCTAGCCGAGTCAGGATGGTTATCCCCGGCAGGTTTAAAACGGTGTTTCCTCAGCAGCCAGGACCGAAGGTTGCTATCCCCGAGTGGAGCGGGTTTCAATGAAATATATCTTCAGCAGTGTATCCTACATGTGGATTGGATGGGTCGTCCCCAGCGGAGTGGCATTCGTTTCCCCTAGCAGGGTCAGGATGGTTATCCCCGACAGGTGTCAGATCGAGGCTTCCCCAGTCGACAGGTCGGGAGGTTGCTGTTTCCCAGTGGAGCTATTTGTGAGCATTTCCCCAGTGAAGTTGCCAGGCATCTGTGAGGGTTCTCCAAGCAGAGTCGGGATTGATATTCCCAGCAAGTCAAAAACTGTTGAATCCCCACAGAGTGTTGGTGGTTCTTATCCCCAGCCATTCCCGAGCGGATTGGGTGCAAAGGAGGTCCTCCCCAGCAAGGGTTACCTTTTCCCAGCAGCAGCGCTGTTCCCCAGCAGGGTGGAATCGGAATGTTGACGAGTTCCTCAGCGGAGTGTCTCATGCTCCACAGAAGAGTCCCTTGAGGGGGATACTTTTTATGCATTCATCATGTAGAATAAGCATAGCATATTGCATAATAAATCGCGTAGCATTTCCATAAGTATGGAGCATTACGCAGAAAAATCAATCATGCATCATATTGCAAGCATAAGCTAGTCTCAAGCCGTGGTTACCGCTTGAAGGTTTGATTTCACCAGATGGTGAAGATGTTACTCTGAGGAGTTTAGCATCATGACGTCATATCAGCAATGTTCCCCAGTAGTGCGATATTGGAGGAAATTTTTCTATCGAGCAGAGATGGGAATGAAACCAAAGGACGTTACGCGTTCAGCGCGATTCCGGGGTTCAACTGGAGAAAAGGAAGTGTTGCGACATTTTCTGGAGAGCGGGGTCCAAATGGAGATTGGAGTTGAAGACTATATCCGGGATGAGGTCCTCAGGATTATCTTCTGTTCATGTGTCACCTTAGACTTTGGTGGAGTCCAATAGAAGTCGTTATGGGTGTCTTCTGAAGAAGAGATGCACATGTTACCTTCCTTTTGTGAAGGTTTACCCTCTGATATGTCGCCCTCAGAGTGGTGTTTGGTGTTATTTCCGACGTTGCCAACGGAATTATCACAAGTAAGTGGAGATCGGGGTTCAATTGGAGAAAAGGAAGTGTTGCGGCATTTTCTGGAGAGCGGGGTTCAAATGGAGAAAAGGAAGTGTTGCGGCATTTTCTGGAGAGCGGGGTTCAAATGGAGAAAGGGAAGTGCTGCGGCATTTTCTGGAGAATGGGGTTCACAATGGCGATCGCAAGTTATCGTCAGGCGACTGGGGTTCAAATGGAGGATGGGGTTCATTAATTGGCAAACAAGATGTCGGGGTTCAAATGCAGTGATCTGGGATCATTTGCGCAAAAGAAAAATTTCGGGGTTCAATAAAATGAAAAAAGCAATTATCAGAAAATTTCGGGGTTCAAGAAAAGCGAAAAAAAAGAAGAGGTGATAATCCCCTAGCGGATGTGGTGTTCAGGCCATGGTTATCCCTGCGTTACCATTTATTTTGGTATCCAGGTCAATGTTTTGTTTCGGTAATCAAGCCGACTTTCTCCGTGCCAGACGGATTCTTGTTTCAAGGTTGTTTCTTCGCCGATCCTGACAGACGTTGTTAATTATTTTCCCATAAGAGTGCAAATTGTTCGTCTGTTCTTGGTATTCAATCACTCTTCATCCTGGTCATCTGAAAGCCGAGGCTGTTCATATCGACAGGTTCACAGTGGATTGAATAGGGGCAGCTGTAACACCTCAAAATTTGCCCTCCTCTCTTGGGACTAGCTCAGCATATTACATATCATTTTTAGGTCATTAGGCATTGCATATTGCATATCATGTGGTTACATTGTGCAAGTCATCTTCCTAAGTCTTGATCAGAAGATGAAGAGGTCATGATCCAAGCTAGGGTTTCATTGGACTGGATCATTAACTGTCTGAGGATGTGGGGTCTAAATTAGGGTTTCTGGATCCTCAAGGAGATTGAGCTTGATCTTGTTTGAAGAGATACATCATCATCATAATGGTCTTGTTGTCATCCAAGAGGTTCAAGTGCTAGATAATATACCTTGAGGTTAGGGTTTTGACCACTGGTCAACCCTAATCAGTTGCATTGAGCCAATCAGGGCATGGCATGGAGATGGGGTCTACAATGGATATGGGGATCATAAATTGATTATATTGAGCTTATGGAGGCTAGGGTTTCACCCTTGAGCCATTTCATCAGAGAATTGGGGCTCAGATTGATCAGTGCATGGCCAGATTCATCTATCAATTGAAAAAGTCAACTGTGGTCAACTGTGCTTGTTTTTATGGATTTGGAGGTGGGAGAGAGTTGTATACACTCCATTCATGTTGAAACAAGTTTCATTTGACATTGCAAACATCAAGAATGAAGAAAATAAAGTCAGACAAAAAGTTGCCAAAAATAGAAACTGACTTGTAATGGAAGTTTCCAAAAATGGAAAGTTTTTCACCACAATGTTACATGTCCAAGAAAGCTTCAAATGAAAATTTGTCCAACATGAAAGTTGTATATCTTGCTCTCACCTTTCCAAAAAGTCCAAGAACTTGAAATTCCCATGTATGGTTGACAAGTTATGGTCCATTCATTTTCCAAAAATGCCTATAATCAAAGTGACATAACTTTCACATGGAATGTCCCATTTGGGTGATCTTTTTGTGAGAAAACCCCATTTCATATGTACTTTCATGGTGTATGGTCCAAATTCATCAAAAATGGTCAAGGCAAAAAGTCAAATTTCAAGTGGACTATGTTGAATTTTTGGTGTGAACATGTGATTTTGAGAAATACAAGGCCTTTGGACATGAGACCAATTCCAACACACTCCAAATGCAAAATAGAACTTGTTTGGACTGTCATGAGCTGTCACATTGCATTATTTGGCAAGGTCATTTTTGGACTTTCACTTAAATGCACATTAACATTAATCACATGGCTTTTGATAATTTGGATTAACAAGGTGATTAAGGAGTGAGTATAAATCACTAATTGTAACAGAATTTGTTAACAACATTTCATTTTCCAAGAATTGCAACAAACTTTCCCTCCAATTCTCTCAAATTCTCCAAGAACCTCATCACTATTTTTCAAGATTCTTCATCAATTCTTCATCATTTTGGACAATTCTTTTTGGATTCATCTTCCACAAACCTCATTGAAGGACTGTTTACTGAATTCGTGGCCAAAAGCTTCAAGAACAGGACTGTTAAAAAGCTTGATCTACAATGGTGATTCCATAATTCTCGTGCCTGGTGCTGCTTTGAGCTGAGCAAATTGCTTCAATCAACTGCCATAGCCTTGTACTGGATCTATTTCACTGAATTGGAGCCAGAAACATCAAAATCGAGCACTGCAATCTTCATAAGGTGCAAATTCGAATTTCACCATTGCTTGAATTGTTATATGCGTTTTGTAGATCATTCGACGTAGGTTAACATGATGCTTTTAGTTTGTGAATTGATTGAGAATTGGATGAGAAATCTGAGTTTAAAGTTTGATGTGCATTTCATTTCTTACTCGATCCGGATAACATGTTAGGAATTAGGTTAAGCCAATTGCGTATTCGTCATGTACATGTTCAGACGGTTCTTTTGGTATATCATTTGCCAATTTTCATTGAGATTCGATGTTCATCATTTCTGGAAATTTTTGAAGTTGTTCTTGAGGAAGAACACTTCCAGAAACGCGCTAGATCTTCTAATGCCATGGCCTTGGTTCAAATTGGTGTTTGGCGCCATCTCTGGCCAATCAGAGCGCTCCAGCGCTTCTTAACGATACTACGTCGTTTTGGCCGCGTGCTTTAGTATTACAAGTTTGCCACTGGTTCATATAATTTATATTATTTCTATTTTCTTTTTCTTATTTTATTTCATTTTGATGCTTGATCTTGTAAAATCCCTAACTAATTCATTTTTTATCCAAATTGAGTGAGATTTTTTTCATGATGATCCTTATGATGTGTAGAATTTAATCATGATTTTTATTATTTTTGTGCACATGTGAAAAATTAATTGGTTTAGGGATTGTTTGATGTGTCACAATTGTATATGTCTTGCCATATCTCTCATGAAATGATGATGCTTTCAAATAAATGGATGAAATTTTTTGTGCATATTCTGGACTCTTTGATGGTGATTTTAATGTAAAGTTTGTAATTTTTTGATACTTGGTTGATGAGATATGAGTTTTTGATTAGAGGTGTTACAATTTGTGTCACACCAAGCTTGATGAACTTCATGATTTTATTTGATGTGCTTAGGGATTTTGAATTGAGCCAATTTCTGGCATGAATGAACATATGTATGTTTAGATCACATGTGAATTTTTCTTGAATTATTTCTTGCATTTTCTAATTGATTGATATTTTCTCTTCTGTTGGCTCATATTGTGACATTGTGTGACACATGTTGCCATTTGTTTTGTGAAATTCTCATGGTGTAGTGGATGAATGTGAAATTTGGTATGAGCATTATAGACACATTATAGGTCATTTTGGTGTTGATCCCATTCATTTATCATGTTTTGTCACTGTTTTATGATTGGTGAAAATTGGTGCTTATTTTGTGACCTAGTTTGGATTGATTTTTGCATGTCTAGACTTTTTTGATTTAATTTATATACTTTCTCTTGTCTAAATTGCATAAAATTTGATATGCTATTCATTGAACATGTTCTGTTTAGACTTGAATTTTTGTGGAATTAATTGAGCTGTTTTGGTATTTGTTTGATTGAGATAGTTCTGTTTGGTGTTTTGAAGTTGCAAATTGGATGATTGATGATATTTGGTGCATGAAATGATATTGGTGATTGATATGAGCATGGGACCAATTGAATTTGCTTTTAAATTGTTTGAATGTGATTGTGGATAATTTTCACTTGCTGTTTTGATTTTTTTATCTCCTTTGGACCATAGGCTTGGCCTAGTGGTCTAGTTTCTCATATTTGAGTTTGCTTTTCAGGTTTGAGATGCAAAAGCCTTAAGGAGAACAATGCAAGTTGCAAATTGAGTTTGTTTGATATTGTGAACTAACTCGTTTTGTTTTGTAGGGTTGATGCTTGAGTTTGAGCTCATGGATTGCACTTGTGTGCATTAACTTGTGATTAACTGTACAGTTTAACATTTGCTGTTTACTGTTGGTTTGTCTGAGTACTGATGATACTTGATTGATTTCAGGTACATTAAGTTGCTTACAGTTCTTTAAGAACTTGCTTGCTGCTGCTTGGTTGTATAAACCAATTGAGGTAGAATTTCTATTCTTCATGTAGTCTGGAAGACCTGGCCTGTTACTTGGCCAGGCAGCTGTCTGAAGTCCTCCTTAAGAGGCAATGTTTGTGCTTGTTTACATTTGTGCCAAGCAGGTAAAGTCCTTGATCAAGGCAATTGGCGGAACCCAAGGGATATGCAATCTATCCCCCGCTATTCTATTGAGTCGTCCCTCTGCTCACACGGCTTGTGTTGACGCATTGGGACATTAACCCAAGATCTTGTTTTGTGTACAGTTGTGTCAGAGTCTTGAGCGTAGAAGGGTTCCTCCTTTCTGAACCCACGCTCCTTTGTCTGAAGCTCTCCCTGGCCAGGGATAAGAGCTGTGAAGTCTAATCTTCACTCACCTTTCATCTGCTTCACCTTAGCCCCTCAATGGCAAGGTTAAGAGCGAACACTGCCTTGTACAGATGACTTGCCTCGGCAGTCAAACCCATTGTTTGAGCCCACTTCTGACTGGATATAGTGTGTGCTTTGTGAATATTTGCTTGAAATGTTTGTTTTGTTTTGCTGATGCTTGCATGCTTGCTTTCTTCCTGGATAGGATTAGCTTGCTGTTGTGCAGTTAGGATAGAAACCTGAACATAGGGCAATGATGCATGATAACACTAGGCTCGAGTACAGCTCCCTGGTAGTGTGTCTCCCTTTGTCTCTGGTTAAATTTTCTTTCCCTTTCAGGGGAACTACATCGCCCTGATCCTCGTTCCAGACGAGGTATTTAGGCAGGAGGTCGTGCGAGAACTCTCCGGGCACTTTTTTTTTCTTTTGTGTGTGTGCTTGACGATTGCTAGGCTCGAGGCAATTTCATGATCAATTGAAGTTCAAGGCAATTTTAAAGCTCAAATGTGATCAACCAGAATGAAAAATCTCAATTAAATTAGAAATGAATCAAATAATTCCAACAAAATTCATGAGCAATCACAACATTCATAACATGCATCATACATAAAATCAGGACAATTGGAGATCATTTGGCATGGCAACCACATCATATAAGTTGAACATCAAAAGGTGTGACACAAATTGTCACACCAACTTAGCATGATCATAAAACAGAAATGACAACTGATAAAAATACCAAATCAACACCAAAATGTCAAGTACTTTGTCTAGTTTCATCATGCAAAATTTCTGAATCATTGGATCAAAGACCAGCATTTCACAAATGTATAAGCATGGCAAGGTCAAATAAGCATACATGTTCAAACATCCTAGCACAAAAAATTATCCAGCCAAGCACAACTTTGAAATTAATGATAAAAAAATACTAGAGAGAAAAAGAAACACAATGCAAAAAACCTGGTAATTTTTGGATGAATTTTCAATTAGATATGAATTTATGAAGTTGAGAAAAATTAAAAGAAATAACATGAGAAGCATAGATGGAATAATGGAGGGAAAGTAGAAAATATGAGAAACATTTGAATTGGTGCTACAGCCAAGAATCGAACTAGGTGAACATTTAAACATGCTCGCGCGCCAAGGCTTAAGCGCCGCGTTTCACTAATTGACCTGGCCTGGTCAATGCTGGCGTGGCTTAGTCAAACGATTGTGAACCAATGGATATGATGTGTGTGCAAAACATGGACCAATCATACGCGAGCCCTAAGCTAACACATGCAGCAACAGAAAAGCGTTCCCTAAAGATCAAAAGCGTGGCCAAAGATTGAAGTTCATCTTCTTCAACGCGCATGCATATGAACAGTAACAACATCAAGAACAAAATCTCCAGAATTCAAAATTAAATACATCATCATGTAGATCCTTCCTCATAGATCACAAATACATGCATAGTTAAGCTTGAATCAACACATACAAAGAGAATCGAGCAAGGGAAGCACCATCCATAAAACTTTAAATCAACCTAACTCATTCAATTTCGCACTAAAAATCATGGTTTAAAGCTCAGCATCACCAGCACACTTAGATCTACAACAATATCATAATAAATTTGAGAAATAGAGAGATCGATTTGGAACCTCTTGAAGAGAAGAACTGTTGAATCGTGTTATCCAGGCCTTGTGATGCTCCAAATCTCTTCTATGATGCTTGTATGGAAGATTGGAATAGAGATTGAGGCTTAATTATGCACGAATCTAACAAAATTTGGAATCACCAATGTTGCTTCAAGCTTTGGGTATGCTTCAATCTTGCACTGCTTCTCTTGGTTCCACGTGCAAAGTTGCTCAATAATACCTCAGGATCAAGAATCAAGCAATGGAAATGGCTTTGATATGAAGAAAATTGAAGAAAATTTGAGAGAATTTTTTTTGAGAGTTTTGGATCTAGATCTGAAAATTGTTGCTAATCCTGAAAACAGTTATGATTTTCTTTATATATGCCATGCTAATTACTCTTCTAATCATGCTTAAGCCAATGCTAATGAGATTAACAAAAAATGAGGTGCATGTGCAAATTGGCTTTTCACCCTTGTGCATGGAATGCATGTGTGAACAGTGCACGAATTTTCTTTATTTTCACTTAAAATTCAATTTTGGAATTAATGGCAATAGCAAAATGTTCAAATAATGCACCAAATTTAAATTTCAAGATTTCCCTCCAAAAAACCAATGAATTACCAAATGATTATGTGATGAAAATTCATGTAATGTGATGCATGATTTGGAAATTAGAGGTCAAGAGGAGAATGATGCAAAAAGAACCACTCATTTTGGAGCTTTGGTTGAAAAGTTATGTCCATTTGAATCTCCATGCATACTTTGCCATGATTTGATCATATCTCCTTAACCACACATGAGAAATTGCTGATCTTGGACTTTTTGAAAATGGGAGAGAAAGATATACAACTTTCATGTTCAACAAAATTTCATTTGAAGCTTTTTTGATGATGTAAATTGAAGTTGAAGTTAGGCTAAAACCTTTCCATTTTTGGCAAATTTGAAATATAGGTCTTTCTATTTTTGGAAAGTTTTGACTTGACTTCAAATTCTTCAATGTGAATGTTTAAAATGTCAAATGAGACTTGTTTGAACATGAATGAAGTATTTCTAATCACTTCCCACCTCCAAATCCACAGTTGACTTGGCAATTGACTTTTTAGGTCTTCAGATGATCTGGCAATGTCTTGATGAGATTCAAGCCTCTACCACTTGGGATTTTGCTTCAAAATGACATCATAGATCATATAAGCTCTTGTGAATGATTGTGGGGTCCAAATCTCAAGAATGACCACCATATATTGCTCAATGAATGACTTTGATTGCTTTGACCTGTTATTGCTTCATCTGCAAGACAAAGGTTAGATGACATATTTTTATACTTTTGGTTAGTGATGAAAAGAAAAGCAATAATATACAAATGCAAAATATGCTTGGTGATCAAGAATCATTTTCGAAAAGATAACCCACCCACAAGGGAGGAAGCAAGGTGCACAATGATCCTTGAGGCAATGCAATGATATGATATGATGCCATGAGGGATCTTAGGGACAAAATTGGGGTCTTACAGTTACCATTAGAGATATTGACTAAATCCAATGTAAATCATACAAGTCGAGTCGCCACCACACTTCTATTTATCCAAAGGAATGGTTAGAAAGCGAACAAAAACCTAAAAGTTTTATCGAATCAAAAACTAGTAAAAATGCCATAGATCTGGGTAAGGGGGTTGGTTATGCAATGGGAAGGTGTTAGGCACCCAAAGCATCCTAGGTACTCCTAGGGAGCCCTTTTCACATTTGTTGTAAGGTTGTTGTTTTTTTTTTTGCGAAAATTTATTTGGGCAAACATGATTGAAGGGATGAGAAAATAACATACAAATTTATTTACATTTTGTGTTTGAATGGATGAACCCATTGCCTACGTACCATCTTAAAAAAAGATTAGGATCAAAACCTCGTAGTTCGGGGTAAAAAAATTCAAAAAAAAGTTGGTGAATTGATTGGTCCAAAAACCTTAAGGTCTTTTGTTATCAAAGGGAGAAAACTCAACCCAAAACCACAAATCCACCATGTGAGGATAACTTCAACATGTTAGTGAGGGGTTAACCCTATAATAAGCATGGAAGACTCATTGTCCATCACTAAGGATAAAGGTGAGTATTATATCTACCTCAAGGATAACTCAAACCTAATAGCTAATGGTTATAAAAAAAGGTTTGATTAAGAAGGTGTCCATCGAAACCACAAAAAGTATTTGAATGGGTTATATTTACCAATTAAAAGTATTTACAAAAATATGGTTAAAATGGATTAAAAGGTTCAATTCAAAATAAGTGTTATGAAAAATAAGTTTGAAAATCAAAAGCATAAGGCTTAGGTTTCTAATGTTGAAAACAAAAGTTATTGTTTACACAAAAAGTTTTGGCTTGGGTTAGAATGGAGAGAAAAAAAAAGGGTTAAGTTCCTAAACATACAAGAGATAAGGGAAAAGAAAATAAAACCACATTGGGAGTTCCCCTCTTGATATCATATTGATGATCCAAGTAGCTCCCATCCTTTGGAATAAGCAGTCACAAACAAATATCTCAAGCCATTAAGCACAGGTAATCGGAATAAACCTCTAGGGGGTATCCCAAAAATAAAGTGGAACACCAGGCCATCTCTGCAAGAGTCATGTGAGCCCTCACAAAAAACTCAACAAACAGGTTAGAGAAAAAAATAGGGTAATCAAGGGTTGCCCCCAAATCAAAATGTAACCACATGAATCATGCCATTAAAATTCACAAAACAAAATTCACAAAAAGGAACCAAGGGTAGGAGGCCTAAACCTCTTGTCAAACACATATATTAAAAGGGTATCAAAAAATTTCAGGTTGAAAGTATAAAGTAGTGGAAATAGGGCATACCTGATTGGGGAGGATCGATTAAAATTGAGTTGCACCCGTGAGGTTTGCAGAGCAATCTGAGGGTTTGCCTCTGGAGGTTGCTCTGAACTCTGTCAGCTCTTCTCTCACTTTCTTTTTCCTGCCAGGGTAATAGGAATGGAATCCTGTTGTTTCACTGAAACTCTGAATTTATAACTTGGTTTTTGTGGACCTGTGGGCTCAAATGAGAGAGGCCCAAGTCCAAATTTTTTTTGTTATATATATATATATATATATATATATATATATATATATATATATATATATATATATATATATATATATATTATTATTAATTTATTTATTATTTTATTTTATTTTAGTAAACAAAAGTAGGAGACACAATGATGTATAATTCAAGCATGCTTGGTGATCTCAAACCAATCACAAGGAGTCCCACCTAAAGGCAAAGGGAACCAATATGCTCATGATCCTTGAGGCTATGCAAATGCAATGTTATGATGCCATGAGGGATCTTACGGTCAAAATTGGGGTCTTACAGAGGCCCCTATTTAAGGTCATTCTAGCTGGAGAAGTGAAGGTTAAAATCTTCGTCTCGACGAGGTAGAATGGGCTTAAATAATAACAAAGAGACATATTTTGGTCCCTAAGAGACCTCATGATGCATATGTATGTATGCAAATAGTACGAACTCTGTGGGGATATGTGTCCACAAAGAAGAAAAGACATCCGGAGAAATTGACAATCCATATGAGAAATACACTCAATGGGACATAGACTCTGGGGACTCTTATGGGGATAGGAGAGGGAAGAAAATGCGTGAGCAGGTCACGACTCAACGCTTGGGGAACAAAATTCCAAAGGGAAAATATCCAGTGGAAAGACCCGAGCTGACTCAAAGGTGCATGTATTGGGGAATATGCCAATACAGCAAAAACTATCCAAAACGGATACTTTAGATAAAAATCAGGATGAAAACAATCCACTAAGGGACTTCGCTGGGGATGTCCACAAGGACACTCTTTGGGAAGCAGCGGGACGAGGTATTACCGGTTACTGGGTAATAAGCTCATGGAGACATGTGATCTGATCGCCGGTATGAGGGTGAGATACAACATGCTCTGGAAGAATGAATATCTAAGACCGGTATAAGGGTGAGAGATATCAATCAACCAAATCATCTGAGGAAGACTTAAAAAGGTATATCTCAACTCAGGAAAATCTGACTCCATAGAGGACAAAAAGTCATAATAGGGAGTAGAGAGGAGGGAACACCAGGGATACCGGTTACTGGGCATATAATAGGTGACCACCCAAGGCGTGAATTGAGGAATATTCCCAAAACACTCATCATCCAAAAGAGGGCTAAAAGCAAACTCGATGATATGATGGATATTCGACTCCGTAAAGGGGGTACGAAGCTTACTCAACTGGGGAAGAATAAAAGCTTCGACCAAAGAGTGCATGAGACATACTATCTATTACCGTCAGAACGTAGATAATATACTCGCATGGACGATTATCCACAACCGGTTACTGGGTTAATAAAGGATAAATCGACCGAAAAGCAAAGGCATCGTGATACCGAAACTTGGTATATAATGATGACCAACCAAGGCGTGAATTGGGAAATATTCCCAAAACACTCTTTATCCAAAAAGAGGGCAAAAAGCAAACTCGATTATGGGATGGTCATTCGACTCCGAAAAGGGGGTACGAATCTTACTCAACTGGGGAAGAACAAAAGCTTCGACCAAAGAGTGCATGAGATATACCATCTATTACCGTCAGAACGTAGATAATATACTCGCATGGACAATTACCCACAAGCGGTTACTGGGTTAATAAAGGATAAATCGACTGAAAAGAAAAGGCATCGGGATACCGAAACTAGGCATCAAGGGAAGAACAATCGTTACTAACAACAACAAGGTAGACGAGAGATGACCCGCTGGGGATAAATTGCGTAATTAGAGCAATTATCCAAGAGATATATCACCGGTTACTAGGTGGTATACTAAAAAATGAAGGAATGTCAATATCGAATTTTGTATAAAGATAACCAACAAGGAGGGAATTACATCTTCCGGTATGAGGGTAGAAAACCACAAAAGAGAGTACCCGTCATCGGTTACAATGAACAATAATCAAGGTTTAACTCTGCACGGGGACAAAATGGGGTTTACAACTACTGGTTACTAGGTAGTAGACCACAAAAATATGACTTACAACTACCGGTATGAGGGTAGAGAACCACATACTCCGCCGGGAAAATAATTACTAATTATTGAGCAATTATTCATTTACCACCGGGAAATAGCAAAAGAGTCTCAAGAGACCGATCTAGGATCAAACTAGATAGGCACACCAAATCAAGACTTGTCCCTGTGAGGATATAACTCAATGGGGAAAACCATCCCAGTATATGTGTTGGGAAGGAACAAAAACAATCAACATCCATGAGGATATAACTCGTGGGGAATATGGAAGAAAGGATAAACGCTTTCTACCTATAGGGCTGACTCTATATGGAGAGATCAGACGCACACATCTGCTTGGGGAAATATATCACCAAATAGCAGGAGACAGCAAACAATGATATATGGCAAAGAATGCAACATGAATATCTGAATGTTATAATTATGCATGAATATGTGTGGTTTATGTATGATGTATGCTAACAGACAGACATATCTAACACAACGAGGTCCAAGAATCAACCACCCGGTACTACATCTCAAGAGAGAAAGCCAAGTTCTCCGGGGAGTATCCAATCTATTGAGGGTCAGAGATATCAGGAAGTAAAGAACTCTGCAAGGGATGAATCATCAATCGTTCCAGCTGGGGACGAGAGTTATCACAAACAAGGTCCACCACACCAACAACTCTACTAGGGAATCTATCTGAGGAGATAAATGATTTATCGGGATCAACCACCAAATACCGCTCTTGCCCAAAGAGATCCAAGCTACTGAGGAAGAAAGATTGCTACTCTGTTGAAGGGAAGAGAGGTGACTCTCAACAAGCAATCCACTTGGTAGGATAAACCACAAGGGGTTCCGGAGGGAGGAGATATAGTCATGCCAGGAACATAGACAAAGATCTTACCCTGTTGGGGATCGTACCACCCTTGGGAGAGCACTGAGGATCTCCTAAGTATCCTTTCGTCATTGCGAATGTTCACTTTGTTTAAAAACAAATGATATAAAAAATTTGATTATTTAAAACAATGATATTTTCTTAATCAAAACATGCAAAACATTTGTTGAATAGAAACAGATAAGAGTGCCAATAATTGGATAAAAGGCTCAAATTTATTTGATAGAATGGTAGTCTGCGAATGGGAAGACTCCATAGATCTTTACAAATTTGAAATTGGTGATATATATTGGAAAAGGACTACATTGAACATAATGACCATTTCTCCACCAACTCTGAATCCGATGTATTTGAAGCTTTGGCTGATAATAAGCAAGGATCTCTAACGGACGACAGTTGTAGAACATAATCTTGTCAGGATGCAGTTACTTGCCAAATCCCTAATTTTTTCCTAGATTGCCCCAGGATGAGGTACTCAATCTAGCGGGATACATATATCATTATTATATATTTTTTTTGTCTCTAACTTTTGCCTGGATCGCCCTTTTGGGTTTTCAATCCACCGAGACGCTCATTTTTGCCTAAGCCGCCCTTTCGGGTTTTCAACTTAGCGAGTTATTCAGTTTTTTATTTTTATTTTTTTAGGCGAAGTATTTCTTGACTGCACCTGAATTCATAGGACGAGTGAAATCCCCCCCATCCATAGTTGTAAGTATCAACGCACCGCCTGAAAAGGCTCTCTTAACAAGATATGGACCTTCATAGTTTGGAGTCCACTTGCCCCTGGAATCGGGCGCAAAAGACAAAACTTTCTTGAGCACAAGGTCACCTTCTCGGAAAACACGAGGCTTGACCTTCTTATCAAAAGCTTTCTTCATCCTCTGCTGATATAACTGACCGTGGCACATGGCAGCCAATGTGTTTTCTTCTCTCAAGTTCAGCTGGTCATAACGACTCTGAACCCATTCAGCATCAGTCAACTTGGCCTCCATCAAGACTCTCATTGATGGGATCTCCACCTCTACTGGGAGTACCGCCTCCATGCCATAAACAAGAGAGAAAGGGGTCGCCCCTGTTGAAGTGCAGAGAGATGTACGATATCCATGCAAAGCAAATGGCAGCATCTCATGCAAATCTTTGTACGTAACAACCATCTTCTGGATAATTTTCTTGATATTCTTGTTAGCAGCTACAACAGCCCCATTCATCTTAGGTCTGTAAGAAGAAGAATTATGATGCGCTATCTTGAACTCACTACACAGCTCTTTCATCATTTTGTTGTTCAAGTTAGATCCATTATCAATAATGATCTTATCCGACACACCATAACGGCATATGAGTTAATTCTTGATAAACTTCACGACCACCTGCCTGGTCACATTTGCATACGACGTCGCTTCAACCCACTTGGTGAAGTAATCAATTGCTACGAGAATAGATTTGTGTCCATTGGACGCTTTCGGCTCTATCATGCCAATCATGTCGATTCCCCACATGGAGAAAGGCCATGGTGATGAAATCACATTCAGAAGTATCGGGGGAATATGAATCTTATCCGCATAAATCTGACACTTATGGCATTTATTCACATATTTGCAGCAGTTAGACTCTATTGTCTTCCAATAGTAGCCTGCTCTCAACATCTTTCTAGCCATGGCATGTCCATTGGAATGAGTACCAAATGAACCCTCATGGACCTCGGTCATCAACAGGTCTGCTTCGTGTATATCTACGCATCTGAGAAGAACCATGTCAAAATTTCTTTTATACAACACATCTCCATTTAGGTAGAAACTTCCTAACAATCTCCTCAAAGTCTTCCTATCTTTCACAGATGCCCCAGGTGGGTAAGTCTGGTTTTGAAGGAAACACATGATATCATAATACCATGGTTTGTCATCTTTTACTTCCTCTACCGCAAATACATGAGCTGGTCTGTCCAAGGGCATCACGGTGATATTGGGGACTTCATTCAACCATTTAATCACAATCATTGAAGCAAGCGTAGCAAGATCATCTGACATCCGATTCTCATCTCGAGAAATATGATGGAAGTCAACCTCAGTGAAGAACGTTGAAATCCTCCTCGCATAATCTCTATATGGAATCAGGCCAGGCTGATTCGTTTCCCATTCACCCTTAATTTTATTAACAACGAGGGCCGAATCACCATATACATCAAGATGCTTGATCCTTAGATCAATACATTCCTCCAATCCCATAATACAGGCCTCATACTCAGCCATATTATTTGTGCATTTGAAAGTTAGCCTTGCTGTAAAAGGAACATGCGCGCCCTGAGGAGTAATAATCACGACCCCAATACCATTTCCATACTGATTTACAGCACCATCAAACACCATACTCCATCTGGAACCAGGCTCTGGCCCTTCGTCGAGTGTAGGCTCATCACAATCTTTCATCTTCAAATACAGAATCTCCTCATCCGGGAAGTCATACTGAACTGACTAATAATCTTCAATAGGCTGATGTGCCAAGTGGTCAGCCAAAATACTACCTTTAATAGCTTTCTGAGCTCGATACTCAATATCATACTCAGATAACAACATCTACCAACGGGCAATTCTCCCTGTGAAAGCAGGCTTCTCGAAGACGTACTTGATTGGATCCATTCTGGATATCAACCAAGTCGTATGATTTATCATATACTGGCCTAAGCGCTTAGCAGCCCAAGCCAAAGCACAACATGTCTTCTCAAGCATCGAGTATCGAGACTCACAATCAGTGAACTTCTTACTCAGGTAGTAAATAGCATACTCCTTCTTCCCTGATTTGTCTTGCTGACCAAGGACACAACCCATCGAGTCTTCAAGAACAGTCAGATACATGATCAAGGGTCTCCCTTCCATGAGTGGAGACAGAATCGGAGGCTCAGACAGATATTCTTTAATATTATCGAAAGCTTTCTGGCAATCCTCGGTCCAATCATGGGACTGATATTTCCGGAGGAGCTTGAATATAGGTGCACATGTGGCAGTCATGTGGGATATGAATCTGGAGATATAATTCAAGCGGCCAAGAAAACCTCGGACTTGCTTCTCAATTTTGGGCGCATGCATCTCTTGTATTGCTTTGACCTTTGCAGGATCAACCTCAATACCTCTTTCACTAACAATGAAGGCCAATAACTTGCCAGAACGGACTCCAAATGTACACTTGTTGGGATTTAGACGAAGCTTATATTTCCTCAAACGTCGGAAAAGCTTCAACAAATGCTCTACATGTTCAACTTTCGTTCTTGACTTAGCAATCATATCATTAACATATACCTCAATCTCCTTGTGCATCATATCATGAAACAAGGTGGTCATAGCTCGTTGATACGTGGCTCTGGCGTTCTTCAAACCGAAGGGCATCACTCGATAACAGAATGCTCCGAAGGTGTGATGAATGTTGTCTTCTCCATATCCTCGGGTGCCATTTTAATCTGATTATATCCGGAAAATCCATCCATAAACGAGAAAACCTTGAATTTAGTTGTATTATCTATCAACATATCAATTTGTGGTAGAGGGAAATCATCTTTCGGACTAGCTTTATTCAAATCTCTATAATCCACACACATCCGGACTTTTCCATCTTTCTTAGGCACGGGCACAATATTGGCCACCCATTGAGGATATATAGAAGTCACCAGAAACCCCGCATCAATTTGCTTATGAACTTCCTCTTTGATCTTCACTGCCATATCAGGATGAGTTCTTCTGAGTTTCTGCTTCACAGGCACGCACTCAGGCTTTAAAGGTAGGAAATGTTGCACAATATCAGTATCTAGACCAGGCATGTCTTTATATGACAAGGCAAAGACGTCAACATATTCTCATAGAAATTCGATCAACCCCTTCTTAACAGACTCTTCCAGGAGTGCCCCAATCTTTACCTCTCGCACACAATCCTCAGACCCCAAGTTGACTGTTTCCAGATTCTCAAGATGCGGCTGAATGATCTTTTCTTCATGCTCAAGTAAACGGGTAATCTCATCAGGAATCTCTTCAACATCATCTTCCTCTGCCTCAAATACAGGGAACTCAAAATTGGGAGATGGTGTTGGGTCATTATGTTCAATGGGTTTGATCAACCTGCATAATGATTTTGGATATGAAAAGCTCTTAGAATTCAAACAAGGAAAATCATTATGCATATGGAAAGATTGATTTTATTCTATTTTTAAGGTTTTATGTGATCACCAATTTCATGAATTTATTGAATGAAAATATCATTGTATTCATGCGCCATCAATGTCATCACTCCTCCTTTTGGCATGGGAGAAGGGTTTTCAAACAAAGTGATTATTACGTTGACTTGTGGATAATTGTTGGAATATCCACAGCGACCCAATTGTTGCAGACCCCACCAGGGATGGTGAAGTTGCCAGAACTCTCTGTATCTTCTTCCAAGACAGCAGCAGCTTCCTCGCTCTGACTAGTGTGGATGAAACCTCCACTCTTGAATAACCCTTGTTTGTTGAAAGTACCAGAAGAAAAACCTATGCCAGTCCAGGATTCGTTGTCTTCTAACTCAATCATTTTTCCTAAACCGGTGGTTGCACCATGCTCAATGCCCAACTTTGCATCTTTTTAGGAAGCAAATGAAAGAGTTCTCTTCTCAACAGGCTCAGCTATAGATAAAGCTTGGAAAGGAGTTCCAACTTCAACCTCGGCATCTATGTAAGAGAAGGAAGACAAATGGCTAACTAGGAGAGCCCTTTCTCCCCCTACCACCACCAGTCTTGAAATGTTGGCTCTAGTGTAGTACCGGTGAGTCATCTTGTCTTCAAAATAAATGAAGGACACAAAGCTAGACCACAGGGCAAGGGACCGAAAACAGAACCTGCTTATGCATATGATGCATGCAATGTTTTTGCATATGATTTGTTTTTTTATTTCAAAGGAACTTTAGAGTGTTATTTGCAAATTTTGGAAATATTAAGCATTTTATCACATATGGAAATATCTCATCAAATAATATCAGGGAAAAGAAGTGCAGCATCGTCAATCATATACAAGAGAAAAGGAAAATAATTATCCTATGGACCCCTAGAAACAATCATCTAAAGCTCGGGACACAGGAAGATAAGATGCGCGAAGCCTTTTCACCTCCCTCTCATAGGCTGCCTCCATATCGGTCTTCTCTTTGGCGAGTCGATCATACCTCCTCTTCCAGAACTTAGAAGACTGAGGAAGTAGAGAAGTCCATACATCATCAGGGTTATCAATAACCTGATGCTCAAGAAACTCAATCAACGCATCCTTCTCCTTAATCTGCTGAAGCAACTCTTCACGTTCACGGATCCAGGCACGTGAACGGTCTTCGTCTCTTAACTCCTCTACTCCTTGATTAGGGAGGGTTTAAGGCCCAGCCATAATCATAGGTGTAGGTCTCGGATACTCATAAGGTATGAGATACTCAGATGCTCTCTTCCTTACCCAAGTAGTATAAGGCTCCAAAGCGATGCAATTCTTAGGACCCAACTCTTTCCTTCCTTTCTTATGAATCTTGCGCCATGCTCGGACAATCCTAGCTTTCAAGCCTTGGGGATCTTTACCATCCTGAAAGAATACACCCTCTAACAGAATGTTATTAGGTTTATCCTTTAGGGGGAACCCAAGCTGACGACGTGCCAAAATAGGGTTGTAGTTAATCCCACCACATGTACCAAGAAGAGGTACATTGGAGAATTCGCCACAAGAGTCAATAATCTGAACACCATCATACACACGGTTATACCAAGAGATATCATCATTAGTGAGAGACATAAGTCTCGTGGACCACCGTAGACATTCCTTGTTCTCCTTGAAAGCGACCGTCTGAGGTAGGTGAGAAAGAAACCACTTATGCAACAGAGGCAAACAACACACAATGGCGCCACCACCCTTTGCATTCCTCATATGCAAAGAGAAATAGGTATCGCCCAACAGAGTCGGAATGGAATTAAGAGTAGAGAAAATCCTAATAGCGTTCACATCCACAAACTTGTCGATGTTGGGGAATAACACTAATCCATAGATGAGAAGTACAAATATGGCTTCAAAGGCATCCTCACTCATGGCCTTCCCATATATAGTCGCTTGAGCAATGAGGAACTCAGAAGGGAGACCTTGAATTCCACCTTTGGTAGTCATATGAGCACCAACCAGAGAAAAAACTATGTGCAACATGTCTGCTATCTCTTGTGAAGTAGGAATACTCTCCAAGCCACTGAATGGAACCTGATCCAGAATAGGTATACCCACAAGATAAGCATACTCCTCAAGGGTAGGCAAAAGCTGGAAATCCGGAAACGTGAAGCAACGGTACAAAGCATCGTAAAACTGCACCAATACACTCATCAACCCTTCATCCACCTGAGTGGTCAGAAGAGGAAGAAGCTTCCCGAAACGAGCCTTGAAACCCAAAGGATCTAATACATAAGGTGTCAAATTCCTTAACTCTTTCAAATTTGGTTGTCTGAAACTGTACTTCTTTGTATTCCTTCTTGGTCTTTCCATGTCTGAATATTGTGCAAATAAACCCCTTAAGTTCCTTGAAAATTTTCTTATTATTTTGATGATATGGATGCAAATGGGTGCATGAATGCATGAATGCAACAATCACACTCAAGGATCAAGCAAAGCACACCAAACAAAGGTCATGGATGGATCATGTTATCCTTAATATCAACCATCCATTTTGGTGGATTATGGTTTACACCTTATCAACACCCAAGTTCCATTGATATTAAGGATACCTGAACTGATCAACCATGAATCAAGGGTTTGTTGCAAGTCACGAGCATGGAGTTTAGGTTAAGAACCACCCAAAGGGAGTGTACTAAGGTTTAAACCTGTCAAACATGTTCTACAAAAGGTTCCCATAGTCATCATCCCATCTTTTGGATATTATCGGAGGAACGACTACTCGTATTCCAAAAATATTCTCAAGAGAGACTCTTATGAGTGTAGTATCGCGTAACAATCGTATCAAATCTTACACTTGAACGACTTTCACACTACATCCTACGAATAGGCCAAGATGGGTTTGGTAAACTAAGGTCCTTGGATTCTAAGGTCTATATTGGAAAAAGTAATGTCTAACCACAACTTACTTGTGTGACATTATTGATCCCAACATGACCTCCACCAAGTGAATGGGCTTGCAAGTCAACTTGCTAAGGAATAACTCCACACAAGTCGACAAGATCACCAAGCACACAAGTTCGGGTATCGAACTCATCTCACAAAGATCACCAAGCACACAAGGAATTAATATTCAAACAATTCAATCATTACATACAATACAGTAATCCCAAATTGCACAAAATTATGTCACAAAAAAAAAATATACAATACAACAAATATGAAAAGTAGGCAAAACCCACTAGGCAAATTTTTTGTCCCCAGCAGAGTCGCCACTTTTCTGTAGCGGGGTATTCGTTACCATTAGAGATATTGACTAAATCCAAGGTAAATCATACAAGTCGAGTCGCCACCGCACATCTATTTATCCAAAGGAATGGTTAGAAAGCGAACAAAAACCTAAAAGTTTTATCGAATCAAAAACTAGTAAAAATGTCAGAGATCTGGGTAAGGGGGTTGGTTATGCAATGGGAAGGTGTTAGGCACCCAAAGCATCCTAGGTACTCCTAGGGAGCCCTTTTCACATTTGTTGTAAGGTTGTTGTTGTTTTTTTTTGCGAAAATTTATTTGTGCAAACATGATTGAAGGGATGAGAAAAGAATATACAAATTTATTTACATTTTGTGTTTGAATGGATGAACCCATTGCCTACGTACCATCTTAAAAAAAGATTAGGATCAAAACCTCGGAGTTCGGGGTAAAAAAATTCAAAAAAAAGTTGGTGAATTGATTGGTCCAAAAACCTTAAGGTCTTTTGTTTTCAAAGGGAGAAAACTCAACCTAAAACCACAAATCCACCATGTGAGGATAGCTTCAACATGCTAGTGAGGGGTTAACCCTATAATAAGCATGGAAGACTCATTGTCCATCACTAAGGATAAAGGTGAGTATTATATCTACCTCAAGGATAACTCAAACCTAATAGCTAATGGTTATAAAAAAGGTTTGATTAAGAAGGGGGCCATTGAAACCACAAAAAGTATTTGAATGGGTTATATTTACCAATTAAAAGGATTTACAAAAATATGGTTAAAGTGGATTAAAAGGTTCAATTCAAAATAAGTGTTTGAAAAATAAGTTTGAAAAAGTTCTGGCATGGGTTAGAATGGAGAGAAAAAAAAAAGATTAAATTCCTAAACATACAAGAGATAAGGGAAAAGAAAATAAAACCACATTGGGAGTTCCCCTCTTGAGATCATATTGATGATCCAAGTAGCTCCCATCCTTTGGAATAAGCAGTCACCAACAAATATCTCAAGCCATTAAGCACAGGTAATCAGAATAAACCTCCAGGGGGTATCCCACAAATAAAGTGGAACACCAGGCCATCTCTGCAAGAGTCATGTGAGCCCTCACAAAAAACTTAACAAACAGGTTAGAGAAAAAAATAGGGTAATCAAGGGTTTCCCCCAAATCAAAATGTAACCACATGAATCATGCCATTAAAATTCACAAAAAAAACTCACAAAAAGCAACCAAGGGTAGGAGGCCTAAACCTCTTGTCAAACACATATATTAAAAGGGTATCAAAAAATTTCAGGTTGAAAGTATAAAGTAGTGGAAATAGGGCATACCTGATTGGGGAGGATCGATTGAAATTGAGTTGCACCCGTGAGGTTTGCAGAGCAATCTGAGGATTTGCCTCTAGAGGTTGCTCTGAACTCTATCAGCTCTTCTGTCACTTTCTTTTTCCTGCCAGGGTAATAGGAATGGAATCCTTTTGTTTCACTGAAACTCTGAATTTATAACCTGGTTTTTGTGGATCTGTGGGCTCAAATGAGAAAGGCCTAAGTCCAAAAATTTTTTTTGTTATATTTTTTTTTATTATTTTTTTTTATTATTTATTTATTTATTTATTTTAAATTTTTTTTTAGTAAACAAAAGTAAGAGAAACAATGATGTATAATTCAAGCATGCTTGTTGATCTCAAACCAATCACAAGGAGTCCCACTCAAAGGCAAAGGGAACCAAGATGCTCATGATCTCTGAGGCTATGCAAATGCAATGTTATGATGCCATGAGGGATCTTAGGGTCAAAATTGGGGTCTTACAATATGCACAAGCATTGCATGCATCATGTGCATAAGTAGGTTTTGTTCCCGGCTTCTTGTCTTGTGGTCTAACTTTGTGTTCTTCATTTATTTTGAAGACAAGCTGACTCACCGGTACTACACCAGAGCCAACATTTCAAGACTGATGGATCATTTGGAACAAGAGAACCGCGAGCTGAAAGAGGAAGTGTCCAGATTAAGTTCCTTGATGGATGCTATGAACGATCAATTTCTTGAGCTTCGCAAGGAATTGAAAACTCTCAGAGGAAAGGATCTTTTCGGCAAGTTTGCTGCTGAACTCTGCTTGGTTCCTAATGTGAAGATCCCTGTGAAATTCAAGGTCCCTGACTTTGAAAAATACAAGGGAAATACTTGTCCTCTCAGCCACCTGGTCATGTATGCCAAGAAAATGTCGACTCAGACCGACAATGACCAATTGCTCATCCACTACTTTCAGGACAGTCTGTCTGGTGCTGCTCTGCGTTGGTATATGGCGAGAGTTAGCAGCACAGATCGTGCCTCCACTAGAAGAGAAAGAGATGACTAAGATCTTTTTGAAGACCTTAAGCTCTTTTTATTATGAGCGGATGATCGCTAGCGCTCCTTCTGACTTCACCGAGATGGTGAATATGGGGATGCGTCTAGAAGAAGGGGTTAGAGAAGGACGTCTGACCAGAGAAGAAGGCTCTTCTGCCAAACGTTATGGGGCGTTTGTGAAGAAGAAAGATGGAGAGGCACATGCTGTGACCTCCCATATGAAACCAAGAAGACCCTCTTTGAGGAGGAAGACCGTGCATCCTGCCGGTAACCAGCACCAGGTGGCTCATATAGCACCCGTCTTCAGAGACCATCAGCAGTAGCAGCAACATAACAACAATCAATAACCACATCCACAATATCAGCATCAACATCACCGTCCGCAACAGCAGGCCTACCAGCCTCAAAACAGTAATCAAACTAGCACAAGTTACGAGAGGAAAAGGGTCATCTTTGATCCTATTCCGATGACGTATGCAGAGTTATATCCCTCTTTGATAGAGAGGAAGTTGATTACTCCGCGAGACCCACCGGCTATACCTACTAACCCCTAGTGGTGGTATAAGCCTGAATGACACTGTGTTTAGCATTCTGGTGCTCCCGGCCACAACGTGGAGAATTGTTACCCTTTCAAGACCAAGGTTCAAGACCTTGTGAGAACCCATTGCCCGAGCATGGGAAATATGCCAACATGGTCCAGGGCTGCCCTGGCAAGTACAAAGTCAAATATGTCAGTCATATTCGACAATCTCTGGTCGAGATGCATCGTTTGCTATGTGATTATAGTCATTATGAGCATGACCACGACAAATGCCGAGTCTGTTCTGTCAATCAAAGAGGTTGTCGCCAGGTGCGCAAAGATGTTCAAGAAATGCTGGATGAAGGAGTTATTGAGATCCTTCAAAACAGAAATGTTGACGAAGATGCTGACGAGGTCAACGTAATTTCTCCAGTATTTCGGATCCCCGAACCTGTTATCATCAAGTATGATGGTAGTAAGCAGAAGGTTTCTCCTGCATTAACCATCAAGCCAGCCGGACCAGTACCGTACTCTTCTGAAAAGGCGGTCCCCTATCGCTACAATGCTGTCGGGGTAGAAAATGGGAAAGAGGTGTCCTTACCATTTTTCTCTATTGTTAACATTGCGGATGTTAGTGGTTTGACCCGAAGCGGTCGTGTATTTTCAGCACCGCCAAGGCCACAAGCTGATACTCCTACTGATACTGATTCTGTTGAACGCCCGATTGGGAATGCCGTGAGCACTCCGGATCTGGCACCTGTTATTAAGTCCTCCTCTACATTGAGAACTCCTGCTTCTGTTGGCCCAAGTGGCAATATGAAAGAAGATTGTGATGAGATGCTAAAACTCATCAAAAGGAGCGAGGACAATGTTGTAGACCAGCTTCTACCAACGCCATCCAGGATATCTGTGTTATCATTGCTTTTGAATTCAGAACTACACCGATAAGCTCTGCAGAAGGTGTTGGATGTGGCGTACGTGGATCACGATGTCACAATAGAACAATTCGATAACATTATTGCAAACATTACTGCTTGTAACAACTTAAGTTTTTGTGACTCTGATCTCCCCAAGGCGGGAAGAGACCACAACTTGGCATTACATATATCTATGGGTTGCAAGGATGACGCCATGTCCAATGTGCTGGTGGACATTGGGTCATCATTAAACGTATTGCTGAAATCCACTCTCTCGAAACTATCATATCAAGGGCCTCCCATGAGGCAGAGTGGAGTAATTGTGAAGGCTTTCGATGGGTCTCGCAAAACTGTGATTAGAGAGGTTGATCTCCTAGTTAAGATCGGACCAAGTGATTTCCATGTTACCTTCCAGGTTATGGAAATTCACCCATCGTATAGTTGTCTCTTGGGAAAACCATGGATTCACGAGGTTGGCGCCGTACATCCACGCTACACCAGAAACTGAAATTCGTGAAGAATAAGAAGCTCGTGGTGGTGGGGGGAGAAAAGGCTCTCCTGGTTAGCCATTTGTCTTCCTTCTCATATATAGATGCTAAGGATGAAGTTGGAACTCCTTTCCAAGCTTTATCTATTGCTGAGCCTATTGAGAAGAGAACTCATTCATTTGCTTCCTACAAAGATGCAAAGTTGGCCATTGAGCGTGGTATAACCGCTGGTTTAGGAAAAATGATTGAGCTAGAAGACAACAAATCTCAGGCTGGCATAGGTTATTCATCTAGGGTTTTCAATATGCAAAGATTGTTCAAGAGTGGAGGATTCATCCACACCAGTCAAGGAGAAGAGGTTGTTGTTATCTTGGAAGAGGACGAAGAGGATTCTGGCAACTTCGTCAACCCTGGGGGAATCTGCATTAATTGGGTCGCTGTGGATATTCCAACAGTCATCCATAAGTCAAAGTAATGTTCATTGTGTTTGAAAACCCTCCTCCCATGCCAAAAGGAGGAAAGATGACATTGTTGGCGCATAAATACAATGATATTTTCATTCAATAAATTCATGTTAAATGTTTGTTTTCCAATTATTTTCAGTTTTCGCTTTTTTGCATGAAATTGGTGATCACATAAAACCTAAAAAATAGAATAAAATCAATCTTTTCATCTGCATAATAAATTGCCTTGTTTGAATTCTAAAGCTTTTCATATCCAAAATCATTATGCTGGTTGATCAAACCCATTAAACATAATGATCCAACACCATCTCCCAATTTTGAATTCCCTGTATTTGAGGCGGAGGAAGATGATGATGAGAAGATTCCTGACGAGATTACCCGTCTACTTGAGCATGAAGAGAAGATCATTCAGCCGCATCTCGAGAATCTGGAAACAGTCAACTTGGGGTCTGAAGATTGTGTGTGAGAAGTGAAGATTGGGGCACTGCTGGAAGAGTCTGTTAAGAAGGGGTTGATTGAATTGCTACGAGAATATGTCAATGTCTTTGCCTGGTCATATGAAGACATGCCCGGGATAGATAAAAATATTGTGCAACATTTTCTACCTTTAAAGCCTGAGTGCGTGCCTGTAAAGCAAAAGCTTAGAAGAACTCATCCTGATATGGCAGTGAAGATCAAAGAGGAAGTTAAGAAGAAAATTGATGTGGGGTTTCTGGTGACTTCTACATATCCTCAATGGGTGGCCAATATTGTGCCCGTGCCTAAGAAAGACGGAAAAGTCCGGATGTGTGTGGACTATAGAGACTTGAATAAAGCTAGTCCAAAAGATGATTTTCCTCTACCACATATTGATATGTTGGTAGACAATACAACTAAATTCAATGTCTTCTCATTTATGTACGGATTTTCCGGATACAATCAGATCAAAATGGCACCCGAGGATATGGAGAAGACAACATTCATCACACCTTGGGGAACATTCTGTTATCGAGTGATGCCCTTCGGTTTAAAGAACGCCGGAGCCACATATCAACGAGCTATGACCACCTTGTTTCATGATATGATGCGCAAGGAGATCGAGGTATATGTTGACGATATGATTGCAAAGTCAAGAACGGAAGTTGAACATGTAGAGCACTTGTTGAAGCTTTTTCAACGTTTGAGGAAGTACAAGCTTCGTCTGAATCCCAACAAGTGTACATTTGGAGCCCGTTCCAGCAAGTTATTGGGCTTTATTGTTAGTGAAAGAGGTATTGAGGTTGATCCTGCAAAGGTCAAAGCAATACAAGAGATGCCTGCACCCAGAACTGAGAAGCAAGTTCGAGGTTTTCTTGGCCGCTTGAATTATAATTCTAGATTCATATCCCACATGTCTGCCACATGTGCGCCAATATTCAAGCTCCTCCGGAAAGATCAGTCCCATGATTAGACCAAGGATTGCCAAAAAGCTTCTGACAGTATTAAAGAGTATTTGTCTGAGCCTCCGATTCTGTCTCCGCCCGTGGAAGGAAGACTATTGATTATGTATCTGACAGTTCTTGAAGACTCAATGGGTTGTGTCCTTGGTCAGCAAGATGAATTTGGTAAGAAAGAATATGCTATTTACTACTTAAGCAAGAAGTTCACTGATTGTGAGTCTCGATACTCGATGCTTGAGAAGACATGTTGTGCTTTGGCTTGGGCTGCTAAGTGCTTACGCCAGTATATGATAAATCATACGACTTGGTTGATATCCAGAATGGATCCAATCAAGTATATCTTCGAGAAACCTGCTTTAACAGGGAGGATTGCCCGTTGGCAGATGTTGTTATCTGAGTATGATATTGAGTATCGAGCCCAGAAGGCTATTAAAGGTAGTATTTTGGCTGACCACTTAGCACATCAGCCGATTGAGGATTATCAGTCAGTTTAGTATGACTTCTCAGATGAGGAGATTCTGTATTTGAAAATGAAAGATTGCGATGAGCCTACACTCAACGAAGGGCCAGAGCCTGGTTCCAGATGGAGTACGGTGTTTGATGGCGCTGTAAATCAATATGGAAATGGTATTGGGGCAGTGACTATTACTCCTCAGGGCACACATATTCCTTTTACAGCAAGGCTAACTTTCAAATGCACGAATAATATGGCTGAGTATGAGGCCTGTATTATGGGATTTGAGGAATGCATTGATCTAAGGATCAAGCATCTTGATATCTATGGGGATTCGGCCCTCGT
Organism: Lathyrus oleraceus; assembly: GCF_024323335.1. Classification (NCBI taxonomy): domain Eukaryota; kingdom Viridiplantae; phylum Streptophyta; class Magnoliopsida; order Fabales; family Fabaceae; genus Lathyrus; species Lathyrus oleraceus. Next base: position 324,442,115 of record NC_066585.1, on the reverse strand, counting down.
GGTCAATCAGATTAAGGGAGAATGGGAAATGAATCAGCCTGGTCTCATTCCATATAGGGATTATGCGAGGAGGATTTCGACGTTCTTTACTGAGGTTGACTTCCATCATATTCCTCGAGATGAGAATCGAATGGCAGACGCTCTTGCTACACTTGCTTCAATAATTATGGTCAGACTTTGGAATGAAGTTCCCAATATCACCATGATGCGCTTGGACAGACTAGCTCATGTATTTGCAGTAGAAGAGGTGAAAGATGATAAACCATGGTATCATGACATCAAGTGCTTCCTTCAGAACCGGGCTTACCAGCCTGGGGCATCTGTGTAAGATAGGAAGACTTTGAGGAGATTATCAGGAAGTTTCTACCTCAACAACGATGTGCTTTATAAGAGAAATTTTGACATGGTTCTGCTCAGATGCGTGGATAGACACGAAGCAGACCTGTTAATGACTGAGGTCCATGAGGGTTCATTTAGTACTCATTCCAATGGACATGCCATGGCTAGAGAGATGTTGAGAGCAGGCTACTATTGGCTGACAGTGGAGTCTGACTGTTGCAAATATGTGAAGAAATGCCATAAGTGTCAGATTTATGCGGACAAAATTCATATTCCTCCGACACTTCTGAATGTGATCTCATCACCATGGCCTTTCTCGATGTGGGGAATCGACATGATTGGCATGATAGAGCCGAAAGCGTCCAATGGACATAGATTTATTCTCGTAGCAATTGACTACTTCACTAAGTGGGTTGAAGCGGCAATGTATGCAAATGTGACCAGGCAGGTGGTCGTGAAGTTTATCAAGAATCAACTCATATGCCGTTATGGTGTGCCAGACAAGATCATTACTGATAATGGATCTAACCTGAACAACAAGATGATGAAAGAGCTGTGTAGCGAGTTCAAGATTGCACACCATAATTCTTCTCCTTAAAGACCCAGGATGAATGGGGCTGTTGAAGCTGCTAATAAGAATATCAAGAAAATTATCCAAAAGATGATTGTCACATACAAAGATTGGCATGAGATGCTACCATTTGCTTTACACGGATATCGTACGTCTATCCTCACTTAAATAGGGGCAACCCCTTTCTCTCTTGTTTATGGCATGGAGGTTGTACTCCCAGTAGAGGTGGAGATCCCATCAATGAGAGTCTTGATGGACGACAAGTTGACTGATGCTGAATGGGTTCAGAGTCGTTATGACCAGCTGAATTTGATAGAAGAAAAGAGATTGACTGTCATGTGCCATGGTCAAGTATATCAGCAAAGGATGAAGAAAGCTTTTGATAAGAAGGTCAATCCTCGTTGTTCCGAGAAGGTGACCTTGTGCTCAAGAAAGTCTTGTCTTTCGCGCCCGATTCCAAGGGGCAAGTGGACTCCAAACTATGAAGGTCCATATGTTGTTAAGAGAGCCTTTTTAGGCGGTGCTTTGATACTTACGACTAAGGATTGGGAGGATTTCACTCGTCTTATGAATTCATATGCAGTCAAGAAATACGTCGCCTAAAAACAAAAACAGAATAGCTCGCTAAGTTTAAAACCCGAAAGGGCGGCTTAGGCAAAAATGAGCATCTCGGTGGATTGAAAACCCGAAAGGGCGATCCAGGCAAAAGTTAGAGACATAAAAAAAGAATATATGTGTCCCTGCTAGATTGAGTACCTCATCCTGGGGCAATCTAGGCAAAAATTAGGGATTTGGCAAGTAACTGCATCCTGGCAAGATTTTGTTCTACAATTGTCATCCGTCAGGGATTCTTGCTCATTCGTCATCATCCAAAGCTTCAAATACATCGGATTCAGAATTGGTGGAGAAATGGTCATTATGTTCAATGTAGCCTTTTTCCAATATATATCACCAATTTCAAACTTGTAAAGATCTATGGAGTCTTGCCATTCGCAGACTACCATTCCATCAAATAAATTTGAGCCTTTTATCCAATTATTTGCACTCTTATTTGTTTCTATTCAACAAAAGTGTTGCATGCTTTTATTGAGAAAATATCGTTGTTTTGAATGATTGAATTTTTCATAACTTGTTTTAAACAAAATGAACATTCACAATGACAAAAGAATACTTAGGAAATCCTCAGTGCTCTCCCAAGGATGGTATGATCTCCAACAGGGTAAGACATTTGTTCATATTCCTGGCATGACTGTGTCTCCTTCCTCTGGAGCCTTTTGTGTTTTATTGGGTGTAGTGTTTGGTGAGAGATTCACCACTCTTCCCTTCAGCAGAGTAGCGACCTTTCCTTCTCAGCATGATTAATCTCTTTGGTGAGCACGGTACTTGGTGTTTGATCCCCAGAATCCCCTTACCTCCTCGGATAGGTTCCCCAGTAGAGTTGCTTATGTGGCGGATTTTATCTATGCAATAACTCCTGTCCCCAGCTGGAATGACTGATGATCATCCCCTGGCAGGGATCTTTGCTTCCTGGTTTCTCTTACCCTCATCATATTTGATACTCTCCGGTGAACCTGGCTTTCTCTCTTGAGATGTAGTACCGGATGTTTATGTGCTTATTCCCTAAGACTATTTGTGTTAGAAATGTCTGTTTGTCAGCATTCATCATACATCAACCACGCATGCGTGCATATAATTTTTTAAACATTCGGATATTCATATTGCATTCTTTGCCATATATCTTTGTTTGTTATCCCCTGCTAGTTGGTAATACATTTCCCAAGCAGGTGTCGGCGTCTGATCCCTCAATATAGAGTCAGCCCATTAAGCAGAAAGTGTTTATCTTTCCTTCCGCATTCCCCACCGAGTTATATCCTCGTGGACGACGGTTGTTTTTACTTCCTCCCAACACATATATTGGGATAGGTTTCCCTATTGAGTTATATCCTCACTAGGACGAGTCTTGATTAAGTTTGCCTCTTTGGTTTTATCCTAAATTGGCCTCTTGTGACTGTTTCCTGTGTTTCCCCGTGGTATAAATGAATAATTGATCAGTAATCGATAATCATTCATCTTATCCTCGACGGAGTCTGTGGTTTTCTACCCTTATACCGGTAAGTTGTAAACCCTATTTTCTCCCCTTTGCAAAGTTAACCTTCTTGTTCATCCTAATTGATGACGGTTACTCTTCCGTGGTTTTCTACCTAGTATCTGGTATATGTAATCCCTTCCTTGACGGTTATCATTAACCAATATTCGGTGTCGATATTCCCACATTCTTTGGGATAACTGCTCTGATTAGGTAGTTTATCCCCAGCAAGTCATATTTCATATACCGGTTGCCGGTAATGTTTGTTGCTCCCCTTGAATGGTCATCATTATATACCTAGTTTCGGTATCCCAATGCCTTTCTTTGTTGGTCGATTTATCCTTTATTAACCCAGTAACCGGTTGTGGATAATCCTCCATGCGAGTATATTATCTACGTTCTGACGGTAATAGATAATATATCTCATGCACTCTCTGGTTGAAGTCCTCCGTTCTTCCCCAGTCGAGTAAGATTCGTATTCCTTATTGGAATCGAATGTCCATCCCATAATAGAGTTTGCTTCTCGCCCTCTTTTCGGATTATGAGTGTTTTGGGAATATTCCCCAATTCACGCTTTGGTCGATCACCTATTATATGCCCAGTAACTGGCATCCCTGGTGTTCCTCCCTTCTGCTCCCTATTATGACTTTTTGTCCCCTGTGGAGTCATATTTTCCTGAGTTGAGATATACCTTTCTAGGTCTTCCTCAGATGATTTGGTTGATTAATATCTCTCACCCTTATACCAGTCTTAGATATTCATTCTTCAGGAGCATGTTGTTCTCTCACCCTTATATCGGTGTTCAGATCACACGTCTCTTTGAGCTTATTACCCAGTAACCGATAATACCTCATCCCGTTGCATCCCTAGGAGAGTTCTGTTGGAACCTTCCTCAGCTGAGTCCTTAATGGACATCCCCACCTAAGTCCGGATTTTATCTGGAGTATCCGTTACGGATAATTTTGGCTGTATTGGCATATTCCCTAATACATGCATCTTCGAGTCAGCTCGAGTCCTTCCATTGATTCACTTCATGGATTCTCCCCGTGTCTCTCGGCAAGTGTTATGTCGTGACCTGCTCACGCATTTCTATCCTTTTACTCCCCAGTGGAGTCTCCGTTTCGTTTATAAGTGTGTTACTCTAGTGGATTTTCAATGGTTCCTGGTCTCTTTCTTTCTTTCCGGATACATATCCCTGCGGAGTATTACCATTTGCATGCATACATTCGCATCGTGAAGTCTCTTAGGGACCAAAATTCGTCTCTTTGTTATTATTTAAGCCCAGTCTACCCCATCGAGATGAAGATTTTAACCTTCACTTCTCCGGATAGAATGACCTTAAATAGGGGCATCTGTAAGACCCCAATTTTGTCCCTAAGATCCCTCATGGCATCATAAAATTGCATTTGCAAAGCCTTAAGGATCATAAGCATCTTGGTTCCCTTTACCTTTGGGTAGGACCTCTTGTGAGTTGTTTTAGATCACCAAGCATACTTGAATTGTATATCATTGCTTTTCTTATTTTGTTTACTAACCAAAAGCACAAAAATATGTCACTAACATGTTTTGTTTGTAGCTTGAGCAATCACAAGGCCAAAAGTTTCAAGGAAATCATTGGTACAAAGATATGGTCAAGAGGAGATGATAGCAAGCATGGTAATGGTTCCCAAAGCTCTCCTCCATCAAATATGCCTCCCTAGCATCTCAATTCATCATTTTGATCAAAACAAGTCAAAGGGTTTGAGGTTTGTTCCCCAAGGAAACCCTAGTTCATCTAATCATCCACAATGCCTTGCTCTTGAAGCAACCTCAGCCCATGATCAATTACAATCAAGGGAAGTTCTTTAACTCATCATTTCATGCATATTTGAACTTATATGAGTGTCCTCAATCATCAATTCATCAAGATATGAGTCATGGACTTGAGAAGTTGACCAATCAATTCATCTGACTATTCTGAAATGCACTAAGACCTAACTTTTTGTGTGTTGGTCAAATGGAGATGACCCCAAAATCAACAATGTTATTAAGGACAATATGAACAACTTTCATGTTCATCAAAATTTGATTTTAAGCTTGGAAGGTCATCTCCCATTCCAAGACATTATAGGTCATTTTGACTGAAACCCTAATTTTGGGTCAACTTCCCAAGGGCATAACTCATTCACTTTTTACGCTTTTGAGATGGGATCAAATGCATTGGAAATATTAAGATGTCTAATTCAAATGTTATGTTTAACCGAAATTTCAAAATCTCAAAGGAAATACATGTGATAATGCAAGACATTATAGGTCCTTTTGGGCCAAATGCATTAAAAGGCAAAAAAGTCCAAGTTCAAGTGCCCATAACTTCTTCATCAAAAATGAAAATGATGTAAAATTATAGTCCATTTTGACTGTCTTGGAAAGATCTACAACTTTGATGTTGGAGGTTTTTTCATTTGAGGCTTGCATCACCAAACAGAAGGGCTTGAACATTGGTCAAATTTAGAAACTTTGCCTTCACATGTTTTGCACCTTGCACTTTAAACTCCAAATTCACCAATTTCCACACATCAAATGGATTTTTGCCCAACATAACAATTGTTCCTTACATCAAAACCTTTCCAACCATTACTCACATGCTCATGTTTGGATTTGGCAAATGGTATTTTCGAAGAGGAGAAGTTTTAGGCATGATTATGCATAACATGTTGAAATTCATCACACATACCAATTCACTCCAAACTACACGTCCAAACCATCTCATATCCATTTCAGCTTGTATTTGCACCATGTTTTGGGCCTCACATGCGCCTGTACAGGCCCATGCATGGAGGACCCAATTCACATGCACACGAGTTTGATCATGCATTGCATCAGCTCTTGCTATAAATACACTTGCTTGCTTCACTTGAAATCACACTGGAGTTAACCTGAATTGCTGTAGAAATCAAAACCCAACCTCTCACCAAAGAAGCTAGTTCACTTTTCTTCAACTTTTACAGATCCAAAATTCAACCACATCTGGTTAAATCTTTGGATCTAAAGCTACTAAACTTTCATCCTTTAGCTCATTGATCTTCTGTTTTGATAAAGAAAGCAAGGAATCAAGCTCAAATTTCCAGAAATCAAGGTTGTTCTTCAACTAGTTTTTTCTTCGAAACTCATCATATATTGATCTATTTTCTTGGCCAATGTGTTTTCTGAAGTCCTCACTTGAGAGGCAAGCTAGTGGTAGCTTCAATTTCATGATTTATTAAATTGCATTTTTCATACCTGAATCTTCCAGCTCAGATTTCTTACTCTATAGGAATCTTGAGTGTGATTCAAGGTTACAAGGGTGATGTACATCACCCCAGCTCCATTTTGGTATATGGATCGTGGATTTTGGTTGAGGTTTGTAAACCTGCAACTCTGGGCGGAGTTCATGTACTCGCCGGAGAAGACGGTGGTGTACACCACCGCCCGTTCACCAGTTTAAATCCAGACCGTTTGATCATGTTTCCAGATTGAATCGTGTCCTTTGGATCTTATGAATTTCAGTAATGCTGGATGTTTCGTTGTTGACTCATGCCTTCCGTGCGCGCGCATCATACATCCGTCTGATCAGCCACGTCAATTAATGAGGCTTGATCAGACGCTTGTGGTTTTTTCTATTTTCTGAATTTATGTTTTAATTTCTTTTATTTCCTTTATTTTCAAAAATTCATATCTTCTTTATTTTAAATCCAAAATTTATGGGACCAATTGCATTAGTCTCTAAATAATTTCTAGTTTCTAATTATGATTTTTAATATTTTTTATTTTGTAATTTGATATTTTTTGTGAATTTTCTCTTTTCTGGTTATTTTTAATTCATTTTAAATAGTTTTTGATATTCAAAAAATACAAAAATATTTTCCTAACCTATTTGAATGATGATGGATCTATGAAAAATATTCTCATCAATTTTTTAATTGATTTGAGATTTATTTGAGATTTTAATTCAATTAGGTTATTTTTATTCATTTTTCATTGGTTAAAAATAGTTTCTGACTTTTAAAAATGCTGAATTTTTTTGTCAAACTTAGTTTGACCTTGTTGAACTTTGGATAAATCACTTGGATCTTTCAAGGTTGATTTGAAGTGGTTTTGAAGTTTGACCTTTCTTTTATTTTTTAATTCAAGTTTATTTTAATATTAAAAATGCCAAAAATATTTTGCTTATTGTTTGATCTCCAATCTTCATCTCATTTATGATTTCTCATTGTTTGACTTTGACCTTCAATGTCACTTGGTCAATACACATGGATTGGTATATTTTATTTGACCTTATACATTTTGATCTTTCCATTTCCTTATCCATTCTTCATCTCCTTCTTTTCTTTCTTCTTCTTCTTTCTTTATGATGAATGAGTTGAAGGTTGATAAGTTAGCATTGATTAGGGAGACTTAATCTTCCTTGATTCAAATCTAATTCATCTTGATCAATTGATCAAGTGAATGACTTTGCATTAAGGATAGGTTGTTTTCTAAATCATGCAAAAGGCTTAAACCAATACAAGATCAATTCACTTTTCTTTTTGGCATGGCAAGTTGTTGGAACTTGGTTCACAAATCAAGATTTCTAACTTGTGTTGTTGCATACCTTATTATTGACCGGCAAGTTATTGGGTTTTGTTGTCAGCGAAAGACGTATTGAGGTTGATCCTTCAAAGGTTAAAGCAATACAAGAGATGCCTGCACCCAAAACTGAAAAGCAAGTCCGAGGTTTTCTTGGCCGCTTGAACTATATTTCCAGATTTATATCCCACATGACTGCCACATGTGCGCCGATATTCAAGCTCCATCGGAAAGATCAATCTCATGATTGGACCGAGGATTGCCAGAAAGCTTTCGACAATATCAAAGAATATCTGTTTGAACCTCCAATCTTGTCTCCGCCTGTAGAAGGAAGACCTTTGATCATGTATTTGACTGTTCTTGAAGACTCCATGGGTTGTGTCCTCGGTCAGCAAGATGAATTAGGGAAGAAAGAATCTGCTATATACTATCTCAGTAAGAAGTTTACTGATTGTGAGTCTCGATACTCAATGCTTGAGAAGACGTGTTGTGCTTTGGCTTTGGCTGCTAAGCGTTTGCGTCAGTACATGATAAATCATACAACTTGGTTGATATCCAGAATGGATCCAATCAAGTATATCTTCGAGAAGCCTGTTTTAACCGGGAGGATTGCCCGTTGGAAGATGTTGTTGTCTGAGTATGATATTGAGTATAGAGCTCAGAAAGCTATCAAAGGTAGTATCTTGGCTGACCATTTAGCGCACCAGCCGATTGAAGATCATCAGTCTGTTCAGTACGACTTCCCAGATGAGGAGATTCTGTATTTGAAAATGAAAGATTGCGATGAGCCTACACTTGATGAAGGTCCGGAACCTGGTTCCAGATGGACGATGGTGTTTGATGGCGTTGTGAATCAGTATGGAAATGGAATTGGGGCAGTAATCATTACTCCTCAGGGCACGCATATTCCTTTTACAGCAAGGCTAACTGTCAAATGCACGAATAATATGGCGGAGTACGAAGCCTGTATTATGGGGTTGGAAGAATGCATTGATCTAAGGATCAAACATCTTGATGTGTGTGGTGATTCGACCCTGGTTGTCAATCAGATCAAGGGTGAATGGGAGACGAATCAGCCTGGTCTCATCCAGTATAGAGATTATGCGAGAAGGATTTCAACGTTCTTCACCGAAGTTGACTTTCATCATATTCCTCGAGAGGATAATCGAATGGCAGATGCGCTTGCTACGCTTGCTTCAATGATTGTAGTCAAGTATCAGAATGAACTTCCCAATATCACCGTGATGCGCTTGGATAGACCAGCACATGTATTTGCAGTTGAAGAAGTCAAAGATGATAAGCCTTGGTATTTTGATATCAAGAATTTCCTTCAGAACCAGGTTTACCCACCTGGGGCATCTGTCAAAGATAGGAAAACTTTGAGAAGGTTGTCAGTTAGTTTCTACCTCAGTGGTGAAGTGATGTATAAGAGAAATTTTGACATGGTTTTGCTCAGAGGCGTGGATAGACACGAAGCAAACCTGTTGATGACTGAGGTCCATGAGGGTTCATTTGGTACTCATTCCAATGGACATGCCATGGCAAGAAAGATGTTGAGAGCAGGCTACTATTGGCTGACAATGGAGTCTGACTGCTGCAAATATGTGAAGAAATGCCACAAGTGTCAGATTAATGCGGATAAGATTCATATTCCTCCAACACTTCTGAATGTGATTTCATCACCATGGCCTTTCTCTATGTGGGGGATCGACATGATCGACATGATTGAACCGAAAGCGTCCAACGGACACAGGTTTATTCTCGTAGCAATTGATTACTTCACCAAATGGGTTGAAGTCGCATCGTATGCGAATGTGACCAGGCAGGTGGTCGTGAAGTTTATCAAGAATCAGCTGATTTGCCATTATGGTATGCCTGATAAGATCATTACTGATAATGGATCTAATCTGAATAACAAAATGATGGATGAGTTGTGCGTTGAGTTCAAGATTGCACACCATAATTCTTCTCCCTACAGACCCAAGATGAATGGGGTTGTTGAAGTTGCTAATAAGAATATCAAGAAGATTATCCAGAAGATGGTTGTCACGTACAAAGATTGGCATGAGATGCTGCCATTTGCTTTGCATGGATATCGTACATCCGTCCGCACTTCAACAGGGGCAACCCCTTTTTCCCTTGTTTACGGCATGGAGGTTGTTCTCCCAGTAGAGGTGGAGATCCTATCAATGAGAGTCTTGATGGAAGCCAAGTTGACTGATGCTGAATGGATTCAGAGTCGTTATGACCAGCTGAATTTGATTGAAGAGAAGCGATTGACTGCCATGTGCCATGGTCAATTATATCAGCAGAGAATGAAGAAAGCATTTGATAAGAAGGTCAAACCTCGTGTATTCCGAGAAGGGGACCTTGTGCTCAAGAAAGTCTTGTCTTTCGCGCCCGATTCCAGGGGCAAGTGGACTCCAAACTATGAAGGTCCATATGTTGTCAAGAGAGCCTTTTCAGGCGGTGCATTGATGCTTACAACAATGGATGTGCATCTCGTCTTCCGGCATCTCGAGCTTCTAGGGATCCATAGGATGTTTATTTTCCTTCTCTCTTGTAATAATTGACAATGTTGTACTTCTTTGTTCAAATATATTTGATGAGATATTTTCCATATGCGATTAAAATGATTAATATTCAAAAATTGCAAATAATACCCTGAAAGTTCCTTTGAAAATAAAAACAGAGCATATGCACGAGCATTGCATGCATCATTTTGCATAAGCAGCTTTTGTTCCGGTCTTCTTGTCTGTGGCCTAACTCTGTGCTCTTCATTGATTTTGAAGACAAGCTGACTCATCGGTACTACACCCGAGCTAATTCTGCAAGAGTGATGGATTAACTTGAACAAGAGAACCGTGAGCTGAAGGAAGAGGTCGCCAGGCTGAGCGCTCTGATGGAGCAGTTCCTAGCTGCCCAGAATCAACCGTCTCCACCTTCTGCAACTCCTCCCTAGAGGACTGTTATATCTGAAGTGGTTGCGTCAACTGTGCCAGCTTCCAGTGCCCATTTCATGCCAGCCATGCCAGCCGGGTTTCCGTGGGGTATGCCTCCAGGTTTTATGCCTGATATTCCATCTCCTACATTTGCTTCCATGCCGGCATCTAGCGCGGTCCTTGTAATGCCTCCTCCTGTCGTGCATTCCACTCCTAGGGTAGATGACACCATCCATCATTCTGAGCTGTCTGAGGGCCCAAATGTTAATGAGAAGATGGAAGCTATGAACGACCAATTCCTTGAACTCTGCAAGGAATTAAAGACCCTCAGAGGGAAAGATTTGTTCGGAAAGTCTGCTGCCGAATTATGCTTGTTTCCCGATGTTAAAATTCCTTTCAAATTCAAAGTCCCAGACTTTGAGAAGTATAAGGGGAACACCTGCCCTCTCAGCCACCTGGTTATGTATGCTAGGAAAATGTCTACTCAGACTGATAATGATCAACTGCTGATTCATTACTTTTAGGATAGTTTGTCTGGTGCAGCTCTTCGTTGGTATATGAGCCTTGATAGTGCAAACATCCGTTCCTTCAACGATCTTGGCGAAGCCTTCGTCAAGCAGTACAAGTATAATGTTGATATGGCTCTTGACCGTGATCAACTCAGAGCCATGTCCCAGAAGGACAAAGAGACATTTAAGGAGTACGCCCAGAGGTGGCGAGAGCTGACAGCTCAGATTACTCCTCCGCTGGAAGAGAAGGAGATGACTAAGATCTTTTTGAAAACTCTTAGTTCATTTTATTATGAGCGGATGGTCGCTAGTGCTCCCTCTGATTTCACCGAGATGGTGAACATGGGGATGCGATTGGAGGAAGGAGTCCGGGAAGGACGTTTGACTAAGGATGAAGGCTCTTCTAAACGATATGGGGCGTTTGTTAAGAAGAAATATGGGGAGGCACATGCTGTGTAATCCCATGCTAAACCTAGAAGACCCTCTGCCAAGAGGAAGCTTGTGCGCCATGCCAGCAGTCAGCATCAGGTGGCTCACATAGCACCTGTCTTCAGAGACAACAATCAACATAATCAGCAACAACCTCAGTATCAACAACAACATCACCCACAACAACAGGCTTACCATCCTCGTGGCAACAGTAATCAGGCTAATTTGAATTATGAGAGGAAGAAGATCACTTTTGATCCAATTCCTATGTCATATGCTGAGCTATATCCCTCTTTGATAGAGCGGAAACTGATTACCCCGAGGGATCCTCCGGTTGTACCTGCTAACCCTCAATGGAGGTACAGGCCCGACCAGCATTGTGTTTATCACTCCGGTGCTCCCAGTCACAATATTGAAAATTGCTATCCATTGAAGACTAAGGTTCAAGACCTTATGAGGTGCGACATTCTGAGCTTTGAGGACTCATGCCCCAATGTTATGAAGAACCCATTGCCCGAGCATGGGAAGTCAGTTAACATGGTCCAGGGTTGCCCTGGCAAGTATAAAGTCAAATATGTAAGCCATATTCGACAGTTATTGGGTGAGTTGCATCGTCTGCTGTGTGAGTACAGTTATATGGAGCATGACCATGACAAATGCCGTATCTGCTCCGTCAATAGATTGGGTTGCCTCCAGATACGTCGAGAGCTTCAAGAACTGTTGGATGAGGGTACTATTGAGATTCTTCAAAACAGAAATGTTGATGAAGCCGAACCAGAGGTGAATGTGATTTCCCCTGTGTTCAAGCTTCCTGAGCCTGTTGTCATCCGTTATGATGGCAGCAAGCCGAGGGTCTCGCCTTCTTTGGTGATCAAGCCTGCAGGCCCTGTGCCTTATGCTTCAGATAGAGCGATTCTCTTTCGTTACAGTGCTGTTGCTGTTGAGATGGGAAAGAAGTGTCGTTGCCTTCAACCTCTGTGGTAAATATTGTTGATGTGAGCGGGTTGACCCGTAGTGGTCGTGTGTTTTCTGCACCACCAAAGCCCCGCGTTGTTTCTGATTCTGCTGAGCATCCGGTTGGGACTGCGGTGAATGTTTCGATCCCGGCACTTGCTGTTGCCAAACCCTCCTCTGTACAAAAGACTCCTGCTTCTTCTGTTGGCCCAAGTGGCACTGCGAATGAAGACTGTGATGAGATGCTGAAGCTCATCAAGAAGAGTGAGTACAACGTTGTAGACCAGCTTCTACAAACGCCGTCCAAGATCTCCGTGCTATCTTTACTTCTGATTTCAGAACCCCATAGGGAGGCTCTGCAGAAAGTATTGGACGTGGCTTATGTTGATCATGACGTCACTATTGATCAGTTTGATAGTATTGTTGTAAACATCACTGCTTGCAACACTTTGAGTTTCTGTGACACTGATCTCCGTGAGGAGGGAAGAGACCACAACATGGCTTTACACATATCCATGAATTGCAAGACTGATGCCATGTCCAACGTGCTGGTGGACACTGGGTCATCTTTGAATGTATTGCCGAAATCCACTCTCTCGAGATTGTCATTTCAAGGGCCTCCCATGAGGCGGAGTGGTGTTGTTGTGAAAGCTTTTGATGGGTCGCGTAAGACCGTGATTGGGGAAGTTGATCTCCCAATCAATATTGGACCAAGTGATTTCCAGGTTACCTTTCAGGTTATGGATATCCACTCATCTTATAGTTGTCTCCTTGGTAGACCATGGATTCACGAGGCTGGCGCCGTGACATCCACCCTACACCAGAAGCTGAAATTCGTCAAGAATAAGAAACTGGTTGTGGTAGGGGGAGAAAAGGCTCTCCTCGTTAGCCACCTATCTTCTTTCTCATATATTGATGTTGAGGATGAAGTTGGAACTCCTTTCCAAGCTTTGTCTATTGCTGAGCCGATTAAGAAGAAGTCTCCTTCATTTGCTTCCTATCGTGATGCGAAACTGGCCATTGAATGTAGTGCAGTTGCTGGTTTAGGGAAGATGATTGAGCTTGAAGATAATAAATCCCGGGCTGGCATTAGCTATTCTTTTGGGGTCTTTAATGAGCAAGGGCTGTTCAAGAGTGGAGGTTTCATCCATGCTGATCAAGCTGAGGAAGCTACTGCTATCTTGGAAGAGGATACAAAGGATTTGAGCAGCCTTGTTATCCCTGGCGGGATCTGCCATAATTGGGTCGCTGTGGATGTTCCTACGGTCATTCATAAGTCAGCGTAAAATGTTCACTTTGTTTGAAAACCCTTCTCTCATGCCAAAAGGAGAAGTGATGATATTGTTGGCAAAGCATTTATACAATGATATTTCATTCAATAAATTCATGTTAAACATTTGTTTTTCCATTTGTTTTCACTTTTTGCTTTTGCATGAAATTGGTGATCACAAAAAACCCTAAAAACAAGAATAAAAGCAATCTTTTTCATCTGCATAATGATTTGTTTGTTTAAATTCTAAAGTTTTTATTATCCAAAATCATTATGCAGGTTGATTCTAAAACCCATTGAACATAATGATCCAACGCCATCTCCCAATTTTGAATTCCCTGTATTCGAGGCAGAAGAAGATAATGTTGAAGGGATTCCTGATGAGATTACCCATCTCCATGAGCACGAGAAGAAGATCATTCAGTCGCATCTCGAATATCTGGAAACAGTCAACTTGGGGTCTGAAGATTGTGTTCGATTGGTGAAGATTGGGGCACTCCTTGAAGAGTCTGTCAAGAAGCGGTTGATCAGTCTGCTACGAGAATATTCTGATATCTTTGCTTGGTCGTACGAAGATATGCCAAGTCTAGATACAGATATTGTGCAACATTTCCTGCCTATGAAGCCTGAGTGCGTGCCTGTGAAGCAGAAGCTCAGAAGAACTCATCCAGATATGGCAGTGAAGATCAAAGAGGAAGTTCAGAAGCAAACTAATGCGGGGTTTCTGGTGACTTCTACATATCCTCTATGGGTGGCCAATATTGTGCCTGTGCATAAGAAAGACGGAAAAGTCCATATGTGTGTTGATTACAGAGATTTGAATAAAGCTAGTCCGAAAGATGATTTTCCTCTACCACACATTGATATGTTGGTAGACAATACAGCTAAATTCAAAGTCTTTTCCTTTATGGACGGATTTTCCGGATATAATCAAATCAAGATGGCACCCGAGGATATGGAGAAGACAACATTCATCACACCTTGGGGAACATTCTGTTATCGAGTGATGCCCTTCGGTTTGAAGAACTCCGGAGCCACGTATCAACGAGCTATGACTACCTTGTTTCATGATATGATGCACAAGGAGATAGAGGTCTATGTTGCTGATATGATTGCTAAGTCCCGAACGGAAGTTGAACATGTTGAACATTTGTTGAAGCTTTTTCAGCGTCTGAGGAAGTCCAGGCTTCGTCTGAATCCAAACAAGTGTACATTTGGAGTCCGTTCCGGCAAGTTATTGGGTTTTGTTGTCAGCGAAAGACGTATTGAGGTTGATCCTGCAAAGGTTAAAGCAATACAAGAGATGCCTGCACCCAAAACTGAAAAGCAAGTCCGAGGTTTTCTTGGCCGCTTGAACTATATTTCCAGATTTATATCCCACAAGCTCCTTCGGAAAGATCAATCTCATGATTGGACCGAGGATTGCCAGAAAGCTTTCGACAATATCAAAGAATATCTGTTTGA
This sequence comes from Lathyrus oleraceus, assembly GCF_024323335.1. NCBI lineage: Eukaryota > Viridiplantae > Streptophyta > Magnoliopsida > Fabales > Fabaceae > Lathyrus > Lathyrus oleraceus. Next base: position 324,426,967 of record NC_066585.1, on the reverse strand, counting down.
ACCTCCAATCTTGTCTCCGCCTGTAGAAGAAAGACCTTTGATCATGTATTTGACTGTTCTTGAAGACTCCATGGGTTGTGTCCTCGGTCAGCAAGATGAATCAGGGAAGAAAGAATCTGCTATATACTATCTCAGTAAGAATTTTACTGATTGTGAGTCTCGATACTCAATGCTTGAGAAGACGTGTTGTGCTTTGGCTTTTGCTGCTAAGCGTTTGCGCCAGTACATGATAAATCATATAACTTCGTTGATATCCAGAATGGATCCAATCAAGTATATCTTCGAGAAGCCTGTTTTAACCGGGAGGATTGCCCGTTGGAGGATGTTGTTGTCTGAGTATGATATTGAGTATAGAGCTCAGAAAGCTATCAAAGGTAGTATCTTGGCTGACCATTTAGCGCACCAGCCGATTGAAGATCATCAGTCTGTTCAGTACGACTTCCCAGATGAGGAGATTCTGTATTTGAAAATGAAAGATTGCGATGAGCCTACACTTGATGAAGGTCCGGAACCTGGTTCCAGATGGACGATGGTGTTTGATGGCGCTGTGAATCAGTATGGAAATGGAATTGGGGCAGTAATCATTACTCCTCAGGGCACGCATATTCCTTTTACAGCAAGGCTAACTATCAAATGCACGAATAATATGGCGGAGTACGAAGCCTGCATTATGGGGTTGGAAGAATGCATTGATCTAAGGATCAAACATCTTGATGTGTGTGGTGATTCGGCCCTGGTTGTCAATCAGATCAAGGGTGAATGGGAGACGAATCAGCCTGGTCTCATCCAGTATAGAGATTATGCGAGAAGGATTTCAACGTTCTTCACCGAAGTTGACTTTCATCATATTCCTCGAGAGGATAATCGAATGGCAGATGCGCTTGCTACGCTTGCTTCAATGATTGTAGTCAAGTATCAGAATGAACTTCCCAATATCACCGTGATGCGCTTGGATAGACCAGCACATGTATTTGCAGTTGAAGAAGTCAAAGATGATAAGCCTTGGTATTTTGATATCAAGAATTTCCTTCAGAACCAGGTTTACCCACCTGGGGCATCTGTCAAAGATAGGAAAACTTTGAGAAGGTTGTCAGTTAGTTTCTACCTCAGTGGTGAAGTGATGTATAAGAGAAATTTTGACATGGTTTTGCTCAGAGGCGTGGATAGACACGAAGCAAACCTGTTGATGACTGAGGTCCATGAGGGTTCATTTGGTACTCATTCCAATGGACATGCCATGGCAAGAAAGATGTTGAGAGCAGGCTACTATTGGCTGACAATGGAGTCTGACTGCTGCAAATATGTGAAGAAATGCCACAAGTGTCAGATTAATGCGGATAAGATTCATATTCCTCCAACACTTCTGAATGTGATTTCACACCATGGCCTTTCTCTATGTGGGGGATCGACATGATCGACATGATTGAACCGAAAGCGTCCAACGGACACAGGTTTATTCTCGTAGCAATTGATTACTTCACCAAATGGGTTGAAGCCGCATCGTATGCGAATGTGACCAGGCAGGTGGTCGTGAAGTTTATCAAGAATCAGCTGATTTGCCATTATGGTATGCCTGATAAGATCATTACTGATAATGGATCTAATCTGAATAACAAAATGATGGATGAGTTGTGCGTTGAGTTCAAGATTGCACACCATAATTCTTCTCCCTACAGACCCAAGATGAATGGGGTTGTTGAAGTTGCTAATAAGAATATCAAGAAGATTATCCAGAAGATGGTTGTCACGTACAAAGATTGGCATGAGATGCTGCCATTTGCTTTGCATGGATATCGTACATCCGTCCGCACTTCAACAGGGGCAACCCCTTTTTCCCTTGTTTACGGCATGGAGGTTGTTCTCCCAGTAGAGGTGGAGATCCTATCAATGAGAGTCTTGATGGAAGCCAAGTTGACTGATGCTGAATGGATTCAGAGTCGTTATGACCAACTGAATTTGATTGAAGAGAAGCGATTGACTGCCATGTGCCATGGTCAATTATATCAGCAGAGAATGAAGAAAAGCATTTGATAAGAAGGTCAAACCTCGTGTATTCCGAGAAGGGGACCTTGTGCTCAAGAAAGTCTTGTCTTTCGCGCCCGATTCCCGGGGCAAGTGGACTCCAAACTATGAAGGTCCATATGTTGTCAAGAGAGCCTTTTCAGGCGGTGCATTGATGCTTACAACAATGGATGGGGAGGATTTCACTCGTCCTGTGAATTCAGATGCAGTCAAGAAATACTTTGCCTAAAAATAAAAACAGAATAGCTCGCTAAGTTGAAAACCCGAAAGGGCGGCTTAGGCAAAAATGAGCGTCTCGGTGGAAAACCCGAAAGGGCGATCCAGGCAAAAGTTAGAGACATAAAAAAAAAGAATATTTGCATCCCGCTAGATTGAGTACCTCACCCTGGGGCAATCTAGGCAAAAATTAGGGATTTGGCAAGTAACTGCATCCTGACAAGACTTTCTGTTCTACAGCTGTCTTTTCGTCAGAGATTTTTGATTCGTCGTCAACTGAAGCTTCGAATACATCGAACTTTAAATTGGTCGAGAAATGGTCATTATGTTCAATGTAGCCCTCTTCCAATATATGTCACCGATTTCAAATTTGTACAGATCTATGGAGTCTTGCCATTTGCAAACTACCATTCCATCAAATAAATTTGAGCTTTTATCCAATTATTTGCATTCTTATTTGTTTCAATTCAACAAATGTTTTGCATGTTTTAATTGATAAAATGTCATTGTTTTAAACAAATAAATTTTTTCAAATTGTTGTTTTAAACAAAGTGGATATTCACAATGATGAAAGGATACTTAAGAATTTCTCAGTGCTCTCCCAAGGGTGGCATGATTTCCAATAGGGTAAGACATTTGTTCATATTTCTGGCATGATTGTATACTCTTTCTCCAGATGGTTGTTGGGGTTGTTCCCCAAGCAGAGCTTCTGTTGAGATTTTGTTCCCTAAGCAAAGTGTTTGTTGAAGACTCCGTAGTCCTTTCCAACAATATTCTCTCCCTAACATGGGTGCTTTCCTTGTGGAAGATTCAGTAGTTGGTGGATTGACATCCCCGTACTTCGTATGTTTCCTCAGTGTAGTCTCCAGCGGGGTTGTTGGTATGAGATACTTCATCTATTGCTATCTCTCCCCATCAGAGTGCTTGTAGAGGTTTTCACCTCTTATCCCTTCAGCAGAGCAGTTATTATTTCCTCCTCAGCAGTTGATGGTTTCCTCTTGGAAGGTTCAGTATTTGGTGGTTGATCCCCAGTTCTCCTTCTCTTCCCCAGGTAATCCCCCAGTAGATTTGTGGTATGGTGGATTGTGTCTATGATGTTTCCCTGCAGAAGTTTCGTGATTTCCCTGCAGTATCCCCAACAGAGTTGGTATCTTCAACAGAGTTGCTTTTGTGGCAGTTTCTGCCTGTTGTGAACTTCTGTTCCCTAGTTGGGCTGGTTGGTGATCTATCATCCATAGACTTGGTGATTTCCTGATGCTTTTGATCCCCATTAGAGTGGCTTGTGGCAGAATCTACTTGTGTGATCTTTTTTCCCCTCAGTGGGTTTATCCCCAATGGAGTGGCTGACAGTATCCCCAGTAGAGTTGCTTGGGCGGCTAGATTCTACTTGTGTGTTCTGTTCTCTTCAGTAGTTCTTGCTTATGCAGTGAAGTCTTGTTTCCCAGTTAATACTGAGAATTCCCCTGCAGAAATCTCGATATTTCTCCATTTCCCCAACAGATTGGTCTTTGTGGCAGTTTCTACCTGTTGTGAACTTTTGTTCCCTAGTTCGGTTGATTGATGATCCATCACTCAAAGATTTTGTGATTTCTTTGATATCTCTGATCTTTTTCTTTCCAGCAGATCTTGGCTTTTTTAGCATTTAGATCTCCAGCAGATTGGCTTTCCAGTTGGATTTTTTGGATTTTCCTCTGGAAGTGTAGTACCGGGCGCTCGATTCCTTGACCCTGTTTGTGTTAGATATGTCTGTTTTGTCACCATTCATCAAACATAAATCACGCATATTCATACATACTTTCAACATTTAGATATTCATGTTGCATTTTTGCCATATATCTTTTGTTTGTTGTCTCCTGCTATTGGTGATATGGATCTCCTTTATAGATCTCCCCAAGCAGATGTCGGGTGTTTAATATCTCAATATAGAGTCAACCCCATAAGCAGAAAGTGTCTGTCTTTCCTTCTGCAATTCTCCACTGAGATATATCCTCGTGGATGATGGTTTTTTCCGTTTCTTCCCAACACATATATTGGGAGGATTTTCCTATTGAGTTATATCCTCATTAGGACGAGTCTTGATTCAGTTTGCCTTTTCGGTTTGATCCTGAATTGGCATTTTGTCAACTGTCTCTTGTACTTCCCTGTGGAATAAATGAATGAATTGCCCAGTAACCGGCAATAGTTCTTTTTATCCCCAACGGAGTTTGGGCCTCTATCCAGTAACCGGTAGTTGTAAGTCCTACGTTCCTTTTTCCCTCTTGGTGGAATTTGTGGTTATATACCTTTTATTCCTCAGTAGAGTTGTTGGTTTTCTACCATATATGCGGTAGTTATAAATCCTACTTCTATCCCCTAGCAGAGGTAACCTTTGTGGTTCATTTTGGCTGATGGTGGATTTTGCGGTCTTCTACCCAGTATTCGGTAGTTGTAAATCCTATGTTGTTGTTGTCTCCCTAGCGGAGTTTGTGTTTCCTTGTGGAATAGTTGAATAATTGCTCAGTATCCGACAATCATTCACGTTATCCTCAGCTGAGTCTTTGGTTCTCTACCCAGTAGTCGGTAGCGGTAAACCTCTTGTTTCCTCAGCCAGAATTTTTGGTCTTCTACCCAGTATTCGGTAGCTGTAAATCCTTTATTCTCCCCTTTGCAGAGTTAACCTTGTTGTTCATCCTAATCGATGACGGTTACTTGTGGCGGTTATCATTATCCCATATTCGGTTATGATATTTTTTCCTCTGTTCTGGGTAGTTGCTCTTGAGTAAGCACTTGTATTTCCCAGCAAGTCCTTTTTTGGATAGTTGCCGTATGCTCGCAATTTTATCTCCAATGAAGTCGCCAGTGATTCCTCTTTCATTTACCCTTTTGTTGGTAATGATTGTTGCTCCCTTTGATTGGTCATCTTTATATACCTAGTTTTGGTATCCCGATGCCTTTCTTTTCGGTTGATTTATCCTTTATTAACCCAGTAACCGGTTGTGGATAATCTTCCATGCGAGTATGTTATCCATGTTCTGACGGTAATGGATAATATATCTCATGCACTCTTTAGTCGAAGCCTGTTGTGTTTCCCCAGTCGAGTAAGATTCGTATTCCTTTGTGGAATCGAATATTATTTTGTTCTCCTTTTTTAGCGTATCTCCCAGTAATCGGTGATATGTTTCTTGGATAATTGCCGGATGCTTGCAATTTATCCCTTGTGAGTTATCTTTCGTTTACCCTGTTGGTGTTGGTAACGATTGTTTCTCTTTTCGGTCGGTCACCTATTATATGCCCAGTAACCGGTATCCCTGGTGTTCCTTCCATGCGAGTATATTATCTATGTTCTGACGGTAATAGATAACATATCTCATGCGAGTATACTATCCACGTACTAACGGTAATGGATATTATATCTCATGCGCTCTTTGGGTTTTTTTTTCCCAGCTGAGTAGGATTCGTTTTCCCGTTGCGGAGTCGAATATCCATCCTGTAAGTCAATTTGCTTTTTACAGCCCTCCTTTCCGATGATGAGTGTTTTGGCATATATACCAATTCACACTTTGGTCGGTCACCTATTATATACCTAGTAACCGGTATCCCTGGTGTTCCTTCCTGTCTACTCCCTATTATGACCTTGGTCCCCTGTGGAGTCAGATTTTCCTGAGTTGATGTACCTTTTTCAGGTCTTTCTCAGATGTTTGGTTGATTGATATCTCTCACCCTTATACCGGCCTTAGATATTCATTCTTCTTGAGCTTGTTACCCAGTAAACGGTAACACCTCATTCTTTGTTACTTCCCCAAGAGAGTCTTTTGTTAGACATTCCCCGGTGAAGTTTCTGTTGTGATTTTACCCTTTTGCTGTATTGGTGTTTTCCCCAATATATGCATTTTCCCCGGCAGGGAGGTTCTGTGTGAATCTTTTCCCCAGTCCGAGTCCGGATTTTCATCCGAAGTATCCTGTGTGGATAGTTTGAGTCAACTTGTGTCTTTCCAGTGGATTTATTCCCTTTGGAATCTTCTTCTTTTCCTCTAGTTTGAGTCCTTTACTCCCCAGTGAGGTCTCCAGTCCAGTCGTGTCCTGCTCACGCTGTGTCTAGTTCTTGTTTCCCTCAATTCAGAGTCGTATCCTGCTCACGCATTCTTTTCTTTTCTTATCCCCATGAGAGTCCTGTTAGAGTCTCTGTTCCTGGTGAGTGTATTACTCCGATGGATCGTCTTTTCTTCTTTGTGGACCCATATTCCCCACAGAATTTTGTTTGTTTTGCATGCATACATCTGCATCATGAGGTCTCTTAGGGACCAAAATTTGTCTCATTATTGTTATTTAAGCCAATTCTACTGCGTCGAGATGAAGATTTTAACCTTCACTTCTCCGGTTAGAATGACCTTAAATAGGGGCATCTGTAAGACCCTAATTTTGTCCCTAAGATCCCTCATGGCATCATATCATATCATTGCATTGCCTCAAGGATCATTAGACACCTTGCTCGTTTCCCTATGGGTGGGTTATCTTCTGAGAGTGGTTTTTGATCACCAAGCATTGTTTGCATTTGTATGTCATTGCTTTTCTTTTGTTTACCAACCAAAATGTACAAAAAATATGTCATATAACCTTTGTCTTGCAGATGAAGCATTAACAGATCAAGGCAATTAAAGGCATTCATTGAGCAATAGATGGTGGTTATTCTTGAGATTTGGGCCCCATGATCAATATCAAGAGTTCATATGAGGTATGATGTCATTTCGAAGCAAAATCCCAAGTGGTAGAGACTTGAATTTCATCAGAACATTTTCAGGTCATCTGAAGACCTTGAAAGTCAACTGCCAAGTCAACTGTGGATTTGGAGGTGGGAAGTGATTAGAAATACTTCATTCATGTTCAAACAAGTCTCATTTGACATTTCAAATACTCACATTGAAGAGTTTGAGGTCCAGTAAAAAATTTCCCAAAATAGAAAGTGACCTATAATTTGAAATTTCCAAAAATGGAAGGGTTTTGGACAAACTTCAACTCAATATTACATCATCAAAGAAGCTTCAAATGAAATTTTGTTGAACATGAAAGTTGTAGATCTCGCTCTCCCATTTCCAAAATGTCCAAGATCAAGGATTTATGACGTGTGGTTGAGAATATATGATCAAATCATTGCCAAGTGTGCATGGGACTTCAAATGGCCATATTTTTTTATTCAAAGCTCCAAAATGAGTGGTTCTTTTTGCAACATTCTCCTCTTGACCTCTAATTTCCAAATCATGCATCACATTACATGAATTGTCATCACATGATCATTTGTTAATCCATGGTTTGTTTTGGAGGGAAATTACAAAATTCAAAAATGGTGCATTGTATGGACTTTTTGCCATTGCCATTGGTTTTAAAAAATGATTTTAAGTGAAAATGATGAAGCAATTGGTACTGTTCACGTGTAAATGGTACATGCACCATGCAAAATTTGATTTTTGGAAAAACACCTCATTATCATTAACCAAGCTAATTATGGATTAACAAAGTGATTAGGGGCTTCACATAAATACGTAAACCCTAACAGAATTGAGGAGGTTAATCAGTTTTCACATTTCTAGATCTAAAATTCTCTCTCACTTCAAATTTTTCTCTCATTCATAATTCCAATTTCTTCCAAATAACATGGCATTTAAACTTCATATTCTTGTTCCTGAGCTTGGATTTAGTGTAGATCAAGGTTTGTTTTGCTGAATTCGTGCAAGAATAGTGCAGTTCATGTTCATGAAGATGAAAATGGAGTTTCTGTTTTGAGCTAGATCTAGAGCCATTCAAGCTTCCATTGCTTCATCAAACATCATTTCAAGTGTTGTGGAGTAGATTTGAACACTTCAAGAGGTCATAATTCGCATCTCTTAATTTTAAAATCCATTGCTATGTTGTTGTAGATCTTGTTGTCCTGATGAATCTGAGCTTTGAATCGTGTAATTTGGTGTCCTATTGACTGAGTTAGGGTTGATTAAAGTTTCATGCATGAATCTTATTTTGTTCGATTTGATCTTAATACATGAATCTCCTTTGCAAGACCTACATGTTGATGTATTTAATTTTGATTTTTGGAGAAATATTTCTGGACGTGCATGAATACGTACACTGTTCATCTTCTTCTTCATGAAGAAGATGAAGATTATGAGATTTCCAGAATTTGCTACAAATCTGCCATGGATTAGCTACGGTTTTCATGATTAGCTACGATTCTCTGGTTTTGCATGCGTGTACTAGGGTTTGTTGGTGATTGGTCCATGTAATTGCTTGGTGTGCATTTTGGTTGGTCCACATTGCTTTGACCCGCGCCACTCAGCATTGACTGCTGATTCAGATGCCACGTGATTTAATGAAATGGTGCGTTTAGCACCTTGGCGCGCCACACATTCAAATTTGTACTGGCTTCGATCCTTGGCTGGCTCACTTTTTTCAAATGCTTCACATTTTATTCACTTTCCCTCCACATTATTCCTTGCCTTGTTCATTTGTTTTTATTTTTATTTTTCCCAACTTCAAAAAATCACAACAAATTGAAAAATGCACAAATTTGATCCCAATTTTTTGCATCTTTTTCCTCTGTTTGTCTATTTTTTAATGATCATAATTTCCAAAGTTGTGCTTGGCTGGATTTTATTTGGTGCTAGGATGATTGATCATATGTCTAATTGTGACCTTGCCTTGCTTATCTCATTGTAAAATGCTTGTCTTTTATCCAATGAATGTGAAATTTGGCATGATGAATCTAGACACAATGCTTGACATTTTGGCTTTGATTTGATATTTTTCTCATGACCCATTGCTATTTTATGCTTGTGCTAATATGGTGTGACAATTTGTGTCACACCTTTTGATGTTTAACTTGCTCAATTTGATTGCCATGCCTAATGATGTCCAATGCTTCTGATTTTTTGTATATTGATCATGTTAGATGTCTTGAATCTGCTTGAAATTTTTCAGATTTATTTGGATCATTTCTGTTTTCATTTGAATTTTTCATTCATGATGATCACATATAAGCTTTGAAATAATCTTGAGCTTCACTTGATCATGAAATGCATTTGGTGAATGATTTTGATGTGAGCCTTTTTAGGACTTGTTAATATGAGATTGAAGTTGCATTGTGTTAAATTTCAGCTTCTGTTTTGAATTTTTTCTAAATCTTTGACTCTAGGCTTTGACCTAGTGGTTTGTTGCTTACATGTGAGCTTTGATTTCAGGTTTAAGCATCCAAGTCCATAGTTGATGATGCTTCCTCATTTGAACATTGATGTTTGCTTTTGATTACTAACAATTGTGTGTTTTGTAGGTTGATGCAATTCATTTGTGTTGGCCAATTGCCTTGCACATTGTACATTGTTTGTCTATGTGATATTAATTGTTGTCTGTTTGTCTGTACAGTTGAACTGATTGGTTTAGTTGTTTTCAGGTACATAAGTTGCTTTAAGTTCAATTTGAACTTTGATTTGCTTGGTTGCTTAACCACTTAGGTATAATCCCTCTTCTTCATGTAGTCTGGAAGACCTACTGTTATTGGTAGGCACCTGTCTGAAGCCCTCCTTATGAGGCCATGTTCTTGTTTGTTTAAGTTTGTGCCAAGCAGGAAAAGTCCTCTTATGAGGCAATTGGCAGATAAAAGAGATATGTAATCCATCTCCTGCTACTCAGTGTGTCATTCACCTTGCTCACACCATGTGTTGATGCATTGTGAATAATAACCCAAGATCTTATAGAGTCAATCATTTGTGGAGAAGAGTTCCTACTTTCTGAACTCCCACACTTTCTATTGTTTAAAGCTCTCCCTGACCAGGGATAAGAGATATGAGGCACACCCCTCATCTCTATTTCATCTGCTTCACCATAACTCTCAATGTTAGGGTTAAGAGCTCAAAATACCCCATTCCAGTTGTCTGTAAAGCCTAACCTTGCTTGAGCCTAATTGATTGTGTATAGTGTGTGCTAATTGAATGATTGTTGGCTTGTTTGCCCATATGTGCATAATTGTTTGTGTGTGCCTTTGTGCATTATTCTCATCTTTGAGCATTAATTATATATCATTTCATGATCATTGTTCATATCTTTGTGACATCTATTGTTTGTCCATTGAGGAGTCAATTGTAAGTCCATTTATTGGCAGTTGTCTCCAATGATCTGAGAGGAGTTGGGACTAACACCATTGATTGGCATCCCATTTCCTTGGAGTCGAGTGTAAGACCATTTATTGGCAACTTGTTTCCTCTTGCTTATTGCATTTGTTTTACTTGTTGTATGAAAGGAGTCAATTGTAAGTCCATTTATTGGCAGTTGTTTCCTATGATCATTCTTTGGAGACTAGTATAAGTCCATAGATTGGCATCTGGTATCCATCTTTGTTTTAAGAGGCTAGTATAAATCCATTTATTGGTATCTGGTTTCATGTTTTCTTTGTTTTGGGAGATTGGTATAAGTCCAGTAATTGGCATCCGGTATCCATCTTTATTTTGTGAGATTGGAATAAGTCCATTGATTGGCATCTGGTATCCATCTTTGTTGGATTTGCCTGGTACTTTGTTTATTTGTTGTCACTTGTTGCCTATTCCAAAGGAATCACTTGGATCATCTGCATATGATCTCAAGAGGTGAACATCTAAGAAGTTTTACATCCTTTAACCTTCACCCTTTTTGTTCTAAACCTCCTTTCGCATGTTGACTTCAAACCTAAAAAATATTGTGCAAACATTTTCATTTCATTTCAAATTAGAAACCTGGGTCTTAATCCCTTGATTTTTGAACTTCACTTTTGATTATACTTCTTTTTGAATTGAATCCTAATCATACTTTGACCATATTTTTGTGAATACTCAGAATCAATTAATTTCACTCATTCAGTTGTTTTGTGGCTTTGTCCATTCTTGATAAGTTTTTCATACATTAGCCATAGGTTTCAATTATCATAGTGGTTGATGTAAATCTCACCGTATCCTTAGTGAGTTGATTGTAAGTCTTCCATACTTATTATAGGGTTAACCCCTCACTAGTATGTTGAAGCTATCCTCGCGTGGTGGATTGTTGGTTCAGGTTGAGTTTTCTCCCGTTGATAATGAAGGACCTTAGGGCTTTTGTTTTAAAATCAATTCACTTACTTTTGGAAATCTTTCAGCCGAACTACGGCGTTTTGATCCTTACCTTCCATGGAAAGGTACGTAGGCAACAGGTTCATCCGTTCAAACACAAAAATAATAACTTATATATTCTTTTCTCATCCCTTCAATCATGTTTGCACAATAAATATTTCATAAACAAATAACATTTCGTACAACAAGTTGTGAAAAGGGCTCCCTAGGAGTACCTAGGACGTTTTGGGTGCCTAACACCTTCCCATTGCGTAATTAACCCCTTACCCAGATCTCTGATCTTTCATTAGTTTTCTATGTGTAAAACTTCTTAGGCTTTTGTTCGCTTTTTAGCCATTCCTTTCGATAAATAAAAGTGCGGTGGCGACTTGTATAGTCTCCCCATAGGGTTGCTAGGCTTCGTATAGTCTCTCGTTTGCATCTCATTTAAGGTAGCGCGGTTCCTTCGTCTATGACTTCCTTTTTGCATGAGCATCCCTAAAACACCCCAACTCATTGATTTTTCTTCTCCTAAGAACACGTTTACTCCTTCTACTACAGGCGAGTAAGTCTCCAAAGGTCGAGCATCTGGTAGGCTGCGTAGTAACGTCGTTCACCCCAAAACACAACCCTTACCCCCCGTAGTTAGCCAAGCTACGGCTTGCTCTGATTCTCATTCCAGATGAGATACAAAGGCATAAGACGCGATGCCTTAGCGAGCACACTACCCTTTAACCTATAGGTAGCCGAGCTACGAAGACTCTGATTCTCATGTTCAAATGAGATACGTATGCAGTGGAAGCGACATCCATGCGAGTCATTTCCTTTTGACCCCCCTTTTAGTAAATAGTACATTAGATAAACCTACACCCTTTAGACAAGAACAACAAAAGTGGATCCCGTAGAGTACTACGGATGCGTAGGGGTGCTAATACCTTCCCCTCGCATAATCGGCTCCCGAACCCTAGATTTGGTTGCAAGACCTTGTCTTTTCCTTTCCTTTCTCCCAGGTTTACTTCGAGCATTTCCTTTCCCTCCTTTGGGATAAATAACGCAAGGTGGCGACTCTTCTGTCATTTCTTTTTTTCGCCGGTTGTTTTTTCGCATCTCCTTTTTCAGGTTGCGACATTATGTAGAAGTCACAACTATTTGAGGTCGGTCAATAATAAGGTAGGCAACAACACAAGTTAGAGATTTTGATTAGTGAATCAAACTCCTACAACTTCCCATGCCAAAAAAGAAGATGAAAAATGATCTTGTATTGATTTAGGTTCTTTGCTTGATTAGGAAGCAACCTATCCTTAATGCAAAGCCATTCACTTGATCCATGATCAAGTTGAATTAGATTTGAATCAAGGAAGATTAAGCCTCCCATGTATCAAGGCTAACCACCAATCTTTAACTCATTGATCAAAAAAGAAAAAAAAGGAAAAAGAAGAAGAAGAAGAATCTTAAAGTAGATTAATGGAAATGGAATGAAATGATCAACAAGCATTGACCAAAGATAGAGAAGATCAAGGTCAAACAATAGTAAACAGAAACAAGATGAAGATTAGAGGTCAACAAACAAATAAAATATTTTTGATATTTTTCAATTTTAAAATAAAACTTGAATTAAAATAATAAAGAAAGGTCAAACTTCAAATTCACTTCAAATCAACTTTGAGAAGTCCAAGTGAATTATCCAAGTTCAACAAGGTCAAACAAGGTTTGACAAAAAAATTCAGCATTTTTAGAAGTCAGAAAATATTTTTAATCAATTAAAAATGTATAAAAATAACCTAATTGAATTAAAATCTCAAATAAATCTCCAATCAATTAATAAATTGATGAGAATATTTTTCATAAATCTATCATCATTCAAATAGGTTGGAAAAATATCTTTGTATTTTATGGATATCAAAAACTATTTTAAATGAATTAAAAATAAGTAAAAAAGAGCAAATTCTTAAAAAATATCAAATGATAAAATAAAAAATATTAAAAATCATTTTTAGAAACTAAAAATTAAAAACAGAAAAATGATATTGGTCTCATATTTTTTGGACCAATAATGAAGGAGATATGAATTTTTAAAATGAAATGGAATTACAAGAAGTAAAAGAAAATAAAATCAGAATTTAAAAAATGTGAAAAAGCGTGGACCGTCTAATCTGAGCTCATTAATTGAGCTGGAAAATCATGAGGCTCACACACGTGTGCCTACCATGTTCCTTGGTCAATGCATCACATGTAGCATATAAATGAGTCATAACATGGAAAGAACAAGATTCAATCTGGAAAATGAAATGGATGGTTCAGATTCATTCTGGAGATTGGACGGTGACCAGCGCCACCGTCTTCTCCGACCAACTTCCGGCGAGGGCAAAATTTACAGAGAAATAATTATGCACCAAATGCCAAGATCTAGGTACCAATCGAAAGTTGGGGTAATGTACATCACCCCTGTACCAACCAAATCCACTCTAGGTTTCTACATTGAGATAAATCAAAGATGGAATTTCTATGGTGTTCAACTGAACTTGCTTGATATTGAAAATTCGAAGCTCAAAAGAATTGCCTCTATGCAGAGGACTTCAGATCACACAACAACAGGAAGAAACAAGGACAATATGAGTTGATTCGAAGAAATTAATATCAGAAGTAAACCTCTAACTTGCAGAGTTTGAGAGCATAATTCCTTGCTATGGATGCTTGTAGTTTGTTCTTTGGATCAAAGGGAAGAAGGCTAAGGAACTTTATATCCAGAAAAAGACCAATGAAATTGAATTCTAGACCTGAAAAATTGAGAGAAAATTGGTGAGTTCCTTTGGTAGTGAGGTTGATGGATCAGTTGTACAGCATTTAGGTTGCTGAAATGAGAGGCATGAGCATTGTATTTATAGGAGAAGCATGGATGAATGCATGAACATTCCATTGCATGAATGGAAAGGGCTTTCATGCATGGGCCTGTACAGGCGCATGGAGGGCCCAATTCCACTTGGATTTGGCAGCTGATCATCAGCATATGCAAACTAGACGTGCAAATTGTGCATAATCATCTCATGCAATGCAAATTTTATGAATTTCCAAAATTGTACCATAATGTTCATGTCTTGGAAAATGGCGCTTCCATAATTGAAACACAACCTTATGAGTAATGGTTGGAAAGCTTTTTGCATGAGGATCATTTGTTATGTTGATCAAAACTCAATTTGAGCTTTGGAAATTGATGAAAAGTGGTCATGAAGTGTAGGGTGCAAAACATGTACATGTGAGAATTTCAAAAATGGCCAAAGTTCAAGCCCTTCTGTTTCAATGATGCAAGCTCCAAATGACAAAATATTCAATATCAAAGTTGTTGATCTTTTCAAGGAAGTCAATCTGGACCTAAATTTTGAATCATTTGGATTTTTTATCAAGACGTTATGGGCACTTGAAGTTGGACTTTTTCACATTTCAATGCCTTTGGTCCAAAGTGACCTATAATTTTTTGCATTATCACATGTATTTCTTTTATGATTTTGAAAGTTTTCTCAACATAACATTTGAAATAGACATCTTAATATTTCCAATTCATTTGATCCGACCTCAAAATCATTAAAAATGAAGGAGTTATGAACTTGGGAAGTTGACCCAAAATTAGGGTTTCAGTCAAAATGACCTATAATGTCTTGGAATGGATAATGACCTTACAAGCTTCAAATCAATTTTTTATGAACATGAAAGTTGTTCATATGGTTCCTAAGAAACGTTTTTCACTTGGGGTCATCTCCATTTGGCAAACACATCAAAAGTTAGGTCTCAGTGTATTTCAAAATAGTCAGATGAATTGACTGATCAACTTCTTAAGTCCAAACCTCATACCTTGATGAATTGATGATTGAGGAACTCAAATAAGTTTAAATATGCATGAAATGATGAACTAAAGAACTTACCTTGATTGTATTTGATCAAAGGTTGAGGTTGCTTCATGAGCAAGGCACAGTTGATGAACATATGGATTAGGGTTTCCTTGGGAAACAAGCCTCAAACCCTTTGATTTGCTTTGATCAAAAATGATGAATTGAGATACTTGGGAGGAATATTTGATAGATGAGAGATTTGGGAACCATTTCCATGCTTGCTTTCATCTTCACATAGCCCTATCAATGCACATAGGATCTCCTATAAGCTTTGGACCTTGTGACTGCTCAAGCTACAAACAAGAGATGTTAGTGACATATTTTTGTGCTTTGGGTTAGTAAACAAAATGAGAAAAGAAATAATATACAATTCAAGCATGCTTGGTGATCTCAAACCAACTCACAAGAGATCCCACCCAAAGGCCAGGAGCCAAGATGCTATGATCCTTGAGGCAAAATGCAATGTGCAATGATATGATGCCATGAGGGATCTTAGGGTCAAAATTTGGGTCTTATAGATGCCCCTATTTTGGGTCATTCTAGCCGGAGAAGTGAAGGTTAAAATATTTGTCTCGACGAGGTAGAATGGGCTTAAATAATAACAAAGAGACGAATTTTGGTCCCTAAGAGACCTCATGATGCAAATGTATGTATGCAAAAGGTAATACTCTGCGGAGATATGTGTCCATAAAGAGAAGAGAAATAAGGAGAAACTGACCATCCATATGAGTAATACACTCAATGGGACAAAGACTCTGGGGATTCTAATGGGGATAATAAAGGGAATAAATTGCGTGAGCAGGTCACGACTTAAGACTAGCCGAGGGACACGAGAGGAATTCCATGAAAATAAATCAATGGAAAGACTCGAGCTAACTCAGAGATGCATGTATTGGGGAATATGCCAATACAACGAAAACTATCCATAAAGGATACTTTGGATGAAAATCCGGACTCAGATGCGGAATATCCACTAAGGGACTTCACTGGGAAATGTCCAAACAGGACTCATCCGAGGAAACAACAGGATGAGGTATTAACGGTTATTGGGTAATAAGCTCAAGGAGACATGTGATCAAAACATTGGTATGAGGGTGAAAGAATAACATGCTCGGGGAGAATGAATATCTAAGACCGGTATAAGGGTGAGAGATATCAAGCATCCCGAAAACAACTGAGGAAAACCTAAAGAGAGTATACTTCGACTCAAGAAATCTGACTCCTCAGAGGACACAAAGTCATAATAGGGAGCAGAAGGAAGGAACACCAGGGATACCGGTTACTGGGCATATAATAGGTGACCAACCAAGGCGTGAATTAGGGAATATTTCCAACACACTCATCATCTAAAAGGAGGGCTAAAAAGCAAACTCAATTTTACAGGATGGTCATTCGACTCCGCAAAAAAGGGGGTACGAATATTACTCGACTGGGGAAGAACAAAAGACTTCGACTAGAGAGCGCATGAGATATATTATCTATTACTGTCAGAACATAGATAACATACTCGCATGGAAGATTATCCACAACCTATTACTAGGTTAATAAAGGATAACTCGGCCGAAAAGAGAGAACATCGGGATACCGGCTACTGGGTATAAAATGATGACCAATCAAAGGGAGAAACAATCATTACCAATAAAGTGGTAAATGAAAGATGACTCGCTGGGGATACATTGATAAAGGCAATGATCCGGGAGATATATCACTGGTTACTGGGAGATATACTCAAGAGAAAAGGGATATCAATACCGAATATTGGATAAGGATAACCAACAATGAGGGGATTACATCTACCAGATACTAGGTAGAAAACCATAGGAGAGCAACCGTCATCGGTTAGGATGAACAAAAATAAGGTTAACTCTGCAAGGGGATAAAGATAGGATTTACAACTACCAGTATGAGGGTAGAAAACCACAGAAATAGGAGTTATAACTACCGGTTACTGGGTAGAAGGCCACAAACTCCGTCGGGGGAAAGATGGACAATTACTGGTTACTGAGCAATCATTCATCTAAACTACGGGGAAGTACAGGGGAAACAACAAGAGGAGTCAATCTAGGAACAAAGTAGAGAGACGCAATGTAACAAGACTCAACCCGACGAGGATATAACTCAGGGGAGTAATTCCATCCCAATACATGTTTTGGGAGGAAACAGAAATAATAATCATCCACGAGGACATAACTCAGTGGGTAATATGGAAGAAAGGATAGACACTTTCTGCTTATGAGGCTGACTCTAAAATAAAGATATCAGACACAAACATCTGGTTGGGGAGATATATACCACCAGACAGCAGGAGACAACCATCAAAGATATATATATGGCAAAAATGCAACATGAATATCTAGATGTCAAAATTATGCATGTATATGCGTGGTTTATGTATGATGAATGCTAACAAAAGAGACATATCTAACACAAACGGGTCCAAGAATCAATGGACAAACATCCGGTACTACATCTCAAGAGAGAAAGTCAGGCCCACTAGAGAACATCCAATCTGATGGGGGCGACAGATACCAGGAAACAAATGTCTTTGCATGGAAAGGAGAATCAGTCACTCCATCTGGGGACAGGATCAACACACGGATAAAATCCGCCGTAGAATCGACTCTACTAGGGAAATTATCGAAGAGGGAAATGAAACTCTGTGGGGAACAACCACCAAATAGAAGGTTCCAAAACCTACAAATTCCTTTCTTGCATTGCTGAAGAAACCATGTCTACCGAGGAGAAGAGGTACTACTCCGCTAGGGAAGGAAAGATAAACATCTCCATCAACCACTCTTCTCGGGAGGAAACTACACACGGGCTCTGCTCAGAAAATTCCACCAGGGAAACACTACTATCGACCAAATTGGGGATTACCCATAGACAACTACTAGGGATACCCTATTGGTGACCATACTAGGGAGTAAAAGTGGGATCAACCCTGCTGAGAATGGTCGAGGAGCAAATTCAGCTGGAGATCATAAGTAGACAAGTTCACAGGGAAAAGATATAAACCAAACTTGATGATAACTCCACTTATGCTGGGGATTTTTGGCTCACTTTGGCGGAGACATTTCTAACTCAAAGTAAGGGAACACCAACTCTTTCGGAAAGATTAGCATATTCAATTTATTAATCTATAAGGGATTTTAGGTCAATCCACGCAAGGGATGACAACCATATAATTGATAATACAAATGCAAAATCCAGACTCACTGGGGAATTAGAAGATTGAGACCGCATCCAAAGCTCCAAACTCTCTGGGGGATTGGTGGGTTGTTCAACTTTCTTCTATGCTCGCGGAGGAGATAACCTGAAAGACAAATTAAGAGGATACAAACATGCCGGGAATATGAACAACTGTCTTACTCTTTTGGAGATCATGCTATCCTTGGGAGAGCACCGAAGACGTCCCAAGTATCCTTTTTGTCATTGTGAATGTTCACTTTGTTTAAAAACAGTTTATGAAAATTTTATTTATTTAAGACATTGCTATTTTTTTCAATTAAAACATGCAAAACATTTGTTTGAATTGAAACAAATAAGAGTGCAAAGAATTGGATAAAGGCTCAAATTTATTTGATGGAATGGTAGTCTACAAATGGCGAGACTCTCTGGAACATTACAAATTTGAAATTGGTGATATATATTGGAAAAGGGCTACATTGAACATAATGACCATTTTCTCCACCAACTTTGAATCCGATGTACTTGCTTCAAATGAATTTTTGCCCAACATGAAAGTTGAAGATCTTGTTCTCCCATTTTCAAAAAGTCCAAGAACACCCAAATCCCATGGATGGTTTGCAAGATATGATCATTTCATTTTCACAAATTTTTGAACTTCAACAAGCCATATCTCATGAACCACAAGGCCAAATTTGGTGGGGTTTTTTCCTACAAGTCCTATTTAATCCCCTCTTTCCAAAAATTCATTCATCATTTACCAAAACCTCACCATGCAAAATGGCATTTTTTGACTTGACTTTATTCATTTCAAGTGTGAAAAAGTTGACTTTTTGTTTTAGCCCTTTTTAACACATTTGGCCACTTGGGATAGGTCTGAAATGTCATTTAAAATATGTTTGCAAGCCCAAAATCGTGCAGACCATACACCTCCATATCCACTTGTGCAAAATTAGCAAAATGTGCAAATGGTTCATTTTGAGCTAAACAAGCTTAGCATTTGTTAAACCAAGTTAAAACAGACATATATAATCTCATTTTCTGCATTTCAGAACCCTAGAGCAGCCACACACACGACCAGAAACCTTCATTCTCTCTAAACTTGCAATTTCACACTTTTGCATTTTCTGCCAAAATCTTCAAAAACCCTCGAGCACTCTTGGTTCCTTCATCATCTAACCAACCTTTGGAGGCATTTTGAACCATCAAATCCCACCTGTAGTAGCAGTTTGTGTTCTGTTTCTCCAAGACCCCTTCCATGGCAAATCAAGAGTTGGACATGTTTAAGCATCATTGAGCTAAAGGGCTTCAAGTATACACCAACATCAACCAAGATCTTCATCTGTTTCGAGCTGCATCACTCAAAACATCACTGATTCACCATTTGCTTCAAATTCAAGTAAGGTTTCGAGTTCCTCTTTTCTCAAAATAATGCTATGTTTCTTGTAGTTCTTTAAATGCTGAATCCACTGCAACTTGTTTCATTCGAAATGGTTATGTCATTCATGAGAAATCTGGATCTACATTTTGGTGACCAAACATACCTTTGCTCGATTTGTTTTGTTTGCAATGATTTGGTGAAAATGAATGTTACTTTCTTGTTCTATGTTGCTTGCTGACCATGAGTGTATGTCCCATTTGTGTTTCTGAAAAAATCTAGAATCGAGCTTGCTGTTGATGATGATGAATACTGCTGCTTTGAAAAACCCTAATATTTTTTCCAGAAAAAACCCTGTTTCATGTATTGCATGAGTGTTGGCTACTGATTTTGTTTTTGTTGCATGAATACCACCATATCATTGCCATGCTTGTGTGCTGTTTCTGGGCGTGTTGGTTTTCCATGATTGTTGGAGATGATGAAGAATACTGTTCCATTCACAAACCCTAGTTGGATTTCCAGAACTTGTTGTTTTCACGTGTTGTTACTGTTTCATTGGTATCAACCAATCAGAATATTCCATTTCTTTGGCTAAAACTGTGCGTTTTGATAAGTGGACGTGATAATTACCAGAATGCCATGCTGGTCAACCGTTGACTTGTTATTCATGTCACTTTGTTCATGTTTGTTCCCATTTGTTCATCATCTTCCAAAATCCATTTTTCACTCATTTCAACTCCAAAAATCATGAAATTTTTTGCATCATGTTCATGAAAGTGTCCACTATTTTATCATGATTTTTAATTATTTTTTGTGTGGCTGGATTTTAAATGGCTCTAGGTTTCTTAACATGTATGCTTATTTGATACCTTTTGCCAATCCTTTTGTGAAATGATCATGTTGCATCCATTTGAGTTGAAATTTTTTGTGGTTAATCTACACTCAATCATGTTCATTTTGATATAAAGTTTGTGCATTTATCATATGTGGTGTGTGAGATATGATTTTTTGAAGTAGGGTGTGACAATTTGTGTCACACCAATGTTATGAAATTTCTTGATTTTTGTTCACATACTTCCTGGCCTCCAATTGACCCCAAATTTTGCATGATCCCTCTCTTATATGTCTAGTTGACTTGTGAATTTTCCTGGAATTAATCATGCCATTTCCTATTTGTTTGATAATTTTCTCCCCTGCCTAGTCAATTGTTGACTTTGTGTGATACCTCTTGCCAAATCCTTTGTGAAATTCTCATATCTTATTGTATGATCATGAAATTTCACATGTGCATACTAGACATCTTGAGCTTTGCATTGGTGTTAATCCCATCCATTTCTCATCTGTTTTCATTTTGTTATGATTTTTTGAAGATGACACATGTTTTGTTGACTTCCTTGTGCACACTTGAAATTGTGTTGACTTCCTGATTTTAATTGACTATCTTCCCATGATCCAATTGAGCTGAAATTTCATATGCATGCTATGTTATGGATTGTGATTAAGTATGAATTATTTCATATTTTTTGGAATTTATTATGTTTGCTTTTGAGCTTGGTCTTGCTGTTGACCTCTATGTGCTCCCTTTTGCCATGTTCTGACTTCTTTGGTCTATAAAATGATAATGATGCATGATATGAGTTTGAAACCAATTGTGCTTGCTTCTTAAATGCTTGAACTTGACTTTGGTTGACTATTTGTTTGCTGTTTTGACTTTCCCTTTTGTTTTTGACCCTAGGCTTGTCCTAGTGGTCTCTTGGCTTATGTTGAGTTCATTTGTTTCAGGTTAAGCAACAATGCCTCAAAGATCATACAAATTTGATTGAGCTTGATTATATATCATGTGCTAACCTTTGTTTTGTAGGTGTGACTCATGTGACTTGAGTCTTGTGCTTTGCACATTGGTCCCTCTGATTTAACTGTTTGATTCATTTCCTTTTGATTTAAACTGTTGAACTGTTTACTGATTAGTTTGACTATTTCAGGTACCCTTTTAGTTGCTTAAGTTCTTTGAACTTGCTTGCTTTGCTATTTAGCAATTTGCTTTTGAGGTATAATTACTTCTTCTTCATGTAGTCTGGAGACCCGGCTTGTTATTTGGCCGGGCAAACTGTCTGAAGTCCTCCTTAAGAGGCAATGCCTGTGTGTGTTTAAAATTGTCCCAAGCAGGAAAAGTCCTTCAAGTAAGGCAATTGGTAGATCAAAGGGATAAGTAGCCTATCCCCTACTATTCAGTGAGTCCTCTCCTTGCTCCCATTACATGGTTGTAGCATTGAGATAAAAACCCAAGATCTATCGAGTCAATAATGTGGAAAGAGCTCCATCTTTCTGAGCTCCCACACTTTCTGATATGCTCTCCCTGATCAGGGATAAGAGAAATGAGGCACACCCCTCATCTCCTTTCATCTGCTTCACCTTAGCCTCTCAATGGCAAGGTTAAGAGCAACTTTTACCCTACTCCAGTTGGCCTCAGTGCCTAACCCTCTTGTATGAGCCTCCTTGTATGGTTATAGAGTGTGCTGTTTGACATTGATTGATTGGTTGATTACTTCATATGCACATGCTTGCTTGTATGCTTCATGCATTTATCATCATCATTAATTGCCATTAATGCATGATCATCTCATTTGTCTTTGTGATGCTATCATTGTTGCTTACCCATTGAGGACAATTGTAAGTCCATTGCTTTGGCATTTGCTCCTATGATATGGAAGGATAGAGTGTAAGACCTCATTGGTCACTCATATCTTCTGTTGTTTTGTTTGTTTGATTGTGAGGAAGCAATTGTAAGTCCCTGTAAGTTGGCATTTGCTCTCCTGTGATTATGTTGCATTGTTTGATTGTATGTGAGGGTACAACTGTAAGTCCCAGCAAGTTGGCATTTGTATTCCTAGGACCATACTGTGGAGGTTAGAGTAAGCCCAGACAGATTGGCATCTGACATCCATGTTTTGCTTTCTTTGTTTATGTGAGGATGCAATTGTAAGTCCCCGCAAGTTGGCATTTGCTTTCCTATGATCATATTGTTGCTTTTGTTCTTGTATGAGAGGATCCATTGTAAGTCCCTGTAATGTGGCATTGGATTTCCTATGAGCATCTGCGGAGTTAACCTAAGTCCAGATAGATTGGCAGTTGACTTTCCATATTTCATTTTTGTTTTCTTTTGAGGAGATTAGTGTAAGACCATTGAGTGGCTTCTGATATCCTGTTCTGTTTTAGGAGATTGGTGTAAATCCATCTATTGGTATCCGGTATCCGCTTTTTATTTCTTTATTTAGGAGATTAGTGTAAGACCATTGAGTGGCCTCTGATATCCCGTTTTGTTTTAGGAGATTGGTATAAGACCAGTGATTGGCATCCGGTATCCGCTTTTCTGTTGCTTTGTTTGCTTGTTATTATTAATTGCCATTCCAAAGGACACACTTGAATCATTTGCTATATGATTTCAAGAAGTGAACCTTCTAGGAAGTTTTACAATCCATCTTCATCCATTCATCATTCATTATGTCCTAAACCTTTTCACACTTTACTTTTCAAACTTGACATAAGTGTTGTGCAAACATCTTCATGTTTTTTCAAATTAAAAACCTGGACCCAAGTCCTTGACTTTTTTCAAACCCCATTTCATAATACTTCTTTGAATCAATCTTAATCATACTTTGACTTCATTTTCATAATCACAATCAATTAACTTCACCCATTCACTTGTTTTGGCTCTGTCCATTATTAATCTTTTCATGCATTAGCCATAGGTTTCAATTATCATTGTGGTTGATGTAAATCTTGCCTATCCTTAGTGAGTCGACTATAAGACTTCCGTACTGAAAACAGGGTTAACCCCTCTAGTGCGACGAAGCTATCCTCACATGGTGGATGTTGGTCTTGGTCGAGTTTTCTCCCATTGATAATGAAAAGCCTCAGTGCTTGTGTTTAAAATTGAATCCACCAACTTTTTGGAAATCTTTTAGCCGAACTACGGCGTTTTGATCCTTACCTTTGATGGAAGGTACGTAGGCAGCGGGTTTATGTCATAACAAATAACAATTTAGTACAACAAGTGTGAAAAGGGCTCCCTAGGAGTACCTAGGACGTAGTGGGTGCCTAACACCTTCCCATTGCGTAATTTACCCCTTACCCAGACTCTCTGATCTTTTTATTAGTTTTCTACGTGTAAAACATCTTAGGCTTTTGTTCTCTTTTTAGCCAGTCCTTTGGATAAATAAAAGTGCGGTGGCGACTCGAAATTTCATTGTATGCTTTGCTTATGGTTTAATCGATAAATCATATAGCGACGAATACACCGTCACAGAAAAAGTGGCGACTCTGCTGGGGAAAAGATCCTTGGTGGTATTGCCTACTTTTCACCCTTGTGTGATATATTATTATTTGTTATTTGACATATTTTTGTACAATTTGGGATGACTGTATTGATTGTAATGTGTGAATTGCTTGATATATAATTGCTGTTTGCTTTGGTGATCTGTGAGATGAGTTCTGTACCCGAACTCGAGTGCACTCTAGGATAGGAGAATGGCATAGTCTTGTTGACTGGTGTGGAGTATTCCTTAGCCAGTTGACTTGCGAGTCCATTCACTTGGTGGAGGTCATGTTGAACTAATAATGTCACACAAGTTATTTGTGGTTAGGCATTATTCTTTCAATCATGTTCCGCAGAAGCCAAGGACCGTAGTTTACCAAACCCATCTTGGCCTATTTTTAGGACCGTAGTGCGGAGGTCGTTCAGATGTCAGTTCTGATACGATTGTCACGCGATACTACACTCATAAGAGTTTCTCTTGAGAATATTCTTGGAATACGAGTATTCGTTCCTCCGATAATATTCTAAAGATGGAACGATGATTATGGGAACCTCTGATAGAACATGTCTGGCAGGTTTAAACCCTAGTACACTCCCTTTGGGTGGTTCTTAACCAAGACTCCATGCTCGTGACTCTCAACAAACCCGTGATTCGTGGTTGAGTCGTTCAAACATTGTTAATATCAATGGATCCCGGATCAGGTGTAAAACCTAAAATCCACCAAAGCGGCTGGTTGATATTAAGAATGTTTGAACCGGTTCATGTACCGTTAATATCAATGGAACTTGGGTGTCGATAAGGTGAAAACCTAAATCCACCAAAATGGATGATTGATATTAGGGATACAAAGATCTTTCCCACGACCTTTGTTTGGTGTGCCTTGCTTGATCCTTGAGTGTGATTGTTGCATTCATGCATTCATACATTCATCCGCATCCATATCATCAGATAAAAAGAAAATTTTCAAGGAACTCAAAGGAGTTTATTTGCAAAAAAATTTCAAACATGAAAAAACCGGGAAAATTTTTTCACCTGATCTATCTGATGAGATATTCTCATATACGATCAAAATGTAAAATTTCAAAGTTTGCAAATAGAACCCTCGAGTTCCTTTGATATAAAAACAAGCATATGCATAAACACTTCATGCATCATTTGCATAAACAGGTGTTTTGTTCCGGTCTCCCGTCCTGTGGTCTGACCCTGCGATCTTCATTTATTTTGGAGACGCACTTCGCCGGTATTATACCAGAGCCGATTCTTCGAGATCGATGGATCATCCTGAGCTAGAGAGTTGTGAATTCAGAGAAGATTTTGTCAGACTAAGTACTGTTGATGGATTTATTCCTGGTTAACCGATCCCGGGCTGGCATTGGCTGCTGTTCTGGGACACTTAATTAGCAAGGTTTGTTCACAAGTGGAGGATTCATCCATACTGATCAACCTGAAGAAGAGGAAGCTGCTGCTATCATTGAAGAAGATGCAGAAGGCGTGAACAACTTCGTCATTCCTGGTGGTGTCTGCCACAATTGGGTCGCTGTGGATGTTCCTACGGTCATTCATAAGTCAGCGTGATTTGTTCACTTTGTTTAAAACCCTTCTCCCATGCCAAAAGGAGAAGTGATGACATTGTTGGCAAAGCATTTAATACAATGATGTTTTCATTCAATTAATGCATTGCTTAAACATTTGTTTTTCCATTTGTTTTCACTTTTCACTTTTTGCATGAAATCAGTGATCACAAAAAAACCATGAAAAACAGAAAACAGTTTTTTCATCTGCATAAATGATTTGCTTGTTTTAAAATACAAAAGCTTTTCATTATCCAGAATCATTATGCAGGGATTTCTAAACCCATTGAACATAATGATCCAACGCCATCTCCCAATCTTGAAGTCCTTGTATCTGAGGCAGAGGAAGATGATGTTGAAGGGGATTCCTGACGAGATTACCCATCTTCTTGAGCACGAAAGAAGCTCATTCAGCTGTATCATGAGAATCAGCAAACCAGTCAAACTGGGGCATTACAAAAAAAAAACAAAAAAAAAGAAAAAAAAAAAGAGAAGAGGGTGAAAAAGATGAAAAAATCAAAAAAATCAGGAAAATTTTTTTTTCAAAATTTTTCCAAAGGAAAAAAGAAAAAAGTATACCCTCAAGTCCCTAGTTGACTGATGCTGAATGGGTTCAGAGTCGTTATGACCAGCTGAATTTGATCGAAGAGAAGCGTTTAACTGCCATGTGTCATGGTCAGTTATATCAGCAGAGAATGAAGAAAGCATTTGACAAGAAGGTCAAGCCTCGTGTGTTCCGAGAAGGTGACCTTGTGCTCAAGAAAGTTTTGTCTTTCGCGCCCGATTCCAGGGGCAAGTGGACTCCAAACTACGAGGGTCCATATGTTGTTAAGAGAGCCTTTTCAGGCGGTGCTTTGATGCTTACAACAATGGATGGGGAGGATTTCACTCGTCCTGTGAATTCAGATGCAGTCAAGAGATACTTTGCCTAAAAAAAAAGTATATGCAAATAAAAAACAGAATAGCTCGCTAAGTTGAAAACCCGAAAGGGCGGCTTAGGCAAAAATGAGCGTCTCGGTGGAGAACCCGCAAGGGTAATCCAGGCAAAAATTAGAGACTTGAAAAAAAAGAGAATATTTGCATCCCGCTAGATTGAGTACCTCACTCTGGGGCAATCTAGGCAAAAATTAGGGATTTTGGCAAGTAACTGCATCCTGACAAGACTTTCTGTTCATCAGTCGTCATTTCGTCAGAAGATTCTCGATTCGTCGTCAACTGAAGCTTCGGATACATCGAGATTCAAATTGGTAGAGAAAGGATCATTATGTTCAATGTAGCCCTCTTCCAATATATATCACTGATTTCAAATTTGTACAAGTCTATGGAGTCTTGCCATTTGCAGGCTACCATTCCATCAAATCAATTTGAGCTTTTTATCCAATTATTTGCACTCTTATTTGTTTCAATTCAACAAATGTTTTAAATTGATAAAATGTCATTGTTTTAAACAAATCAAATTTTTCAAAATTTTTGTTTTAAACAAAGTGAACATTCACAAGATTGAAAGGATTCTCAAGAATATCTCAGTGCTCTCCCGAGGGTGGTATGATTTCCAACAGGTAAGACATTTGTTCATATTCCTGGTTTGGTTGTATCTTCTTTCTTCAGATCTTTGTTGAGGCTGTTCCTCGAACAGAGTTGTTGTTGGGGTTTGTTCCCGAGTATAATCGCAAGCAGAGTGTTGTTGAAGACTTCGTTTTCTCCAGCAGCAGTTTTTCCCAGCATGGGTGTTTTCTTGTGAAGTTTCGGCGGTTGATGGTTTGTCATCCTGGTGCCTCGTCACTTTCTCCAGTGGGTCGTTTGCCCCAGACTTTATTTGTCTCCTCACAGTCATGAGTATAGCCATTGATTGATACTCCCCTTGGAGTCGCGAGTAGAGCTGTTATTGATATCCCCCATCGGAGTCGCGAGTAGGGTTGTTATCACCCTTCCCGGTGCAGTTGCCAGCGGAGTTGTCTGTTTCCTCAGCACGATCGCTTTCTTTTTGAAGACTCGGTAAGTCAGTGGTTTGATACCCGGTACTTTACCCTCTTCCCCGGCGAAGTCGTCTGTGGAATTATTGCTATCTCTCCATCAGAGTTGTTCTCTTCAGCGGAGCAGGATCTATTTTCCTCTCCAGTGGTTGATTAGGTTGACATCCCAGTATTTTCAACCATCCTTTCCTCAGCGTAGTCCGCAGAATGTTTGTTGTGGCAGCTTTGCCTGTTGAATGCTCCCTCAATCCCCAGTATGGTCGGATGATGGCTCTAGCCTCCAGTGAACGGATTGATTTCCTGACTGTTTGTGATCCCCAGTAGAGTGGCTTATACTGCAGAATCTACTTGCTGTGATCAGTTTGCTATGTATGTTCTCCCCAAGTAGAGTGGTTCGTTGCAGAATCTACTTGTTTGATCTGTCCTCCCTCAGTGGGTTGTTCCCCAAGAGAGTAGCCGACAGTTTTCCCCAGTAGAGTTGCTTATGCAGTTAGATTCTATTTGGATGATATCACTCTCCCTCAGTGGGTTGTTCCCCAGCGGAGTTGTGTGGAGTTGCTTCTCCAGCAGTTCGTGCTTGTGCAACGCACCCTTTGTTTCTCAGTTGACACTGGGATCTCCTTGCAGATACTTTGGGACTTCTCTTGTTCCCTTACAGATTCGTCTTGGTGGCTGTTTTGCCCGTTGTGACTTTCTGTACCCTGTTTGGGTTGTTTTCTGATATCTCCGACCCTCTGCTTCTTCAGCAGTACTCGCAGATCTTTGCTTTACAGCATGTAGATCTCCGCAGATTGGCTCTCCAGCTGGTTTTTCCCCTGGAAGTATAATACCGGACGTTTGTTCCTGAACCTGTTTGTGTTAGAATTGTCTGTTTTGTCAGCATTCATCAAACATAAATCACGCATATTCATGCATATTCATAAACATTCAGATATTCATGTTGCATTTCTTGCCATATATCTTTTGTTTGTCGTGTCTCCTGCTATGGTGATATAGATCTCTTTACAGATCTCCCCAAGCAGATGTCGGGTGTTTAAAATCTCTCCATATAGAGTCAACCCCATAAGCAGAAAATGTTGTCTTTCCTTCTGCAGTTCCCCACTGAGATATATCCTCGTGGATGACGGTTTCTTCCGTTTCCTCCCAACACATATATTGGGATGGATGTTCCTATTTGAGTTATATCCTCATTAGGACGTGTCTTGATTCAGTCCGTCTTTTCGGATTATTCCCGAATTGGCTATTTGTCAAATGTGTTATGCTTCCCAGTGGGTTGTTCCCCAGCGGAGTAGTTTTGGGCCTCTACCCTCATACCGGTAGTTATAAGTCCTATCTTTCCTGGCTTTCTTGACAGAATTTGTGGTTATACACCTTTTATTCTCCAGCCAGAGTTTTGGTTTTCTACCCTCATACCGGTAGTTGTAAATCCTATTTTCCTGCTTTTCAGCAGTTTGTGGTTTGTTATAACCCTATTTTGGTTTCCCGTGCGGATTCGTGATTTGTTCTATCCCCACGTGGAGTTGTTGGTCTTCTACCCCGTATTCGGTAGATGTAAACCCTAATTTCGTGGTTATCTTCATCTAGTATTTGATGTTGATTTTCCTTGGCTTGGATAAGTTGCTCAGATCAGCACTTATATCCCTAGCAAGTCTTTTGTGGATAATCGCCGTATGCTAGCAATTTTATCCCCAGTGGGTCCTTTCACCGTTTGCTAGTGATTTGTTCCCCGGATCATTGGTTGTTTACCAATGCATCCTCAGCTAGTCCCTGTGGATAATTGCCGGATGCTTGCAATTTATCCTCAGCAGACCGCCTTTCATTTACCCTTTTTGTTGGTAATGTTTGTTGCTCCTTTTGATTGGTTATCATTATATACCTAGTTTGGTATTCCGATGCCTTTCTGTTCGGTTGATTTATCCTTTATTAACCCAGTAACCGGTTGTGGATAATCTTCCATGCGAGTATATTATTCACGGTCTGCCGGTAATGAATAATATATCTCATGCACTCTTCAGTCGAAGCCTTTTGCGTTTCCCCAGTCGAGTAAGATTCGTTCTTTCCCTTTGTGGAGTCGAATATTTCTTTGTTGTTGGATAGTTGCCGGATGCTTGCAGTTTATCCCTTTGAGTTGTCTTTCGTTTACCCGGATGCTTGGTATCGATTGTCTCTCTGTTTTGGATAGTCACCTATTATATACCCGGTAACCGGTATCTTTGGTGTCTTTTCCTTTCGAGTATATTATTCACGGTCTGCCGGTAATGAATAATATTTCTCATGCGCTCTTTAGTTGGAATCCCTTGTTGATTTTCCCCAGCTGAGCAAGATTCGTATTCTTTGTAGAATCGAATATCCATCCTTTAACCAGTTTGTGTTTTGGATGATGAGTGTTTTGGAAGTGAAATCCAATTCACGTTTTCGGTAGATCACCTATTATATACCCAGTAACCGGTATCCCTGGTGTTTCTTACCATGCGAGTATATTATTCACGGTCTGCCGGTAATGAATAATATGTCTCATGCACTCTTGGAATAATCTTTTGATTGTTTTCCCCTCAGAGTAAGATTCATATTCCTTGTGGAATTGAATATCCATCCTTTAAACAAGTCTGCTGTTCTAGCTTTCTTCAGGGTGATGAGTGTTTTGGAACACACACCAATTCACGTTTTTTTTGTCCATCCTTTAAACAAGTCTGCTGTTCTAGCTTTCTTCAGGGTGATGAGTGTTTTGGAACACACACCAATTCACGTTTTTTGTTGTCCATCCTTTAAACAAGTCTGCTGTTCTAGCTTTCTTCAGGGTGATGAGTGTTTTGGAACACACACCAACTCATGTTTTTTTTGTCCATCCATTAAACAAGTCTGCTGTTCTAGCTTTCTTCAGGGTGATGAGTGTTTTGGAACACACACCAATTCACGTTTTTTTTTTGTCTATCCTTTAAACAAGTCAGCTGTTCTAGCTTTCTTCAGGGTGATGAGTGTTTTGGAACACACACCAATTCACGTTTTTTGTTGTCCATCCTTTAAACAAGTCTGCTGTTCTAGCTTTCTTCAGGGTGATGAGTGTTTTGGAACACACACCAATTCACGTTTTTTTGTCCATCCTTTAAACAAGTCAGCTGTTCTAGCTTTCTTCAGGGTGATGAGTGTCTTGGAACACAAACCAATTCACGATTTCGGATCTTATCCTATAAACAACCTACAACCCGGTTAAGGATAATCTTCCATGCGAGTTATTATTCACGTTTTGACGGCTATGAATAATATATCTCATGCACTCTCTTGTCGAACACTTTGTTTGTTTCCCCAACTGAGTAAGATTTGCATTCTTTACAGAATCAAATATCCATCCTATAAACAAGTTTGCTTTCGCTCTCTTCAGGATGATGAGTGTCTTGGAACACACACCAATTCACGTCTGTGGTCGGTCGCCTGTTACATACCTACAACCCGGTATCCTTGGTGTTCCTTCCTGAGTTTGTTACCCTTATACCGGTAACACCTCATTTTTCTTTGGTGCTTCCTCAGTGAAGTTTTCTTTTTGCTTCTCCCCAGGAGTCAGCTTGTGTCTCTCCAATGGATTTATTTTCCTTTGGAATTTCTTTTCCCCGGTGTGAGTCCTTCACTCCCCAGTGGGGCCTCCAGTCTGTTTTCTTTTCTTCTAATCAGAGTCGTGTTTTGTTCACGCTGTGTCAGTTTTGTCTATCCCTAACTAGAGTCTTGTCAGAGTCTCTGTTCCTGGTGAGTGAATTACTCCGATGGATCGTCTTTTCTTGTGTGTGAATCATATTCCCCACAGAGTTTGTGTCTTTTGCATGCATACATTTGCATCATGAGGTCTCTTAGGGACCAAAATTTGTCTCATTATTGTTATTTAAGCCCATTCTACCGCGTCGAGATGAAGATTTCTAAACTTCACTTCTCCGGCTAGAATGACCTTAAATAGGGGCATCTGTAAGACCCCAATTTTGGCCCTAAGATCCCTCATGGCCCATATCATATCATATCATGGCCTCAAGGATCATTGCATGCCCTAGCTTCCCTCCTAGTGGGTAGGTTGCCTTGTGTGTGGTTCTTGATCACCAAGCATACCTTGCATTTGTATATCTTTGCTTTTCATATGTTTATCATTCAAAAAGTACAAAAATATTGTCAGCCTAACCTTGTTGCTTGCAGTTGAAGCAGTCATCAGCAATTAGGTCAAAGTCAGTCAGCAGTCAGTCAAAGCAGTGGATGGTGGCCATTCTTGCAGAATTTGGGCACCATGATCCATAATCAAGAGTTCATATATCTTGGGACATCATTTGAAATCAAGTTCTCAAAGAATTAGGGTTTGGAATTCATCAGAAGTGGTTCAGTCATGCAAAACCCTAGACAAGTCAACAGTAAGTCAAACTTGGTCAACTGTGGATTTAATCAGTGATTTGATGGATAGAATTTATTTGAAGGAGCTCATTCATGTCCCAATAAGCCTCATACATCATGTCCAACCTCATCATGGAAGAATTTGGGGTCAATCAGAAAATTTCCAGAAATAGAAACTGGACCTGTAATTTCAACTGCCAAAAATGGAAACTTCTTGATCTTAAACTTACATCATGATACAAGCTTCAAATGAATTTTTTCCCAACATGAAAGTTGAAGATCTTGTTCTCCCATTTTCAAAAAGTCCAAGAACACCCAAATCCCATGGATGGTTTGCAAGATATGATCATTTCATTTTCACAAATTTTTGAACTTCAACAAGCCATATCTCATGAACCACAAGGCCAAATTTGGTGGGGTTTTTTCCTACAAGTCCTATTTAATCCCCTCTTTCCAAAAATTCATTCATCATTTACCAAAACCTCACCATGCAAAATGGCATTTTTTGACTTGACTTTATTCATTTCAAGTGTGAAAAAGTTGACTTTTTGTTTTAGCCCTTTTTAACACATTTGGCCACTTGGGATAGGTCTGAAATGTCATTTAAAATATGTTTGCAAGCCCAAAATCGTGCAGACCATACACCTCCATATCCACTTGTGCAAAATTAGCAAAATGTGCAAATGGTTCATTTTGAGCTAAACAAGCTTAGCATTTGTTAAACCAAGTTAAAACAGACATATATAATCTCATTTTCTGCATTTCAGAACCCTAGAGCAGCCACACACACGACCAGAAACCTTCATTCTCTCTAAACTTGCAATTTCACACTTTTGCATTTTCTGCCAAAATCTTCAAAAACCCTCGAGCACTCTTGGTTCCTTCATCATCTAACCAACCTTTGGAGGCATTTTGAACCATCAAATCCCACCTGTAGTAGCAGTTTGTGTTCTGTTTCTCCAAGACCCCTTCCATGGCAAATCAAGAGTTGGACATGTTTAAGCATCATTGAGCTAAAGGGCTTCAAGTATACACCAACATCAACCAAGATCTTCATCTGTTTCGAGCTGCATCACTCAAAACATCACTGATTCACCATTTGCTTCAAATTCAAGTAAGGTTTCGAGTTCCTCTTTTCTCAAAATAATGCTATGTTTCTTGTAGTTCTTTAAATGCTGAATCCACTGCAACTTGTTTCATTCGAAATGGTTATGTCATTCATGAGAAATCTGGATCTACATTTTGGTGACCAAACATACCTTTGCTCGATTTGTTTTGTTTGCAATGATTTGGTGAAAATGAATGTTACTTTCTTGTTCTATGTTGCTTGCTGACCATGAGTGTATGTCCCATTTGTGTTTCTGAAAAAATCTAGAATCGAGCTTGCTGTTGATGATGATGAATACTGCTGCTTTGAAAAACCCTAATATTTTTTCCAGAAAAAACCCTGTTTCATGTATTGCATGAGTGTTGGCTACTGATTTTGTTTTTGTTGCATGAATACCACCATATCATTGCCATGCTTGTGTGCTGTTTCTGGGCGTGTTGGTTTTCCATGATTGTTGGAGATGATGAAGAATACTGTTCCATTCACAAACCCTAGTTGGATTTCCAGAACTTGTTGTTTTCACGTGTTGTTACTGTTTCATTGGTATCAACCAATCAGAATATTCCATTTCTTTGGCTAAAACTGTGCGTTTTGATAAGTGGACGTGATAATTACCAGAATGCCATGTTGGTCAACCGTTGACTTGTTATTCATGTCACTTTGTTCATGTTTGTTCCCATTTGTTCATCATCTTCCAAAATCCATTTTTCACTCATTTCAACTCCAAAAATCATGAAATTTTTTGCATCATGTTCATGAAAGTGTCCACTATTTTATCATGATTTTTAATTATTTTTTGTGTGGCTGGATTTTAAATGGCTCTAGGTTTCTTAACATGTATGCTTATTTGATACCTTTTGCCAATCCTTTTGTGAAATGATCATGTTGCATCCATTTGAGTTGAAATTTTTTGTGGTTAATCTACACTCATTCATGTTCATTTTGATATAAAGTTTGTGCATTTATCATATGTGGTGTGTGAGATATGATTTTTTGAAGTAGGGTGTGACAATTTGTGTCACACCAATGTTATGCAATTTCTTGATTTTTGTTCACATACTTCCTGGCCTCCAATTGACCCCAAATTTTGCATGATCCCTCTCTTATATGTCTAGTTGACTTGTGAATTTTCCTGGAATTAATCATGCCATTTCCTATTTGTTTGAGAATTTTCTCCCCTGCCTAGTCAATTGTTGACTTTGTGTGATACCTCTTGCCAAATCCTTTGTGAAATTCTCATATCTTATTGTATGATCATGAAATTTCACATGTGCATACTAGACATCTTGAGCTTTGCATTGGTGTTAATCCCATCCATTTCTCATCTGTTTTCATTTTGTTATGATTTTTTGAAGATGACACATGTTTTGTTGACTTCCTTGTGCACACTTGAAATTGTGTTGACTTCCTGATTTTAATTGACTATCTTCCCATGATCCAATTGAGCTGAAATTTCATATGCATGCTATGTTATGGATTGTGATTAAGTATGAATTATTTCATATTTTTTGGAATTGATTATGTTTGCTTTTGAGCTTGGTCTTGCTGTTGACCTCTATGTGCTCCCTTTTGCCATGTTCTGACTTCTTTGGTCTATAAAATGATAATGATGCATGATATGAGTTTGAAACCAATTGTGCTTGCTTCTTAAATGCTTGAACTTGACTTTGGTTGACTATTTGTTTGCTGTTTTGACTTTCCCTTTTGTTTTTGACCCTAGGCTTGTCCTAGTGGTCTCTTGGCTTATGTTGAGTTCATTTGTTTCAGGTTAAGCAACAATGCCTCAAAGATCATACAAATTTGATTGAGCTTGATTATATATCATGTGCTAACCTTTGTTTTGTAGGTGTGACTCATGTGACTTGAGTCTTGTGCTTTGCACATTGGTCCCTCTGATTTAACTGTTTGATTCATTTCCTTTTGATTTAAACTGTTGAACTGTGTACTGATTAGTTGGACTATTTCAGGTACTCTTTTAGTTGCCTAAGTTCTTTGAACTTGCTTGCTTTGCTATTTAGCAATTTGCTTTTGAGGTATAATTACTTCTTCTTCATGTAGTCTGGAGACCCGGCTTGTTATTTGGCCGGGCAAACTGTCTGAAGTCCTCCTTAAGAGGCAATGCCTGTGTGTGTTTAAAATTGTCCCAAGCAGGAAAAGTCCTTCAAGTAAGGCAATTGGTAGATCAAAGGGATAAGTAGCCTATCCCCTACTATTCAGCGAGTCCTCTCCTTGCTCCCATTACATGGTTGTAGCATTGAGATAAAAACCCAAGATCTATCGAGTCAATAATGTGGAAAGAGCTCCATCTTTCTGAGCTCCCACACTTTCTGATATGCTCTCCCTGATCAGGGATAAGAGAAATGAGGCACACCCCTCATCTCCTTTCATCTGCTTCACCTTAGCCTCTCAATGGCAAGGTTAAGAGCAACTTTTACCCTACTCCAGTTGGCCTCAGTGCCTAACCCTCTTGTTTGAGCCTCCTTGTATGGTTATAGAGTGTGCTGTTTGACATTGATTGATTGATTGATTACTTCATATGCACATGCTTGCTTGTATGCTTCATGCATTTATCATCATCATTAATTGCCATTAATGCATGATCATCTCATTTGTCTTTGTGATGCTATCATTGTTGCTTACCCATTGAGGACAATTGTAAGTCCATTGCTTTGGCATTTGCTCCTATGATATGGAAGGATAGAGTGTAAGACCTCATTGGTCACTCATATCTTCTGTTGTTTTGTTTGTTTGATTGTGAGGAAGCAATTGTAAGTCCCTGTAAGTTGGCATTTGCTCTCCTGTGATCATGTTGCATTGTTTGATTGTATGTGAGGGTACAACTGTAAGTCCCAGCAAGTTGGCATTTGTATTCCTAGGACCATACTGTGGAGGTTAGAGTAAGCCCAGACAGATTGGCATCTGACATCCATGTTTTGCTTTCTTTGTTTATGTGAGGATGCAATTGTAAGTCCCCGCAAGTTGGCATTTGCTTTCCTATGATCATATTGTTGCTTTTGTTCTTGTATGAGAGGATCCATTGTAAGTCCCTGTAATGTGGCATTGGATTTCCTATGAGCATCTGCGGAGTTAACCTAAGTCCAGATAGATTGGCAGTTGACTTTCCATATTTCATTTTTGTTTTCTTTTGAGGAGATTAGTGTAAGACCATTGAGTGGCTTCTGATATCCTGTTCTGTTTTAGGAGATTGGTGTAAATCCATCTATTGGTATCCGGTATCCGCTTTTTATTTCTTTATTTAGGAGATTAGTGTAAGACCATTGAGTGGCCTCTGATATCCCGTTTTGTTTTAGGAGATTGGTATAAGACCAGTGATTGGCATCCGATATCCGCTTTTCTGTTGCTTTGTTTGCTTGTTATTATTAATTGCCATTCCAAAGGACACACTTGAATCATCTGCTATATGATTTCAAGAAGTGAACCTTCTATGAAGTTTTACAATCCATCTTCATCCATTCATCATTCATTATGTCCTAAACCTTTTCACACTTTACTTTTCAAACTTGACATAAGTGTTGTGCAAACATCTTCATGTTTTTTCAAATTAAAAACCTGGACCCAAGTCCTTGACTTTTTTCAAACCCCATTTCATAATACTTCTTTGAATCAATCTTAATCATACTTTGACTTCATTTTCATAATCACAATCAATTAACTTCACCCATTCACTTGTTTTGGCTCTGTCCATTATTAATCTTTTCATGCATTAGCCATAGGTTTCAATTATCATTGTGGTTGATGTAAATCTTGCCTATCCTTAGTGAGTCGACTATAAGACTTCCGTACTGAAAACAGGGTTAACCCCTCTAGTGCGACGAAGCTATCCTCACATGGTGGATGTTGGTCTTGGTCGAGTTTTCTCCCATTGATAATGAAAAGCCTCAGTGCTTGTGTTTAAAATTGAATCCACCAACTTTTTGGAAATCTTTTAGCCGAACTACGGCGTTTTGATCCTTACCTTTGATGGAAGGTACGTAGGCAGCGGGTTCATCCGTTCAAACCCAATAAAAATTGTATATTCTTTTCTCATCATCCCAATCATGTTTGCACAAGTGTGAAAAGGGCTCCCTAGGAGTACCTAGGACGTAGTGGGTGCCTAACACCTTCCCATTGCGTAATTTACCCCTTACCCAGACTCTCTGATCTTTTTATTAGTTTTCTACGTGTAAAACTTCTTAGGCTTTTGTTCGCTTTTTAGCCAGTCCTTTGGATAAATAAAAGTGCGGTGGCGACTCGAAATTTCATTGTATGCTTTGCTTATGGTTTAATCGATAAATCATATAGCGACGAATACACCGTCACACTCCCCATCCATAGTCGTAAGTATTAGAGCACCGCCTAAAAAGGCTCTCTTAACAACATATGGACCTTCATAGTTTGGAGTCCACTTGCCCCTGGAATCGGGCGCGAAAGACAAAACTTTCTTGAGAACGAGGTCACCTTCTCGGAACACACGAGGCTTGACCTTCTTATCAAAGGCTTTCTTCATCCTTTGCTGATATAACTGACCATGGCACATGGCAGTCAATCTCTTCTATTCTATCAAATTCAGTTGATCATAACGACTCTGGATCCATTCAACATCAGTCAACTTGGCTTCCATCAAGACTCTCATTGATGGGATCTCCACCTCTACTGGGAGCACAACCTCCAAACCGTAAACAAGAGAGAAATGGGTTGCCCCTGTTGAAGTGCGGACAGATGTACGGTATCCATGCAAAGCAAATGGCAGCATCTCATGCTAGTCTTTGTATGTAACAACCATCTTCTGGACAATCTTCTTGATATTCTTATTAGCAACTTCAACAGGCCCATTCATCTTGGGTCTATAAGGGGAAGAATTGTGATGTGCAATCTTGAACTCGCTACACAAATCTTTCATCATCTTGTTGTTCAAGCTAGATCCATTATCAGTAATGATCTTTTTTGGCACACCATAACGGCATATGAGTTGATTCTTGATAAACTTCACAACCACCTGCCTGGTCACGTTTGCATATGACGCCGCTTTAACCCACTTGGTGAAGTAATCAATTGCTACGAGAATAAATCTATGACCGTTGGATGCTTTCGGCTATATCATCCCAATCATGTCAATTCCCCACATGGAGAAAGGCCATGGTTATGAAATCACATTCAGAAGTGTCGGGGGAATATGAATCTTATCCGCATAAATCTAACACTTGTGGCATTTCTTAACATATTTGCAACAGTCAAACTCCATTGTCAGCTAATAGTAGCCTGCTCTCAACATCTTTCTAGCCATGGCATGTCCATTGGAATGAGTACCAAATGAACCCTCATGGACCTCAGTCATTAACAGGGCTGCTTCGTGTCTATCCACGCATCTGAGCAGAACCATGTCAAAATTCCTCTTATAAAGCACATCGCCATTGAGGTAGAAACTGCCTGATAACTTCCTCAAAGTTTTCCTATCTTTCACAGATGCCTCAGAAGGGTAAATCTGACTTTGGAGAAAGCACTTGATGTCATAATACCATGGCTTATCATCTTGCACCTCTTCTACTGCAACACACATGAGCTGGTATGTCCAAGCGCATCACAGTGATATTGGGAACTTCATTCCAGAGTCTCACTACGATCATAGAAGCAAGTGTAGCAAGTGCATCTGCCATCTGATTCTCATCTAGAGGAATATGATGGAAGTTAACCTCAGTAAAGAATGTTGAAATTCTCCTCGCATAATCTCTATATGGGATGAGGTCAGGCTGATTCGTCTCCCATTCACCCTTAATCTGATTAACAGCAAGGGTTAAATCACCATAAACATCAAGATGCTTGATCCTAAGATGAATACGCTATTCTAGTCCCATAATACAAGCCTCATACTCCGCCATATTATTCGTGCATTTGAAAGTTAGCCTTTCTATAAAAGGAAAATTCATGCTCTAAGGAGTAATAATCACTGCCCCAATACCATTTCCATATTGATTTACAGCGCCATCAAACACCATGCTCCATCGGGAACCAGACTCTGGCCCTTGATCGAGTGTAGCCTCATCGCAATATTTCATTTTCAAATTTAGGATCTCCTCGTCTGGGAAGTCATACTGAATAGACTGATAATCCTCAATTGGTTGATGTGCCAAGTGGTCAGCCAAGATACTACCTTTAATAGCTTTCTGAGCTCGATACCCAATGTCGTACTCAGACAACAGCATCTGCCAACGGGCAATCCTCCCAGTTAAAGCAAGCTTCTCGAAGATATACTTGATTGGATCCGTTTTAGATATTAACCAATTCGTATGATTCAACATATACTGGCGTAAGCGCTTAGCAGCCCAAGCCAAGGCACATCATGTCTTCTCAAGCATTGAGTATCGAGACTCACAATCAGTGAACTTCTTATTCAGGTAGTAAATAGCATACTCTTTCTTTCCCGATTCGTCTTGCTGACTGAGGACACAACCCATTGAGTCTTCAAGAATAGTCAGATACATAATCAAGGGTCTCCCTTCCATAGGCAGAGATAGAATCGGAGGCTCGGACAAATACTCTTTGATATTGTAAAAGGCTTTTTGGCAATCCTCGGTCCAATCATGAGACTGATCTTTCCGGAGAAGCTTGAATATCGGCGCACATGTGGCAGTCATGTGGGATATAAATCTGGAAATATAATTCAAGCGGCCAAGAAAACCTCGGACTTGCTTCTCAGTTATGGGCGTAGGCATCTCTTGTATTGCTTTGACCTTTGCAGGATCAACCTCAATACCTCTCTCACTGACAATAAAGCCCAATAATTTGCCGGAACGGACTCCAAATTTACACTTGTTAGGATTCAGACGAAGCTTATACTTCCTCAAACGCTGAAAAAGCTTCAACAAGTGCTCAATATGTTCAACTTTCGTTCTCGACTTTGCAATCATATCATCAACATATACCTCGATCTCCTTGTGCATGATATCGTATAACAAGGTAGTCATAACTCGTTGATACGTGGCTCCGTCGTTCTTCAAAGCAAAGGGCATCACTCGATAACAGAATGTTCCCCAAGGTGTGATGAATGTTGTCCTCTCCATATCCTCGGGTGACATATTAATCTGATTATATCCGAAAAATATGTCCATAAATGAGAAGACATTGAATTTAGCTGTATTATCTACCAACATATCGATATGTTCTAAAGGGAAATCATATTTCAGACTAGCTTTATTCAAGTCTCTATAGTCCACACACATTCAGACTTTTCCATCTTTCTTAGGCACGGGCACAATATTGGCGACCCATTGAGGATGTGTAGATGTCACCAGAAACCCCACATCAATTTGCTTCTGAACTTCTTCTTTGATCTGCACTTCCATATAAGGATGAGTTCTTCTGAGCTTCTGCTTCACAGGCACACACTCAGGCTTCAAAGGCAGGAAATGTTGCACGATATTAGTATCCAGACCAGGCATGTCTTCATACGACCAGGCAAAGACGTCGACATATTCTCGCAGTAACTCAATCAACCCCTTTTTCACAGATTCTTCCAAGAGTGCCCCAATTTTCACTTCTCGGACACAAACCTCAGACCCCAAGTTGACTGTTTCCAAATTCTCAAGATGCAACTGGATGATCTTCTTTTCATGCTCAAGCAGACGGGTGATCTCGTCAGGAATCTCTTCAACATCATCTTCTTCGGCCTCAAATACAAGGAACTCAAAGTTGGGAGATGGTGTTGGATCATTATGTTCAATGAGTTTGATCAACTTGCATAATGATTTGGGATATAAAAGAGATTTTAGAATTCAACCAAGGCAAATCATTATGCAGGTGAAAAGATTGATTTTATTCTATTTTTAGGGTTTTTTGTGATCACCAATTTCATGCAAAAAGCAAAAAGTGAAAATAATTGGAAAAACAAACATTTAACATGAATTTATTGAATGAAAATATCATTGTATTTATGAGCCAACAATGTCATCACTCCTCCTTTTGCCATGGGAGAAGGGTTTTTAAACAAAATGAACATTACTTTAACTTATGGATAACTATTGGAACGTCAACAGCGACCCAATTATTGCAGACCCCTCCAGGGATGACAAAGTTTCCAGAATCTTCCTCTGCATCCTCTTCCACAACATCATCAGCTTCCTCTTCTTGGACAGTGTGGATGAACCCACCACTCTGAAACAGTCCATGCTTGTTGAAAGCGCCAGAAGAATACCCAATGCCGGCCCGGGATTTGTTGTCTTCCAGCTTGATCATTTGTCCGAAACCGGTAATTGTGCCATGATCGATGGCCAACTTAGCATCATTGTAGGACACAAATGAAGAAGTTCCTTTCTTAGTAGGCTCAGCAATAGATAAAGCTTGGAACGGCGTTCCAACTTCATCCGCAGCATCCATGTAAGAAAAGGAAGATAAATGGCTAACCATGAGAGCCTTCTCTCCCACTACCACCACCAGCTTCTTGTTCTTGACAAATTTCTGTTTCTGGTGTAGGGTGGATGTCACGGCGCCTGCCACGTGAATCCATGGTCTGTCCAACAGACAACTATATGATGGGTGGATATCCATGACCTGAAAAGTTATCTGGAAATCACTTGGTCTGATCTTGACTGTGAGTTCAACTTCTCCAATCACAGTTTTGCGGGATCCATCAAAAGCTTTAACCACTACTCCACTCTGCCTCATAGGAGGCCCCTGGTATGACAATCTAGCAAGAGTGGATTTCGGCAACACATTCAGCGATGATCCAGTGTCTACCAGCACATTAGACATGGCGTCATCCTTACAGCTCATGGATATGTGAAGTGCCAAATTGTGGTATCTTCCCTCCTAGGGGAGATTAGCATCACAAAAACTCAAATTGTTACAAGCGATAATGTTTACAACAATACTATCAAATTATTCTCTTGTGACGTCATGGTCTACATACGCCACATCAAACACCTTCTGCAGAGCTTCACGGTGTGATTCTGAATTCATCAACAAAGATAAAACAGAGATCTTTGATGGCGTCTGTAGAAGTTAATATAAAACATTGTTCTCACTCCTTTTGATGAGCCTCATCATCTCATCACAGTCTTCTTTCACGATGCCACTTTGGCCAGCAGAGACAAGAGTTTTTACAATGGAGGCAGGTTTATTGGCAACAAGTGTCAGATTCGAAGCAATAACAACATTCCCAATCGGGCGTACAACATAATCAGCAACATCCGCCCTTCTGATGTCAGCCTAGGGTTTCGGCGGAGCCAAGAAAACACGACCTCTACGGGTCAGGCTGCCGACATCGACAATATTAACAACAAAGGTAGAGGGCAGGGGCACCTCTTTCCCATCTTCCAATACCACAACATTGTAACGATAGGGGATAGATTTATCGGAAGAATATGGCATAGGGCCAGTTGGTTTAATTATCATAGAGGGAGAAGCCTTCTGCTTGTTTCCATCATACCTGATGACAACGGGCTTGGGGATCCAAAATACCAGAGATATCACATTGACTTCATCATCATCGACATCGCGATTCTGAAGTATTTCAATTACACCTTCATCCAACATTTCTTGTATGTCTTTACGGACCTGGCGACATCCCCTTTGATTGATAGTGCAAACTCGGCATCTGTCATAGTCGTGCTCATAATGATTGTATTCACACATCAGTCTGTGCATCTCGACCAAAGATTGTCGAATATGGCTGACATATTTGACTTTATATTTACCAGGGCAGCCCTGGACCATGTTGACAGAGGATTTCCCATGCTCGGGAAATGGGTTCTTCTTCACATTGGGACCTACGTCCTCGAAACACAAGATACCACACCTCACAAGGTCTTGAACCTTGGTCTTTAGTGGGTAACAGTTTTCCACGTCATGTCCAGGAGCATCGGAATGATAAACACATTGTAGCTCGGGCTTATACCACCACTGAGGGTTGATAGGTATAACTGGAGGGTCTCATGGAGTAATCATCTTCCTCTCTATCAAATAGGGATACAATTCTGCATAGGTCAAAGGAATAGGATCAAAGGTGACCCTCTTCCTCTCATTGCTTGTACTGGCCTGATTGTTGTTTCGAGGCTGGTAGGCCTGCTGTTGAGGGCGGTGTTGTTGTTGTTGATATTGTTGATGTTGTTGTTACTGGTTATTGTTGTGTTGGTAGTGCTGATTTTCTCTAAAAATAGGTGCTATGTGAGCCACCTGATTTTGATTACCGGCAAGACGCACAGTCTTCTTCCTAACTGAGGGTCTTATTAGTTTAACATGCGAGGTTACATCATGTGCCTCACCATCTTTCTTCTTTCCAAACGCCCCGTATCGTTTGGCAGAAGAGCCTTCTTCTCTGGTCAGGCACCCTTCCCTGACTCCTTCCTCTAGACGCATCCCCATGTTCACCATCTCGATGAAATCAGAAGGAGCGCTGGCGATCATCCTCTCATAATAGAATGAGCTCAAGGTCGTCAGGAAGATCTTGGTCATTTCTTTCTCCTCCAGCAGGGGCACAATATGTGTTGCTAACTCTCGCCACCTCTGGGCATACTCTTTGAAAGTTTCCTTGTCCTTCTGGGACATGGCTCTCAATTGATCCCTGTCGGGAGCCATATCAACATTCTAATTGTATTGCTTGACGAAGGCCTCGCCAAGGTCGTTGAAGGATCGGATGTTCGCGCTGTCCAAGCCCATATACCATCTCAGGGCAACACCGGACAAGCTTTCATGGTTATAGTGAATAAGAAGTTGATCATTGTCGGTCTGAGTCGACATCTTCCTGGAAGACATGACCAGGTGGCTGAGAGGGCAACTTTTTCCTTGTACTTTTCAAAGTCAGGTCCTTTGAACTTTACAGGGATTTTGACATTTGGGACTAAGCAGAGTTCAGCAGCAGACTTGCCGAAAAGGTCATTTCCTTTGAGAGTTTTCAATTCCTTACGCAGCTCAAGAAATTGATCATTCATAGCATCCATCTTTTCATAGACGTCTGGGCCCTCAGACGACCAGAGTGGTAGATGGTGTCGTCTACTCTAGGCATAGTATGCACGATAGGAGGTGGAACGGCAAGGACCGGGCTAGATGTCGGCAGAGAAGCGAAGGTGGGTGCAAGACCCTCAGGAATAAAGTTGGCGGGCATCCCCCAGGGAAACCCGGATAGCATAGCTGTTGGTGCAAAGTGGGCGCTGGCCGCAGGCACTATCGAAGAGGTAATCTCAGAGATGACTGTCCTCAGGGGAGGAGTTGAAGGTGTCGGAGACGACTAGCTCTGGGCGGTCATGAAAGACTCCATCAGGGCAGTCAATCTGGCCATTTCCTCCTTAAGTTCACGGTTCTCTTGCTCCAAATGATCCATTAGTCTTGCAGAG
Organism: Lathyrus oleraceus; assembly: GCF_024323335.1. Taxonomy (NCBI): domain Eukaryota; kingdom Viridiplantae; phylum Streptophyta; class Magnoliopsida; order Fabales; family Fabaceae; genus Lathyrus; species Lathyrus oleraceus. The sequence continues at coordinate 324,382,550 of NC_066585.1, read as the reverse complement.
TTGGCTCGGGTGTAGTACCGGTGAGTCAGTTTTTCTCCAAAATAAATGAAGAACACAGAGTTAGACCATAGATCAAGAAGCCTAGAGCAAAACCTGCTTATGCACATGATGCATGCAATGCTTGTGCATATGATTTACTTTTATTTATCAGAGGAACTTTAGAGTCCTAGTTGCAAATATTTGAAAATACTAATCATTTAGACATATATGGAAGTATCATATCAATAATATCTGGAAAATATTTTTACACCAAAGAAGTATAGTCTTGGTAACTGTAACACCTCAAAATTTGCCCTCCTCTCTTGGGACTAGCATTATCATTTTATGTATCATTTTAGGTCATTAGGCATTGCATATTGCATATCATGTGGTTACATTGTGCAAGCTATCTTCCCAAGTCTTGATCAGAAGATGAGGAAGTCAAAGTGCAAGCCTAGGGTTTCATTGGACTGGTCATTGATCGTCTGAGGATGGGGCAGTTCAAATTAGGGTTTCATGGTTCTCAATGGATATTGGTCTTCATCTTGATTGCAATGATACATCATCATCATCATGGTTGGGTATCATCAGGAGATTGAAGCTCATTCCTTGAGATTAGGGTTTTGACCACTGGTCAATCCTAATCAGTTGCATTGAGCCAGGCAGGGCATGATCAGGAGATGGGGTCTATGATGGCTATGGGGTTCATTCTATGATTATATTGTGCTTATTGAGGCTAGGTTTTCACCCTTGAGCCATTTCATCAGGAGATTGGAGCTCAATTTGATCAATACATTGCCAGATTCATCTATCAGTTGAAAAAGTCAATTGTGGTCAACTGTACATGATCTGGTGGATTTGGAGGTGGAAATGAGTTGGATACACTTCATTCATGTTGGAACAAGTGTTATTTGACATCTCAAAGCTTAAGAATGAAGAAAATCAAGTCAGGACAAAAACTGCCAAAAATAGAAAGTGACTTGTAATAGAAGTTTCCAAAAATGGAAAGTTTTGACCTCAAAATTACATGTCCAAGGAAGCTTCAAATGAAAATTTGTTCAACATGAAAGTTGTAGATCTTGTTCTCACCTTTCCAAAAAGTCCAAGAACTTGAAAATCCCATGTATGGTTGGCAAGTTATGGTCCAGTGAATTTCAAAAATGACCCATAATCAGGAGGGCATAACTTCCACATGGAGTGTCCAAATTGGGTGTTCTTTATATGCACAAACTCCATTTGACATGTACTTTCATGGTGCATAATTGGATTTCTTCAAAAATGGTCAATGCAAAAAGTCAAATTTCAACTGTACAGTTAAAAGAACCAGGGGCAAAATTGTCCAACTTGAGAAATAATGAGAATTTTGGAATGGGGATTTTTGCAACACTTCACAAATGGCATTTGAAACTTGTTGGAATACTCATAACAGGCCAAGGCTTCATGGTTTGAAAATTGGCTTTTAAAATGAACTTGAACAAATGAACACATAGCCATCACATGTGGAAAATGCAAAATACTTGTCCAATCAACATGAAACAAGTGGCAACAGTTCATGACAGGTGTTTAGGGCTTGTATGAGTTGGCAGTGAGCTGTCATTAGCTGGCATGTGAAAGTACATTTTTGCCCTTAGCTTGAAAATAACCATTTTGCTAATCATGTCCATTTTGATTAATTGAGGTAATTAAGCATGGATTAATGAGAGGTATATATTGTTAATCCTAACTAACTTCAGATCAATAATCACAATTCACCAAAATCACAAACAAATTCTTCAAATTCTCCAAATTCTCAAAAACCTCATAGAACTTCAATTGACCAAAACTCTCTCAATTCTTGATCAATTTGCGAAATCTTTCTTGCTGCAACTTCCACTCATCATCATCTTCAACTGTTTTTGGAAATTAACCTCAAGCAAGCTTCAAATCACGACTGTCCAAGCAAGGTGCATCCATGGTGAATCCGGATTTCTTCTTCTAGAAGCCATTTCAATTGAACTCGAGCACTCTAGGCATCTTCCTCATCATCATTCTTCAACTGTTTGGGAGAAAAACGCGCAAAGAACATCAAATTCGATACTGCCTTCAAATCAAGGTACATTTAGTTGCTTATAGTTCTTTTAAGAACTTGCTTGCTGCTGCTTGGTTGTGAAAACCAATTGAGGTAGGTCCTCTTGACTTCATGTAGTCTGGGAGACCGGGCCTGTTACCGGGCCGGGCAAATGTCTGAAGTCCTCCTTAAGAGGCAATGATTGTGGTTGTTTACTTTTTGTGCCCAAGCAGGTAAAGACCTCTATGAGGCAATTGGTGGAAGGTAGGGATATGCAATCTATCCCCCACTATTCTGTTGAGTCGTCCCTCTGCTCACACTGCTGTGTGTTGATGCATTGGGGCACAAACCCAAGATCCTGTGCTGTTGCACAATCGAGTCAGAGTCTTTGAGTATAGAAGGGTTCCCCCATTCTGGACCCATGCTCTTTTGTCAGAAGCTCTCCCTGGTCAGGGATAAGAGCTGTGAGGTCTCATCCTCACTTCATCCTTTCATCTGCTTCACCTTAGTCCCTCAATGGCAAGGTTAAGAGCGACAAACACAGCCTGTACAGATGACTTGCTAAGGCAGTCAAACCCATTGTGTGAGCCCACTTGATTGGTTATAGTGTGTGCTATGTGGATATCTGTTTGAGATGCTTGTGTTGATTAATGTATGCTTATATGCTTGCTTCTTTCCTGGATAGGATTAGCTTGCTTATGTAAGTAGGATAGAAACCTGAACTTAGAGCAATGATGCATGATAACACTAGGCTCGAGTACAGCTCCCTGGTAATGTGTCCCCCTTTGTTTCTGGCTAGAGTTTCTCCCCTGTTTAGGGGAACTACATCGCCCTGATCCTTGTTCCAGACGAGGTATGTAGGCAGGAGGTCGTGCGAGACCTCTCCGGGCTCCTTTTCCTTTTTTGTGTGAGTTGTTTGACAAATGCTAGGCTCGAGTCCCCGACTCCTTAGCAAGTTGTGTTTGTTTGTTTGTTTGTTGTGTGTTGTTTGGTGTTTTGGGTTCGGATGCTGACGTAAGCCCAGGGATTGGCTGTCGGGCTCCATGTTTGCCCTTTTGAGTGTGTTTTGGTTCGGATGCTGACGTAATTCCATCAAGTGGCTGTCGGGCTCCATGTTTGCCCTTTTGAGTGTGTTTTGGTTCGGATGCTGACGTAATTCCATCAAGTGGTTGTCGGGCTCCATGTTTGCCACCCATGTTTGTTTGTATGTTTTGTGTTGTTTGGCGTGCGTAAGCCGAACTACAGTGGCTCTGATTCTCGTTCCAGACGAGATATGTAGGCATAGGATGCGATGTCCTATCGAGCTCCCTTCTCTTAACCCCACCTGCGTTCCCTATGTGTGTGTGTGATGTTTTAGCAACCTATTCTTTACTCTAGAACGTGGATCCCGTCGAGTACGACGGACGTGAGGGGTGCTAATACCTTCCCCTTGCGTAACCGACTCCCTTACCCTTTCTCTTTGGTCGCGAGACCATGCTTTTTTCCAGGTTTCTCTGAGCGTTTCCTTTCCCTATCTTGGGATAAATAACGCGCAGTGGCGGCTCTGTGTGTGTTTTGTTTTAGCTCGCCGGTTGTTTTTTCGCAGGATGCGACAGCTGGCGACTCTGCTGGGGACAGGCATGTAGACCTATGCTGGTCCATCGTCCCTAAGCGAGTCTTTCCTAGCGTTTTAGGATAGTTTAGGTTGCTTGGTTTGTTTTATTTATTGCATTTATTATTCTAACCAGTGTATATATTTGCATAAATATTTGCATTCATCATACTATCATGTTGTTGCCGTCCTCTATGCAGGTGGTTCCTCTGTTTGGGGTGGATGTTCTGAGTGGGGCTAAATCGCAGGCCCGAGTATACACCTAGGACTAGTGTGGTTTCATGTTCCTCATTTGCTGAATCAGCACATTGTTGTAACGTGACATACCACAAGCCGGACGAGGTTCATTTGACAGTGCTCTCCTCTGTGGGTATTCCACTTTGGTTGAGTTACTTCATCTGAACTATTGACTCTGGTGACCGATCATTTCCCGGATCTTTGGTTTAGACGGTCTTAAGAGAGCTACAATGGCACACCCGAAAGGGCAAACCCATTGAGTATCTCTGCCCGATTGTCGAGACTATTATCCGCCTTAGGATGACTTGTTTAGAATTTACCTGTGAGGGGCGGGTGATTCTTTCAGATGCATGATCAGATGGCGACTATTTGTTCTGTGGGTCTTATTTATAAGTCGGATCTATGATCAGTTATTGCCGTGACGCCGGAGTGCTGTCCGTGATTTATTAGTAGGGATCCGTTTATTTCAGGATTCCCCGGGCCGATGTATTTATCAGTGGGGATCCGTTTATTTCAGGATTCCCTGGGCCGATTCAGATGGTTGTGAGTGTCTGCTCAGAGACTGTTGATGATGATGATGTATCTGTCTTCCGTTTATTTCGGAACCTGTGGGTCAGATTTGTGGTTACATTCTTCCTCAGATGGTTATGATCAGTGCAGAAACCAGGTTTCAGTGCGGATGATCAGATGACTTGGAGGATGGCAACGCATTGCATTCATTCATCAGCATCATTACATCTCGCATTATTTGCATCTAACACATGTTTATCCATATGCAGGGACATTTTGGATTGATATCCTGGTTGAGAGACTTTCTGTTCAGATATGAAGATCTGCCTGAAAAACAACATTGCCTACAGTTTCTTCGACCCAGAGATTGGTGCGCTGAAGGAGATGATAGCATTGATTACACCCGACCATGTGGGGATGTTCCGGGAGGCATACGGTAGTATCCTGAAGATGGTTTTCAGACTCGGTGACAGTGACAGGAGCGCCATTCATACCCTTCTCCAGTTCTATGACCCGGGGCTGAGATGCTTTGTGTTTCCAGACTATCTGTTGGGACCTCTGATGGAGGACTATGCTAGTATTCTTGGTATCGCGATTCGAGATCAGATGCCTTTTTGTGCTAGAAGCCAAGCGCTTTGAGATGGATACAGCCTACTATGGGAAGATTAGTCAGGCCTTGGCATCGTCCAACAGAGAGCATGACATCACCAAAGAGAGATTGGCTAGAGCTTCGAAAGTCATTGAAGATGAGAAGAGAAGGCAAATCTTGGTGAGATATCAGAGGGATGACCGAGTTCGAGTCCTCATTGCTGAGTGGGAGGCAAAGCTGAAGGTCAAGGAATCAGAGAAGCTGAAGATCGTCGCCGAGAGAGATCACTACATGACAGAGAGAGACCACTACTTCAGGCAGATGAAGATTCATCAGAAGGAAGTGGGGAGACTGCAACAGGAGAATACCGAGCTCAGGTTCGCCACAGAGTTCGCGAGGATGGAAGATGAGATAGGGCCATCTGTGGGACCCTCATCCAGCTAGATCTTTCATTTGTATTGGATTACCGTCAGGCTTGTTGACGGAATTCACTTGCTTGTATTTCTTTCCTGATTCTGGAGGATTGTATTTGACTTTATTTGACTTGATGTATGACTATGGCACTGTTTGTGCACTCTTTGGTTATGTGATGGTTATTATCATTCAGTGATTAATCTTCAAGCCTTATTTGCTTTACCGTATGCACTCACACAAGCACACACATGGTTGGGGGTATCATGCTAAATAACATATCTCCGATCTGCACGATGAAATCAAATGCTGCATGTCAGAATATTAATGCCGGATTATTATTTGTCTCCATGATGCCAGGATCAAGAGATAAAGTGTTCCTCATATGGATAGACACTGCATCCATGCATAATCATAATAACATGTGCTTTATTTTGCAGGTGACTATTACTAACGTGCTTGCTTGTAACAGGAATCATTGCTCGTGCTCGCCGAGTCGTACCTTTGCACTCAACTCGCCCTCACAGATATTTTACCAGAAGAAATACTCCCAGACTCATGGAGCTTCCCAGCGCAAATATTCTCGAGCTAAAAGACAAAATGAACGAGTTGATCAACATAATGCAAGGCTTTGCAGTTGGTCAGAAGGCTCTGGCAGACAAGGTTGAAAAGCTCGAGCGGGCTTCTGCAGCAAACAGTGGGGTTAACCTGGATGGAGTCTCCAACCAGGGGCAGGGGTCTCGAGACGGCGGAAAGAGGACAACTGTGGGTCTTGTGAATAATGCTGGCGGTGTTGCTGGTCAACCTGGGCTGGGTCAGAATCAGAAGGATAATTTTGTGCCTCCGTTCTACGGATTCGATGAAGACCAGGAGGAAGATAGAGAGGCTGATCAGTTCTCAATGCAGAATGAACCGTTTGTGCCTTACAATGCTCCGCCTCAGAACAAGGAGATTCAGCTGCTGGCTGAGAAAATCAAGGTGCTTGAGAGCTATGCCACTCCCGGAGTGGTGAACATGTCAAACATGGGGCTGGTAGAGGGGATTGTGATCCCACAGAAGTTCAAGGCGCCCAGTTTTGACAGATATAACGGGAGTTCTTGCCCAGAGACGCACTTACAAGCTTTTGTCCGCAAGATATCTGCATACACGATGGACCAGAAATTGTGGATGTACTTTTTCCAGGACAGCTTGTCCGGAGGCTCACTGGAATGGTATACCAAACTGAAATCGTCCGATATAAAGAACTGGCAGGATCTTGGGGACGCTTTCTTCAAGCAGTAGCAGTTCAACGCTGACATGGCTCCGAGTCGTACCCAGCTGCAGGGTATGTCTCAGAAACATAACGAAGGATTCAAGGAGTATGCTCAGCGGTGGAGGGAATTGGCTGCGAGAGTTCAACCTCCTCTTGTCGATCGTGAAATGTCTGACTTGTTCATGGGGACCTTGCAGGGGCCGTTTGCTGAAAGGATGGTTGGTTGTCCGGTCACCAATTTCTCTAACATTGTGGTGACAGGGGAACGGATAGAGAGCTGGTTGAAGCTGGGTAAGATTCAGGGTACTGCATCTGCGTCTTCTTCAGGGTCTAAAAAGCCATTTGGTAATAATGGTGGGCAGAGGAAGAAGGAAGGAGACACTAGTGCAGTATATTCACAACGTGGACCCAGTAGGGACCGTTACTTTCAGCACACTGCTGCGGTAACAATTCCTGCTGAGTCTCATCCTATACAACCGCAACAACAGCAGCAACAGCAACAGAGACAACCCTTTCAGCAGAGGCAGCAGAGGGCTGGTTATCAGGTTAGGGGCAGAGCAATGGACCGTCAATTTGATAGGCCTCCGGTAACTTATGCCTTCTTGTTCAAGAAACTGACCGACTTAGGGCTAGTGCAAACCAGAACTCTGGCACCTTTGAGACCTGATCAAAGGCCAGCCAGTTATGACGAAAACGCAAAATGTGAATTCCACTCGGGTGCGCTTGGGCATAATATTGAGAACTGTAAAGCTTTTAAGCACACAGTTCAAGACTTAGTGGATTCAAAGGCAATCAATTTCGCACCATCTCCTAATGTCAATGCAAATCCCATGCCTGCGCATGGTCAAAGGGAGGTGAACGCCATTTCTGTGGAAAACCGAGTTGGGCTGTCTGCTGTGGATCAGTTGAAGACGCCTTTGGTTGAGTTGAAAGGTCAGTTGCTGATGAATGGGGTCTATCCGGGCTGTGACCACGAGTGTGCTGAGTGCACTATCTCTGTCAACGGTTGTGAGCTTCTGCGGAAGTGTGTCCAGGGTCTGATGGACGAAGGGGTTATCATGATTGAGAGGGCTGATAGGGAAGAAGATGAAGTCTCCACCACAACCATTTATTATGATCCGGTGGATTTGTCCAACCTTGTGGAAGAGGCTCCAGTTACCATCACGGTACCTGGGCCGATTCCCTATGACAAAGATGATGCTGTTCCATGGCATTATGGTGGGGAAGTTTACTGTAACGGCGAGAAGATTGAGGAGCAGTCTGCAAGTGAAACCACCGTGCTAAAGGTGGATAATGCCGGTCCCAGCAGTTTCACTCGCAGCGGTAGGTTGTTTGCTCCTGATGCATTGAGGAGAGGGGAGGAAGAAAAAGATAAAAAGAAAAGGCCGAGGCTTTAGCCAGGGCGAAAGGGAAGGCTGTGGTGGATAATGGTGGTACTCCTGTGATGACACCGGCGCCTGCGGGGTCGGAAAGCAAACTTGATGATGATGCTGAAGAGTTCTTACGAATCATCAAAAAGTCGGAGTACAAACTGGTTGATCATTTGCAGCAAACTCCTTCCAAAATTTCAATTCTTTCTTTGCTGTTGAGCTCTGAGGGGCATAGGGAGGCCTTGTTGAAAATTCTGAAGAAAGCCTATGTTCCTCAGGAGATTACCATCAATCAGTTGGAGACGGTCGTATCCAATGTGCATGCTAGCCATGGGTTGGGCTTTACGGATATGGATCTGACAGTGGATGGAAGGAACCACAATAGGGCGCTACACATCGCAATGGAGTGTAAAGGAGTCGTGCTTTCGCATGTGCTGGTTAATACTGGCTCCTCCTTAAATGTGTTGCCAAAGAAGGCCCTGGCAAAGCTGAACTGTGATGGGTTGATGTTGACCCCGACTGATTTGATCGTGCGGGCATTTGATGGGTCTAAACGGGCCGTATTCGGGGAAGTTGAATTGCCGGTGAAGATTGGACCTGAGGTGTTCAAGTCAACATTCTATGTCATGGATATTCAGCCGGCATACAGTTGCCTGTTGGGTCGCCCATGGATTCATGCTGCGGGAGCAGTCACTTCGACTTTGCACCAGAAACTGAAGTACATCTGAGAAGGTCAGGTCGTCACCGTTTGTGGAGAGGAGGACATTTTTGTCAGCCACCTGTCTTCTTTCAAGTACGTGGAGATGGATGGTGAAATATGGGAGACGCCTAGACAGGCATTTGAAACCGTTAAGGTGGAGAATGCTCTGTTCGCTAAGCAGGAAGAGGAGAAACCATCCATCGCTTCATATAAACAGGCTGCTGAGGTGGTTAGAAGTGGAGAGGCTCCTGGTTGGGACAAAATGATGGAGGTCCCCGCGAAGAAAGACAGATTTGGGGTTGGATATCAGCCGGGCCGAGGCTCAGGGCAACGCAGAGGAGGTCGTACGTCGGTAACCTTAACAAGCGCCGGAATGCTGGATCCGGATCACATCTATATGATGAGTGAAGATGCTGATAGCGACTGTGACATGGACCAATGGATAAAGCCGTGCGCACCAGGGATGGAAATCCAGAACTGGAAGGCCGAAGAGATCATCCGGGTCACTCTCCTTGAAGAGTAATATTTTTCGTGTTTTCATTTTATATGCATGAAAGCCATGCGTGTTTCCCGACACGTAATGGTTCATTGTAAGGGCCACCTCATGTTTAAATTTGCAAGATTTTTGCATCATTAATAAAAGGATGTTTTTCAATTAAAAGCGGTGTTCCCTGTTTTTCATTTATTTTTGCAGTTTAAAATAAAAACAAAATAAAAATGGCAATGCTTTCATTTTTCTTTTTCAATTTCTCACACCGGTTCTAAAGCAATGCATGAATCAACATTCATGCAGATGCGATTCCTCTCCGGATATCATTGATAACAATCCTGTTACACCCTTGTATGACTTCGACAATCCGATCTATCTTGCGGAAGAAGAAGACGAAGAAGATTGTGAACTGCCAGGGGAATTAGCCAGGTTGTTAAAACAAGAGGAGAAGGTGATTCAGCCGCATGAGGAACAGATTGAGGTGGTGAATCTGGGTACCGACGAGGTCAAGAAAGAGGTGAAAATCGGGGCTGCTCTGGAGGAAAGTGTCAAGAGCAGAATGGTGGCATTGTTGAAAGAGTATGTCGACATCTTTGCCTGGTCTTATCAAGATATGCCACGGTTGGATACCGATATCGTTGTGCACAAGCTACCATTAAGAGCAGATTGTCCTCCAGTGAAGCAAAAGTTGCGCAGAACTCGACCTTATATGGCGATGAAGATTAAAGAAGAAGTGCAGAAGCAGTGGGATGCTGGTTTCCTTGTTGTCACTAATTATCCGCCGTGGGTTGCAAACATCGTGCCAGTCCCGAAGAAAGATGGGAAGGTGAGAATGTGTGTGGACTACCGAGATCTGAACAGAGCTAGTCCGAAGGATGATTTTCCATTACCTCACATTGATGTGTTGGTAGATAATACAGCTCAATTCTCGGTGTTTTCCTTCATGGATGGCTTTTCTGGCTATAATCAAATCAAAATGTCGCCAGATGATATGGAGAAAACAACGTTCATTACACCGTGGGGCACTTTTTGTTATAAGGTGATGCCATTCGGTCTCAAGAACGCCGATGCTACTTATCAGAGAGCCATGGTGACTTTGTTTCATGATATGATTCATCATGAAATTGAATGCTATGTTGATGACATGATAGCAAAGTCCCAGACAGAGGAGGGGCATTTGGTAGATCTAGCCAAGTTGTTCGACCGGCTGAGACAGTTCAGACTGAGGTTGAATCCGAATAAGTGCACGTTCGGAGTGCGGTCCGGTAAATTGCTGGGGTTCATTGTAAGTGAGAAAGGAATAGAGGTTGATCCTGCAAAAGTGAAAGCGATAAAGGAAATGCCTGAACCGAGAACGGAGAAAGAGGATCGTGGTTTCTTAGGTAGATTGAACTACATTTCACGGTTCATATCTCATCTAACAGCCACGTGCGAACCAATATTCAAATTGTTAAGAAAAGATCAAACGGTCAGGTGGAATGATGATTGCCAAGCGGCATTTGAAAAAATAAAAGAGTATTTGCAGGAGCCTCCGATTCTGATGCCTCCTGTGGAGGGAAGACCGTTAATTCTGTACCTGACAGTCCTCGAGGGGTCTATGGGGTGTGTATTGGGGCAGCATGACGAGTCTGGTCGAAAAGAGCATGCCATATACTACCTTAGCAAAAAGTTTACCGACTGTGAAACAAGATATTCACTGCTCGAGAAAACTTGTTGTGCTTTGGTCTGGGCTGCTCGCCGACTAAGGCAGTACATGTTGGTTCATACCACTTTATTGATTTCCAAGATGGATCCAATCAAGTACATTTTTGAGAAGCCAGCATTGACCGGACGGGTTGCGAGGTGGCAAATGATTTTGACTGAATATGATATACAGTATACCTCTCAGAAGGCTATCAAGGGGAGTGTATTGTCTGATTACCTCGCCCAGCAACCTATTGATGATTATCAACCGATGAAGTTTGAATTCCCTGATGAGGACATCATGTTTCTCAAGTCGAAAGATTGCGAGGAACCGATCCCGGAGGAGGGGCCTGACCCTGAATCCGACTGGATTTTGATGTTTGATGGGGTCGTTAACGTGAATGGAAGCGGTGTTGGTGCTGTTTTGGTTACGCCGAAAGGATCCCACATTCCTTTTGCTGCCCGGCTAACATTTGAATGTACCAACAACGTAGCTGAATATGAAGCTTGTATATTGGGGATTGAGGAGGCGATTGATTTGAGAATCAAGAACCTTGTCATATATGGAGATTCAGCTCTGGTGATAAATCAGGTTAACGGGAAATGGTATACGCATCAGTCTCATTTGGTTCCGTATCGAGATTATACGAGGAGGTTGTTGACGTTTTTCACCAAGGTGAAGATGCATCACGTGCCTAGAGAGGAGAATCCTTTGGCAGATGCTTTGGCTACTCTGGCTGCCTTGATTAAGGTGCAGAGGTGGAACCAGTTCCCCAGTGTGGAAGTAGGTCGTCTGGATAGACCGGCTTATGTATTTGCTGTTGATACAGCGCCTGATGATGAGAAGCCGTGGTATTATGATATCAAGCGCTATCTAGAGACGCAAGAGTATCCTGAGGGAGCATCAAAGAGAGATAGAAAGACTCTACGGAGGTTAGCCATAGTGTTCTACCTAAATAAGGATGGGGTTTTGTACAAGAGGAATTTTGATTGGGTCTTGCTCAGATGTGTTGATGATGCAGAAGCAAGCCAGTTGATGAAAGAAGTTCACGAGGGATCGTTCGGTACCCATGCTAGTGGGAATGCAATGGTAAAGAAGCTGCTGAGGGCAGGTTATTATTGGATGACAATGGAGGCCCAATGTTTCAACTTCGTGCGGAAGTGTCATAAATGCCAGATTTATGCTGACAAGGTGCACGTGCCTCCCAATCCGTTGAGCTTAATGTCGTCTCCATGGCCGTTTGCTATGTGGGGCATTGATATGATTGGAAAGATAGAGCCTACAGCTTCGAATGGGCACAGGTTCATATTGGTGGCTATTGATTACTTCACCAAGTGGGTAGAGGCACCCTCTTATACGAATGTGACGAAGCAGGTCGTAGCCAGATTTCTCAAGAGAGACATCATTTGCAGATATGGGGTTCCCGAGAGAATCATTACTGATAATGGTTCTAATTTGAATAATAAGATGATGGCAGAGTTGTGCCGGGAATTCAAGATTGAGCATCACAATTCTTCTCCTTATCGTTCGAAGATGAATGGGGCGGTTGAGGCAGCCAATAAGAACATAAAGAAGATTGTGCAGAAAATGGTGGTAACCTACAAAGACTGGCATGAGATGTTGCCGTTCGCGTTGCATGGGTATCGCACGTCGGTACGCACGTCTACTAGGGAAACTCCTTTCTCATTGGTATATGGAACGGAGGCTGTATTACCTGTTGAGGTTCAGATTCCCTCTTTGAGAGTCCTGATGGACGTGAAGTTGCAAGAGGCTGAATGGGTAAGGACCCGGTATGAAGAGTTGAGCCTGATTGAAGAAAAGAGGCTAGCAGCCATCTGTCATGGGCAGTTGTACCAACAACGGATGAAGCGTGCTTTTGACAAGAAGGTGCGACCTCGGGTATATCACGTGGGTGATATGGTGCTGAAAAGGATCCTTCCTCCTCAAAACGATCGAAGGGGCAAGTGGACACCGAATTATGAGGGTCCATTCGTGGTCAAGAAGGTTTTCTCTGGCGGAGCCTTGTTGTTAACGACCATGGATGGCGAAGATTTTCCATCCCCTGTGAATGCGGACGCAGTTAAAAAATACTTCGTATAAATTGACCCGCTGGACAAAAAGAATAAAATGGTCCAGGCAAAAATGGGCATCCCGGCGAACCAAAAACAGAAAGAAAGGTTCGGGCAAAAATTAGGGATAAAAATGAAAAGAATGTACACCCGGCAAGTCGAGAACCTGAAAAGGCGACTTGGGCAAAAAAGGGTATCCCGGTGGACTGAAAACCCGAGAGGGCGGTCCAGGCAAAAGAGGGATTGAAACGAACAACTGCGTCCCGCATGATCGTTTGCGCTTTGGTTAAAGCATCATGGATAATACCCGGTAGGGATCAGTTGGAATCGTCTTGTTCAGAAGGCAGAAAGCGTGGAGAGTCTGAGGACATATGGGGTGTAACCGAGTTGGAACTCCATGAGATCACGGGTTTCACATTGCCATTAGGATAGATTTTTCCTTTTGTGCGCAATTACCTCTTTTCAGGAATTGCTTCCTTTTGTATTGCTCAATTTGAGCCACACTTTTCCAATTAATAAAATGCATATTCAGTCAAATAATTTTTGTTTTTGTTTTTTATTACCGCTTTGATTGCAAAAACGTTTGATTATTTTTGATAAAGAATCTTGCATTATAATACATACAGGTTCCTTCCAATACATGTTTATAAGATTGAAAGCTTGAAATCTTATTTGGAAGGTTGAGTGACCCAAGTGTTGAAATCTTGACACGCCTGGGGCACGGTTTTATCTAACGATCTGTTTTGCAGGAACTGTTAGATATTTTCACTCACTTGCAGGTTGTGACGTGGAAGCTTTGTAATAGATCCCCAGAGAGTTCGCTCAGGAACGAAGATATATGGAGAAACGGCGAAGACGTTGAGACGTACGACGATCCTTGATGGTAATCAAGAAGACTCATCAAAATCGGAAGACTTGAAAGTAGGTAATTCCCCGCAGAGTCCGACCAGGGACGAGTGCACGAAGAGCGGTAGGAAGAGACGACGAGGGACGTCCGACGACCTTTAAATTAATCAAGAAGACTCTTCAAAGTCGGAAGATTGGAATTTCTGTATAAATCCCAGGAGTACGCTTTCTGTCGAGCGCGGAGCGACTTGGAATACAAGATGATGGAGCAGAAAAGGTCCAGACGAGTCTGGGAATTCTCAAAAGTGGAAAGCTGATACGAGTATTGGAGGTGGATACCATGGTTCGACGAGTCGACGGGTGTTGTACCAACTTTTCTCATTTTCCAGCTAAGTCCCCAAGCAGAATTATAGGACTAGCTCCCCAGCAGATCCAAGGTTTGTGGACTTCCCCAGCCGAGTCAGGATGGTCATCCCTAGCTGGTGTTTCTTCAGCAGCCAGGTCTGAAGGTTGCTATTCCCCGAGTGGAGCGGGTTTCAATGAAATATATCTCCAGCAGTGTTCATCCTACCAGTGGATTAGACAAGTTCCCGTAGCGGACGGATTTTGGCATCTCCAGTTGAGTTGATGCTATCTATGGATTGCATGGGTTGTCCACAGCGGAGTAGTATGCGGTTCCCTAGCAGGGTCTGGATGGTTATCCCCAGCAGGTGATAGAGTGATGCATCCCCAGATGAGTCTGGAGATTGCTATTCCCCCAGCGGAGTATCTGTGAGTATTTCCCCAGTGAAGTCGTCAGGTATCTGTGAGGGTTTCCCGAAGCGGAGTCAGGATTGATATCCCCAGCAAGTCAAAGACTGTTGTATCCCCACAGAGTGTTGGTGGTGCTTATCCCCAGCAGTTTCTCGAGTGGATTGGGTGCGAAGGAGGTTTTTCCCCAGCAAGGGTTGCCTTATTCCCAGCAGCAGTACTTATTCCCCGGCAGGGTGGAATCGGAGCAGTGACGGGTTCCTCAGCAGAGTGTCTCGTGCTCCCCAGAGGAGTCCCTTGAGGGGGATGTTTTTTTTTTATTATTTATTTTTTATGCATTCATCATGTAAAAATAGCATAGCATGTTGCATAGGAAATAAATAATTGCGTAGCATTTCCATAATTATGGAGCATTACGCAGAAAAAAAAGTCAATCATGCATCATTGCAAGCATAAGCTAGTCTCAGACCGTGGTTACCGTTTGAGAAGTGGTTTTGGCCAGACAGTGAAGGTGTTACTCCGAGGAGTTTAGCCTCATGATTTGATCAAAAGCAGTGTTCCTCAGTAGTGCGATACTGGAGAAGGTTGTTTCTGTCGTGCAGAGATGGAAATATGGCGCGACCAGCGCGACTCAAGCCGTGGTTACCGCTTGAAGTTTTGTTTCGCCGGATGGTGAAGGTGTTACTCTGAGGAGTCTAGCATCATGACGTCAGATCAACAATGTTCCCTAGTAGTGCGATACTGGGGGAAATGTTTCCGTCGAACAGAGATGGAAATGAAATCAGAGGACGTTACGCGATCAGCGCGATTCCGGGGTTCAAATGGAGAAAAGGAAGTGTTGAGGCATTTTCTGGGGTTCAAATAGAGATTGAAGTTGAAGATTATATCCGGGATGAGGTCCTCAGGATTATCTTCTGTTCATGTGTCACCTTAGACTCTGGCTGAGGCCAATGGAGGTCGTTATAGGTGTCTTCTGAGGAAGAGATACACATGCTGCCTTCTTTTTGTGAAGGTATACCCTCTGACATGTCGCCCTCAGAGTGGTTTGGTGTTATTTCCGACGTTGCCAGCGGAATTATCACGAGAGATTGGAGATCGGGGTTCAAACGGAGAAAAGAAGATGTTGAGGCATTTTCTGGAGATGGGGTTCAAATGGAGAAAGGGAGATGTTGCGGCATTTTCTGGAGAACGGGGTTCACAATGGCGATCGCGAGTTATCGTCAGGCGACTGGGGTTCAAATCGGAGAATGGGGTTCATTATTTGGCAAAAAGGAGAGTGAGGTTCAAATGCAGAGATCCGAGGATCGTTTGCGCAGAGAAAATTTTGGGGTTCAAGAAAATGAAAAGATTATCAGAAAAATTTCGGGGTTCAAGAAAAGCAAAAAGAGAAGAGAATAATAATCCCGAGCGGATGTGGTGTTCAAACCATGGTTATCCCTGCATTACCGTTTATTTTGGTATCCAGGTCGACGTTTTTCGGTGATCAGGCCGACTTTCTCCGTACCAGACGGATTTTAGTTTCAAGATTGTTCCTTCGCCGATGCTGACAGGTGTTGTTAATTATATCCCATCAGAGTGCAAATTGTTCGTCTGTTCTTAGTATTCAATCACTCTTCACAGTGGAAGTTTGAAATATCAAACATGTTTGAAAAATTTCCAAGTACCAAGTCAAATGTTCTCTTCTTCCACCTTGACTAACTTTTGATATGGACTTAAAATGTAAAAAGTTCCTTTTTCAAAGTTGTATCTCCTTCAAATCTCTTCAATTTGGTCATAAATTTGACCTCATTTGGATTTGGCATGAAGGAGTTATGCATTTTAGAAGTTGAGGAAAATCACTTGTTCAATGGTAATGGCCCAACGTGACCTATAATGTTTCCTCTTGCATTTTCAAGTTCAATTTGAACTTCCTCCAAACATAAAAGTTGATTTAGACATCTTGAATTTGATAATGGTATTTGAATGGCTTTCATCTCATAAAAATTGAGCAAGTTATGGTCTTGGGAAGTTGATCTCCAAACTAGGGTTCAGACGAAATGACCTATAATCTTACACCATAAAAATGACTTTACAATAAAATTTAGCTCTTGACCTCAATTTGAAATTTGTTTGGAAAGTCATTTTGAGTAAATGTTCTCTTGGAATAATTTCCATATGACAAATATTGTAGGAGATAGGGTCTAGGGAACCCCAGTTTTGACTAGTTGACTTTCTCTGATCAACCACCATGAACTACCTTACTAGCTTTATATTCTATTGACTTTTGGGAACCATGGAGGATAATATACTCATAAGATGATGTAATGTGAAGTATCCCTTAAAATATTTAATCAAATGTTGAAGAAACTTATTGAGGAAGTCACACAAGATACCTAGATGAATTAAGGTTTCCAAGGCAAACAATCTTCAAACTCTTGATCAATTCTTGATCAATTCTTGATCAAAATGATATGTGAAGATCATAGGGACCCATATATGATTCCTAGAGTCATTTTTAACCATTTCTTTATTGAACTCCTTTCATTTAGGGTCCCATAGCCTATATATGATATTGATATAGCATGGGTGAACACACACACTACCTACAAAAGCAACAAACCATACATTGACATATTTTTGGTATTTGGGTTACTAAATAATGAAAAACAAATTATGATACAATCAAATGTGCTTGGTGATCTCTCCCGATGCAAATCAATTGAATTAGGGGTAAGTAAGATGCCAAGGTGTGATCCCAATGCCAATGCATATGATGAGATAGCATGAGGGATCTTAGGGTCAAAATTACGATCTTAAAATTGCCCCTATTTAAGGATATTTTGGCTGAGGATGTGAAGGTTAAAATCTTCGTATCGACTCAGTAGAATTGACTTAAATAACAACAATAGAGACAAATTTTGGTCTCTAAGAGACCTCATGATGCATATGATATGAATGTTAAAAATCATCTCTATGGGCAAAAGGTTTCCACAAAGGAAAAGAATCCGGAGAGACTGAATGTCCACAAGAGCATAATGCATTCCATAAGGAAAACTCAACTAGGGAGAGAGAGACTCTAGGGATAAAAAGTTGTGTGTAGGCCAGGTTATGACTCAAAAACTGCTAGAGACACAAGGGGATTCCATATAAATAAATCAATGATAGGACTCGGTCGGGGATAAAGATGAATCTGCAGGGGAAACGGGTAGATCAGAACAAAACTGAAATACCTGAACCAAACTCAACTAAGGAAGAATGAACTCCAATACAGGAGTACCAAAAATATATTATCTATTACCGGTTACTCGGTAGGAAGATAACATAATCTGATAGAGAGGCATCCATAACCGGTTAAAGTAAACATATCAAGGATGGCTCGCTGAGGGAAACATGAGGTGTATTCAGTACTGGTCACTGGTTAGGAAACCACCTGCTGGGAAAAATATCAAATAGGATTTACATCTACTGATTACTAGGCATAAGACCCAAGAAAGAGAGTATCTGCCACTAGTTAAAGTGAACATATCAAGGATACACTCAAAGGAAGAATATCCGTCATCGGTTAGGATGAACATATCAAGGATAGACCACCGGGGAGAAAATAGGATTTATATCTATCAGTTACTGGATAGAATACCAAAGATAGAATATCCTTCACCGGTCAGGATGAACATATCAAGGATAGACTCAGAGGGAAAAGTAGGATTTACAACTACCGGTTACTGGGCAGAAGACCGCAAAGAGGAGAAAACCTATCATCGGTTAGGACGAACATATCAAGGATTAACTCTATAGGGAATGAAATAAGGATTACGACTACCTTTTTACTGGGTAGAAAACCACAAAGGGAGAATATTCGTCACCGATTAAAGTGAACATATTAGGGATAAACTCAAGGGAGAAATATCTGTCATCTGGTAAGATGAACATATCAAGGATAAACTTCCCAGGGAAACATAAAAAACGAATCCGCTGGGGAAAAATAAGAGGAAGTAGATTGCTATTACCGGGTATTAGGTAAAATAAGAGGATAAACTGTTGGTTTGATCTGAGACTGTTGGACTTAGAATTTAGGCAACACTCCCTATGCAAAGGACTTAGCCAATGCCAACTTTCATGAAACCAAGTGCTTATGAAGTGAACTTTCATCTGATACAATATTGAAGATCCATTTGAGTTCATCTGTAACATGATCATATTGAAGTTGTTATTTTGAACCTGTGTCTTATGCCATCTTTCAAGTCATCTGATACATGGGAAGTTTTGAAGAAGATCATGAAGTTGCTAAGCTTGGATGTGGATATCTTTATTTGATTCCTTTCTCTTCATCTTACTATCTGTGTATTAATATTGCTTGATTCTAAAGTCCAAGGGATATTTGGGTTTCTATATGACATTCTTGCCTATTGGATTGCAGGTCATTGGTCAGATCTTTTCAACTCTTAACTTTTAATTTTTTTGCTTAGGATTAGTCTCTTCATCTCCTCCTGTGACGGTGTATTCGTCGCTATATGATTTATCGATTAAACCATAAGCAAAGCATACAATGAAATTTTCGAGTCGCCACCGCACTTTTATTTATCCAAAGGACTGGCTAAAAAGCGAACAAAAGCCTAAGAAGTTTTACACGTAGAAAACTAATAAAAAGATCAGAGAGTCTGGGTAAGGGGTAAATTACGCAATGGGAAGGTGTTAGGCACCCACTACGTCCTAGGTACTCCTAGGGAGCCCTTTTCACACTTGTTGTAAAAGATTGTTATTTGTTATGACATAAACATTGTGCAAACATGATTGGGATGATGAGAAAAGAATATACAATTTTATTATTTTTGTGTTTGAACGGATGAACCCGCTGCCTACGTACCTTCCATCAAAGGTAAGGATCAAAACGCCGTAGTTCGGCTAAAAGATTTCCAAAAGTTGGTGGATTCAATTTTAAACACAAGCACTGAGGCTTTTCATTATCAATGGGAGGAAACTCGACCAAGAACAACATCCACCATGTGAGGATAGCTTCGACGCACTAGAGGGGTTAACCCTGTTTTCAGTACGGAAGTCTTACTGTCGACTCACTAAGGATAGGCAAGATTTACATCAACCACAATGATAATTGAAACCTATGGCTAATGCATGAAAAGATTAACAATGGACAAAGCCAAAACAAGTGAATGAGTGAAGTTAATTGATTGTGATTATGAAAGTGGAGTCAAAGTATGATTAAAGTTAATTCAAAAGAAGTATTATGAAATGGAATTTGAAAAAAAGTCAAGGACTTGAGTCCAGGTTTTTAGATAGAAAAACATGAAGATGTTTGCACAACATTTATGTCAAATTTGAAAGTTAAGAGTGTGAAAAGGTTTAGGACATAATGAGAGATGAATGGATGAAGATGGAAAGTAAAACTTCTTAGAAGGTTCACCTCTTGAAATCATATAGAAGATGATTCAAGTGCGTCCTTTGGAATGGCAATGAATAATAACAAACAAACAAAGAAGAAAGAAAGTGGATACCGGATGCCAATCACTGGTCTTATACCAATCTCCTAAAACAAAACGGGATATCAGAGGCCACTCAATGGTCTTACACTAATCTCCTCAAACAAAGAAATAAAAGGCGGATACCGGATACCAATAGATGGATTTACACCAATCTCCTAAAACAGAACAGGATATCAGAAGCCACTCAATGGTCTTACACTAATCTCCTCAAAAGAAAACAAAGATGAAATATGGAAGTCAACTGCCAATCTATCTGGACTTAGGTTAACTCCACATATGCTCATAGGAAAACCAATGCCACATTACAGGGACTTACAATGGATCCTCACATACAAGAACAAAAGCAACAATATGATCATAGGAATGCAAATGCCGACTTACAGGGACTTATAATTGCAACCTCACATACAAACAGATAAAACAAATTATGATCACAGGAAAGCAAATGCCAACTTACAGGGACTTACAATTGCATCCTCACATAAACAAAGAAAGCAAAACATGGATGTCAGATGCCAATCTGTCTGGGCTTACTCTAACATACACAGTATGATCCTAGGAATACAAATGCCAACTTGCAGGGACTTACAATTGTATCCTCACAATCAAACAGACAAAACAACAGAAGATATGAGTGACCAAGGAGGTCTTACACTCTATCCTTCCATATCATAGGAACAATGGCCAAAGAAATGGACTTACAATTGTCCTCAATGGGTAGACAACAATGACAATATCACAAAGACAAATGAGATGATTGTGCATTAATGAGCAATTAATGATGATGATAAATGCATGAAGCATACAAGCAAACATGTGCATATGAAGCAATCAATCAATCAATGAATATCAAACAGCACACTCTATAGCCAAACAAGGGGCTCACACAAGAGGGTTTGACTATGAAAGTCCACTGTAATAGGTAAATGTCGCTCTTAACCTTGCCATTGAGAGGCTAAGGTGAAGCAGATGAAAGGAGATGAGGGGTGTGCCTCATTGCTCTTATCCCTAATCAGGGAGAGCATATCAGAAAGTGTGGGAGCTCAGAAAGATGGAGCTCTTTCCACATTATTGACTCGATAGATCTTGGGTTTTGATCTCAATGCTACAACCATGTAATGGGAGCAAGGAGAAGACTCACTGAATAGTAGGGGATAGGCTACTTATCCCTTTGATCTACCAATTGCCTTACTTGAAGGACTTTTCCTGCTTGGGACAATTTTAAACACACACAAGCATTGCCTCTTAAGGAGGACTTCAGACAGTTTGCCCGGCCAAATAACAAGCCGGGTCTCCAGACTACATGAAGAAGAAGTAATTATACCTCAAAAGCAAATTGCTAAATAGCAAAGCAAGCAAGTTCAAAGAACTTAGGCAACTAAAAGAGTACCTGAAATAGTCCAACTAATCAGTACACAGTTCAACAGTTTAAATCAAAAGGAAATGAATCAAACAGTTAAATCAGAGGGACCAATGTGCAAAGCACAAGACTCAAGTCACATGAGTCACACCTACAAAACAAAGGTTAGTATATGATATATAATCAAGCTCAATCAAATTTGTATGGTTTCTTTGAAGCATTGATGCTTAACCTGAAACAATGAACTCAACATAAGCCAAGAGACCACTAGGGCAAGCCTAGGGTCAAAAATAAATGAGAAAGTCAAAACAGCAAACAAATAGTCAACCAAAGTCGAGTTCAAGCATTTAAGATGCAAGCATAATTGGATTCAAACTCATATCATGCATCAACATCATTTTACAGACCAAAGAAGTCAAAACATGGCAAAAGGGAGCACACAAAAGGTCAACAGCAAGACCAAGCTCAAAAGCAAACATAATCAATTCCAAAAATTATGAAATAAATCATACTCAATCACAATCCATAACATAGCATGCATATGAAATTTCATCTCAATTGGATCATGGGAAGATGGTCAATTAAAATCAGGAAGTCAACACAATTTCAAGTATGCACAAAGAAGTCAACAAAACATGTGTCATCTTCAAAAAATCATAACAAAATGAAAACAGATGAGAAATGGATGGGATCAACACCAATGCAAAGCTCAAGATGTCTAGTATGCACATGTGAAATTTCATGATCATACAATAAGATATGAGAATTTCCCAAATGAAATGGCAAGAGGTGTCACACAAAGTCAACAATTGACTAGGCAGGGAAGAAAATTCACAAACAAATAGGAAATTGCACAATTAATTCCAGGAAAAATCACACATCAACTAGACACATAAGAGATGGCCCATGCTAAATTTCACATTATTTGGAAGCCAGAAAGCATGTGAACAAAAATCATGAACTTGCATAACATTGGTGTGACACAAATTGTCACACCCTACTTCAGAAAATCATATCTCACACACCACATATGATAAATGCACAAACTTTATATCAAAATGAACATGAATGAGTGTAGATTAACCACAAAAAATTTCAGAATCATTGGATACATCCTCATCATTTCACAAAAGAAATGGCAAAAGGTACAAATTAAGCATACATGTTAAGAAACCTAGAGCCATTAAAAATCCAACCAACCAAAAAATAATCAAAAATCATGACAAAAAAGTAGACATTCAACAGGTCATAATGCAAAAAATTCCATGATTTTTGGAGTTAAATTGAGTGAGAAATGAATTTTAGAAGATGATGAACAAATGGGAACAAACATGAACAAAGAACATGGATTAATGGTCAAACAAGTTGACTACATGGCATTTTGGTAATTCAGCGTGTCACTTAAACAAACGCTGCGTTTTGAGCACGCAGAGGAAATGTTTTGATTGGTGGTTCCTCAATGGAACAGTAACAGAGCCAATCACGTTTCTGGGCAGGTTTTCTTAGGGTTTGTATACAGCAGCAACATATGATCATCTTCATGGTTCATCATCATCAAACAAATTTCAAATAACAATGTACAAATCGCATGGCAGTGATATGGTGGTGTTCATGCAACGAAAACAACAACAGTAGCCAACACACATGCATACATGAAGCAAGATTTTTCTGGAAAAATATTAGGGTTCATCACAACAGCATGGCTTCATCATCTTCATCAAATTATGAAAAATTTTAATCACCCAGAAACATGAATCGACCATAGCAATCGAATCTACACATAACAAGCATGATATATCCAGCAAGCATAATCACTAAAACACAACAGCATCCAAAAATCGATCAAAAATTATCATGAACAAGAAAATTCAGATCCAGATATCTCATGCATTTCTTAATCATTTCATGTGATTCAAGTTGTAATGGATTCAACTAAGCAAGCTCTATCTAACACATGGCATGGATTAGAGAGAAAGGATAGTCGAAATCTTACTTGGCTGTGAAGAAAATCGAGGAACAGTGGTTGTTTGTATGCTTCCAGCTCAAACAGAGGTCCACAATGCTTTGGAATGAAGGAACCTTGAAGAACTTTAGCTCAAACTTGCTTGAAACTTCCAAATCTCGATTTCACCATTGTTGGTCCTTTGAAAAACAGAGCTCGAAAATGGCTGTCCAGTTGTGGTTTGAGGGTTCAAAATGACAGAAAATGTCTTATATATTTGTTGTTTAAGCTTGGTTAATGACATACTAAATTTGGTTAGCTTAAATGAAGTGATTTGCAAAATTGCTAAGTTGGAAAATTGCATAAGGAGGGTGGGAAGTCTGCACGAATTGGGCCTTGGATAAGTTGTAAATGCCATGCCAAACAATTCCCAATTGGTCAAATTGCTTAAAATTGCTTAAACCACAAAGTTGACTTTTTGCACCACTTGAAATGAATAAAGTTAAGCTCAAAAATGGCATTTTGAATGGTAAGGTTTTGGTGAATGATGAAAGAATTTTTGGAAAGAGGGGATTAAATGGAGATTGTAGGAAAAAACCCCACTAAAATTGGCCTTGTGGTTCATGAGATATGGCCATTTGAAGTTCAAAAAATGGTGAAAATGAAATGATCATATCTCGCAAACCATACATGGGATTTGGGTGTTCTTGGACTTTTTGAAAATGGGAGAACAAGATCTTCAACTTTCATGTTGGGAAAAAATTCATTTGAAGCTTGTATCATGATGTAAGTTTAAGATCAAGAAGTTTCCATTTTTGGTAGTTGAAATTACAGGTCCACTTTCTATTTTGGGAAATTTTCTGTTTGACCTCAAATTCTTCCATGATGAGGTTTGGCATGATATATGAGGCTTATATAAGCATGAATGAACTCCTTCAAATCAATTCCATCCATCAAATCACTGATTAAATCCACAGTTGACCAAGTTTGACTTTCTGTTGATTTGTCTAGGGTTTTGCATGTTTGAACCACTTCTGATGAATTCCAAACCCTAATTCCTTGAGAGCTTGATTCAAAATGATGTCCCAAGTCATATGAACTCTTGAGTATTGATCATGGTGCCCAAATTCTGCAAGAATGGCCACCATCCACTACTTTGACTGACTGTTGACTGTCTTTGACCTAATTGCTGATGATTGCTTCAACTGCAAGCAACAAGGTTAGACTGACAATATTTTTGTACTTTTTGAATGATAAACATATGAAAAGCAAAGATATACAAATGCAAAGTATGCTAGGTGATCAAGAACCAACTCACAAGGCAACCTACCCACTAGGAGGGAAACTAGGGCATGCAGTGATCCTTGAGGCCATGATATGATATGATATGGGCCATGAGGGATCTTAGGGCCCAAAATTGGGGTCTTACAGATGCCCCTATTTAAGGTCATTCTAGCCGGAGAAGTGAAGTTTAGAAATCTTCATCTCGACGCGGTAGAATGGGCTTAAATAACAGTAATGAGACAAATTTTGGTCCCTAAGAGACCTCATGATGCAAATGTATGCGTGCAAAAGACACAAATTCTGTGGGGAATATGATTCGCACAGAAGAAAAGACGATCCATCGGAGTAATACACTCACCAGGAACAGAGACTCTAACAAGACTCTAGTTAGGGATAGTAAAAGGAAAAGAAATGCGTGAACAAGACACGACTCTGATTAGGGAAAAACAGAAAACAGACTGGAGAACTCACTGGGGAGTGAAGGACTCACACTGGGGAAAAGAATATTCCAAAGGAAAATAAATCCATTGGAGAGACACAAGCTGACTCCTGGGGGAGAAGCAACAGGAAAACTTCACTGAGGAAGCACCAAACAATGAGGTGTTACCGGTATGAGGGTAACAAAAATCAGGAAGGAACACCAAGGATACCGGGTTGTAGGTATGTAACAGGTGACCGACCGAACGTGAATTGGTGTGTGTTCCAAAACACTCATCATCCTGAAGAGAGCGAAAGCAAACTTGTTTATAGGATGGATATTTGATTATGTAAAGAATGAAAATCTTACTCAGTTGGGGAAACAAACAAAGTGTTCGACAAAAGAGTGCATGAGATATATTATTCATAGCCGTCAAATCGTGAATAATGTACTCGCATGGAAAGTTATCCTGAACCGGGTTGTAGATTGTTTATAGGATAAAATCCGAAGACGTGAATTGGTTTGTGTTCCAAGACACTCATCACCCTGAAGAAAGCTAGAACAGCTGACTTGTTTAAAGGATGGATATTCAATTCCACAAGGAATATGAATCTTACTCTAAGGGGAAAACAATCAAAAGATTATTCCAAGAGCGCATGAGACATATTATTCATTACCGGCAGACTGTGAATAATATACTCGAAAGGAAAAGACACCAGAGATACCGGTTACTAGGTATATAATAGGTGACTAACCAAAGACGTGAATTGGTATATATGCCAAAACACTCATCATCCGAAAGGAGGGCTTGAAAAAGCAAATCGACTTACAGGATGGACATTCGAATCCACAACGGGAAAACGAATCTTACTCAACTGGGGACACAAACCCAAAGAGTGCATGAGATACAATATCCATTACCGGCAGACCGTGGATAAGGAACTCGCATGAGATATATTATCTATTACCGTCAGAACGTAGATAATAAACTCGCATGGTAAGAAACACCAGAGATACCGGTTACTGGGTATATAATAGGTGATCTACCGAAAACGTGAATTGGATTTCACTTCCAAAACACTCATCATCCAAAACACAAACTGGTTAAAGGATGGATATTCGATTTTACAAAGAATACGAATCTTGCTCAGCTGGGGAAAATCAACAAGGGATTCCAACTAAAGAGCGCATGAGAAATATTATTCATTACCGGCAGACCGTGAATAATATACTCGAAAGGAAAAGACACCAGAGATACCGGTTACTGGGTATATAATAGGTGACTATCCAAAACAGAGAGACAATCGATACCAAGCATCCGGGTAAACGAAAGACAACTCAAAGGGATAAATTGCAAGCATCCGGCAACTATCCAACAACAAAGAAATATTCGACTCCGCAAAGGGAAATAACGAATCTTACTCGACTGGGGAAACGCAAAAGGCTTCGACTGAAGAGTGCATGAGATATATTATTCATTACCGGCAGACCGTGAATAATACACTCGCATGGAAGATTATCCACAACCGGTTACTGGGTTAATAAAGGATAAATCAACCGAACAGAAAGGCATCGGGATACCAAACTAGGTATATAATGATAACCAATCAAAAGGAGCAACAGACATTACCAACAAAAGGGTAAATGAAATGCGGTCTGCTGAGGATAAATTGCAAGCATCCGGCAATTATCCACAGGGACTAGCTGGGGATGCATTGGTAAACAACCAATGATCCGGGGAACAAATCACTAGCAAACGGTGAAAGGACCCACTGGGGATAAAATTGCTAGCATACGGAGATTATCCACAAAAGACTTGCTAGGGATATAAGTGCTGATCTGAGCAACTTATCCAAGCCAAGGAAAATCAACATCAAATACTAGATGAAGATAACCACGAAACTAGGGTTTATATCTACCGAATACGGGGTAGAAGACCAACAACTCCACGTGGGGATAGAACAAATCACGAATCCGCACGGGAAACCAAAATAGGGTTATAACAAACCACAAACTGCTGAAAAGCAGGAAAATAGGATTTACAACTACCGGTATGAGGGTAGAAAACCAAAACTCTGGCTAGGGAATAAAAGGTGTATAACCACAAATTCTGCCAAGAAAGCCAGGAAAGATAGGACTTACAACTACCGGTATGAGGGTAGAGGCCCAAAACTACTCCGCTGGGGAACAACCCACTGGGAAGCACAAGACATCTGACAAATAGCCAATTCGGGAATAATCCGAAAAGACAAACTGAATCAAGACACGTCCTAATGAGGATATAACTCAAATAGGAACATCCATCCCAATATATGTGTTGGGAGGAAACGGAAGAAACCGTCATCCACGAGGATATATCTCAGTGGGGAACTGCAGAAGGAAGGACAACATTTTCTGCTTATGGGGCTGACTCTATATGGAGAGATTTATAACACCCGACATCTGCTTTGGGAAGATCTGTAAAGAGATCTATATCACCATAGCAGGAGACACGAAAAACAAAAGGTATATGGCAAGAAATGCAACATGAATATCTGAATGTTTATGAATATGCATGAATATGCGTGATTTATGTTTGATGAATGCTGACAAAACAGACAATTCTAACACAAACAGGTTCAGGAACTAAACGTCCGGTATTATACTTCCAGGGGAAAAACCAGCTGGATAGCCAATCTGCGGAGATCTATATGCTGTAAAGCAAAGACCTGCAAGTACTGCTGAAGAAGCAGAGGATCTGAGACATCAGGAAACGACCCAATCAGGGGTTCAGAAAGTCACAACGGGCAAAACAGCCACCAAGACGAATCTGTAGGGGAACAAGAGAAGTCCCAAAGTATCTGCAGGGGATCCCAGTGTCAACTGAGAAACAAAAAGGTGCATAAGCACGAACTGCTGTAGAAGCAAATCCACATAACTCCGCTGGGGAACAACCCACTGAGGGAGAATGATATCATCCAAATAGAATATAACTGCATAAGCAATTCTATTGGGGAAAACTGTCGGCTACTCTCTTGGTGAACAAACCACTGTGGGAGGACAGATCAAACAAGTAGGTTCTGCAACAAACCACTCCACTCGGGGAGAATATACATAGCAAACTGATCACAACAAGTAGATTCTGCAATATAAGCCACTCTACTGGGGATCACAAACAGTCAGGAAATCAATCCGTTCACTGGAGGCTAGAGCCATCATCTGACCATACTGGGATTGAAGGAGTATTCAGTAGGCGAAACTGCCACAACAAACATTCTGCAGACTACGCTGAGGAAAAGATGGTTGGAAATGCTGGGATATCAACCCGATCAACCACTGCAGGAAAATAAATCCTGCTCTGCTGAGGAGAGATAAGTACTCTGATAGAGAGATAGCAACAATTCCACAGACGACTTTGCCGGGGAAAAGGGTAAAGTACCGGGTATCAAACCACTGACTTACCAAGTCTTTCAAAAGAAAGAAATCGTGCTGAGGAAACAGACAACTCCACTGGCAAATGCACTGGGAAGAGTGATAACAACTCTACTCGCGACTCTGAGGGGATATCAACAAATGGCTATACTCATGACTGCGAGGGGAGTATCAATCTATACTCATGACTGTGCTGAGGAGACAAATAAAGTCTGGGGTAAGCGACCCACTGGAGAAAGTGACGGGGCACCAAGATGACAAAACATCAACCGCCGAAACTTCACGGAAACACCCATGCTGGGTAAAACTGCTGCTGGAGAAAACAGAAGTCTTCAACAACACTCTGCTTGCGATTATACTGGGGAACAAACCCCAACAACAACTCTGTTCGAGGAACAGCCTCAACAAAGATCTGAAGAAAGAAGATACAACCAAACCAGGAATATGAACAAATGTCTTACCTGTTGGAAATCATACCACCCTCGGGAGAGCACTGAAATATTCTTGAGTATCCTTTCAATCATGTGAATGTTCACTTTGTTTAAAACAATATTTTTTTGAAAAATTTGATTTGTTTAAAACAATGACATTTTATCAATTTAAAACATGCAAAACATTTGTTGAATTGAAACAAATAAGAGTGCAAATAATTGGATAAAAAGCTCAAATTGATTTGATGGAATGGTAGCCTGCAAATGGCAAGACTCCATAGATCTGTACAAATTTGAAATCAGTGATATATATTGGAAGAGGGCTACATTGAACATAATGATCCTTTCTCTACCAATTTGAATCTCGATGTATCCGAAGCTTCAGTTGACGACGAATCGAGAATCTTCTGACGAAATGACGACTGCTGAACAGAAAGTCTTGTCAGGATGCAGTTACTTGCCAAATCCCTAATTTTTGCCTAGATTGCCCCAGAGTGAGGTACTCAATCTAGCGGGATGCAAATATATTCTTTTTTTTTCAAGTCTCTAATTTTTGCCTGGATTACCCTTGCGGGTTCTCCACCGAGACGCTTATTTTTGCCTAAGCCGCCCTTTCGGGTTTTCAACTTAGCGAGCTATTCTGTTTTTTTCATTTGCATATACTTTTTTTTTTAGGCAAAGTATCTCTTAACTGCATCTGAATTCACAGGACGAGTGAAATCCTCCCCATCCATTGTTGTAAGCATTAAAGCACCGCCTGAAAAGGCTCTCTTAACAACATATGGACCCTCGTAGTTTAGAGTCCACTTGCCCCTGGAATCGGGCGCGAAAGACAAAACTTTCTTGAGCACGAGGTCACCTTCACGGAACACACGAGGCTTGACCTTCTTATCGAATGCTTTCTTCATTCTCTGCTGATATAACTGACCATGACACATGGCAGTTAAACGCTTCTCTTCAATCAAATTCAATTGGTCGTAACGACTCTGAATCCATTCAGCATCAGTCAACTAGGGACTTGAGGGTATAGTTTTTCTTTTTTCCTTTGGAAAAATTTTGAAAAAATTTTCCTGGTTTTTGATTTTTTCATCTTTTTCACCCTCTTTTTTTTTTTTTTTTTTTTTTTTTTTGATTGCATTTGCAATGCCCCAGTTTGACTATTTTGCTGATTCTCATGATACAGCTGAATGAGTTTCTTTTGTGCTCAAGAAGGCGGGTAATCTCGTCAGGAATCCCCTTTAACATCATCTTCCTCTGCCTCAGATACAAGGACTTCAAGATTGGGAGATGGCGTTGGATCATTATGTTCAATGGGTTTAGAAATCCCTGCATAATGATTCTGGATAATGAAAAGCTTTTGAATTTTAAACAAGCAAATCATTTATGCAGATGAAAAAGCTGTTTTTGTTTTTCAGGGTTTTTTGTGATCACTGATCTCATGCAAAAAGCAAAAAGTGAAAACAAATGGAAAAACAAATGTTTGACAATGCATTAATTGAATGAAAACATCATTGTATTAAATGCTTTGCCAACAATGTCATCACTTCTCCTTTTGGCATGGGAGAAGGGTTTTAAACGAAGTGAACAAATCACACTGACTTATGAATGACCGTAGGAACATCCACAGCGACCCAATTGTGGCAGACACCACCAGGAATGATGAAATTGTTCAGGTCCTCTGCATCTTCTTCAATGATAGCAGCAACTTCCTCTTCTTCAGGTTGATCAGCATGGATGAATCCTCCACTTGTGAACAAACCTTGCCCATTAAGTGCCCCAGAACAGTAGTCAATGCCAGCCCGGGATTTAATCCAGGAATAAATCCATCAACAGTACATAGTCTGGCAAAATCCTCCTTGAGTCCACAATTCTCTTGCTCAGGATGATCCATCAATCTGGCAGAATCGACTCTGGTATAATACCGGCGAGGTGCGTCTCAAAATAAATGAAGATCGCAGGGTCAGACCACAGGACGGGAGACCGGAACAAAACACCTGCTTATGCAAATGATGCATGAAGTGTTTATGCATATGCTTGTTTTTTATTTCAAAGAAACTCAAGGGTTTTATTTGCAAACTTTGAAATGTTTAAGCATTTTGATCTTATATGAGAATATCTCATCAGATATATCAGGTGAAAAAATTTTCCCGGTTTTTTCATGTTTTGAAATTTTTTGCAAATAAACTCCTTTGAGTTCCTTGAAAATTTTCTTTTTTCTGATGACATGGATGCGGATGAATGTATGAATGCATGAATGCAACAAACACACTCAAGGATCAAACAAAGCACACCAAACAAGGGTCGTGGGAAAGCTCTATGTATCCCTAATATCAATCATCCATTTTGGTGGATTTAGGTTTTCACCTTATCGACACCCAAGTTCCATTGATATTAACGGTACATGAACCGGTTCTAACATTCTTAATATCAACCAGCCGCTTTGGTGGATTTTAGGTTTTACACCTGATCCGGGATCCATTGATATTAACAATGTTGGAACGACTCAACCACGAATCACGGGTTTGTTGAGAGTCACGAGCATGGAGTCTCGGTTAAGAACCACCCAAAGGGAGTGTACTAGGGTTTAAACCTGCCAGACATGTTCTATCAGAGGTTCCCATAATCATCGTTCCATCTTTCGAATATTATCGGAGGAACGAATACTCGTATTCCAAGAATATTCTCAAGAGAAACTCTTATGAGTGTAGTATCGCGTAACAATCGTATCAGAACTGACATCTGAACGACCTCCGCACTACGGTCCTAAAAATAGGCCAAGATGGGTTTGGTAAACTAAGGTCCTTGGCTTCTGCGGCACATGATTGAAAGAATAATGCCTAACCACAAATAACTTGTGTGACATTATTAGTTCAACATGACCTCCACCAAGTGAATGGACTCGCAAGTCAACTGGCTAAGGAATACTCCACACCAGTCAACAAGACTATGCCATTCTCCTATCCTAGAGTGCACTCGAGTTCGGGTATAGAACTCATCTCACAGATCACCAAAGCAAACAACAATTGTATATCAAGCAATTCACACATTACAATCAATACAGTGATCCCAAATCGTACAAAAATATGTCAAATAACAGATAATAATATATCACAACAAGGGTGAAAAGTAGGCACTACCACCGAGGATTAGTTTTTCTCCCCAGCAGAGTCGCCACTTTTTCTGTGACGGTGTATTCGTCGCTATATGATTTATCGATTAAACCATAAGCAAAGCATACAATGAAATTTTCGAGTCGCCACCGCACTTTTATTTATCCAAAGGACTGGCTAAAAAGCGAACAAAAGCCTAAGAAGTTTTACACGTAGAAAACTAATAAAAAGATCAGAGAGTCTGGGTAAGGGGTAAATTACGCAATGGGAAGGTGTTAGGCACCCACTACGTCCTAGGTACTCCTAGGGAGCCCTTTTCACACTTGTTGTAAAAGATTGTTATTTGTTATGACATAAACATTGTGCAAACATGATTGGGATGATGAGAAAAGAATATACAATTTTATTATTTTTGTGTTTGAACGGATGAACCCGCTGCCTACGTACCTTCCATCAAAGGTAAGGATCAAAACACCGTAGTTCGGCTAAAAGATTTCCAAAAGTTGGTGGATTCAATTTTAAACACAAGCACTGAGGCTTTTCATTATCAATGGGAGAAAACTCGACCAAGAACAACATCCACCATGTGAGGATAGCTTCGACGCACTAGAGGGGTTAACCCTGTTTTCAGTACGGAAGTCTTACTGTCGACTCACTAAGGATAGGCAAGATTTACATCAACCACAATGATAATTGAAACCTATGGCTAATGCATGAAAAGATTAACAATGGACAAAGCCAAAACAAGTGAATGAGTGAAGTTAATTGATTGTGATTATGAAAGTGGAGTCAAAGTATGATTAAAGTTAATTCAAAAGAAGTATTATGAAATGGAATTTGAAAAAAAGTCAAGGACTTGAGTCCAGGTTTTTAGTTAGAAAAACATGAAGATGTTTGCACAACATTTATGTCAAATTTGAAAGTTAAGAGTGTGAAAAGGTTTAGGACATAATGAGAGATGAATGGATGAAGATGGAAAGTAAAACTTCTTAGAAGGTTCACCTCTTGAAATCATATAGAAGATGATTCAAGTGCGTCCTTTGGAATGGCAATGAATAATAACAAACAAACAAAGAAGAAAGAAAGTGGATACCGGATGCCAATCACTGGTCTTATACCAATCTCCTAAAACAAAACGGGATATCAGAGGCCACTCAATGGTCTTACACTAATCTCCTCAAACAAAGAAATAAAAGGCGGATACCGGATACCAATAGATGGATTTACACCAATCTCCTAAAACAGAACAGGATATCAGAAGCCACTCAATGGTCTTACACTAATCTCCTCAAAAGAAAACAAAGATGAAATATGGAAGTCAACTGCCAATCTATCTGGACTTAGGTTAACTCCACATATGCTCATAGGAAAACCAATGCCACATTACAGGGACTTACAATGGATCCTCACATACAAGAACAAAAGCAACAATATGATCATAGGAATGCAAATGCCGACTTACAGGGACTTATAATTGCAACCTCACATACAAACAGATAAAACAAATTATGATCACAGGAAAGCAAATGCCAACTTACAGGGACTTACAATTGCATCCTCACATAAACAAAGAAAGCAAACATGGATGTCAGATGCCAATCTGTCTGGGCTTACTCTAACATACACAGTATGATCCTAGGAATACAAATGCCAACTTGCAGGGACTTACAATTGTATCCTCACAATCAAACAGACAAAACAACAGAAGATATGAGTGACCAAGGAGGTCTTACACTCTATCCTTCCATATCATAGGAACAATGGCCAAAGAAATGGACTTACAATTGTCCTCAATGGGTAGACAACAATGACAATATCACAAAGACAAATGAGATGATTGTGCATTAATGAGCAATTAATGATGATGATAAATGCATGAAGCATACAAGCAAACATGTGCATATGAAGCAATCAATCAATCAATGAATATCAAACAGCACACTCTATAGCCAAACAAGGGGGCTCACACAAGAGGGTTTGACTATGAAAGTCCACTGTAATAGGTAAATGTCGCTCTTAACCTTGCCATTGAGAGGCTAAGGTGAAGCAGATGAAAGGAGATGAGGGGTGTGCCTCATTGCTCTTATCCCTAATCAGGGAGAGCATATCAGAAAGTGTGGGAGCTCAGAAAGATGGAGCTCTTTCCACATTATTGACTCGATAGATCTTGGGTTTTGATCTCAATGCTACAACCATGTAATGGGAGCAAGGAGAAGACTCACTGAATAGTAGGGGATAGGCTACTTATCCCTTTGATCTACCAATTGCCTTACTTGAAGGACTTTTCCTGCTTGGGACAATTTTAAACACACACAAGCATTGCCTCTTAAGGAGGACTTCAGACAGTTTGCCCGGCCAAATAACAAGCCGGGTCTCCAGACTACATGAAGAAGAAGTAATTATACCTCAAAAGCAAATTGCTAAATAGCAAAGCAAGCAAGTTCAAAGAACTTAGGCAACTAAAAGAGTACCTGAAATAGTCCAACTAATCAGTACACAGTTCAACAGTTTAAATCAAAAGGAAATGAATCAAACAGTTAAATCAGAGGGACCAATGTGCAAAGCACAAGACTCAAGTCACATGAGTCACACCTACAAAACAAAGGTTAGTATATGATATATAATCAAGCTCAATCAAATTTGTATGGTTTCTTTGAAGCATTGATGCTTAACCTGAAACAATGAACTCAACATAAGCCAAGAGACCACTAGGGCAAGCCTAGGGTCAAAAATAAATGAGAAAGTCAAAACAGCAAACAAATAGTCAACCAAAGTCGAGTTCAAGCATTTAAGAAGCAAGCATAATTGGATTCAAACTCATATCATGCATCAACATCATTTTACAGACCAAAGAAGTCAAAACATGGCAAAAGGGAGCACACAAAAGGTCAACAGCAAGACCAAGCTCAAAAGCAAACATAATCAATTCCAAAAATTATGAAATAAATCATACTCAATCACAATCCATAACATAGCATGCATATGAAATTTCAGCTCAATTGGATCATGGGAAGATGGTCAATTAAAATCAGGAAGTCAACACAATTTCAAGTATGCACAAAGAAGTCAACAAAACATGTGTCATCTTCAAAAAATCATAACAAAATGAAAACAGATGAGAAATGGATGGGATCAACACCAATGCAAAGCTCAAGATGTCTAGTATGCACATGTGAAATTTCATGATCATACAATAAGATATGAGAATTTCCCAAATGAAATGGCAAGAGGTGTCACACAAAGTCAACAATTGACTAGGCAGGGAAGAAAATTCACAAACAAATAGGAAATTGCACAATTAATTCCAGGAAAAATCACACATCAACTAGACACATAAGAGATGGCTCATGCTAAATTTCACATTATTTGGAAGCCAGAAAGCATGTGAACAAAAATCATGAACTTGCATAACATTGGTGTGACACAAATTGTCACACCCTACTTCAGAAAATCATATCTCACACACCACATATGATAAATGCACAAACTTTATATCAAAATGAACATGAATGAGTGTAGATTAACCACGAAAAATTTCAGAATCATTGGATACATCCTCATCATTTCACAGAAGAAATGGCAAAAGGTACAAATTAAGCATACATGTTAAGAAACCTAGAGCCATTAAAAATCCAGCCAACCAAAAAATAATCAAAAATCATGACAAAAAAGTAGACATTCAACAGGTCATAATGCAAAAAATTCCATGATTTTTGGAGTTAAATTGAGTGAGAAATGAATTTTAGAAGATGATGAACAAATGGGAACAAACATGAACAAAGAACATGGATTAATGGTCAAACAAGTTGACTACATGGCATTTTGGTAATTCAGCGTGTCACTTAAACAAACGCTGCGTTTTGAGCACGCAGAGGAAATGTTTTGTTTGGTGGTTCCTCAATGGAACAGTAACAGAGCCAATCACGTTTCTGGGCAGGTTTTCTTAGGGTTTGTATACAGCAGCAACATATGATCATCTTCATGGTTCATCATCATCAAACAAATTTCAAATAACAATGTACAAATCGCATGGCAGTGATATGGTGGTGTTCATGCAACGAAAACAACAACAGTAGCCAACACACATGCATACATGAAGCAAGATTTTTCTGGAAAAATATTAGGGTTCATCACAACAGCATGGCTTCATCATCTTCATCAAATTATGAAAAATTTTAATCACCCAGAAACATGAATCGACCATAGCAATCGAATCTACACATAACAAGCATGATATATCCAGCAAGCATAATCACTAAAACACAACAGCATCCAAGAATCGATCAAAAATTATCATGAACAAGAAAATTCAGATCCAGATATCTCATGCATTTCTTAATCATTTCATGTGATTCAAGTTGTAATGGATTCAACTAAGCAAGCTCTATCTAACACATGGCATGGATTAGAGAGAAAGGATAGTCGAAATCTTACTTGGCTGTGAAGAAAATCGAGGAACAGTGGTTGTTTGTATGCTTCCAGCTCAAACAGAGGTCCACAATGCTTTGGAATGAAGGAACCTTGAAGAACTTTAGCTCAAACTTGCTTGAAACTTCCAAATCTCGATTTCACCATTGTTTGTCCTTTGAAAAACAGAGCTCGAAAATGGCTGTCCAGTTGTGGTTTGAGGGTTCAAAATGACAGAAAATGTCTTATGTATTTGCTGTTTAAGCTTGGTTAATGACATACTAAACTTGGTTAGCTTAAATGAAGTGATTTGCAAAATTGCTAAGTTGGAAAATTGCATAAGGAGGGTGGGAAGTCTGCACGAATTGGGCCTTGGATAAGTTGTAAATGCCATGCCAAACAATTCCCAATTGGTCAAATTGCTTAAAATTGCTTAAACCACAAAGTTGACTTTTTGCACCACTTGAAATGAATAAAGTTAAGCTCAAAAATGGCATTTTGAATGGTAAGGTTTTGGTGAATGATGAATGAATTTTTGGAAAGAGGGGATTAAATGGAGATTGTAGGAAAAAACCCCACTAAAATTGGCCTTGTGGTTCATGAGATATGGCCATTTGAAGTTCAAAAAATGGTGAAAATGAAATGATCATATCTTGCAAACCATACATGGGATTTGGGTGTTCTTGGACTTTTTGAAAATGGGAGAACAAGATCTTCAACTTTCATGTTGGGCA
Source organism: Lathyrus oleraceus (assembly GCF_024323335.1). Classification (NCBI taxonomy): domain Eukaryota; kingdom Viridiplantae; phylum Streptophyta; class Magnoliopsida; order Fabales; family Fabaceae; genus Lathyrus; species Lathyrus oleraceus. The sequence goes on along the minus strand of NC_066585.1, from coordinate 324,345,451 downwards.
AAAATTCATTTGAAGCTTGTATCATGATGTAAGTTTAAGATCAAGAAGTTTCCATTTTTGGCAGTTGAAATTACAGGTCCACTTTCTATTTTGGGAAATTTTCTGTTTGACCTCAAATTCTTCCATGATGAGGTTTTGCATGATATATGAGGCTTATATAAGCATGAATGAACTCCTTCAAATCAATTCCATCCATCAAATCACTGATTAAATCCACAGTTGACCAAGTTTGACTTTCTGTTGATTTGTCTAGGGTTTTGCATGTTTGAACCACTTCTGATGAATTCCAAACCCTAATTCCTTGAGAGCTTGATTCCAAATGATGTCCCAAGTCATATGAAATCTTGAGTATTGATCATGGTGCCCAAATTCTGCAAGAATGGCCACCATCCACTGCTTTGACTGACTGTTGACTGTCTTTGACCTAATTGCTGATGATTGCTTCAACTGCAAGCAACAAGGTTAGACTGACAATATTTTTGTACTTTTTGAATGATAAACATATGAAAAGCAAAGATATACAAATGCAAAGTATGCTAGGTGATCAAGAACCAACTCACAAGGCAACCTACCCACTAGGAGGGAAACTAGGGCATGCAGTGATCCTTGAGGCCATGATATGATATGATATGGGCCATGAGGGATCTTAGGGCCCAAAATTGGGGTCTTACACCTCCCCACTTCTTTAATTTCAAAATCTCTCCCCCCTTTTAAAATCTTCTTTGTTTGTGTTTTCTAAACTTAGACCATATTGCAAATTAGAAACTTTGGCCTTATGCCATTGCGTTTTCAAACTTATTTTTTTTAATCAAGCTTGTAAATAAACATAACTATACATGACTTAAAATTTCAAAAATACCAAAAAAAACTAACATCCATTCAAAGCATTTTAGGCATTTGGTGTCTTTGATAAACTTAACTTTTTGTTAAAATCAATGCACTAACTTTGAAATTGATACCACGAGCTACGAGGTTTTGATCCCTCATTTTATGTTGGTACGTAGGCACAAGTCCGAAGGTCTTGTCAACCACAAAAATATAATTAATGAATTATTTTATCATACCCCCATTCTATTTCATTGCAAACATCATTTTGTATAAAAACACATATTCACACAAGAAAGAGCTCCCTAGGAGTACCTATGACACTTTGGGTGCTAACACCTTCCTTATGTGTAACCAACCCCCTTACCTATAATCTCTGGCATTTTATTAGTTTTGATTTGAAAAATTCTTACCTTATGGGTTTTGTTTGTAATTTTCCCTTTTCCCTTGGAAACAATAGAAGTGTGGTGGCGACTCTAGCTTTATTGACGTCTAGCTTATCCATAGCTTGATGGTCATGAATTTACCGCTATAGAAATTAAGTGGTGACTCTGCTGGGGATTAAGTCTCCAATGGTTTAATCATACTTCTTTATGTGTAAATAATTGTATATTTGATGTTTGTATATTTTTTTGTATGATATAATCTGCTTGTTGTGCTTGGTGATCTCTGAGTGCTGAGATAAGTTCTAACCCGAACTTAAGTGCAATTAAGATAGGAGGATGGTATAGTCATGTTCGACTTGTGTGGAGTAGTCCTTAACAAATTGACTTGAGACCCATCTACTCAGTGGAGACCCTTTTGGAGTTAGGAATGTCACACAAGTTATTTGTGGTTAGGCATTACTATCTCTGATTTGAGGTCCGAAAGTCTGAGGACCGTTGAACATTTAACCCCTCTTGGCCTATTTAGGAAGTAGTAGGAGACTGTTCAAGTGTAGACTTGATAACATTTGTTACGCAATACCACACTCAGACGAGTTTCTCTTGAGAATATTATGGGATGTTGAGTCAATCATCCTAACCTGTAATATCTGATAGATGCAATTAAGACTTTGGGAACTTTTTAGAACATGATCTATAGGTTTTTATCCTTAGTTCACTCCTTTGGGATGGTTCTTATCCAGACTCCATGTTCGTGACTCACAATAGACCCTTTGATTATTGGTTGATCCAATCAAGTCTTGTCAATATCAATGGAACTTGGGTGTTGATAAGGTGTAAACCATAATCCACCAAAATGGATGATTGATCTTGACAATGACTTGATTCATCCCTTGACCTTTGTTTGTTTGTCTCATGTGTGATCCCTTATTTGTGATTGTTGCATTCATGCATTCATGTGCATCATAACATTCATCACACGAAAATTCAAGGAACTGAGGTCTTATTTGCAAATATTTTCAGACCATGGATTATGGACGAAGGAACACTAAGAAGTAAAGTCTCATCTGTCCCGATTTGAAAGAGTTAAGGAAGCTATCACATTTTGTATTAGATCCATTGGCCTTCAAGCAACATCATGGGAAGCTTCTGTCTATCTTATCTGTTGATGTGGTTTAAGGCCTCTTGAGTGTGTTGGTTCAGTTTTATGACCCTCTATACCGTTTCTTCACTTTTCCTAATTATCATCTTGTGCCTACGTTGGAGGAGTATGCCCACCTCTTGGGAATACCTGTGTCTAACAAAGTGCCTTTTAGTGGATTGGAAGAGATTCCCAGATCTCACATCATTGCTGAAGATCTTCACTTGAATAAGTCTTAGATTGAGGCTCATTGGGTGAAGAAATGAGGATTGTTTGGGTTGACTTCTGAAATCCTCATCAAGGAAGCTACTGCCTTTGCTCAAGCTGGTAGTGTGGATGCGTTTGAAGCTATCTGTGTGCTGCTCATCTACGGTTTGGCTTTGTTCCCTAACATTGACGGTTTTGTTGATGTTAACCCTATTAGAATTTTCTTGATCGGGAATCCAGTGTCTACTATGTTAGATGATATGTACCTCTCTTTGCATTTGATAAATTCTAAAGGTGGTGGACAATTGTGTGTTGTGTTTCTCTTCTGTACAAGTGGTTTATTTCTCACTTGCCTCAGACATCTACTTTTGTGGAGAACAAACAATGTCTACGGTGGTCTCAGAGACTTATGTATCTCACTAATGATGATATATTTTTGTATGATCCTTCATTGAGAAGTTAGGAGATTATTGATTATTGTGGTGAATTCTCTAATATCCCTCTCATTGGTACACAAGGTGGAATAAACTACAACCCTGCTTTGGCTCATCGTCAACTTGGGTTCCCCTTGAGAGACAACCCTAATAACACTTTGTTAGAAGGTATTTTCTATCAAGAGGGTAAAAATCCCCAACATTTGAGCAGAAGATTGTTCGCGAGAAGACTCAGATGCAGACTTCTTTTGAGATCGAGATTCGATGCATTCGAAGGAAGTACGGGCCTGCGGCCAGATCTCCTGACATTGTTGTTAAGGATCCTTAGGATGGCTAGTCTCCTTTTCTCTTGTATTTTCATTTTGTTTCTAAAATTGTATATTCAGTGTAATCCTTCCAATTATATAAATAAAAGATATTTTTTATGGTCAATCAAATTGTTATATATATATATATATATATATATATATTTGTAAATAATATAGTAAGTTCCTTGAAAATAAAAAATCAAACATTGCATTTCATGCATCATTTGCATAACAGGTTTCTCTTTCGCCGGATGTCTTATTGGTATTTCTTCTGTGCTTCAGCCAAGCTGACTCATCGATATAATACTCGCGCCAATCACTCAAATATTATGGAGCATCTGGAGCAAGAGAACAGACACTTGAAGGACGATATCGCCCGCCTGAATGCCATGATGGAGTCAGTCCTAGATGTTCAGAGCGAGTCTTCTCCAACGCCTGCAACTCCTCCTCCTCAGAGGACTATGATTTTAGAGGTGGCTACCTCTACCATTCCTACAAATGCTGCTCATTTTGCACCTAACATGCTTGCCGGATTCCCGTGGGGAATGCCACCTAACTTTATCCCCGAAGGTTTTGCGCCTACTTTTGCTTTCATGCCAGCATCTAGCCCGGTCATGTCTGTGCCGCCACCAGTTATGCATACTCTACCCCGTGTTGAAGACACCATCTATCATTCTGAGTCGTCTAAGGGTCCTGATGTGTATGAGAAGATGGACGAAATTAAAGACCATTTCCTTGAGCTGCGAAAGGAGTTGAAAAATTTGAGGGGTAAGGATATGTTTGGTAAGAGTGCTGCGGAATTGTGTTTCGTTCAAAATGTGAAAATCCCAATGAAGTTCAAAGTGCCTGACTTTGAAAATTACAAAGGGAATACCTGTCCACTCAATCATCTTGTGATGTAGGCCAGGAAGATGTCTACTCAAACTGATAATGATCAATTATTGATCCATTATTTTCAAGACAGTCTGACCGGTGCTGCTTTAAGGTGGTACATGGGATTGGATAGTGCGAGCATCCACATGTTCAATGATTTGGGCGAAGCATTTGTGAAGCAATACAAATACAATGTTGATATGGCACCATATAGAGTCCAGTTGAGGTCGTTGTCTCCGAAGGATAAAGAGATGTTTAAGGAGTATGCTCAAAGATGGAGAAAGCTTGCTACTCAGATTACCCCTCCTTTGGAAGAGAAGGAGATGACCAAGATTTTCCTCAAGAACCTGAGCTCATTTTATTATGAGTGGATGATTTTTAGTGCCCCTTGTAAGACCATAATTTTGACCCTAAGATCCCTCATGCAATCTCATCATATGCATTAGCATTGGGATCATACATTGGCATCCTCCTTACCCCTCTTTTATTCGGTTTGTTTTGGGAGAGATCACCCAATACCATGTGATTGTGTCATACTTGTATTTTATCATCTTACTAACCAAAAATACCATTTCAAACTCATTTCAAACTCATTTCAAATTCTACCTGCATTAGCTAAGAAAATTCTTGACATACAGAGGGGTTAGCTAAACCAAAAATTATATCCTCAACGTATATCTGACATATAATGAGATCATTTCTAATGTTTTTACAAAAGAGTGTAGAGTCAACCTTTCCTCTAATAAAGTCATGTTCTAGAAGAAAGTTGATTCAACATATACTGACGCAGACGCTAAGCAGCCCAAGCCAATGCGCAACAAGTTTTATCTAGCATAGAATACTGATTCTCACAGTGGGTAAACTTCTTACTGAGGTAGCAAATTGCAAATTCTTTCTTTCCAGTCTCATCTTGCTGACCAAGAAAACAACCCATACTATCTTTAAGCACAGTCAAATACATGATCAACGGTCTTCCTTTACAGGTGGAGACAAAATTGGAGGCTCAAGCAAATATTATTTGATACTGTCAAAAGCTTTATGGCAGTCTTCGGTCCAATCACAAGACTTGTCTTTCCGAAGAAGCTTGAATATAGGCGTACATGGGGCAGTCATGTGTGAAATGAATCTTGAGATATAATTCAAGCGGCCGAGAAAACCTCTAACATGCTTCTCGATTTTGGGCACATGCATCTCTTGTATTGCTTTGACCATGGCAGGATCAACCTCAATACCCTTCTCACTAACAATAAAGCCCAACAACTTACTCGAACGAACACCAAAAGTACACTTATTGGGATTCAATCGGAGTGTATACTTCCTCAAACGCTGGAATAGTTTCAATAAATGCTCAACATGTTCCTCTTAATCAATTGATTTAGCAATCATGTCATCGACATAGACTTCAATCTCTTTATGCATCATATCATGAAAAAAAGTAGTCATTGCTCTTTGGTAAGTTGCACCAGCATTCTTTAAACCGAAAGGCATCACTCTATAACATAATGTTCCATAAGGTGTAATGAATATGGTGTTCTCCAAATCTTCGGGTGCAATCTTGATCTGATTATACCCGAAAAATCCGTCCATAAACAAAAAGACATTGAATTTAGCAGTATTGTCTACCAACATATCAATGTGTGGCAGAGGGAAATCATATTTCGGACTGGCTTTATTCAAATCTCTATAATCGACACACATGTGGATTTTTCAATCTTTCTTCGGCATAGGCACAATATTGGCCATCCATTGCGGATACTCGGCGGTCACAAGGAAACCGACATCAATCTACTTTTGCACTTCTTCTTTAATCTTCACTGCCATATCGGTTTCAATGGCAATCTATGCTCCACAATCTCAGAATCCAAACCATGCATATCTTGATAGGACCAAGCAAACACATCTGAATATTCTCGGAGAAGATCAATCAACCCCTTTTTAACATCTGGGCACAGTGGAGACCCAATCTTGATTTCCTTTACATCATCCTCGGAACGCAAATTGACTAGCTCAATTTTCTCTTCGAATGGCTGAATGGCTTTTCCATCATGCTCAAGAAGACGGGACAATTCATCACTCACTTCTTCATCACTTTCCTCCTCAGCCTCAAACAAATGGAATTCAAAATTTGGAGAAGAAAAAGGATTATTGTATTCAATGAGATTAGAAACCAACCTGCATGATGATTTGATATTTTAATTTTAGAGAAGTGAATTTGTGACCAAATATTATGTAGATGGACAATTATATTGTTTATTTAGGTTTTTTGTGATTACCATTTTCAGAATAAAGGAAAAAGTAAAAACAAAACATCATAGATGTGGATGAATAGAATTACTTTTATTGATGATCAAATTTGAAATGCCCAACAATGTTCACTTCTCCCTTAGTGATAAGATAAGGATTTTAGAACATATAAAATCAATTACTTAGATCGATGCAAAATATTAAGAATATCAACAACAGTTCAATTGTTGCAAGCCTTTTCATGCGTCATAAAATTGGGGCAGTCTTCCTCTTCGTCATCCTCTAGCACAACAACTAAGTGTTGTTCATTGCCATGAATGAACCCTCCTCTATGGAAGCTAAGTTGCATATCCTCGGATCTAGAAGTTGATGAACTTTGCTGAAAACCCAGACCGGTTCTGTTCTTGTCGTCGGAGAACTCTACCATGCGCCCCCACTGATCCATATTTCCTTCCTCAACAATCTTCCTTGCATCTTTCAATGAGGACATAGGTGCCCTAACTCTCTTTTCAGCAGCAATAGATAAGGCTCAGAATGGGGTTCCAACCTCATCCTCAGCTTCAATGTAAGAGAAAGATGAGAGGTGGCTAACCAATAATGCCTTTTCCTCGCCAATAATAACAAGCTTACCGTTCTTGACAAATTTGAGCTTCTGATGCAATGTGGAGGTAACAGCTCCCGCCTCGTGGATCCATGGCCTTCCCAATAGAAAACTGTAGGTCAGGTGGATATCCATTACTTGGAAAGTAATTTGGAAGTCACTCAGACGTATCTTCATTGGAAGGTCCACTTCACCAATCACCCTCTTGCGGGAACAATCAAAAACTTTGACGATTATACCAGTATACCCCATGGGCGCTCCTTGATATGACAACTTTGATAATGTTGACTTCGGCAACACATTCAAAGAAGATATGGTGTCAACAAGTTCATTGGATAAAGTGCCATCTTTGCAATTCATGGAGATATGCAAAGCCAGATTATAATTCCTGCCTCCTCAGGGATCCTTTATCATAGAAGCTGAGGTTGTTGTAGGAAGTGATGTTAGCCACAATATGATCGAATTGATCCATCATAACATCAGGTTCCATGAATGCTTGCTCTAGAACTCTTTGCGGTACTTCTCCTCTACATCTTGGTTAGGGAAATTTAATGGCTCAACCACAACCATATACATAGGTCTTTCATAAGGATAAGGCATCTTCAATTCTAAAGCTCTTTTCTTCACCCAAAGAGTGTAAGCTTCCAAAGCTACATAGTTGCATAGACTAAGCTCGATTCTTCCTTTCCTATGCACATTATGCCAAGCATGTACAATCTTCTGCTTCAAATGTTGGGGATATTTACCCTCTTGATATAAAAGATCTTCTAACAAAGTGTTATTAGGTTTGTCTCTCAAGGGGAACCCAGTTTGACGACGATCCAAAGCAGGGTTGTAGTTAATTCCTCCTTGTGTACCAATGAGAGGCACATTAGAGAATGCACCACAACTATCAATAATCTCCAAACTGATCAACGAGGGATCATGCCAAACTATATCATCATTAGTGAGAGACATAAGTCTCTGAGACCATCATAGACATTGTTTATTCTCCATAAAAGCAGGTGTTTGAGGAAAGTGGGAGAAAACCACTTGTCCAGAAGAGGAAGGCAATAGACAATCATTCCACCACCCTTAGAATTCCATAGATTTAAAGAGAAGTACATATCACCCAACAAAGTAGGCACATGATTCCCAATCAAGAAAAGTCTAATGGCGTTAACATCAACAAAACTGTCAATGTTAAGGAACAAAGCTAATCCATAAATGAGCAATACAAAGATAGCTTCAAAAGCATCCATACTACCAGTTTCAGCAAAGGCAGTAGCTTTCTCGATGAGGAAATCAGATGGTAACCTAAACAATGCTCCTTTCTTTGCCCAAGTAGCCTCTATCTCAGACTTCTTCAATTGAAGAGCTTCAGCAATAAGATGAGATATGGGAATCTCCACCAATCCGCTAAATGGCACCCTACTAGAAATAGGCATTCCCAAGAGATGGGCATACTCCTCCAACGTAGGCACAACCTCATAATCAGGGAAAGTGAAGCAGTGGTAGAGAGGATCATAGAATTGCATCAATACACTCAAAAGTCCTTCAACCACATCAGCAGAGAAGATAGCCAAAAGTTTCCCATGATGTTGTTTGAAGTCCAAGAGATCTAATATAAAAGATGCTAGCTTCCTTAACTCTTTCAAGTCGGGACATCTGAAACTGTACTTCTTAGTGTTCCTTCGTCCGTAATCCATGGTCTGAAAATATTTTCAAATAACACCTCAGTTCCTTGAAACTTTCGTGTGATGAATGTTATGATGCGCATGAATGAATGCATCAATCACAAATAAGGGATCACACACAAGGCAAACAAACAAAGGTCAAGGGATGAGTCAAGTCATTGACAAGATCAATCATCCATTTTTGTGGGTTATGGTTTTCACCTTATCAACACCCAAGTTCCATTGATATTGACAAGACTTGATTGGATCAACCAAGAATCAAGGGCTTGTTGTGAGTCACAAGCATGTAGTCTGGGTAAGAACCATCCCAAAGGAGTGTACTAAGGATAAAATCTTGTAGATCGTGTTCTAAAAAGTTCCCAGAGTCCGAATTCTATCTATTGGATATTACAGGTTAAGACGACTGATTCATCGACCCATAATATTCTCAAGAGAAACTCGTCTGAATGTATTATCGCGTAACAACTGTTATCAAGTCTACACTTGAACAGTCTCTGCACTACATCCTAAATAGGCCAAGAGGGGTTAAATGTTCAACGGTCCTCAACTTCTCGGACCCAAATTAGAGATAGTAATGCCTAACCACAAATACTTGTGTGACATTTCCAAATCCAAAAGGGTCTACACTGAGCAGATGGGTCTCAAGCCAACTTGTTAAGGACTACTCAAAACAAGTCAAACATGACTATACCATCCTCCTATCTTAATTGCACTCAAGTTCGGGTTAGAACTTATCGCACCACTCAGAGATCACCAAACACAACAAGAAGATTATATCATACAAATAAATATACATACATCAATTATATATAATTATATACACACAAAAGAGTAGGATAAACCCATTGGAGAGTACTCCCCAACAGAGTCACCACTTAATTTCTGTAGTGGTAAATTCATGATCATCAAACTATGGATAAGCTAGACGTGAATAAAACCAGAGTCGCCATCGCGCTTTTATTATTTCCAAGGGAAAAGGGAAAAGAGCGAACCAAACCCAAAAATAAGATGTTTTCAAATAAAAAATAATAAAATGCCAGGGATTATAGGTAAGGGGATTAGTTACACAGAGGGAAGGTGTTAGCACCCAAAATCTCATAGGTACTCCAAGGGAGCCCTTTTTTCTCTGTATATGTATTTTGTACAAAAATGATGTTTAGAAACAAATAGAATGAGGGGATGAGAAAAGAATTCATTAATTATATTTTTGTGTTTGATAAGACCTTCTGACCTGTGCCTTCGTACCAACATAAAAATGAGGGATCAAAACCTCATAGTTCGTGGTATAAATTTCAATGTGAATGCATTGCTTTTAACAAAATTAAGTTTGAAAGGCACCAAGGCCCAAAAATGGTTTGAATAAGTTAGTTCTTTTTGGATTTTTTTGAAACTTCTAAGTCAAGTATAATTAAGTCTATTTACAAGTTTGATTAAAGAAAGAAGTTTAAAAATGCAATGGCATAAGGCAAAAGTTTCTAGTTTGCAATATGGTCAAAGTTTAGAAAAAACAAGCACAAGCAAAGAAGTTTTTAAAAGGAGGAAGATATTTTGAAATTAAATAAAAGGTGAGGATATGAAGAGACTAATCCTAAGCATAAATTAAAAAGTTAAGAGTTAAAAAGATCTGACCAATGGGCTGCAATCCAATAGACAAGAATGTCATATAGAAACCCTAATTCCCTTGGTCATTAGAATCAAGCAACAAATAATACACAATATATCGACTTAAAAAGCAAAGGCATCAAATAAATATAGCCACATCCAAGCTTAGTAACTCTATGATCTTCTTCCAATTTTCCCATGTAGCAGATGAATTCCCCAAGTCAAAGGTTCAAAATAACAACTTCATGATGATCATGTTGCAGATGAACTCAGATGGATCTTCAATGATGTATCAGATGAAGTTTCAAATAGCAAGCACTTGGTTTCATAAAATATGGCATTGGCCAAGTCCTTTTCCTGGGGAATGCTGCCTAAATTCTAAGTCCAATTATGTCACATCAAACCAACAGTCCATACAAAACAGTTTTTAGGGTTTTTGTTCTTATTATGTACATTAATTGTCAAAGACCACACAAGCAAACAAAATATACACAAACAAGATATATCACCGAATATGGTCCAAGTGGACAAAGTGAAAATGACATTGATATAAACAATTAGAATGGTATGAATAATGGCAAATGAATAAAGCTTGAAAATAGAAGTTAGTATTGCTTTTGCTTTTGCTTTTTATTTTAAGTTATTCTTTTGAGAACACTCAACCCACTTATCACAAGCATGGATCCTTGAACCAAGACATCTTCCAAAAGGAAGGAAAAAAGGCCATGTTTCCACACAATACCATGAAAGAGGGGAGACTTACAATCTCACTAACTAGAATGTTATGCCTTTTGTGTCAAAAATTTAGCGCTATGTTAAACAATCGTAATTCGACTTATGTAGAAGTCACAACTATTTGAAGTCGGTCAATAGAATTTTGGTGCTAATGCATGTTAGAGACATAGTATAATGGACTATTCTCATGAAACATGCCTCACACAAAAATAATATGAAAAAGTGGTGGCCTAATCTCATCCATACTTATGTTGATTTTGTAATCAAGTAGCCTTACGATATAGAGATATCATAGGTCAACTGAAATGGATGCCTAAAGAAGTGGAATTAGATGAAGAGGGATGGGAATGAATCAAAACTCAAATTGGACAAGGGAGGACTTTTACCAAATTAAGATCATTCATTCATTTTGGGAGATGGAATGTACATTCCATCAATCCCCAAAATCCAATTATCTTAACCAAGCTAAGTCAAATCCACCTTGACCAAGGCCAAACAATCACAAGTCAAACTTACAAAGACCATTAAAATGACTCAACACAATTATTTGGCATTTATTCAATTTAAAAATACTAAAAATAGTGCATTAAATTAAATAGGATTTGTCAAATTCCTAAAACCTCATCAAAACATCAAAGAAATGGCCACAAGATTTATCATAGGTCAAACAAGGTCAAAGGACCTTGGAGAAAATTTTTCAAAATGTTTGGAAACTTAAATGTATTTTTAAACAATTAAAAATATTCACATAATCAATAAAATCATGAAAAATATTAATAATGATCCAAAAAATAATTTTAATTCAAAATATGAAAAAGGATTTTATTTATATTTTTTTGGTGAAACTCTTATATTTTTGGGATCAATATTAAAATTAATATGAATTAATGAAAATAAAATGAAATTTAAATATTCAGAAAAAACGTGGACCACTTGATCTCCCTCATTAATTGAGGTGGCATATCAAGTGGTCATCAACGCGTTTTCAACCATAGTAACTAGTCAACGCGCAACACAAGTGGTAATCACAAGCAACCTGTAAGATTAAAACATTTTGAACAAGATCCATGGCTCTGAACCTATCCAGCACATCACCGGCAATGAAACTCCGGTCACCTTCTCAAGCGAGCCTCACCGGACTAGTTCAGTCATCACCATCACATAAATGTAAAAAGAGGGCATGATCAGAAAGAAAAAATGCCGTAGAGCATGACTCTGACCTCAATTTTAACTAACTCCAAATATATAGAAAGATATGACGAGTTGAATTTTGAGGTGTGTCAACTGAGTTGTTTCGATTTGACCTCAAAGCAACTGAATCTTCTTGCCTACATTGGTAGGATTTATGTAGGTGTTTAATTGGCTGCATTATATGGTAAAACACTAGCTGGTTACTAATGTCTTGACTGATGTCATGACATGGTATGTATGTGTGACTACATTGTAGGTTAGAATATCTAACTGTACTCTGATGTCTTGACTGATGTCATGACACACTTGAGTAGTTACTGCAGTATTAGCTAACACAGGATTTATTGAATGTCAAACTGGATGTTGTGACATTCATACCTGTCAGCAGATACTAAGGAATAGAACAGCTGGTGTTCTGTTAGAACTTAGTATTTATTTCCAGTCTGGTTATCAAGGAAAGACCAGACCTGGCATAAGGCCTACTGACTGAATGTCAAACTGGATGTTATGACATTCATCATTGACAGCAGCTACTGAACATTAGACAGAGTGGTGTTCTGCTATACTTCAGCATGTTACTTAGTCTGTTCTTCAAGAGAATAACAGAACTAACTTAAGGCCAAATGTGTAAATGTTAAATTGGACACTTTGACATTTATTAATGTAAGTTATTACTGTAGTATGCTCATTTTGATCATGTACAGGTCAGCAAAATTGTACAGTCTGTTTTCTGGAAAAACAGACTCAGCATATGGACCTTGATGTCAAGATGAATGTCGTGACATTCATTCCTGATAGCATATGCTATATTGTAGGTTGTTCAGTTTTCTATTTCAGCTTTTTCTCAGGCTATTCTTGAAGGATTCAACAGGTGAGAGAAAATCCAGGAAATCAACAACCAAGCTACATTTAATGAACCTAACGAATAACCTATTTGTTAGTAACCTAAATGTTGAATTTATGGGAACTCGCGTGACCTTAAATTCAGGAGAATACAGGTGCAAAAGCCCAGGTACTGCAATATAAAAGGAAGGCGTTCCTTCATTCAGTTTCAGGGATTTTGAGGCGTGAAGATTTTGTGTGTCCATCATACTTCACTGCTGTATTTTTGTGAGTCTTGTATTAGACGTATCTTGTAAGCCAGGCCATTATCAAGTAGATGATTGTTGTGGCATAGGGTGTTCATTGAGTTGTAAGTGTTGTGTCGCTCAAAGCTTTTAAGCGTGAGTGTTGTGTATCTTGATTAAAGATGTGAAGCACAATCAAGAGTTGTTTGAAGTGTGACTTCAAATTGTCTTTAATATTGATTAAAGGTAGTAATCACTGAGGTGATTAAGGGGGAGTGAGTAGGAACTCTGATCTTAGTGTAAGATTGAAATTGCATTGGGTAGGGATTAAGTGATAAGTTGTAAACGGGTGAGTTTAGCTTTGAATTGATACTACTAATAGTGGATTTCCTCCCTGGCTTGGTAGCCCCCAGATGTAGGTCATGTTGGACTGAACTGGGTAAACAATTACTTGTGTTATTTACTGCACTTACGTTTAAGTTCTGCATAATTCTTGTCTGTGCAGAATTGGATGTCATAACAACCTGTGTGACATCTAAAGTCTGATAACTAGAATTTCAATTGGTATCAGAGCAGGCACCCTTCCTGTGAATTTCTGGGTGAGATCTAGGGAAGTTACTTTCTAGTACCATGGACAAGGATATAGGACACTAAAATAGACCACCCATGTTAGATGGCTCTAATTATGATGACTGGAAGCCTCGTATGATAGCCTTCTTAAGGTCTCTAGATAGCAAAGTCTGGAGAGCTGTCAACAAAGGATGGGAACATCCAACAAAGATAGGTGAGGATGGAGTCAGTGTGCAGATTCCTGAAGAAGAGTGGGACAAGGAGCAAGAGGCACTAGCTCTTGGAAATTCCAAGGCCTTGAATGCATTGTTCAATGGAATCAGTAAGAACATCTTCAGGCTGGTGCACCACTGTGAACTAGCTAAGGAAGTTTGGGATACCCTCAAGGTAACTCATGAAGGTACTTCCAAGGTGAAGATGTCCAAACTTCAGATGTTGACCACCAAGTTTGAAAATCTGAGGATGAAAGAGGATGAGACTATTCATGACTTTCACATGAATATTCTTGAAATTGCAAACACCTCTGGTGGACTAGGTGAGAAAATGGCTGAAGAGAAACTTGTAAGAAAGATTCTCAGGTCCTTGCTTAAAAGGTTTGCTATGAAGGTCACAGCCATATAGGAGGCACATGACATCTGCAATATGAAGGTAGATGAGCTCATTGCTTCTCTCCAAACCTTTGAAATGGGCTTGTGTGAGAATACTGAAAAGAAGAACAAAAGCGTAGCTTTTGTATCTAATGCTGAAAAAGAGTCAGAAGCAGGATATACTGAAGGTGATGACAGTATATCAGAAGCCTTAGCCATGCTTGGGAGGCAGTTCAAAATGTTCGTGAAGAAGATTGATCAAAGAGGGAGACCTAATGTCAAGAACATCCCGTCTGACATCAGGAAAAGATCAACTTCTGATGAAAAGTTCAACCAAGGCAAGGGAATCCAGTGTCATGGTTGTGAAGGGTATGGACACGTCAGAGCTGAATGTCCTACTTATCTCAAGATGCAAAAGAAGGGGCTAACTATCACATGGTCTGAAGGAGATTCTGAAAGTGAATCTGAAGGAGAATCTGCCAAACATGTCACTGCACTAACCAGTGTTTGTGCCTCTGATGATGACTTAAGTGCAGATGAACTGACCTTTGATGAACTTGCTGCAGCCTATAAGAAGCTGTGTACCACCAGTGCAGAAGTGCGTGCACAAGGAGAAAAGCAGAAGAAACTCATCAAGGAACTGGAAGATGAGAGACAGAAGCAACTGTCTGTCATAGAGGGTCTAAATGGTGAGCTAGCCCTGCTGACCTCCAAGCTGAATCAGATGACTAAATCCATCAGAATGATGAATAAGGGAACTGACACCTTGGAAGAGATTCTAAAGGTGGGACAGCAGTCTGGAACCAAATCTGGCCTAGGATTTGAAAAAAGATCCTCAGCTGAACACAAACGCCCAAAGGCTAAAGTTCAGAAGTTCAAGCGGAAGTCAAAGCCAATGTCTCAACATCGAGGAACTAGGATGAATGATCATCAGAAGAGGAAATACCAGGAGTGGAGGTGTCACCACTGTGGTAGGCTTGGTCATATAAAAGCCTTCTGCTACTGGATTCATGGTTTCCCTAACCAAGCCTCGCATGTCAGGCCTAAGCATAAAACATATAAACGCTATGTTCCCATCAAGAAGCAACAATGGTATGCTAGGATAGCACACACTGCTCTAAGGGCTTCTACCAGAGAAGACTGGTACTTTGATAGTGGATGCTCAAGACATATGACTGGTATGGAAAATCTACTGGTGGATATTCAACCTCACACTACCAGCTATGTGACCTTTGGTGATGGTGCCAAAGGAAAAATAAAAGGTGTGGGTAAGCTGGACTGCTCTGGAGTTCCAAATTGAATAATGTGCTGTTAGTAAGAGGACTAACTGCAAACCTCATCAGCATAAGTCAGCTGTGTGATCAAGGGTTGCATGTTCAGTTTACTAAGGAGCTATGGATTGTGACAAATGGTGACAATCAGGAAGTTATGAGAGGAACCAGGTCCAAAGATAACTGTTATCTGTGGGAACCTAAACTCTCTAACTTTTCAACAATATGCTCCTCAGCCAAGGAAGAACAGGAGGTGAAGCTGTGGCATAGACGTCTTGGACATCTCCACTTACGGGGAATGAAGAAAATTATATCCAAGGAAGTAGTCAGAGGAATTCCAAATCTTCTTATTGATGAAGGAAGAGTCTGTGGAGAATGCCATGTGGGCAAGCAAACCAAGATGTCACATCCGAAGCAGGGACATCCCACAACCTCCAGAGTTCTGGAATTGCTGCACATGGATTTAATGGGACCTATGCAGGTTGAAAGCCTTGGTGGGAAGAAATATGCTTACGTGGTGGTTGATGACCATTCCAGATACACGTGGATAAGCTTCATCAGAGAGAAGTCAGATACATTTGATGTCTTCAAAGACCTGTGCATAAGACTTCAAAGGGAAAAGGACAGTTGTGTGGTCCGGATTAGAAGTGATCATGGTACGGAGTTCAAGAATTCCAAGTTTGATTAGTTTTGCTCTTCTGAAGGAATAAGTCATGAGTTCTCCTCCCCTATAACCCCTCAGCAGAATGGAATAGTTGAAAGAAAAATTAGAACTATTCAAGAATCTTCCAGGGCAATGATTCATGCAAAGAAGTTCCCCATGCACTTTTGGGCTGAAGCAATGAATACCGCGTGCTATGTTCACAATAGAGTCACCTTGAGAAAAGGAACCTCCTCCACTCTGTATGAAATATGGAAAGGCATAAAACCCACTATGAAGTACTTTCATATCTTTGGAAGTAAATGCTACATTCTCACAGATCATGAAGAGAGAAGGAAGCTAGATCCCAAAAGTGATGAGGGTATATTTCTGGGATACTCCACTAACAGCAGAGCCTACAGAGTGTTCAACTACAAGACCAATGTCCTGATGGAATCCATAAATGTTATTATGGACGATAAAGAGGAAGGAACCGATGTCATGGAGGATGTTGAAACATTCCTTGACAGTTCCACTGACATTCCAGTCAAGTCTGAAGAAGTACAGGAACCTCCTCCTGAATGTGAAGTAGATGCAACCACCAAAGTGCCATCTATCAGAATTCAGAAAGACCACCCTAAGGATCTTATCATAGGGGATCCAAATAGTGGTGTGGCTACCAGGTCACGGGGAATAAGCTCAAGTTCCTGCTTTGTATCCAAGGTTGAACCAAAGAATGTGAAAGAAGCCCTGACTGACGAATACTGGATCATTGCCATGCAAGAGGAACTTGAGCAGTTCAAAAGGAATGAAGTATGAGAGCTAGTTCCAAGACCTGAAGGGACCAACATCATTGGTACCAAGTGGATCTACAAAAACAAATATGATGAGAAAGGAGTAATTACTAGGAATAAAGCAAGACTAGTAGGTCAAGGATACACTCAAGTTGAAGGGGTAGATTTTGATGAGACATTTGCTCCTGTGGCTAGGCTTGAGTCCATCAGATTGCTGTTAGGGGTAGCATGCATCCTGAAGTTTAAACTATTCCAAATGGATGTGAAGAGTGCCTTCTTGAATGGCTACTTGAATGAAGAAGTCTTTGTGGAACAACCTAAAGGGTTCTGTGATCCTAACCAACCTAAGCATGTATACAAGTTGAGGAAAGCCTTGTATGGGTTGAAACAAGCACCTAGAGCATGGTATGAAAGGTTGACCGAATTTCTGACCTCAAATGGATACAGAAAAGGTGGAATAGATAAAACCTTATTTGTGAAGGATGAAGACGGCAAAATCATGATTGCTCAAATCTATGTGGATGATATAGTCATTGGTGGAATGTCAGAACAAATGGTTCAACAATTTGTTCACCAGATGCAATCCGAGTTTGAAATGAGTCTAGTTGGAGAACTGACCTATTTCCTTGGAATGCAAGTAAACCAAATGGAGGACTCTATGTTTCTCTCCCAAAGCAAGTATGCCAAGAACATAGTTAAGAAGTTTGGTATGGATAATGCTAGGCACAAGAGGACTCCTGCACCTACTCATCTGAAGTTAACCAAAAATGATGGAGGGCCTGGTGTTGATCAATGCTTGTATAGAAGCATGATAGGAAGCCTATTTACCTAACTGCAAGTAGACCTGACATTTCTTATGCAGTTGGAGTATGTGCTAGATACCAAGAAGAGCCTATGGTGAGCCACTTGAATCAAGTCAAAAGGATTCTCAAGTACATCAATGGGACTTGTGACTATGGGATGCTGTATTCACATGGGTCTGAGCCTGTCCTATCGGGGTACTGTGATGCTGACTGGGTTGGGAGTGTTGATGACAGAAAAAGCACATCAGGTGGATGTTTCTTCTTAGGAGACAATCTCATATCTTGGTTCAGCAAGAAGCAGAATTGTGTTTCTTTGTCCACTGCAGAGGCTGAATACATAGCTGCTGGAAGCAGTTGTTCCCAACTGGTTTGGATGAAACAGATGCTCACTGAGTACAATGTCACTCAAAATGTCATGACATTGTTCTGTGATAATCTCAGTGCAATCAATATCTCCAAGAATCCCATCCAACACAGTAGGACCACACATATTGACATTAGGCACCACTTCATCAGAGATCTGGTGGAAGACAAGGTGATCACTTTGGAACATGTAGCCACGGACCTTCAACTGGCTGACATATTTACAAAGGCTCTGGATGCTACTCAGTTTGAAAACTTAAGGAGCAAACTGGGAATATGTCTCTCTGAGACCTTATAGCAACCACTGATGTTTGGGATGTATTGTTTAATATCTCTACCTATTAAAAAATTGGTACTATGCTCTGATTGGTCAACAGATCATAGCTATGCTACGTCCAACAAGTGTGGCTACAAGAGGGTAAGGAGACACCCTACCATGAGAAGGCCAATGTACCTGCAGGAGTTCAAGGATGTTGTTCATGCAGTAGTGGTTCTGGATGTCAGAAACAAAATCATGGCATCTGATATGGTGGTACCTACTGTAAAGCAAAAGTGGGTGATTACTTGATCAAAGCTGTGAAGCAACATCAAGTGGATCCTAACTTGGTTAAAACTGTGGAGTAAAACCAAGTCTGTAACTCTGTCATTGTTCTCTGGTTTTGTCGTTGGCTTTGGCAACATTTTTGACAAAAAGGGGGAGTAATAACCATCACCCCTGACAAACAGAGTGGGTCTCTACAACAGGCTCTCGTGACAGATTCCCTCCCCTGCAGCTGCTGTGTGTTAAAGTTTATATTTAACTTCTGTATGTGTGCTGCTTTGTGAAGTTTTTATTTAACTTCCATGTGTGTGAGTGTGTTGCCACTCTGAGTGTATTAGCTAGGCTTATTTCCTGCTAGATGTGTGATTCCGCTACTATGAACTCTGTTATGGGGATCAAAGTGTTTTAGCCAAAAATTTGCCAAAGGGGGAGTTTGTAGGTGTTTAATTGGCTGCATTATATGGTAAAACACTAGCTGGTTACTAATGTCTTGACTGATGTCATGACATGGTATGTATGTGTGACTACATTGTAGGTTAGAATATCTAACTGTACTCTGATATCTTGACTGATGTCATGACACACTTGAGTAGTTACTGCAGTATTAGCTAACACAGGATTTATTGAATGTCAAACTGGATGCTGTGACATTCATACTTGTCAGCAAATACTAAGGAATAGATCAGCTGGTGTTCTGTTAGAACTTAGTATTTATTTCCAGTCTGGTTATCAAGGAAAGACCAGACCTGGCATAAGGCCTACTGACTGAATGTCAAACTGGATGTTATGACATTCATCATTGACAGCAGCTACTGAACATTAGACAGAGTGGTGTTCTGCTATACTTCAGCATGTTACTTAGTCTGTTCTTCAAGAGAATAACGGAACTAACTTAAGGCCAAATGTGTAAATGTTAAATTGGACACTTTGACATTTATTAATGTAAGTTGTTACTGTAGTATGCTCATTTTGATCATGTACAGGTCAACAAAATTGTACAGTCTGTTTTCTGGAAAAACAGACTCAGCATATGGACCTTCATGTCAAGCTGAATGTCGTGACATTCATTCCTGACAGCATATGCTATATTGTAGGTTGTTCAGTTTTCTGTTTCAGCTTTTTCTCAGGCTATTCTTCAGGGATTCAACAGCTGAGAGAAAATCCAGGAAATCAACAACCAAGCTACATTTAATGAACCTAACAAATAGCCTATTTGTTAGTAACCTAAATGTTGAATTTATGGGAACTCGCGTGACCTTAAATTCAGGAGAATACAGGTGCAAAAGCCCAGGTACTGCAATATAAAAGGAAGGCGTTCCTTCATTCAGTTTCAGGGATTTTGAGGCGTGAAGATTTTGTGTGTCCATCATACTTCACTGATGTATTTTTGTGAGTCTTGTATTAGACGTATCTTGTAAGCCAAGCCATTATCAAGTAGATGATTGTTGTGGCATAGGGTGTTCATTGAGTTGTAAGTGTTGTGTCGCTCAAAGCTTTTAAGCGTGAGTGCTGTGTATCTTGATTAAAGCTGTGAAGCACAATCAAGAGTTGTTTGAAGTGTGACTTCAAATTGTATTTAATATTGATTAAAGGTAGTAATCACTGAGGTGATTGAGGGGGAGTGATTAGGAACTCTGATCTTAGTGTAAGATTGAAATTGCATTGGGTAGGGATTAAGTGATAAGTTGTAAACGGGTGAGTTTAGCTTTGAATTGATACTACTAATAGTGGATTTCCTCCCTGGCTTGGTAGCCCCCAGATGTAGGTCATGTTGGACTGAACTGGGTAAACAATTACTTGTGTTATTTACTGCACTTACGTTTAAGTTCTGCATAATTCCTGTCTGTGCAGAATTGGACGTCATAACAACTCGTGTGACATCTAAAGTCTGATAACTAGAATTTCAATTTAAGACAACCAAAGGTTCAAAAGAATTGATGAGAATTTAGTGAGAATCAAAGAGAAGAAAATTTCTCGAAAATACCTTCAATGTTTTGCAGAACTTGATTTTGCTTGCTTCAAACCTTGCTTGATCACACTCAGGAAGCTTGCAGAAATGGTTAATAATGGAAAAAAAAAGCTTTGGATCTTTGAGTTTTTGAATCTCCAAATAGTGAGATTCAAACTCAATTTTCAAATGAAAATTCTCAGGTTTTCCTTTGAATTGTGAGGGTTTAAAGAAAGGGGGCAAAGTTGGCGCATAAAGGTCTGTTCAAATGAGCTCATAGGGCTTGTCTTTATAGCAATTAGAAGTGATATTTGCACACTTGAATTTTCTTCCAAAATTTGGCAATGTCACGTACAAGCTTGCATGGGCGTCTACAGGCCCATGAAGCAATGCACTAGGATCAAATTACATCTTAAATGAAGTTCAAATGAAGCTTGAATGGAAATGCAATGCAATGTGATGTTTTGAACATTTGATTTTCCATTTGATGTATACCTATTAAGACCATGCGCATCCCTAGTAAACCTTGTCCAAAATGGATGAAGTAAGACTTTTTGGAAAGCTTAGACCAAGGGGAACAACTCTTATGTTGGACACCTTTCCATTTGTAACTTGGATCATGGTGAATTTTGAGGTGGAAGTCTGGAAATTTCAAGATGTTGAAAACTTTTCTATGTGTTAAGTCATATACCTCAATATTCCACCTTGCTTAACTTTTTGTGTGAGCTCCAAATGAGAAAAGTGTCTTTGTCAAAGTTGTATCTCTTTCAAATACCTTAAAAATGGTCACAAATTTCATGTCATTTGGATTTATAATGATAGAGATATTCATTTTTGAAGTTAAGGAAAATCACTTGTTCAATGGTATAGGGCAAAAATGACCTATAATGTATCCTCATATCACATGCTCATAAAAGTTGATTTAGATTTCACTCCAAACATCAAAGTTGAAGTAGACCTCTTTAATTTTATTTTGAAGCTTGTAAATATTTAATATATTAAAAATTAAGCAAGTTATGGCCTTGGGAAGTTGACTTTGAAAATAGGGTTTAGACAAAATGACTTATAATGTTTCAACATAGAAAGTGATTTTACAAGCCAAACTAGCTCTAGGTCTAAACATGAAAGTTGTTTTGAGTGGCATTTAGAGTAATGTTTCTCTTGGAATCATTTTCATATGATGAAAATTGTAGTAGATAGGGTCTAGGGGGACCTAGTTTTGATTAGATGAATTCATCTGGCCAACTACCAGCAACCAACTTGCTATCTTCCAATTATCTTGAATTTTTAGACTCATGGTAGATAATATATGCACAATATGCTGAATTTTGAAGTGTACCTTGAGAAATTGTATCAATTGGTGAGGTAGCTCGTTGAAGAAGTTGCTCAAGATACCTAGACAAACTAGGGTTTCCAAGGCAAACCAACTCCAATCCCTTGAAGAATACTTGATAAAAATAAAATTTAGAGATCAATGGGAATCATATATGATGCTTTGAGACATAGTGAATCAATCCTTGGTTGTGCTTTTAGCCATGAGGGTCTTAAAGCCTAGATATGAACTTAATAGATCAATGGTGATCATGCCCTACCTACAAAAGAGTTAGGCAAATGCAAAGACAAACCCAATGAAGGGTCTTAGTAAAATAATAATATACAAGTACGATACAATCATATGGTGCTTGGTGATCTCTCCCAACACAAACCCAATGAAGAGGGGTAAGGAGGATGCCAAGGTATGATCCCAATGCTAATGCATATGAGATTGCATGAGGGATCTTAGGGTCCAAATTGGGGTCTTACAAATAGGCATAAGACCGAAGTTTTTGTCAAACACAAAAGTATAATTAATAAATTATTTTCTCATACCCTCATTATTTTTTATCAAACATCATATTTAAATCACTTGCGCACAAAAAATGGCTTCCTAGGAGTACCTTGGACACTTTGGGTGCTAACACCTTCCCTCTGTGTAACCAACCCCCTTACTTGTAATCTCTGACATTTTATTAGTTTTGATTTGAAAACTTCTTATATTTGGGTTTTGTTTTTACTTTTTCCCTTTTCATTTTGAAAAAAAAGCACGGTGGCGACTCTGGTTTTATTGACGCCATGTTTATCCATAACTTGATGGTCATGAATTTACCGCTACACAAATTTAGTGGCGACTTATCTAGGGAGTCATCCTCAATGGGTTTAGCCTACTCTTTTGTGTTTATATTTTAAGACCCTAATTTTTACCCTTAGATCCCTCATGGCATCATATCATTGCACAAATGCATTGCCTCAAGGATCATAGCATGTGTGGCTCCTTGACCCTAGGGGTGGGACTTGTGTGAGTGGTTTGAGACCACCAAGCATTCTTGTATTGTATATTATTGATTTTCTTATTTGAATACTAACCAAAGGACAAAAATATGTCACTAACTCTTTTTGTTTTGAAGCTCAAGCGATCATGTGCTCCTATGCTCCTAGGAGGCTCCTAAGCTCAATGAAGTGGTTAGATCAAGATGAGAACAAGCATGACAATGATCCGCAAAGTTCCTAATCATCATATATGTCTCCCAAGTATTTCAATTTTCCAATTTGATCAAAATAACCTAAAGGGCTTGAGGATTGTTTCCCAAGGAAACCCTAATTCAATTGTGCCTTGCTCATGAAGCAACCTCAACCTATGATCAAATTTAATCAAGAGAAGTTCTTTCATTCATTATTTTATGCATATATGAGCTTATGTAAGGATCCTAAATCATTCATTTATCAAGATTTGAAGTTTGGCCTTGAAAAGTTGACCAGTCAAGTCATCTAACTAAACTGAAGATCATTGAGACACAACTTATGATGTGTTTGTCAAATGACCCCAAGAGACAAAATGTTCTTAAAAATCATATGAACAACTTTAATGTTCATCAAAAATCCATTTGAAACTTGGAAGGTCATCATTCATTTCAAAACATTATAGGTCATTTTGACTGAAACCCTAATTCTGGGTCAACTTCCCAAGGATCTAACTTCCTTAATTTTTATGATTTTGAGTTGAGACCAAATGAATTGGAAAGCTTAAGATGTCGAATTCAAATGTTATGTTGGACAAAATTTCATAATCCTAAAATAAATACATGTGATAATACAAAACAGTATAGGTCACTTTGGACCTAAGTCATTGAATTTGAAAAAGATATACAACTGTGATAATACAATACATGTGATAATTCAAGTGCCCATAACTTTCTCATTAGAAATCCAAATTATGCAATCTTAAAAAGTGCCCATAACTAGTCTAAATTGATCATCTTGAAAATATATACAACTTTGATGTTGGAGGTTTTTCCATTTGAGGCTTGAATCACTGAAACAGAAGGGCTTGAAGTTGCTTGGTTTTGGTAAAAAAATTCAAAGGTAACCTAGACATGTTTTGTACCCAAAACATCACAACCAGTTTTCATAAATTTCCAATTGCCAAATGAATTTTTACCAAACATGACTTTTGTTCCTTATTTCAAGGACTTTCTAACCATTACTCATAATAATTTTTTGGACTTTCCATGAGTGAGTTTCGAAGAGCTTTATGTTTAGGTTCATTTTTGCATTTCACATTGTAACTTGGTGTGCAAGCTTGTGCAGCCCCTTGTGCATGTCCAATTCACTTACATTTGATCTCAGCATGGATTTGCATTCATTCTTGGGCCTTACATGCACCTGTACAGGCCCATGCAAGGAGCATTCAAACTTCATGCACACGAGCCAAGCATTGCCTTGCATCATGGTAACAAAGTGGAGATCTGAAGTGCTGCTGAATTGAAAACCAAGCCCTCACTAAAGAAATTTCCAGTTTTCTATTTCACTTTCAAGCTTGAATTTCAACATCATTAGTTGATCTTCAAGCTTGAACAGTTTGTGCCATTTGAAGCTCCATTTCAGAGGTAAAACACCAAACTTTGTTGATCTAGATCTTGTAATATAATGTGAACCTCTTTGGTTTGTGTTGTTTTCTGAAGTCCTCATGCATGAGGCAGGCCAGTGGTGGTCTTAATTTTGCAAATCGTGCCATTTCAGTTCATGCACCATGATCTTCAAGTTCATGTTTCTCTCTAAATAGGAACAGTGAAGAGGATCCATGGTCACAGGGGTGATGTGCATCACCTCAGCTTCATTTTGATACCTTCATTTTTCATTTTCATTGAGGTTTGATTTCCTGCGCATGGTGGCCGGATCTGGTTAGATCGTCGGAGAAGATGGTGGTTTCCACCACCATCCCCACGTGGTAACCTCTCAACCATTGGATGATGCTGAAAGATTTTTAATCTTAGCCATTGCAAGCGTTTACTTCTTTTAATGCAAAGTGTAGCGCGTTTGACCAAGGTGTATCATGTGACCGCGGCTCTGAGCCCTAGGATAATTGCCACGTCAATTAATATAATGATCCTGTGGCTGCACATTCTTGCTATTTTCTTATTTTCTATTAATTCAATTTTAATTCCTTTTATTTTCAAAAATTCATAAATATTTTATTTGAAGACACAAAAATATGAGACCAATGTGAAAATTTTTTTTGAAAAATCTAGTTTAATATTTTGATTTTTAATTATTTTTGTGGCTTCATTTAATATTTTTTGTGAATTGTTTGTTTTTTAATAGTTTTAATTCATTTTTAAATGCTTTTCCTAACACCTATGGATCATGATAAGTCAATGAAAAATAGTCTCATCAATTTCTTAATTGATTTGAGATTTATTTGAGATTTTAATTCATATTGTGTTATTTTTCATTATTTTTAATTGTTTTTAAATAGTTTCTGACTTCAAAAATTGTTGAAAAAATTTGTCAAAGTTTGTTTGACCATGTTAGACCTATGACAATTTAATTGGACTTGTTGAAGTTGATTTGAATTAAATTTGTGGTTTGATCATATTTTGTCCATTTTATTTTGCATTTATTTTTAATTCAAAAATTACCAAAAAAATATGTTTGACTTGTTGACTTATGACCTTCATTTCTCTTCTGTTTAGCATTGTTTGATGATGATTTGGTTCACTTTTGACCAATTGAGTTTGACACTTGAATTCTCCTTTCATTCATTTCATCTTTATCCCATTCTTTTTCTAATTTGGCCAATGAGTTAATGTCTTATGGTTGGTCTTGACAAATGAGAGGTTTAAACTTCTTTGATCCAAATCAAACTCACCTTGATCCAAGATCAAGTGAGTTGCTTTGTGTCCAAGATAGGTTGCTTCTTGGTCAAGCAAAAAACCTGAAGTCCATACAAGGCCTTTCTCTTTTCTTTTGGCATGGCAAGTTTTAGGAGCTTGGCTTACTAATCAAGATCTCTAACTTGTGTTTATTTGCCTATAGTTTTATTGACCGGCCTCAGATAGGTGTGACTACTACATTAGTCCACTTACGATTGCTTAACATAGCGCTAAATTGTCTCATGACAAACTAACATAACCATACTAATTACTAACTTTAATTTGAGCATTTTATTTCTGGCAATTTACTTTAATGCAATTTACTTTCTTGCTCATTTATTCATATTGCTTTTCATTTTGCTCACTTGAGAACATATTTTATGTTTATGTAATTTTCCTTTTGCTCATTTGAGCACATTATTGTATATAAATATATTGTTGTCTTGTGTTGGTTTTGTGTTTGTTTGTGTGCCCAATGCAAAAAGGAGAAAGGACTTAGAATTAGGATATAACTATGCTTAAAAGAGTTCAAGAGCAACAAGGCCTCATTACTTTAGAATGCTAAATTTGTTGAAGAGCAACTAGGCCTCATTCCTTTCCAAAACTCATTCTTTGTCCATTCCTCTTATTGTGTTGTGAACTTTTTGATGTTTGCTCTTGTGTGATAGGGATTCTATCTTGAGATAGTAAAGAGGGTCATTGTCATGAATAGCCAAGTCAAGAGAGACAAGCCAAATGGAGATCCTAGGAGCTTGAATCTAATTTGTGTGATTGCTTGTTTGTTTGCTAAGTCTAAAGGAAAGGAGCATCTTGAATCATCTCTATGATTTCAAGAAAAGGAACTCCAAGGGTTTTATCTTTTTCTCTTATCTTTGTATGCTTTAGGAATAGCCCTTCTCTTCTTCTCCTCACTCTAACATTACATACATTACATATATACAAATATATTCACACAAAAAGTAGGCTAAATTCACTAGAGACAACTCCATAGCAGAGTCGCCACTTAATTTCTGTAGCGGGAAATTCATGATCATCAAGCTATTGACAAGCTAGAGATCAAATAACAAGAGTCGCCACCGCGCTTTTATTGTTTCCAAGGGAAAAGGGAAAAAGTACAAACAAAACCCAAAAAGTAATATGTTTTCAAATAAAAACTAATAAAAGTCAGAGATCACACGTAAGGGGGTTGGTTACACGGAGGGAAGGTGTTAGCACCTAAAGTGTGCTAGGTACTCCTAGGGAGCCCTTTTATGTGCATGTGTATTTTGTACAAAGTGATGTTTACTATAAGACCCCAATTTTGACCCTAAGATCCCTCATGGCATCATAACGTTGCATTTGCATCGCCTCAAGGATCATAAGCATCTTGGCTGCTTTGCCTTTGGGTGGGATCCCTTGAGATTTGGTTGGAGATCACCAAGCATGCTTGAATTGTATATTATTGCTTTTCTCATTTTAGTCACTAACCAAAAGCACAAAAATATGCCACTAACATCTCTTGTTTGTAGCTTGAGCAGTCACAAGATCCAAAGCTTCTAGGAAATCCTATGTGCATTGATAGGGCCAATTGAAGATGAAAGCAAGCATGGCAATGGTTCCCAAAGATCTCATCCATTAAATATGCCTCCTAAGTGTCTCAATTCATCATTTTGATCAAAGCAAATCAAAGGGTTTGAGGTTTGTTTCCCAATGGAACCCTAATTCATCTGTGTATCAACTATGCCTTGCTCATGAAGCAACCTCAACCCATGATCAAATACAATCAAGGGAAGTTCTTTAATTCATGCATATTTGAACTTAATTGAGTGTCCTCAATCATCAATTCATCAAGATATGAGGATTGGACTTGAGAAGTTGATCAGTCAATTCATCTGACTATTTTGAAATACACTGAGACCTAACATTTTATGTGTTTGTCAAATAGATATGACCCCAAGATAAAAAAAAATTCTTAAGAACCATATGAAAAACTTTCATGTTCATCAAAAATTTATTTGAAGCTTGGAAGGTCATCATCCATTCCAAGACATTATAAATCATTTTGACTGAAACCCTAATTTTGGGTCAATTTCCCAAGGACATAACACCTTCATTTTTCATGATTTTGAGGTGGGATTAAATGCATTGGAAAGCTTAAGATGTCTAATTAAAATGTTATTTGGATAAAAGTTTCAAAATCCTAATATAAATACATGTGATAATGAAAAACATTATAGGTCACTTTGGACCAAAGACATTGAAATGTGAAAAAGTCCAACTTCAAGTGCCCATAACTTCTTCATAAAAACTCCAAATGATGCAAAATTTAAGTCCAAATTAATTGCCTTTGAAATATACACAACTTAGATTTTGAAGATTTTGTCATTTGGAGTTTGCATCATTGAAACAGAAGGGCTTGAACTTTGGGCCAATTTTGAAAATCTCACATGTACATGTTTTGCACCCTACACTTCATGACCACTTTTCATCAATTTCCAAGCCTCAAATGAAGTTGTGATCAACATAACAAATGATCCTTATGAAAAAAGATTTCCAACCATTACTCATGAGGTGGTGTTTCAAGTTTGGAAGAGCCATTTTCGAAGACATGAACATTATGGCACATTTTGGAAAATCATTTAAAATTGCATTGCATGAGGTGTTTACGCACAATTCGCACGTCCAGTTTGCTTCTATCATTGCTCAGCTACCAAATCCAAGTGGAATTCGGCTCTCCATGCGCCTGTACAGGCCCATGCATGGAGGCCCTTTCGATTCATGCAAGGGAATGATCATGCATTTCATCTTGCCTTGCCTATAAATACAATGTTATTTCTCTTCATTTCACTAACCTGAAGGCGCCCAAAATGCTGTGCAATTGGACCCTCACCCTCACACCAAAGGAACTCCCTCATTTTTCTCTCAATTTTCAGATCTATAATTCAATTACCTCGATTGTTTTCTGAGATCTAAAGTTCCTTAGCCTTCTTCTCCTTGATCCATAGAGTGAACTGCAAGCATCCATAGAAAGGAATTGTGACTCCAAGCTCTGCAAATCAGAGGTTTACCTCACATTTTAATTTCTTCGAATCTACTCATATACTGGTTATTTCTTGTTGTTGTGTGATCTGAAGTCCTCCGCATAGAGGCAACATTCTTGAGCTTTTAATTTTCAAAATCCATTAACTTTATTTGAACACCACAGATTTTCCATCTCTGATTTCTCTTAATGTAGAAACCTAGAGTGGATTTGGTTGGTACAGGGGTGATGTGCATCACCCCAGCTTTTGATTGGTATCTGCATCGTGGCTTTTCATGAACATTTGTTTCTCTGCAACTTGAAGCTTCGCCGGAGAAGACGGCGGCGCTGGTCACCGTCTGGTCTCCAGATTAGATCTGAGCCTTCCATTTCATTTTCCAGATTGAATCTAGTCCATTCATTGTTATGACTATTTTGATGGCTCTGTGCGGTTCAGTTTACCAAGGAACATGGTAGGCGCGGGTGTGTGAGCCTCATGATTTGCCAGCTCAATTAATGAGCTCAGATCAGACGGTCCACACATTTTCTAATTTCTAATTTTCTGATTTCTATTTCTTTTATTTCATTTAATTCCATTTCTTTTTAAAAATCCATATCTCTTTCATTATTAGTCCAAATAATATGAGACCAATTTCATTTTTCTCCTTTTAATTTCTAGTTTCTAAAATTGATTTTTTATATTTTTTATTTTATCATTTGATATTTTTTAGGAATTTTCTCTTTTCTGGTTTATTTTTAATTCATTTAAAATAGTTTTTGATATCCAAAAAATACAAAAATATTTTTCCAACCTCTTTGATTTGAGATTTATTTGAGATTTTAGTTCAATTAGGTTATTTTTATGCATTTTTAATTGATTTAAAATAGTTTCTGACTTCTAAAAATACTGAAATTTTTTGTCTAATTTTGTTTGACCTTGTTGAACTTGGGATAATTCACTTGGACTTTTCAAAGTTGATTTGAAGTGAGTTTGAAGTTTGACCTTTCATTATTATTCTAATTCAAGTTTTATTTTAAATATTGAAAAATACCAAAATATTTTATTTGTCTCTTGACTTCTAATCTTCATTTTGATTTTGTTTTCTATTGTTTGACCTTGATCTTCTATATCTTCGGTCAATGCTTGTTGATTATTCTATTCCATTTCCATTAATGTACTTTAATTTTCATTCTTCTTCTTCTTCTTCTCTTTCTTTTTTGATTAATGAGTTAAAGATTGGTGGTTAGCATTGATACATGGAGGTTTAACCTTTCTTGATTCAAATCTAATTCATCTTGATCATAGATCAAGTGAATGACTTTGCATTAAGGATAGGATGCTTCCTAATTATGCAAAGAACCTAAATCAATACGAGATCATTTCTCATCTTCCTTTTGCATGGCAAGTTGTAGGAGTTTGATTCACTAATCAAAATCTCTAACTTGTGTTGTTGCCTACATTATTATTGACCGGCCTCAGATAATTGTGACTTCTACATAAGTCCAATTACGATTACTTAACATATCGCTAAATTTCCTTATGACACACTAACTATAACATTAACCATTAACCATTAACATTTAATTCTTGCTCTTTACATTTATGAAATTTACTATTCTTGTACATAATATTCATTTGCTTTTGCTCTTTGCTCACTTGAGCACATGTTTATTCAAAGTGAAAGATACAAGAGCCATTGGGGATCTTCTAAGAGCTTGTTTGATTATGTTGATTGCTTGAGCTTACACTTATTTTGCTTGCATATTCCAAAGGATGGGAGCTACTTGGATCATCAATATGATCTCAAGAGAGGAACTCCATTTGTGGTCTTGTTTCTTATCCTTCATCTCTTGTATGATTAGGACTTTAGCCATTCTTCTTCTTCCCTCCACTCTAACCCAAGCCAAAACTTTTGTGCAAACATTTAACACTTGTTTTCAAACATTAGAAACCTAAGCATTATGCTTTTGATTTTCCAACTTTCTTTTCATAATACTTATTTTGAATTGAATCTTTGAGCCAACTTTGACCATATTTTATAAATACTTTTCATTGGTAAATATAACTCATTCAAATACTTTTATGGTTTCAATGACCACTTTCTTAATCAAAAACTTTTTCATAACCTTTAGCTATTAGGTTTGAGTTATCCTTGAGATAGATATAATACTCAACTATATCCTTAGTGATGGACAATGAGTCTTCCATGCTTATTATAGGTTAACCCCTCACTAGCATGTTGAAGCTATCCTAACATGGTGGATTTGTGGTTTTAGGTTGAGTTTTCTCCCTTGGATAACAAAAGACCTTAAGGCTTTTGGGCCAATCAATTCACCAACTTGTTTTTAGATTTTTACCCCAAACTACGAGGTTTTGATCCTAATCTTTTTTAAGATGGTACGTAGGCAATGGGTTTATCCATCCAAACACAAAATTGTAAATAACTTGTATATTCTCTTCTCATCTCTTCAATCATGTTTGCACAAACAATTTTTTCACAAAATACTAACCTTACAACAAGTGTGAAAAGGGCTCCCTAGGAGTACCTAGGATGTTTTGGATGCTTAAAACCTTCCCATTACATAACCAACCCCCTTACCCCGATCTCTGACATTTTTACTAGTTTTTGATTCGATAAAACTTTTAGGTTTTTGTTCGCTTTCTAACCATTCCTATGGATAAATAGAAGTGCGGTGGCGACTCGACTTGTATGGTTTACCTTGGATTTAGTCAATATCTCTAATGGTAACGAATACCCCGCTACATTTACAAACAAATAGAATGGGGGGATGAGAAGATAATTCATTAATTATATTTTTGTGTTTGACAAGTCTTTCAGACTTGTGCCTACGTACCAACATAAAAATGAGGGATCAAAACCTCGTAGTTCGTGATACATATTTCAAAATGGGTGTGTTGATTTTAACAAAATTTAAGTTTGAAAGGCACAAAGGCCTAAAAATGATTTGAATGAGTTAATTCTTTTTGGCTTTTTGAAAGTTTAAGTCAAGTATAGTTAAGTTTATTTACAAATTTGATTTAAGAAGAGAAGTTTGAAAATGCAATGGCATAAGGCCAAAGTTTCTATCTTTTTTGAAAAAGTGGTCAAAGTTTAGAATAAAAATAGTTCACACAAAAAAGATTTTGAAAAATGGAGGGAGAGATTTTGAAATTAAAGAAATGGGGAGAATATGAAGAGACTATCCTATGTACAAAAATTAAAAGGTTTAGAGTTGAAAAGATCTGACCAAATGGGTAGCAATCCAATAGAGAAGTGTATCAATAGAAACCCATAATTCCCTTGGACTTTTAGAATCAAACAACACACAAATGCATAATTATATTATCTTAAAATCCAGCAATGCACAACTTCAGAATTTATCATCATAAAATAGAGGACATCTCAATGAACAAGTAGCAAAAAAACTAGGGATTATTTGGAGCATTTTTCAAATTGTTATGAATTTTGAAAGTTGGCTAAAAAATTTTGAAATGAAATGAAGCATAGCATGGAAATTGGAGGGAAATGCATAAATGGAAATGCAATTTGAAAAACTGGTAGCGCCAGGAATCGAACCATGTTCAGATTCAAATGAGGCGTGCTACTCAAAATGAAACGCAGTCGTTTCATTAAACAACATGGCATGGCATGTGGCGGTCAATGTTTATGTGGACGCGGTCAAAGCATGAGGACCAATCAATATGCTAGCACGGCACGCACGTGGCGTTTGAGTGGGACCAAACCCTAAGCCAGCGTCAGCAAGAACCAGGCGGACGAAAGATCGTCGCTAGGATGAAGAACATCATCTTCCTCACGAAGATGATGATGAACAGTAGCAATGATCAAGGAAATTTTCCATATTTTTTAAAATCATACATCATTAGAACGCTCTTTCAACCAGGAATTCAGATCAACCATTATTTCAGTCCAATTCATCATGATTAAAAAGAATCGATGAAAAACATTTTTGTGCAACAAACTTTAATCAAGCATATCTTACTCTATAATGCATCATTTTTCATGAAATTTTCACCAGAATCATCAACAAGAGTAGATCTACATGAACATGTGCATGTATTTGAGAATTATGAAGTTCGAAAAATTAACCTCTTGAAGAGCAGCTTCTTGAAATGCACGATCCAAGGCCTTGAATGATCCAAATCAACTCCAGAATACTTGTAATGATGTTTGATGAAGAAATTGAAGCTTGAAACCGTGTAGATATAGCTTAACAATCCACCTACATTCTTGAGTTCTTGAGCTTGCTATGCACAATTTCCACATGAATTCAACAATCTAAAGCTTGATCTGCACTATATCAATACCAGAGAACCAGAATATGGAATAAAATTGCAATGTTATTTGAAGAAAATTTGAATTATGATTGAGAGAAAATTTTGGAGGGAGAGAGAATTTGATTCTAGAAATGGTGAAAAATGATTAAGTTCCCTGAAACTCTGTTATGATTTAGTACTTATATGCTCTCTTAATCACATTGCTAATCCACACTTAATTTGGTTAATTGAAATTAGGCAAAATAAAGTGTTTGGCAAAAATTGAAAATTGGAGGTGCATGGCAAAATTCTCACGTGAACAGTGCCATGTACATGGTCAAAGTCACTCAAAATCATTTCACAAGCCAAAATGTAATGGTATTTTGTCCATACAATGCACCAATTTTGAATTTTTGAATTTCCCTCCAAAAAAGGCATGGAATAGCAAATGATCAAATGATGAAAATTCATGCAATGTGATGAATGTTTTGAAAAGTTTATGTCATGACAAGAAAAATGCAAGAAGAGGCACCAAATTTGGAGTTATGAATCAAAAGATATGGCCTTTTGAAGTTCCATGCCCACTTGGCAATGATTGGATCATATCTCCTCAACCATTTATCAGATGATCAGGATCTTGGTATTTTTGGAAATGGGAGAGAAATATCTTCAACTTTCATGTTGGACAAAATTTAATTTGAAGCTTGTTCGATGTTGGAAAGTTGAGTTGAAGTTGGTCCAAAAACTTGCCATTTTTGGAAACTTGAAATTACAGGTCACTTTCCATTTTGGGAAACTTTTGATCTGGCTTCAAAACCTTCAAGGTAGATGTTTGATATAATGAATAAACCTCTTTGGGACATGAATGAAGTGTCTCAAACCATTTCTCCACCTCCTAGCCCTCAGTTGACTTGCAGTTGACTTTTATGGGCTCTAGATGACCTGAAACTGCACTATGGACTTTGAGCCTCTAACACCTGGTCAAATTGCATCAAAATGGACCTTGGGTGATGTAAGCTCTCTAACACAACCATAGGGCCTTTATCTCATGGAAAGGCTTGCTCTCTTGCACAGATGACTTCTCCTGATACCAGTCTTGACTTATAAGATACACTGCACTATGCAATGTTAATGACCTAAAAATGAAATGAATGTACAAATGCGGGGTGTAAATTTGAGGTGCTACAGCTGCCCCTATTCAATCAGCTGGGAAACTAAACGGATGAGAGCAACGGCTGCCAGACCTTCAAGGTAATCAGGGATTGAATACCAAAAGAAAAGAAGGTTCACCAATGGCAACTTCCACTGGGATCTGATATTTATCACTGGACCAGACAAGACGTTTACCAACGACTCCACTGGGGATTTTGATTTTTTTTCGAAAAAAGGAACCACGACCAGACATCACCGGATGAATGGGAATAAAGAAGCCACGACCAGACGCCAACGAACGAATGGGAAAGACTCAACCAGACATCAATGGTTGAAGGGGAGAAAGAAACCACGACCAGACATCAAAAGGCGATGAATGGGAAGGACTCAACCAAGCATCAACAGATGAATGGGAGAAAGGAACCACGACTAGACATCGAAAGACGATGAATAGGAAGAGAAACCACGACTAGACGCCAACTGACGAATAGGAGAAAGGAACCACGACTAGACATCGAAAGACGATGAATAGGAAGAGAAACCACGACTAGACGTCAAAGGGCGACTAGGAAAGACTCGACCAGACATCAACGGGTGAATGGGAGAAAGGAACCACGACTAGACATCGAAAGACGGTGAATAGGAATGACTCGACTAGACATCAACGGATGGATAGGAATAACTCGACCATACATCAACGGATGAATGGGAGAAAGAAACCACGACTAGACATCGAAAGACGATGAATGGGAAGAGAAACCACGACTAAACGTCAACGGACGAATAGGAATGACTCGACCAGACATCAACGGATGAATGGGAGAAAGGAACCAGGACTAGACATTGAAAGACGATGAATAGGAAGAGAAACCATGACTAGACGTCAATGGACGAATAGGAAGGACTCTCTTGGGGAAGCAAGAATGGGGTAGGCGTTACCGGTTAGTAGGTAACAAGCTCGGGGAGAATGAATATCAAAGACCGGTGTACGGGCGAGAGATATCAATCCACCAACAACCATCTGAGGAAAACCTGAAGAGGCATATTTCGACTCATGAAAATCTGACTCCACAGCTGTAGTACCTCAAATTTGCACCTATCATTTTGTACATTCATTTTCATGTTTAGGTCATAAGCATTGCATTGTCCACTGCATAGTACATCGAAATTCAGAATGGTAGAGAAAGGGTCATTATGTTCAATGTAGCCCTCTCCAATATATATCACTGATTTCAAACTTGTATAGATCCATGGAGTCTCGCCCTTTGCAGACTACCATTCCATCACATCAACTTGAGCTTTTATCCCATATATGTTAAATTCAACAAATGTTTTGCATGTTTTAATTGATAAAATATCATTGTTTTCAAAATAAACAAATTTTTCACAAATTGTTCTTAAACAAAGTGAACATTCACAATGATGGAAGGATACTTAGGAGATCCACAGTGCTCTCCCAAGGGTGGTATGATTACCAACAGGTAAGACATTTGTTCGTATCTCCAGCATAACTGTATCTTTTTCCTGTAGAACCTTTTCATGGTTTCTCCTCAGCGAGGTGGCTCAGTGCAGTGTTGGTTGAAGTTGTTCATCTTCATGCCCCCGGCAGTGCAACATTCTTCCTCCAAGTCCCTATTAGCCCTATGGGGGGGCATCCCAGGAAGAGTGCTGTTTGAGCCCTATTGTGGGGCATCCCTAGCAAGTTTGCTGTTGGAACACCTTTGTGGGCTAGTTCCCAAGCAGAGTGTTTATTGAAGACTTCAACCTTCCTCTCTCCCCCAACATGGGTGCTCTTCGTTGAAGATTCGGTATTTGGTGGATTGACATCCCAGTAATCCGGCATTCCCTCAAATAGATCCCTCAGTGGAGTTGTTGGCATGAGGAGCTTTTTTAATGCCTATATATCCTCATCAGAGATCTGGTTGCTTCTTGGTATCTCTGATCTCCAGCACGAGTGATTGTGGCGTGTCTGCCTGTATATTGAACTTTGTTCTCCGGTTGTGATTGATGATCGCTCCAGAAGCCTATTGTGGCCTTCCTCCCCTGCAGGATGATGTTGTTCCCTGATGTTCCCGTCTCTAGCAGGTTTACTTTGCTCTATGGTGGCTTTGGCTTTCCCTCTGGAAGAGTGGTGCCGGATGGTTGATTCATGGACTTATGTGTGTTAAACATTTCTGTTTGTCGGCATTCATCATACATACATAAATCATGCATACACGCATAATCATAGCATTCAGATACTCATGTTGCATCTTTGGCCATGTATCTGTTGATGGTTGTCTCCTGCTATTTGGTGATACAGATCTTCTAGTAGATCCTCCCCTAGTGGATGTGGGTGTGTCTGATCTCTCTATATAGAGTCGACCCCTTAGGAAGAAAGTGTCTGTCATGTCCTTCTGCGCTCCCCACTGAGTTATATCCTCGTGGATGACGGTTGTTTCCGTTCCCTCCCAACACATGTAACGGGATGGGTTTTCCCTATTGAGTTCTTTCCTCGTTAGGATGAGTCTTGATTCAGTCTTCCTTTTTGGATCGATCCTAAATTGGCTTCTTGTTGGCTGTCTCTTGTGCCTCCCTATGGTATAAATGAATAGTTGCTCACTAACCGGCACTCATTCATCTTATCTTCAGCGGAATTTGTTGGCTTCTACCTACGAACCGATAGTTGTAAGTCATATCTTTGTGGTCTTCTACCTACTAACCGGTAGATGTAAACTCCATGTTCTCCCCTTGGTGGAGTTAACCCTTTGTGCTTATCCTAGTCAATGACGGTTGCTTTTCGGTGGTTTTCTACCTACGAACCGGTAGATGTAATCCCCTCTTTGCGGTTATCATTATCCAGTTTTCGATATTGATATTCCTTTCCCGTTTCGGATATTTGCTTGATTAGGCAATCTTATCCCCAGCGGGTTGTCCCTTTCCTTTCGGATGTTTGCTCCGAGTAAGCAGTTTTATCCGCAGTGGGTCCTCTTTCATTCACCGTTTGCTGGTAATGCTTGTGGTTTCCCCTTTCGATTGGTCATCTTTGCATACCTAGTCCTGGTATCCCGATGCCTTTCTTTTCGGTCGATTTATCCATTTAACAACCTACAACCCGGTTGTGGATAATCTTCCATGCGAGTATATTATCTACGTTTTGACGGCTATAGATAATATATCTCATGCACTCTTTGGTTGAACCCTTTGTTTGCTTCCCCAACTGAGTAAGATTCGTATTTCTTGTGGAATCGAATGTCCATCCTTTAACAAGTTTGCTTTCGCTCTCTTCAGGATGATGAGTGTTTTGAAACACAAACCAATTCACGCTTTGGTCGGTCACCTGTTTGATGCCTACAACCCGGTATCCTTGGTGTTCCTTCCTATCTGCTCCCTGTCGTGACCTTGATCCCCAGTGAGCCACCTCTCCGTTGGTGTCGATAAACGTCGAGCTTCTCCCTTTCGTCCATTGACGTCTGGTCGAGTCCTTTCCCATTCATCGGTAAATGTTTGGTCATTTTTGATGTCGGTAAACATCATCTTTCGATATCGGTAAACATCGAGTCTTGTTCCCAGTCATCGGTAAATGTCTGGTTATCTTTGCTCGAATTGCATGATACATGTGGAGTTAGGTTAAATTGATCATAGCATGTTGTTGTATGTTGAAAGATGAGTGCAATGATGTACTGGATTTAAATTTCTGTGAACCTTTGTTCTTGACCTGGGAAATTATGATGAACATGATGAACTTGTTAGGGTTTCTGTCCAGAAACTGTGTTTGATCCGTCCGCGCCTGTTTTGCATGAGTTTCCATGTTTCTGGCCATGTATTGGTACGCGTGGCCTTGATGTGGCGAAATGATTGGTCCAGGGCGCTTCACCTTGCCACATGGACTTTAATGAAACGCAGAGTTTCATTGTAGAGGCGTCTAATTCAAATTTCTACACGCTTCGATTCCCCGCTCAGGCTTTTCCATGATTGGCCTTTTGCATTTTTTCCTTTTCTCATCCATGTTCATCTATATGCTTTCATGTGATTTTTTATTTTTTCCAATCATTCAAAAATTCATAACTCAATGATGGATGATCCAAATGACCTGGGATTTTTTGCACTTTGTTCCTCATCATGTCTAGTATTTTATGACTATTTTTCCAGAAATTGTGCACGGTTGGAATTTAATTTTGCTTAGGGATTGTTCACATGTGTGTTTTCTTGACCTTCCTTGCCATTTGCTTTGTGAAATGATGGATTTTAATCCAATGCCTTTGAAACTTTGCATGCTTAAACTAGACATATTCATGGACATTTTGGTATAGAGTTTGCATTTTTCTCATTTTTGGTTGTTGAGTTGTGATCTGATTAATGTAGGTGTGACAATGTGTGTCACACCTTTGCTTTCTCAACTTGTTGATTTTCTTTGCCATGCCAAATAAATGCCAATTGATGTGATTTTTTGCATGTTGCCTCTTCTGAAAGTTAGGACTGATCATGAATTGTTGTGGAATTTTTGGATTCATTTCTAATTTGTTTGGTATTTTTCTTTCTGGATTGCCATTTGTGGACTTTTGGATAGTCATGAGCTTCAATGATTTTTGAAATGCTTGATGTTTATCCTATGAATGTGAAATTTTGCACATTGATTCTAGACACTTTGAAGTTTGTTGTGGCTTTGATTGGATGTTTTTATCATTTGTAAATCCTGTTTTAGGCTTGTGCTAAGTTGATGTAGCATTTGATGCTTAATTTGAGCTTGTTTGTGCCTACCTTGACTTGATGAATTTGATTACCATGCTTATACTTGTCCAAATGCCTTGATTTTTGGTGTGTTGATCAAGTGATGTGTTCTGTTTAGCCATGATTTTTCTTGAGATTTATTGAATCATTTTGGGAATTAATGTGGATGTGTTCATTCTGTTGCTTCAATGAGCTTCCAACTTGCATGCTTTGCCTTATTTGATTTGTGAAATAAATTTGGTTGATGATATTGACATGAGACTTGTTGGATGATGTTATTATTTGATTGATCTTGATTCTTGTCAATTTTCATGTTCTGTTTTGAATTATTTCTCCCTCTTTGACCCTAGGCCTTGTCCTAGTGGTTTGCTTCTCATGTTTGAGCTTGGTTTGCAGGTTAAGAAGCATATGGCCATGAGGGAATTGACTCACATTGCTTGAGTTGACTATTTGGTTTATCTTGACTAATCTTGACTTGTTTTGTAGGTGGTCTTTAGCTCATTTGAGTTGAGCTTGTGCCTTGCACATTGTAACATTGTTTGTTGACTATGTTTGTTGTCTGTTGACCATTAACTGTCTGTTTGACTTTTTGAGTTGTATACTGACTGAGTTGGATTGTTTTCAGGTACATTAGTTGCTATAGTTCATTGTGAACTTGCATTTGCTTGTGGGTTGCTTAACCTAGGTATAACATCTCTTCTCCATGTAGTCTGGAAGACCTGCCCTGTTACTTGGGCAGGCACCTGTCTGAAGTCCTCCTTAAGAGGCAATGCTTGTGATTGTTTACTTTTGTCCCTGTACATATCAAAAGACCTCCTAAGTGAATAGGCATTGGCAGATACAAGAGATGTGTAGTCCATCTCCTGCTACTCAGTGAGTCATCCACTTTGCTCACACACCTTGTGTTGATGCATTGTGGATAGTAACCCAAGATCTCAGTTGTGTCAGTCATGTGGAGCAGAGTCCCACTTTTTGGACTCCCACACTTTCATTTGTCTGAAGCTCTCCCAGGCCAGGGATAAGAGGTGTGGAGTCTTATCTTCACTTCCCATTCATCTGCTTCACCCTAACTCTCAATGTTAGGGTTAAGAGCTAACATCACCCTGATACAGTGGCTTGTTTGTCGAGGTTGACATGACCCCTTGACTAAAGCCTAACTTTGTTTGAGACCACTTTGTTTGTATATAGTGTGTGCTATTTGTGTGAATGTTTGTTTTGCCTGTGTTGTTTAGGATAGCTTGCTCCCTGCGCAAGTTAGATAGCAACCTCAACCTAGGACCATGGTGAATTAACATGATAACTTATAGGCTCGAGTTAGTCTCCCTTCTAGTTTGTCATTTCCCAATCTCTGGTTAGGCTAGTCCTTTGTCCCTGCGTAGGGGAACTACGTCGCCCTGATCCTCATACCAGATGAGGTACGTAGGCAGGAGATGAGCAAATCTCTCCGGGCGCCCTTTTTGCTTTTGTCTCATTTGTGTGTTAGGAGATGGATATAAGACCAGCGATTGGCATTCTGTATCCTATTGTTGTGTGCTTGGAGTCCGATGTAAGTCCAGCGATTGGCATTTGGTTTCCAGTGTGCGTGTGTTTGGTTCGGAGTCTGATGTAAGTCCAGCGATTGGCATTCGGATTCCAGGTTTGCCCGTTTGTGTGGAGTTTGACGTAAGTCCAGCGATTGGCAGTCGATTTTTCGTGTTTGTTTGTTTGGCGTGCGTTAGCCGAGCTACGAGTGCTCTGATTCTTCTTTAGTCTAAGAATATACGTATGCATAGGATGCGATATCCTAGCGAGCACGTTTTCCCCCTGTCCCGAACTACGTCGACTCTGATGTCTGTGCCTGACAGACTACGTAGGCCCAGGATGCGATATCCTGCCGAGTTAGTTTCTTTTGTTTTTTGTGTCTTTTTCAGCCAGTGTTTGATGTTTGTTTGAGCAGTGTTTAGCAACCTTTATCCTTCCTTTTGTGCGTGGATCCCGTCGAGTATGACGGATGCGTAGGGGTGCTAATACCTTCCCTTCGCATAACCGACTCCAGATCCCATTCTCTTTGGTCACGAGACCATGTCTTTTCCAGGTTTACTTCGAGCGTTTCCTTTCCCTCTTTTGGGATAAATAACCCACGGTGGCGGCTCTGTTGTTTTGTTTTCCCGCCGGTTTTTCGCGTAAGGCGACAACAGGGGACCAAGGTCGCAATAGGGAGCAGACAGGAAGGAACCCCAAGGATACCGGGTTGTAGGCATATAACAGGTGACCGTCCAAGGCGTGAGTTGGTTTGTGTTCCAAAACACTCATCATCCTAAAGAGAGTTAGAAAAGCAATCTTGTTAAAGGATGGACATTCGATTCCACAAGGAACACGAATCTTACTCAGTTGGGGAGACAAATAAAGGGTTCAACCAAAGAGTGCATGAGATGTATTATCTATAGCCGTCAAAACGTAGATAATATACTCGCATGGAAGATTATCCATAACCGGGTTGTAGGTTGACAAAGGATAAATCAACCGAAATCGTGAATTGGTGTGTTTTCCAAAACACTCATCATCCTGAAGAGAGCGAAAGCAAACTTGTTAAAGGATGGGTATTCGATTCGACAAGGAATACGAATCTTACTCGACTAGGAAGGACAAGACTTCGACCGAGGAGCGCATGAGATATATTATCTATAGCCGTCAAAACATAGATAATACTCTCGCAAGGAAGATTATCCATAACCGGGTTGTAGGTTGTTATAGGATAAATCAACCGAAAAGAAAGGCATCGGGATACCAGACTAGGTATGTAAAGATGACCAATAAAAAGGGGAAACCACAAACATTAGCGGCAAACGGTGAATGAAAGAGGACCCACTGAGGATAAAATGGCTTACTCGGAGCAATTATCCAAAAGGAAGGGGAAGACCCACTAGGGGTAAGATTGCTTAATCAAAGCAAATACCCAAAAGGGAAAAGGACTATCAATACCGAAAAATGGATAATGATAACCGCAAATAGGGGATTACATCTACCGGTTCGTAGGTAGAAAACCACGAAAAAGTAACCGTAATCGACTAGGATGAGCACAAGGGTTGACTCCACAGAGGGGAGAAAAGAGGATTCACATCTACCGGTTAGTAGGTAGAAGAGCACAATAATCTGCTGAGGAACAGAATGGGAGAAAAATAGGATTTACAACTACCGGGTAGTAGGTAGAAGACCGTAAAGATAGGACTTACATCTACCGGTTAGTAGGTAGAAGCCAATAAATTCCGCTGAGGATAAGATGAATGAAAGCCGGTTGGTGAGCAACTATTCATTTATACCACAGGGAAGCACAAGAGACAGCCAATAGGAAGCCAATTTATGATCGGTCCAAAATTGCAAACTGAATCAAGACTCATCCTAATGAGGAAACAACTCAATAGGGAAAACCCATCCCATCCCGTTATGTGTGTAGGGAGGGAACGGAAACAACCTTCATCCATGAGGATATAACTTAGTGGGGAGTGCAGAAGGAAATGGTAGACACTTTCTGCTTAAGGGGCTGACTCTATATGGAGAGATCAGACACACCAACATCTGCTTGGGGGAGATCTACTAGGGAGATCCGTATCACCAATTAGCAGGAGACAACAATCGGATATACGGCCAAAGATGCAACATGAATATCTGAATGTTATGATTATGCGTATATGCATTATGCATGATGAATGCTGACAAACAAACACGTCTAACACACATAGGTCCAGGAATCAACCACCCGGTACTACCCTTCCAGAGGGAAAGCCACAAGATCACCTAAGAGCAAAAGAGATCCGCCGGAGACTGGGATATCAGGGAACAACACCATCCTGTAGGGGAGGAAGGCCACAAGAGGCTTCCGGAGGGATTGTCAGTCACAACCGGAGAAAAGAGTTCATAGCACAGGCAGACACTGCCACAACAGCAACTCATACTGGGGGTCAAAGATACCAAGAATCAACCAGATCTCTGGTGGGGATAGATAGGCATTGATAAAGTTCATCATGCCAACAACTCCGCTGGGGATCTATCCGAGGAAATGATGGAGTACTGGGATGTCAATCTACCAAATACCGAATCTTCAAAAAGAAGCACCCATGATGGGGAGAGGAGAAGACTGCTCTGCTGGAGAGAAGAAAGTTGAAGTCTTCAACAAACACTCTACTTGGGAACTGGCCCACAAGAGTGTTCAAACAACAACCTACTGAGGATGACCCACCATAGGGCTCAAACAGCACTCTACTGGGGATGTACCACAATAGGGGCTAATAGGGCTTGGAGGAAGAATGCTGCACTGCCGCGGAAATGAAGACGAACAACTTCAAACAACACTGCACTGAGCATCCTCACTGAGGAGAAACCATGAAAGGTTCTACAGGAAAACGATAGAGTTATGCCAGAGATATAAACAAAAGTCTTAACCTGTTGGGAATCATACCACCCTTGGGAGAGCACTGCAGATCTCCTAAGTATCCTTCCATCATCGTGAATGTTCACTTTGTTTAAGAACAATTTTGTGAAAGATTTATTTATTTTGAAAACAATGATATTTTATCAATTAAGACATGCAAAACATTTGTTGAGTTGAAACAAATAAGAGTGCAAATAATTGGATAAAAGCTCAAATTGATTTGATGGAATGGTAGTCTGCGAATGGCAAGACTCCATAGATCTGTACAAGTTTGAAATCGGTGATATATATTGGAGAGGGCTACATTGAACATAATGACCTTTTCTCCACCAATTCCGAATTTCGATGTATTCGAAGCTTCAGTCGACGTCGAATCAAGAACTTTCTGGCGGATGACAGATGTAGAACACAGTCTTGTCAGGATGCAGTTACTTGCCAAATCCCTAATTTTTGCCTAGATTGCCCCAGTGTGAGGTACTCAATCTAGCGGGATGCCAATTCTTTTTTCAATGTCTCTAACTTTTGCCTAGATCGCCCTTTCGGGTTTTCAATCCACCGAGACGCTCCTTTTTGCCTAAGTCGCCCTTTCGGGTGTTCGACTTAGCGAGCTATTCTACTTTTTAGGCGAAGTATTTCTTGACTGCATCTGAATTCATAGAACGAGTGAAATCCTCCCCATCCATTGTTGTAAGTGACAAAGCACCGCCTAAAAAGGCTCTCTTGACAACATATGGACCTTCATAGTTTGGAGTCCACTTGCCCCTGGAATTGGGCGCGAAAGACAAGACTTTCTTGAGCACGAGGTCACCTTCTCGGAATACTCAAGGCTTAACCTTCTTATCGAATGCTTTCTTCATTCTGTGCAGATATAACTGACCATGACACATGGCAGTTAATCTCTTCTTTTCGATCAGATTCACTTGGTCGT
Organism: Lathyrus oleraceus; assembly: GCF_024323335.1. Classification (NCBI taxonomy): domain Eukaryota; kingdom Viridiplantae; phylum Streptophyta; class Magnoliopsida; order Fabales; family Fabaceae; genus Lathyrus; species Lathyrus oleraceus. The sequence goes on along the minus strand of NC_066585.1, from coordinate 324,300,986 downwards.
AGCGACTCTGAATCCATTCAGCATCAGTTAATCTCTTCTTTTTCTTTTGTTTCTTTCTTTGTTTTTTTCTTTCTTTTGATTTTGATTTTGATTTTGATTTTGATTTTGATTTTGATTTTTGATTTTTGATTTTTCACCCTCCTCTTTTTTTTTTTTTTGATTACATTTGTAATGCCCCAGTTGGACTGTTTTGTTGATTCTCGAGATGCATCTGAGTGATCATCTTTTCTTGCTCAAGAAGTCGGGAAATCTCATCAGGAATCCTTTCAACATCATCTTCCTCTGCTTCGAATACAGGGAATTCAAAATTGGGAGATGGCGTTAGATCATTATGTTCAATGGGTTTAAGAATCAACCTGCATAACGATTTTGAATATAAAAGCTTTTTGGAAATCAAACAAGGCAATCATTATGCAGATGAAAAGATTGCTTTTATTCTTGTTTTTAGGGTTTTTTGTGATCACCAATTTCATGCAAAAAGCGAAAAGGGAAAACAAATAGAAAAACAAATGTTTTAACACGAATTTATTTGAATGAAAATATCATTGCACAAATGTTGCCAACAATGTCATCACTTCTCCTTTTGGCATGGGAGAAGGGTTTTTAAACAAAGTGATTATTACTCTGACATATGAATGACTGTAGGAACACCCACAGTGACCCAATTGTGGCAGATCCCACCAGGGATGACAAATGTCAGTATCCTTTGCATCATCAGCTTCCCCACTCTGATAGACGTGAATAAACTTCTACTTATGAACACCCCTTTTCATTGAAGATCCCAGAAGAAAAGCCAACGCCAGCCCGGGATTTGTTGCCTTCAAGCTCGATTAACATTGGGACCTAAGTCCTCAAAGCTCAGAATACCTGACCTCATAAGGTCTTGAACCTTATTCTTCAGCTGAAAGCAACTATCCACATCATGACCAGGAGCACCCGAATGATACACACAATGCTGATCAGGCTTATACCACCACCGAGGGTTGACGGGTATAGCCGGCGGGTCTCTGGGAGTAATCAAGTTCCGCTCTATCAAAGAGGGATACAGTTATGCGTATGACATAGGAATTGGGTCAAAAATGATCTTCTTCCTCTCATTACTCGTACTAGCTTGATTATCATTGTGATGCTGGTAAGCCTGCTGTTGAGGACGATGTTGTTGATGTTGATATTGCTGAGTTGACCTTCTTTGCTGTTGGGGTTGAGTTGCTGGAATAGTCACAGCAGCAACCTGACGATACTGTCCTCTGTTCACATTCCTCCGACGGTGCACAACATTTGTTTCACCCTCTCCCCTTCTGGGTGCCCCAGAGGATGGCTTTTTTGAACTGGAAGATGAGGAACCAGTATCTTGAATCTTCCCTGCTTTAATAAGGCTCTCAGTCCTCTCTCCGCAAATAGCCACATCAGAGAAACTACCGAATGGGAAGCTCCCCATCCGGTCCATGAACACACCTTGCAGTGTTCCAATAAACATGTCGGTCAGCTCTCTCTCCAACATAGGAGGTTGCACTCTTGCAGCTAACTCACGCCACCTCTGGGCGTACTCTTTGAAGCTTTCATTCAGTCTTGTAGCGTAGCGGTGCGGTCGACGACCAGCAATCCTGCCTGAAACAGGAACCAGAATGAGAAGCCTTGTTCAAGAACACCTGTAATGCAAGAATGATATGTGTATGATGCTTATGATGCGTATGATGCATATGATATGTTCATTCCTCAGGCATTCAAGAGCCTAATTCATCTTTCAAGAAATGGCAACCTGCAATACAAACAACAAAGCAGCAACCCACACAGAATAATGAGCACAAGGTGAAGCATCAATGATCTCATCTATAGACATGAGCAACAAGGACCATACAACATAGTTCAGGCAAAAATTCAAATGATCAGAATACAACAATGAATCCCATCCAACAATCCTGGAGGTGATTCCCAACATAAACAACAGATACAATCTAAGAAAAATGTCCTCCAGGAATGAGAGTCTTCAGGTACTGGAAATGGTCTATCAACAGGTCACATTCTGAACACTCAGGCAAAGGAGTGAGCTTCTCCTTCAGCTGCTCCCTGAGTCCTCTCACTTCTTCTCTTAGTTGGCTCTCTGATGCATGTCTTAGGTCTACTTCCTTTTCAACTGAACATCTTTGTCCCTAAGCTGCTTTTCCAAGTCTCGTATCTTCTTTTGGTAGTTAGCTTCCGCTTTTTGCAACCTCAAGCACTCACGGTGTTCTCCATCCAACATTGTCTCTATCTCCTCATAGGACCTCTTTTTGCTTCCCAATCTACTAGCACTTTCACGTTGCACTCCTTTGAGTTAATGAGCCAAGTTTAACTTATCAGCTTTGGCTTTGTAAAGCTCCATCTGGGTATCTTGTTCCTTCTCTTTCAACAGGCGATTCTCCATTAGGGCTCGTTTGTAGTACTCAGCGGGCACATTCTCAGAATGTATCAGAGGTGGTTGCTCTTGCAATGGCTCCATCCTATCATAGGGCAACAACAAAGTCTCAACTCTCTCCTTGACCCAATCAAGGTAAGCAGGCATAGCAACTGCAAACTTCTTCCCTAGAACAGATCCATCCTTGACACCAATGCTCTTCCAAGCTCTTCCCACTTGCTCCAATCTAGCTGGGTCACTCCGCTTCTCAAAGTACACACTCTCAGCTATCTCAGCATCTAGTGGTCTTTCACTCATAACAAACCCCAACTGACGAAGAGAAAGAACCGGGTTGTAATTGATGAAACCCTTAGTCCCTATGAGTGGCACATTACGAAACTCTCCACAACTCATGATGACATTGCACACATTCAACCTGTAAGCTTGCCACCTGATATCATAGGATGTGAGAGACATGATCCTTTGAGTCCACTTATGAGCGCTCTGAGTATCCACAAAAGGCCCACTGGTGGGCAGGAAAGACAAAAACCATCTGAGTAGCAATGGGAGACAACACCTGATAGCTCCACCCTTACCATGCCTGTTGTGTATAGCATAATAAGTGCCCTCTAATAAGGTAGGAACCGGGTTTCCTCCAACGAAAATAGTCATAGCAGCAAGGTCCATAAAATTAGGCATACTCGGGAACAACACAACTCCAAAGATCATTTCTTTGCTTCTTCCTTATCCACCCTCACTAAGAATTTCAAAGGCAAACCCACAACATCACCACATGACTTCCAATTGTCACTCACTTCTTTGATACCCAAATGGAGAACTTTAGCAACAACCCTGAAATCAACCTCCTTTGGCACATATAAGAAGGGGACCTGATATCTGATTGGGACGTTCATTAGGATGGAATACTCTTCAAGAGTGGGATCCAACTGATAATCCTGAAAGGTGAAACAACGGAGCCCTGGATCATAGAACTGTAGGAGAGTCTGCAGATGTACTGGGTCAACCACCATCTTCAATAGTGCCAGAATATCCCCATACTGATCATCAAACACCTTCTGATTACCACCGGTCACAAGATTGCTCAACTCTATCAAAGATGTCAATGGCTTACGGTGAAAACCGTAGGTGCAAGTCTTCCTCCTCAGCTCTGCAACGGCTGCCATCTCTCACAATGAACAGACTCCTGAATGAACCTGAGAAATGATATGCATGAGGAGATTAGTTTTTTTCTTTTTTCATTTTTTTTATTATTATTTTTTTGAAAATAAACATGCTATGATGCAAATGATGCAAACATGACTGGTTGGCTATGTATCACGAGGCACAAGTTCAGAGCTTCGGCATGAATTCGGAACCAGAGAGCACAAATCAAAGTCATCTGGAACCCAAACTTTAGCATCAAGTCACCAACAGGAACCAAGAGTCACCAACTGTACCTGTAATGATTCATTCCCACCCCACTCACGGGTGTCATCTAGGCCAGCGTAAGGTCAAGAGAAATGCAGGATAAACAACCCTTTCAAGAATATCATCATATACACACCAGATGTATGTAACGATAATACCCCATCAGAATCTGAACTACTCGTGATATCATGTTCCGCTAAGTGGCGCGATACCACCCGCTTCCCATGAATCACTCTATTCCTAGGTGTCCTAAGGTTCACTCATAGCCTGGGTATTGAGCCTTTTACCTCTTGTAACTCCCACCCAATCAGAGAAACACACATCCAGCATAATGATAATATGATGAATGCAAACATCTAATGCACATATATACAATCACATCATAATCATAAATGCAATAAATAAAGCAGTAAAATCAACCAAACCCTATCCTAAAGAACGCTAGGATTGACTCGCTTAGGGAAGATGGACCAGTAAGAGGTCAACTTCTCTTAACCCACAGCAGAGTCGCCAGCTGTCGTATTACGCGAAAAACCGGCGGGAAAAGAAACAGAGCCGCCACCGTGCGTTATTTATCCCAAAGGAGGGAAAGGAAACGCTCGAAGTAAACCTGGAAAGGACATGGTCTCGCGACCAGAGATCGATAGGATCGGGAGTCGGTTATGCGAAGGGAAGGTATTAGCACCCATACGCATCCGTCGTACTCGACGGGATCCACGCTCAGAAAGAATAGAAGAAAGGTTGCTAAATAACTGCTCAAAAACTGCACACATGCTGGAAGGAAACATAGATGAAGGACGGAGGAAACGGGACTCGGCAGGATATCGCATCCTGGTCCTACATAGTTTGTCTGACACAAACATCAGAGTCGACGTAGTTCGGGGGAACGGGAAACGTGCTCGCTAGGATGTCGCATCCTATGCATACGTATCTTCTCTAACCAGAGAAGAATCAGAGCACTCGTAGCTCGGCTAACGCACGCCAAACAAAACACAAACAAGAAACCGACTGCCAATCGCTGGACTTACGTCAGACTCCACACAAACAAACCACACAGGAAACCGACTGCCAATCGTTGGACTTACATCAGACTCCAAACGCACACCCAACACGGGAAACCAACTGCCAATCGCTGGGCTTACGTCAGACTCCAACAAGCAAACACACACAGGAAACCGACTTCCAAGACATCGCATCTCGTGCCTACGTATCTCATCTGAACATGAGAATCAGAGTTGTCGTAGTTCGGCCAAACTATTTCTGTTTGTTTTGTGTTTTTTAGGTGGACAACATCACTACGTAATCTACCGGATGCTCGACCTTTGGATACTTACTCACCTGTAGTAGAAGGAGTTAAAGTGTCCTTAAGAGGGGATAATGTTTGTTTGTATTTTAGGATGCTCACGCAAGAAAGGAAGTCCTAGAAGAAGGAACCATGCTACCTTAATTGACATGCAAACGAGACTACGCGGAGTCTAGCAAACCTAGGGGATACAATAACACCACATAAACACATACAACATGAAGTGAACACACCAACAAGGGGCTCAAACATCAAGGGTAAGGCTTTAGTCAAGGGGTCATATCAACCTCGACAAACAAGCCAACTGGGATGGGTGTTTTGAGCTCTTAACCACTGACATTGACCGTCAGGGTGAGCAGATGAAATGGGAGATGAGGGTTAGACCTCATAGCTCTTAACCCAGGCCTGGGTGAGCTTGACTCAATGAAAGTGTGGGAGTCCAGAATCAAGAACTCTACTCCACAATGACTGACTTAACAAGATCTTGGTTTTTATTTAAAGTGCATCAACACATGGTGTGAGCAAGATGAAAGACACAACTGAATAATAGGGGATGGATTGCACATCCCTTTTATCTGCCAATGCCTCTTCACTTAGGAGGTCTTTGAATGTACAAGGCACAAAATTAAACAACCACAAGCATTGCCTCTTAAGGAGGGCTTCAGACAGGTGACTGCCAGTAACAGCAGGTCTTCCAGACTACATGAAGAATAGGGATTATACCTAAGTGGTATGCTAACCACAACAAAAGCAAAGTTCAAATGAACTTAAATCAACTTAAGTACCTGTGAGAAAATCAAACAAGTCAATATCTACATTCAGACAAACTATATAATCAACAACAGTCAGACAACCAATCATCACACAACAGTCGTGCAAGGCATAAGGTGCAAGCAAACTAAATTGACTCACCATCCACAAGACCTACAAAACAGCAAGGTTAATCAACCAAAATAATTTGTATCTCAAGTGATGAGATCATCTCAACCAATGTGGCTAATTGCTTTGAAACCTGAAATGCACAGCTCAAATGTGAGGACAAACCACTAGCTCAAAGGCTAGGGTCAAAAGTGAAGCTAAAAGCCAAAATAGAAGCTCAAACTTAACATGAATCACATTTAATCAATCATGAACATGTCCTAAAAAGGACCAAATAAAAATTATCAAGCAAAGGCATTTCATAAGCAAGAGAAGTCAAAGACCAATTCAAGGCATACATTTGGACATTGAGAATGAAAATTCCAAATCAAAACAGAAATGATTCAAACAATTATGGAAAAATTCCTGAACACACAACACATCCAATAAAATCCTCATACAAAAAATCAGAATCAACAGAGATCATTTGATATGGAAATGAAATTGCACAAGTTGATCATCCAATTGTGTGACACAAATTGTCACACCATGCAAACGTGTGTATAAAACAGAAATGGTAAATGAGCAAAATGCACAATCAAGCCTCAGACATCCATCAACATGTCAAGAATCATCATGCAACATTTCATGGCATTTGGATCAATATCAAGCATTTCACAATAGAAAGAGCAAGGCAAGGTCACAAAAGCACATATGTTCAATCATCCTAACACAATTCAAAATCCAGCCATGCACAACTTCAGAATTTATCATCATAAAATATAGGACATCTCAATGAACAAGTAGCAAAAAACCAGGGATTATTTGGAGCATTTTTCAAATTGTTATGAATTTTGGAAGTTGGCTAAAATATTTTGAAATGAAATGAAGCATAGCATGGAAATTGGAGGGAAATGCATAAATGGAAATGCAATTTGAAAAACTGGTAGCGCCAGGAATTGAACCATGTTCAGATTCAAATGAGGCGCGCTACACAAAATGAAACGGACTCATTTCATTAAACGATATGGCATGGCATGTGGCGGTCAACGTTTATGTGGACGCGGTCAAAGCATGAGGACCAATCAATATGCTAGCATGGCACGCACGTGGTGTCTGAGTGGGACCAAACCCTAAGCCAGCGTCAGCAAGAACCATGCGGATGCAAGACCGTCGCTAGGATGAAGAACATCATCTTCCTCACATAGATGATGATGAACAGTAGCAATGCTCAAGAAATTTTTCCAGATTTTTTAAAATCATACATCATTAGAACGCTCTTTCAACCAGGAATTCAGATCAACCATTATTTCAATCCAATTCATCATGATTAAAGAGAATCGATGAAAAACATTTTTGTGCAACAAACTTTAATCAAGCATATCTTACTCTATAATGCATCATTTTTCATGAAATTTTCACCAGAATAATCAGCAAGAGTAGATCTACATGAACATGTGCATGTATTTGAGAATTATGAAGTTCGAAAAATTAACCTCTTGAAGAGCAGCTTCTTGAAATGCACGATCCAAGGCCTTGAATGACCCAAATCAACTCCAGAATACTTGTAATGATGTTTGATGAAGAAATTGAAGCTTGAAACCGTGTAGATCTAGCTTAACAATCCACCTCCATTCTTGAGTTCTTGGGCTTGCTATGCATAATTTCCACACGAATTCAACAATCTAAAGCTTGATCTGCACTATATCAATACCAGAGAACCAGAATATGAAATAAAATTGCAATGTTATTTGAAGAAAATTGGAATTATGATTGAGAGAAAATTTTGGAGGGAGAGAGAATTTGGATCTAGAAATGGTGAAAAATGATTAAGCTCCCTGAAATTCTGTTATGATTTAGTACTTATATGCTCTCTTAATCACATTGCTAATCCACACTTAATTTGGTTAATTGAAATTAGGCAAAATAAGGTGTTTTGCAAAAATTGAAAATTGGAGGTGCATGACAAAATTCTCACGTGAACAGTGCCATGTACATGGTCAAAGTCACTCAAAATCATTTCACAAGCCAAAATGTAATGGTATTTTGTCCATACAATGCACCAACTTTGAATTTTTGAATTTCCCTCCAAAAAAGGCATGGAATAGCAAATGATCAAATGCTCAAAATTCATGCAATGTGATGAATGTTTTGAAAAGTTTATGTCATGACAAGAAAAATGCAAGAAGAGGCACCAAATTTGGAGTTATGAATCTAAAGATATGGCCTTTTGAAGTTCCATGCCCACTTGGCAATGATTGGATCATATCTCCTCAACCATTTATCAGATGCTCATGATCTTGGATTTTTTGGAAATGGGAGAGAAAGGTCTTCAACTTTCATGTTGGAGAAAATTTCATTTGAAGCATCTTTGATGTTGTAAAGTTGAGTTGAAGTTGGTCCAAAAACTTGCCATTTTTGGAAACTTGAAATTACAGGTCACTTTCCATTTTGGGAAAATTTTGATCTGGCTTCAAAACCTTCAAGGTAGATGTTTGATATGATGAATAAATCTCTTTAGGACATGAATGAAGTGTCTCAAACCATTTCTCCATCTCCTAGCCCTCAATTGACTTGCAGTTGACTTTTAGGGGCCCAGATGACCTGAAACTGCACTGTGGACTTTGAGCCTCTAACACCTGGTCAAATTGCATAAAAATGAACCTTGGGTCATGTAAGCTCTCTAACACAACCATAGGGCCTTTATCTAATGGAAAGGCTTGCTCTCCTGCACAAATGACTTCTCCTGATACCAGTCTTGACTGATAAGATGCAATGCACTATGCAATGTTAATGACCTAAAAATGAAATGAATGTACAAATGGGGGGTGCAAATTTGAGGTGCTACAGGTTGGTTACACAGAGGGAATGTGTTAGCACCCAAGGTATCCTAAGTACTCCTAGGGAGCCCTTTCTTGTGTGCATATGTATTTTGTACAAAAATGATATTGAGAAACAAATAGAATGGGGGGATGAGAAAAGAATTCATTAATTATATTTTTGTGTTTGACAAGACCTTCGGGGTTGCGCCTACGTACAAACATAAAATGAGGGATCAGAACCTCGTAGTTCGTGGTATAAATTTCAAAGTGGACGCATTGCTTTTAATAAAAATTAAGATTGAAAGGCACAAAGGCCTAAAATGGTTTGAATGAGTTCGTTCTTTTTGGATTTTTGAATGTTTTAAGTCAAGTATAATTAAATTTATTTACAAGTTTGATTAAGAAAAGAAGTTTGGAAATGAAATGGCATAAGGCCAGAGTTTCTAGTTTGCAAAATGGTCTAAGTTTAGAAAAAACATACACAAGCAAAAAAGATTTTTAAAAGGAGGAATAGATTTTGAAATTAAAGAAGTGGGGAGGAGATGAAGAGACTAATCCTAAGTACAAATTTAAAAGTTGAGAGTTGAAAAGATCTGACCAATGGGTTGCAATCTAATAGACAAGAATGTCATATAGAAACCTAAATTCCCTTGGACATTAGAATCAAGCAACAAACAATGCATAATATATCAACTTGAAGAGCAAGGCATCAAATAAAGGTATCCACGTCCAAGCTTAGCAACTCCATGATCTTCTTCAAAATTGGCCTATGTAGAAGTTGAATTCCATAAGCCACAGGTTCAAAATAATAACTTCATAGTGATCATGTTGCAGATGAACTCAAAGGGATCTTCAATGATGTATCAGATGAAGTTTCAAATTGCAAGCACTTGGATTCATAAAAGTTGGCATTGGCCAAGTCCTTTGCATAGGGAATGTTGCCTAAATTCTAAGTCCAACAGTCCACACAAGATATTTTTAGGGTTTTTGTTCTTATTATGTACATTAATGGTCAAAGACCACTCAACCAAATAAAATATACACAAACAAGATATATCACTAAATATGGTTCAAATGGACAAAGTGAAAATAGCATTAACATAAACAATTAGAATGGTATGAATAATGGCAAATGTATAAAGACTTGAAATCAAATTGCATTAAGGTAAATGACTTGAAATTAAATGTTAATTGTTAATGACTTAGAAGTTAGTATTTTTTTTGCTTTTGCTTTTTTAAGTCATTCTTTGGAGAACACTCAACCCACTTATCACAAGCATGGATCCTTGAAACAAGACATCTTCCAAGTGAAGGAAAAAAGGCCATGTTTCCACACAATACCATGAAAGAGGGGAGTCTTCCAATCTCACTAACTAGAATGCTATGCCTTTTGTGTCAAAATATAGCGTTATGTTAAGCAATCGTAATTGAACTTATGTAGAAGTCACAACTATTTGAGGTCGGGCAATAGAATTTTGGTGTTAATACATGTTAGAGACATAGTATGATGAACTATGCTCATGAAACATACCACACACAAAAAGAATACGCAAAAGTGGGGGCCTAATCTCATCCATACATATGTTGATTTTGCAATCAACTAGCCTTAGGATATTGAGATATCATAGGTCCAATGAAATGGATGCATAAAGAAGGGGAGTAAGATGAAGAGAGAGGGGAAATGGATCAAACACAAATTGAACAAGGGAGGACTTTTACCAAGTTAAGATCATTCATTCATTTTGGGAGATGGAATGTATATTCCATCAATCCCCTAAATCCAATGATCTTAACCTAACAAAGTCAAGTCAACTTTGACCACGGCCCAACAACACAAGTCAAACTTACAAAGTCAATCAAAATGGCTCTACACAATTTATTTGGCATTTATTTAATTAAAAATACTAAAAATAATGCATTAAATTAAATATGGCTTGTCAAATTCCTAAAACCTCATCAAAACACCAAATAAATTTCCATGAGATTTATCATAGGTCAAACAAGGTCAAAGGACCTTGGGGAAAAAATTCAGAATTTTTGGAAACCTAAAAGTATTTTTAAATAATTAAAAATATTCACAAAATCAATTAATTCAGAAAATGGAAGAGGAATTTATTTAAAATTTTTTGGTGAAAGTATCATATTTTTTGGATCAATTTTAACTTTAATATGAATTAATGAAAATTAAAGGAATAAAAATTAAAATCAGAAAATTAAATAAACGTGGACCACTTGATCTGCCTCATTAATTGAGGTGGCATATCAAGTGGTTGAGCGCGTGCATTCCATTATGCACCAGAGCCAAACATCCACATGCCTGGTAATCAATATGTACGCTCCTGATTAAAACATTTCAAACTCATCTAATGGATCTAGACCATGCCACATCGTTGTCGGAGCAAAGCGTCTGTCGTCTTCTCAGGCGACCTTAGCCGGACTGGTCCATTCATCACCACATCATAAATGAAAAAAGAGGGCATGATCTTGAAGATAAAATGACGTAGATCATGAATATCACCTCTATTTTAGTTAACTCCAAAAATATAGAGATATGTGAAGTTGAATTTTGAGGTGTGTCAACTGAGTTGCTTCGATTTGACCTCAAAGCAACTCAATCTTCTTGCCTAAATTGATAGGACTTCAGACAACCAAAGATCCAAGAGAATTGTTGAGAATTGAGAGAGAATCAAAGAGAAGAAAAATCTATAAAATTACCTTCAATGATGTGCAGAACTGGATCTCTCTTGCTTCAATTCATGCTTGATCTTGCTTATGGAGCTTGTGGAAATGCCTTAAGAACAATGCAGGGATTTGGATCCTGGACTTTTGAATCTCCAAACAGTGAGATTCAAACTCAAATTTCAAATGAAATTTCTCAGGTTTTCCTTTGAATTGAGAGGGTTTGAAGAGTTGGGGGCAAAGCTGGCGCACAAGCTCCTTTGAATTGAAGCATTGGACCTATATTTATAGCCAAGAGATGTGTTATTTACACACTTGAAAAATTGACCAAATTTGGTAATGCAATGCACATGCTTGCATGGGCGTGTACAGGCCCATGAAGCAATCCAATTAGGTCCATAATCAACTGAAATGAGGTATGCATGAAGCTTGAATGGCAAGGTAAAGTTATTTGATTATTTGAAGCTTGAATCTTGCCAACTGATACAAGCCTGTTAACACCATGCAAAAACCTATCAAACTTTGTCCAAAATAAATGAATTAGGAATCCTTATAAAGCTTATATCAATAGGAACAGCTCTCATGTTTAACACTTTTCCATTTGGACCCTGAATCATGATGAATTTTGAGGTGGAAGTTTGGAAATTTCAACATGTTGAAAAAATTTGTAAGTGTCAAGTCATATATTCCATTATTTCACCTTGCTTAACTTTTTATGTGAGCTCCAAATGGGAAAGTGTATTCATAAAAGTTGTCTATATTTCAAAAACATTCAAAATGGTCACCAATTTGACATAATTTGGATTTAGGATGAGTAAGTTATACATTTTTGAAGTTGAGGAAAATCACTTGTTCAATGGTATTGGTCCAAAATGACCTATAATGTATCCTCGTATCAGATGCTCATAAAAGTTGATTTAGCTCCCCCTCCAAACATAAACGTTTAAGTAGACATCTTTAAATTTATTGTGCAACTTGTAAATCCTTCATCTCATAAAAATTGAGCAAGTTATGGCCTTGGGAAGTTGACATTCAAATTAGGGTTTAGAAAAAATGACCTATAATGTTTCAACATAAAAGATGACTTTCCATAAAAATTATCTCTAGACCTAAATATGAAATTTGTTTTTAATGTCATTTAGAGTAACTTTTCTCTTGGAATAATTTTCATATGATGAAAATTGTAGGAGATAGGGTCTAGGGGGCCCCAGTTTTGATTAGATGAATTCATCTGGCCAACCACCATCAACTAACTTGCTAACTTGCAATTCTCTTGACCTTTTAGGATCATCGTAGATCATGTATGCATAATATGATGAATTTTAAAGTGTCCCTTGAGAAATTTTATCAATTGGTGAAGAAGTTACTTAAGATACCCAGATGAACTAGGATTTTCCAAGGCAAACCAACTCCAAACTCTTGAGGAATATTTGATCAAAATAATATGTAGAGATCATTAGGACTCATATATGATTCTTAGAGAAATTGTGGATCATCCCTTGGTTGTGATCTTAGCAATTAGGGTCTTAAACCCTAGATATGGACTTGATAGATCAATGGTGATCATGCCCTACCTACAAAAGAGTTAGGCAAATGCATAAACATATTTTTGGTATTTTGGTTAGTAAAATGATAATATATAAGTATGATACAATCACATGGTGCTTGGTGATGTCTCCCAAAACAAACCCAATGAAGTAGGGGTAAGGAGGATGCCAATGTATGATCCCAATGCTAATGCATATGATGAGATGGCATGAGGGATCTTAGGGTCAAAATTGGGGTCTTACAATGGGTATCCTCCTTAATATCCCCAGGAAAGCGTATCATTGACATGTTCATCTTAACCGATGACGGATTTTCTTTCCTTTGAGTTTATCCTTGATATGTTCACTTTAACCAGTGACGGATATTCTCTCCCTTTCAGTCGTCTGCCCAGTAACCGCTAGTTGTAAATCCTATTTTGGATTTTCCCAACAATTTATTCTTACTCAATAACCGATAATGAATACACTTCCTAGCGATCCGCAGCGAGTTATCCTTGATATGTTTACCCTAACCGGTAACGGATGTCCTTCTTGTCAGATTTTGTTATCCCTGTACCCTGTAACTGGTAGTGGATAATATATTTTTGCTCCTCCTGTGTTGAAGATCTTTTCTTCCCCAATCGAGTTTGAGTGTATATTTCTTTAGGGAAATCATTTTTACTGCTTGGTTCGAGTACTTTAGTTTTTTCTGATCTACCCGTTTCTCTTACAGGTGTTCCTTTTGTCCCCTGGCTGAATCTTTCCATTGATTTATTTTGATGGAATCCCTCGTGTTCGCCTAGTAGTTTCTTAAGTCGTAGCCTGGTCTACACATAACCCTTTTACCCCAGAGCCTTTGTCTCCCCAGTGAGTTTTCCTTTATGGAATGCATTATACTTCTACAGATTTTCAGTCTCTCCGGATTCTTTTCCTTTGTGGCAAAATTTTCCCGCAAAGATTTATTTTAACATTCATCTCATATACATCATGAGGTCTCTTAAGGACCAAAATTTGTTTCTACATGTTGTTATTTAAGCCAATTCTACTGAGTCGATACAAAGATTTTAACCTTCACCTCTTCAGTTAGAATGTCCTTAAATAGGGGCAGTTGTAAGACCCCAATTATGACCATAAGATCCCTCATGCTATCTCATCATATGCATTGGCATTGGGATCACTTCTTGGCATCCTCCTTACCTCTCATTCATTGGGTTTGTATTGGGAGAGATCACCAAGCACCATTTGGTTGTATCATACTTTGCATTTTTATCATTTTACTAACCAAAATACCAAAAATATGTTTTTGCATTTGTCTAACTCTTTTGTAGGTAGGGCACATGCTCACCTTTGATCTATAAAGATCATATTTAGGGTTTAAGACCCTCATTGCTAAGAGCTCAATCAAGAATGATCTACAATGGATTTATACATCACATATGGATCCCCATGATCTCCACATGTTATTTTGATCAAGATATCATTAAGAGTTTGGATATGGTTTGCGGATGGATGTATGATACCCATGCAAAGCAAATGGGAGCATCTCATGCCAATCCTTGTATGTTACAACCATCTTCTGGATAATCTTCTTGATGTTCTTGTTTGCAGCTTCAACAACCTCATTCATCTTAGATCTGTAGGGTGAAGAATTATGATGTGCAATCTTGAAGTCTTTGCAAATAGCCTCCACCATATTATTGTTCAAGTTCGTTTCATTATCAGTAATAATCTTACTTGGCACACCATATCAGCATATAATCTGATTCTTGATAAACCTTACAACCACTTGCTTGGTCACATTCGCATACGATGCCGCTTCTACCCACTTTGTGAAGTAGTCAATAGCCATCAAAATGAAACGATGTACATTCGAAGCTTTAGGCTCAATCATGACAATCATATCAATTCCCCACATGAAGAAGGACCATGGGGAGGAAATGACGTTCAACAGTGGCGGAGGAACATGAATCTTATCTACATATATTTGACACTTGTGGCATTTCTTCACAAATATGCAACATTCAGATTCCATTGTCATCCAATAGTAACCTCCTCCACCAAATGGTCAGCCAAGACACTACCCTTGATTGCATTCTGAGATCGGTATTCAATATCATACTCTGATAACAACATCTGCCAACGGACAATCTTCCTAGTTAAAGCAGGCTTCTCAAAAATATACTTGATTGGATCCATTTTGGATATCAACCAAGTGGTATGATTCAACATATATTGACACAGACGCTTAGCAGCCCAAGCCAATGTGCAACAAGTTTTCTCAAGCATAGAATACTAAGTCTCACAGTCGGTGAACTTCTTACTGAGGTAGTAAATAGCGTATTCTTTCTTTCCAGTTTCATCTTGCTGACCAAGAACACAACCCATACTCTCATCAAGCACAGTCAAATACATGATTTTTTGATACTGTTAAAAGCATTATGGCAGTCTTCGGTCCAATCACAAGACTGATTTTTCCAAAGAAGCTTGAATATAGGCGCACAGGTGGCAGTCATGTGTGAAATGAATCTTGAGATATAATTCAAGCGACCAAGAAAACTTCTGACTTGCTTCTCAATTTTGGGCACATGCATCTCTTGTATTGCTTTGACCTTGGCATGATCAAATTCAATACCCTTCTCGCTGACAATAAAGACCAACAACTTACCAGAACGAATACCAAATGTACACTTATTGGGATTCAAGCAGAGTTTTTATTTCCTCAAACGTTGGAATAACTTTAATGAATTCTCAACATGTTTTTCTTCATCAATGGATTTGGCAATCATATCATCAACATAAACCTCAATCTCTTTATGCATCATATCATGAAAAAGAGTGGTCATTGCTTTATGGTAGGTTGCACCAGCATTCTCTAAACCGAGAGGCATCACTCTATAACAGAATGTTCCCCAAGGTGTAATGAATATGGTCTTGTCCATATCTTTGAGTGCCATCTTGATCTGATTATATCTGGAAAATCCGTCCATAAACGAAAAGACTTTGAATTTAGTTGTATTGTCTACCAACATATCAATGTGTGGCAGAGCCAAATCGTCTTTTGGACTGGATTTATTCAAATCTCTATAATAAACATACATACGGACTATTCTATCCTTCTTAGGAACAGGAAGAATATTGGCTACCCACAGCAGATATTCAGCAGTAACAAGGAAACCATCATCAATCTGCTTTTGCACTTCTTCTTTGATCTTTACTGCCATATCAGGATGAGTCCTCCTAAACTTCTTCTTGATTGGCGGGAATTCTGGCTTCAACGGTAATCTATGCTCCACAATCTCAGAATCCAACCCAGAAATGTCTTGATAGGACCAAGCAAATACATCTGAATACTCTCGGAGAAGATCAACCACCCCTTCCTAACGTCTGGACATAGTCGAGACCCAATCTTGACTTCCTTCACATCATCCTCGGAACCTAAGTTGACTAACTCAATCTGCTCTTCAAATGGCCGAACGGATTTTCCTCCGTGCTCAAGAAGACGAGACATTCTATCAGACAATTCTTCATCACTTTCCTCCTCATCCTCAAACACAGGGAATTCAAAATTTCGCGAAGGAGTAGGATCATTGTATTCAATGGGTTTAGAAACCATCCTGCATAGTGATTTGATATTTTGATTTTATAGATGTGATTTGTGACCAAATATTATGCAGATGGAGTTCTGGTTTGTGCCACCATGGAAGTGGTTAAGGGATTTGGGTGGATTCCTTGGTTGCAAAAGGTTCTTGAGAACTAATGATGGATACAATTCATCATATGTCATAAGAATAGGGTCAGAAGAGACCTTCTTTCTCTCGAAGTATTATTGTTGTTGATGATTGTTGGCATTGTTGCTGTTGTAGGTGTTTGTTCGTTGTTGTGGAGGTTGTTGACTTTGTTGTTGAATTGGTGTTGATTGATTGTTAGAGAATACTGGGATCACAAATGATACTTGATGATGGTGTTGACGGGGTGGTTGACTTCTTCTTACATGAGGCCTCCTCTGCCTCTCAATAGACACTGAATTAGTCTCGTTCTCTTTCTTCTTAGCGAAACTGTTACCATACCTCTTGCTGGACGAAACTTCCTCCCTAGATAACCGTCCTTCTCAGACACCTTCTTCTAGCCTCATCCCCATGTTTACCATTTCGATAAAATCAATGGGGGCACTAGAAGTCATCCGCTCATAGTAAAATGAGCTCAGGGTCTTGAGAAAAATCTTAGTCATCTCCTTTTCTTCCAAAGGAGGGGTAATTTGAGCGGCAAGCTCTCTCCATCGCTGAGCGTACTCTTTAAATGTCTCCTTGTCGCTCTGAGACAACGACCTCAACTAATCTCTATCTGGCACCATATCCACATAATATTTGTACGGCTTCATGAATGCTTCACCCAAATTGTTGAATGTACGAAGACTCTCACTCTCCAAACTCTTGTACCACCTCAAAGCGGCACCAGTCAGACTGTCTTGAAAATAATGAATCAATAACTAGTCATTATCAGTTTGCGCCGACATCTTTCTAGGATACATGATGAGATGACTAAGCGGAAATGTATTCCCCTTATACTTTTCAAAGTCGCGGACTTTGAACTTCATCAGGATCTTAACATTAGGAACCAAGCAATGTTCCGCAACACTCTTACCAAACAAATCTTTTCCTCTCAGGGTCTTCAACTCCTTTCGCAGCTCAAGGAATTGGTCTTTCGTTTCGTCCATTTTTTTAGAAACATTCGGACCCTCAGACGGCTCGGAATGATAGATGGTATCTTTCACACGGGCTAGCGTATGCACAACTGGTGGCGGCACAGACACGACCGGGCTATATGCCAGCATGGAAGCAAAAGTAGGTGTGAACCCTTCAGTCACAAAATTGGGCGGCATTCCCCACGGGAATCCAGAAAGTGCAAAGTGAGCAGTAGTAGCAGGAATGGTAGAGGTAGCAACCTCAGAAATGACAATCCTCTAAGGAGGAGGAGGGGTTGCAGGTGGTTGGAGAAGATTGGCTCTAGGCAGCTAACATTGACTCCATCATGGCAGTCAAATGGGAAATATCGTCCTTCAAGTCTTTATTCTTTTGCTCTAGATGTTCCATGATCCTTTGGTGATTGGCGCAGGTATTGTATCGATGAGTCAGCTTGGCTGAAGCACAAATGAAATACCAACAAGACATATGGCAAAAGAGAAACCTGCTATGCAAATGATGCATGAAATGCAATTCTTGATTTGTTTTTATTTTCAAGGCACTTACTGTTTTATTTGAAAATATATATATATAACAATAATTGCAACAATTTGATATGACCATAAAAAATCTTTTTTATTTATATAATTGGAAGGATTACACTGGGTAGAATTTCAGAAACCAAAAATACAAAATACAAGAGCAAAGGAAACTAGTCATCCTAAAGGATCCCTAACAACAATGTCAGAAGATCTAATTGTAGGCGCATACTTCCTTCGAATGTGTCGGATCTCGGATTCAAAATAAGTCTTCATCTGAGTCTTCTCAAGGACTAACTAATCAACAATCTTCTTTGAAGCAACGGAAGGCTGAGGCATACTAGAGGAAGATGACACCTCTAGTTCTCTCTGACTATTCATTACTCGGTCTTCAAGAAGCTCAATAAGTGCATCTTTGTCCTTCGACTAAAGCTGCAACTCCTCATGCTTTCTACTCAAAGCATGGAAACGCGCTTCCCACATATCCTTCTCTTGCTTCATCTTTGCATGTGCGTCTTCCAACTCCTCTACATCTTGGTTAGGGAGAATCAATGGCTCAACCACAACCATAGACATAGGTCTCTCACAAGCATAAGGCATCTTCAATCCCAAAGCTCCTTTCTTCATCCAAAGAGTGTAAGCTTCCAAAGCTACACAATTGCATAGACCAAGCTCGGATCTCCCTTTCCTATTCACATTATGCCAAGCGTGCACAATCTTTTACTTGAAATGTTGGGGATCTTTACCGTCTTGATAGAACAAACCTTCTAACAAAGTGTTATTAGGTTTGTCTCTCAAGGGAAACCTAAGTTGACGACGAGGCAAAGAAGGGTTGTAGTTAATTCCTCCTTGAGTACCAATGAGAGGCACATTAGAGAATTCACCACAAAAATCAATAATGTCCAAGCTACTCAATGAAGAATCATACCAGACTATATCATCATTAGGGAGAGACATAAGTCTCTGAGACCACCGTAGACATTGTTTGTTCTCCACAAAAGCAGGCGTTTGAGGCAAGTGCGAAATAAACCACTTGTACAGAAGAGGAACACAACACACAATCGTTCCACCACCTTTAGAATTCCTTAGATGCAAAGAGAAGTACATATCACCCAACAAAGTAGGCACAAGATTACCAATCAAGAAAATTCTAATAGCGTTAACATCAATAAAATCGTCAATGTTAGGGAACAAAGCCAAACCATAGATGAGCAACAAAAAGATAGCTTTGAAAGCATCCACACTACCGGCTTGAGCAAAGGTAGTAGCTTCCTTGAGGACAAACTCAGAAGTTAACCCAAATATTCCTCCTTTCTTCACTCAATGAGCCTCAATCTCAGACTTCTTCAAGTGAAGAGCTTCATCTATAATATGAGAAATGGGAATCTTCTAAAATCCACTAAAAGGTACCTTACTAGAAATAGGCATTCCCAAGAGATGGGCATACTCCTCCAACGTACGCACAAGCTGATAATCAGGAAAAGTGAAGCAACGATAGGGAGTATCATAGAACTGGACCAACACACTAAAAAGTCCTTCCACTACATCGGCATACAAGATAGACAAAAGCTTCCCATGATGTTGCTTGAAGCCTAAGGGATATAATACAAAAGATGATAGCTTCCTTAACTCTTTCAAATTCAGAGATCTGAAACTGTACTTCTTAGTGTTCCTTCGTCCACAATCCATGGTCTGGAAATATTTGCAAATAAGACCTCATTTCCTAGAAATTTTCGTGTGATGAATGTTATGATGCGCATGAATGCAACAATCACAAATAAGGGATCACACGCAAGACAAGAAAACAAAGGTCAAGGGATGAATCGAGTCAATGTCAAGATCAATCATCGACTTTGGTGGACTATGGTGTTCACCTTATCAACACCCAAGTTCCATTGATATTGACAAGACTTGATTGGATCAACCAAGAATTAAGGGTTTTTTGTGAGTCACGAGCATGGAGTCTGGGTAAGAACCATCCCAAAGGAGTGAACTAAGGATAAAAACCTTTAGATCATGTTCTAAAGAGTTCCCAGAGTCTTAAGTCCATCTATCAGATATTATAGGTTAGGATGACTGACTCATTAACCCATAATATTCTCAAGAGAAACTCGTCTAAGTGTAGTATCGTGTAACAACTGTTATCAAGCCTACACTTGAACAGTCTCTGCACTACGTCTTAAATAGGCCAAGAGGGGTTAAATTATCTATGTTCCTCAGCTTCTAGGACCCCAAATCAGAGATAATAATGCCAAACCACAAATGACTTGTGTGACATTCATAACTCCAAAAGGGTTTCCACTGAGTAGATGGGTCTCAAGCCAACTTGTTAAGGACTACTCCACACAAGTCGAACATGACTATACCATCCTCCTATCTTAATTTCACTCAAGTTCAGGTTAGAACTTATCTCACCACTCAGAGATCACCAAGCACAACAAGCAGATTATATCATACAAACAAATATACATACATCAAATATACAATTATATACACAAAAAAGTAAGCTAACCCCACTGGGCGCAACTGCCTAGCAGAGTCGCCACTTAATTTTTGTAGCGATAAATTCATGACCATCAAGCTATGGATAAGTTAGATGTCAATAAAACCAGAGTTGCCAACGCGCTTTTATTGTTTCCAAAGGAATATGGAAAAGTACGAACAAAACCCAAAGATAAGAAGTTTTAAAATCAAAACTAATAAAATGCCAGAGATTACAGGTAAGGGGGTTAGTTACACAGAGGGAAGGTGTTAGCAGCCAAAGTGTCCTAGGTTCTCCTAGTGTACAAAATGATGTTTGCAATAAATAGAGTGGAGGGATGAGAAAAGAATTCATTTTATGATATTTTTGTGTTTAAGAAGACCTTCGGACTTGTGCCTACGTACCAACATAAAATGAGGGATCAAAACCTCGTAGTTCGTGGTATCTACTTCAAAGTGAGTGAATTTCTTTGAACAAAATATTAAGTTTAAGACAGGAACAAAGGGCCTAAAAATAGTTTGGAGGGGTCATAGTTCTTTTTGTCTTTTGAAATTTCAAGTCAATTATATTTAAGTTCATTTACAAATTTGTTTAAGAAAATGAGTTTGAAAATGCAATGGCATAAGGCCAAAGTTTCTAATTTGCAAAGATTCAAAATTTAGAAATCACAAACAAAGAAGATTTTAAAAAGAGGGGGAGATTTTTGAAATTAAAGAAATGGGGAGGATATGAAGAGAGTAATCTTAAGCACAAATTTAAGAGTTGAGAGTCGAAAATATCTGACCAATGGATTGCAATCCAATAGACAATAATGTCATGTAGAAACCCAAATTACTCTTGGACTTTAGAATTAAGCAATATCAATACACAAATATCAATACGAAGAGTAAGTCATCAAATAAAGATGGCCACATCCAAGCTTAGTAACTCCATGATCTTCTTCAAAATTCCCCATGTATCAGATGACTTTAAAGGTGGGCACTAGGTACATGTTCCAAAATAAAAGCTTCAATATGATCATGTTGCAGATGAACTCAAATGTATCTCAATAATTGCATCATATGAAAGTCTTCTTCACAACCACTTGGTTTTAGAAAAGTGGGCATTGACCAAGTCCTTTGCATAGGGAGTGTTGCCTAAGTCTAAGTTCAATGTCTCATATCAATCCAACAGTCCACACAAAATGTTTTTTAGGGTTTTTATTCTTATTATATTCATTGAGGCCAAAAGACCACCAATACAAACAAATATATGCAAACACAATATATTCACAAAGTATGGCTCAAGTGAGCAAAGTGAAAATGACATTAAAGTAAACGAATTGAATGGTATGAATAATGGAAAATGAATAAAGGCTTGAAATTAAAGTGCATAAAAGTAAATGCCTTGAAATTAAATGTTAGTTAGTGTATTAGAAGTTAGTATTGCTTTTGCTTTGGTTTTGTTTAAGTCATTCTTTGGAGAACACTCAACCCACTTATCAGAAGCATGGATCCTTGAACCAAGACATCTTCCAAATGATGGAGAGAAGGCCAAGTTTCCACACAATACCATGAAAGAGGGGAGACTTACAATCTCACTTACTAGAGTGCTATGCCTTTTGTGTCACAAATTTAGCGCTATGTTAAGCAATCGTAATTGGACTTATGTAGAAGTCACAACTATTTGAGGTTGGGCAATTGAAATTTTGATGTTAATGCATGTTAGAGACGTAGTATAATGGACTATGCTCCTAAAATATACCATACACAAAAAGATTATGCAAAAGTGTGGACCTAATCTCATCCATACTCATGTTAATTTTGCAATCAACTAGCTTTAGGATCTAGAGATATCATTGGTCCATGACATGAACGAATGAAGAAGAGGTATAAGATGAAGATGGAGGGGAAATGGAGTCAACACAAATTGGTCAAAGGAGGACTTTTACCAAATTAATATCATTCATTCATTTTGGGAGATGAAATTTACATTTTACCAATCCCCTAAATCCTATGATCTTAACTCAACAAAGTCAAAACAACCTTGATCAAGGCCCAATAACACAAGTCAAACTCAACAAGTCAAAATTAGAAGCTCAACAATATTTATTTGGCATTTAAATAATTAAAATCAATTAAAATATGCATTTAATTAAATTATGGTTTGTCAAATTCCTATAATCTCATTAAAACACCAAAGAAATGACCATTAGATTTATCATAGGCCAAACAAGGTCAAAGGAGCTTGGAGAAAAAAATTCATCATTTTTGGAAACATAAAACTATTTTTAAACAATTAAAAATATTCACAAAATCAATTAAATCATGAATAATCTTAATAATGATCCAAAAAATAATTTTAATTCAGAAAATGAAAGAGGAAATTATTTGAAATTTTTTGGTGAAACTCTCATATTTTTTGGATCAATATTAAAATTAAAATGAATTAATGAAAATAAAACAAATAGAATGAAAATCAAATAATCAGAAAAAATGTGAACCACTTGATCTCCCTCATTAATTGAGGTGGTAGATCAAGTGGTCACAAGCACGCAATCCACGATGTACTATAGTCGGCGCGCTGCAAACTTGGTAATTCAAACCAACGCTTATGATTAAATCAATTCAAATGGATCATGTGGCTCTGAACACGCCAACTCACCATTGGAGCTACAGCTCCAGACTCCTTCTCAGGCGAGTCTCACCGGATTGGTTCAGTCATAACCATCACCGAAATTAAAAAGAAGGACATGATTTTAATGTAAAAATGGCATCAAGCTCGAATATGCCCTCAACTCATCCTAACTCTAAGTATATTAAGATATACAAGGAGTTGAAATTTGAGGTGCACGATCTGAGTTACTTCGATTTAACCTCAAAGCAACTCAATCTTGTTGCCTACATTGGTAGGACTTCAGACAACCCGGGATCCAAGAGAATTATGGAGAATTTAGTGAGAATCGAAGAGATGAAATTTTCTAAAAAATACCTTTCAATGCAGGTCTGAATTCGATGGTTCTTTCTTTTACTTGTGTTTTATCTTGCTCAGAATGCTTGTAGAAGTAGATTAGAATGATCAAAAGGACTTGGATCCCTGCAGATTTGAATCTTAAAACAGTGAGATTCAAACTCAATTTCTAATGGAAATTCTCAGGTTTATCCTCTCGAATGGAAAGGTTTGGTGTTTGGGGTCAAAGTTGGCGTGAAGGGGTCCCCATTTCCGATGCATATAGTCTCTATTTATAGCTAATTCAAATGATATTTGTACCCTTGAAGTGAACTTCCAAATTTGGCAATGACTGATCCATGGGTGCATGGGGATGTACAGGCCCATGAAATCATTCCAATTGGTCCATAATTGAGTGTACATAAGTCTAAGATCATGTTGGAATGCTAGGCAAATTTGCATGGAAGTTTGAAGTTCAATCTTGTCAAATGATGATGCGATGTTCAAGCCATGGGCAACCCATTCAAATCTTGTCCAAAATGGAAGAAATTGGACTTTTTGGGAAGGTTAGATCAAGAGGAACAACTGTCATGTTTAACACTTTTCCATTTGAAGCTTTCATCGTGATTAATTTTGAGGTAAAAGTTTTGAAATTAAAACATATCAAAAAAAATTCTAACTGTCAAACCATATCTTCACTTATTCCACCTTGGCTAACTTTTTATGTGAGCTTCAAATGAGAAAAGTTCCTTCATCAATGTTGTATCTATCTAAAGGTCCTTTAAAATGGTCACACATTTGACCTCATTTGGATTTAATATGAAGGAGTTATCCATTTTTGAATTTGAGGAGAATCACTTGTTCACTGGTATTGGTCCAAAATGACCTATAATGTATCCTCATATCACATGCTCATAAATTTTGAATTATCTCTTCCACCAAACATCAAAGTTGATGTATACATATTGAATTAGCTCTTTCATCTCGTAAAAATTTAGCAAGTTATGGTCTTACGAAGTTGACCTCCAAACTAGGGTTCAAACAAAATGACCTATAATCTTTCACCATAAAAAAATATTTTCCAAGAAAAGATAGCTATAGAACTCAACATGAAATTTATTTTAAATGTCATTTAGAGTAAACTTTCTCTTGTAATTATTTAAATATGATAAACATTGTAGGAGATAGGGTCTAGGGGACCCGATTTTGATCAAATGAATTCTTGTGGTCAACCACCATCAACCAACTTGCTAACTTGCAATTATCTTGACTTTTGGGACTCATGGGAGATTATATATGCATAAGATGATGAAATTCTAAGTATACCTTGAAATATTTGATCAATTGGTGAAGAATCTTGAGGAAGAAGTTACACAAGAAACCTAGATGAATTAGGGTTTCCAACGCAAACCAACTCCGAACTCTTGATGATTTCTTGATCAAAAAAACATATGAAGCTCATGGGGATTCATATATTATGCCTAAATTCATTGTAACTCATTATTGATTGAGCTCTTAGTAAAGAGGGTCTTAGACCCTAGATATGAGCTTGATAGATCAAAGGTGAGCATGTGCCCTACTTAAAAAAGAGTTAGACAAAATGCAAACACATATTTTTGGGATTTTAGTTATTAAAGATGATAAAATATAAAGTATGATACAATCAAATGGTGCTTGGTGATATCTCCCAATTCAAACCCAATGAAGAAAAAGTAAGGAGGATGCCAAGGTGTGATCCCAATGCCAATGCATATGATGAGATAGCATGAGGGATCTTAGGGTCAAAATTTGGGTATTACAGTTAACATCAACAAAACCGTCAATGTTAGGGAACAAAGTCAAACAATAGATAAGCAACACAAAGATGGCTTCAAAAGCATCCACGCTACCGGCTTGAGCAAAGGCAGTAGCTTCCTTGATGAGGAATTTAGAAGTCAACCAAACAATCCTCCTTTCTTCACCCAATGAGCCTCAATCTCAGACTTCTTCATATGAAGAGCTTCAACTATAAGATGAGATCTGGGAATCTCTTGTAATCCACTAAAGGACACTTTGCAAGAAATAGGTATTCCCAAGAGATGGGCATACTCCTCCAACGTAGGCACAAGCTGATAATCGGGAAAAGTGAAGCAACCGTAGAGAGGATCATAAAACTGAACCAACACACTCAAAAGTCCTTCAACCACATCAGTAGACAATACAAATAGAAGCTTCCCATGACGTTGCTTGACGTCCAAGAGATCTAATACCAAGGTTGACATCTTCCTTAACTCTTTCAAAATGGGACATCTGAAACTGTACTTATTAGTGTTCCTTCGTCCATAATCCATGGTCTGAAAATATCTGCAAATAAAACTCAGTTCCTTGAAGTTATTTTTGTGTGATGAATGTCTTGATGGGCATGAATGTATGAATGCAACAATCACAAATACGGGATCACACACAAGGCAAGCAAACAAAGGTCAAGGAATGAATCGAGTCATTGTCTATATCAAAAATCCATTTTGGTGGATTATGGTTTTAACTTTATCAACACCCAAGTTCCATTGGTATTGAAAAGACTTGATTGGATCAACAAAGAATCAAGGTTTTGTTGTGAGTCACGAGCATTGAGTCTGGGTAAGAGCCATCCCAAAGGAGTGTACTAAGGATAAGAACATGTAAATCATGTTCTAATAAGTTCCCAGAGTCTTAATTCCATCTATCAGATATTACAGGTTAGGATGATTGACTCATCAACCCATAATATTCTCGAGAGAAACTCGTCTGAGTGTAGTATCGCGTAACAACTATTATCAAGTCCACACTTGAACAGTCTCTGCACTACGTCATAAATAGGCCAACATGGGTTAAACGTTCTACAGTCTTCAACTTCTTAGGCCCTAAATCAAAGAAAGTAATGCCTAACCACAAATAACTTGTGTGACACTTATAACTCCAAAAGAGTCTCCACCGAGTAGATGGGTCTCAAGTCAACTTGTTAAGGACTACTCCACACAAATCGAACATGAATATACCATCCTCCAATCTTAATTGCACTCAAGTTCGGGTTAGAACTTATCTCACCACTCAGAGATCACCAAGCACAACAACCAAATTATATCATACAAACAAATATACATATATCAAATATACAATTATATACACACAAAAAAGTAGGCTAAACCCATTGGAGACTACTCCACAGCAGAGTCGCCACTTCATTTCTGTAGCGGTAAATTCATGACCATTAAGCTATGGATAAACTGAACGTTAATTAAACTATAGTCGTCACACACTTTTATTGTTTCCAACAGAAAAGTGAAAAGTACGAACAAAACCCAAAGATAAGAAGTTTTCAAATCAAAACTAATAAATATCCAGAGATTACATGTAAAGGGGTTGCTTACACAGAGGGAAGGTGTTAGCACCCAAAGTGTCCTAGGTACTCATAGGGAGCCCTTTTTTTATGCATATGTGTTTTTATACAAAATAATCGGGAAAAGTGAAGCAACGGTAGAGAGTATCATAAAACTGAACCAACACACTCAAAAGTCCTTCAACCACATCAGTAGACAATACAAATAGAAGCTTCCCATGACGTTGCTTGACGTCCAAGGGATCGAATACCAAGGTTGACATCTTCCTTAACTCTTTCAAACCGGGACATATGAAACTGTACTTATTAGTGTTCCTTCGCCCATAATCCATTGTCTGAAAATATCTACAAATAAAACTCAGTTCCTTGAAGTAATTTTTGTGTGATGAATGTCTTGATAGGCTTGAATGTATGAATGCAACAATCACAAATACGGGATCACACACAAGGCAAGCAAACAAAGGTTAAGGAATGAATCGAGTCATTGTCTATATCAAATATCCACTTTGGTGGATTATGGTTTTAACTTTATCAACACCCAAGTTCCATTGATATTGACAAGACTTGATTGGATCAACAAAGAATCAAGGTTTTATTGTGAGTCACGAGCATGGAGTCTGGGTAAGAGACATCCCAAAGGAGTGTACTAAGGATAAGAACATGTAAATCATGTTTTAATAAGTTCCCAGAGTCTTAATTCCATCTATCAGATATTACAGGTTAGGATGATTGACTCATCAACCCATAATATTCTCGAGAGAAACTCGTCTGAGTGTAGTATCGCGTAACAACTGTTATCAAGTCCACACTTGAACAGTCTCCGTACTACGTCATAAATAGGCCAACATGGGTTAAACGTTCTACAATCTTCAACTTCTTAGGCCCTAACTCAGAGAAAGTAATGCCTAACCACAAATAACTTGTGTGACACTTATAACTCCAAAAGAGTCTCCACTGAGTAGATGGGTCTCAAGTCAACTTGTTAAGGACTACTCCACACAAATCGAACATGACTATACCATCCTCCTATCTTAATTGCGCTCAAGTTCGGGTTAGAACTTATCTCACCACTCAGAGATCACCAAGCACAACAACCAAATTATATCATACAAAAAAATATACATATATCAAATATACAATTATATACACACAAAAAAGTAGGCTAAACCCACTGGAGACTACTCCACATCAGAGTCGCCACTTAATTTCTGTAGCGGTAAATTCATGACCATTAAGCTATGGATAAACTTAACGTTAATTAAACTATAGTCGTCACGCGCTTTTATTGTTTCCAAGGGAAAAGTGAAAAGTACGAACAAAACCCAAAGATAAGAAGTTTTCAAATCAAAACTAATAAAATTCCAGAGATTACATGTAAGGGGGTTGGTTACACAGAGGGAAGGTGTTAGCACCCAAAGTGTCCTAGGTACTCCTAGGGAGCCCTTTTTTGTATGCATATGTGTTTTTGTACAAAATAATCGGGAAAAGTGAAGCAACGGTAGAGAGCATCATAAAACTAAACCAACACACTCAAAAGTCCTTCAACCACATCAGTCGACAATACAAATAGAAGCTTCCCATGATGTTACTTGACGTCCAAGGGATCTAATACCAAGGTTGACATCTTCCTTAACTCTTTCAAACCGGGACATCTGAAACTGTACTTATTAGTGTTCCTTCATCCATAATCCATGGTCTGAAAATATCTGCAAATAAAACTCAGTTCCTTGAAGTTATTTTCGTGTGATGAATGTCTTGATGGGCATGAATGTATGAATGCAACAATCATAAATACGGGATCACGCACAAGGCAAGCAAACAAAGGTCAAGGAATGAATCGAGTCATTGTTTATATCAAATATCCATTTTGGTGGATTATGGTTTTAACTTTATCAACACCCAAGTTCCATTGATATTGACAAGACTTGATTGGATCAACAAAGAATCAAGGTTTTGTTGTGAGTCACGAGCATGGATTCTGGGTAAGAGACATCCCAAAGGAGTGTACTAAGGATAAGAACATGTAAATCATGTTCTAATAAGTTCCCAGAGTATTAATTCCATCTATCAGATATTACAGGTTAGGACGATTGACTCATCAACCCATAATATTCTCGAGAGAAACTCGTCTGAGTGTAGTATCGCGTAACCACTGTTATCAAGTCCACACTTGAATAGTCTCCGCACTACGTCATAAATAGGCCAACATGGGTTAAATGTTCTACAGTCCTCAACTTCTTAGGCCCTAACTCAGAGAAAGTAATGCATGACCACAAATAACTTGTGTGACACTTATAACTCCAAAAGAGTCTCCACTGAGTAGATGGGTCTCAAGTCAACTTGTTAAGGACTACTCCACACAAATCGAACATGACTATACCATCCTCCTATCTTAATTGCACTCAAGTTCGGGTTAGAACTTATCTCACCACTCAGAGATCACCAAGCACAACAACCAAATTATATCATACAAACAAATATACATATATCAAATATACATTTATATATACACAAAAAAGTAGGCTAAACCCACTGGAGACTACTCCACAGCAGAGTCGCCACTTTATTTCTGTAGCGGTAAATTCATGACCATTAAGCTATGGATAAACTTAACGTTAATTAAACTATAGTCGTCACGCGTTTTTATTGTTTCCAAGGGAAAATGAAAAGTACGAACAAAACCCAAAGATAAGAAGTTTTCAAATCAAAACTAATAAAATTCCAGAGATTACATGTAAGGTGGTTGGTTACACAGAGGGAAGGTGCTAGCACCCAAAGTGTCCTAGGTACTCCTAGGGAGCCCTTTTTTGTGTGCATATGTGTTTTTGTACAAAATTATCTTTTCAATAAATAGAGTGTGGGGATTAGAAAAAAAATCATTAATTATATTTTTGTGTTTGACAAGACCTTCGGACTTGTGCCTACGTACCAACATAAAATGAGGGATCAAAAGCTCGTAGTTCGTGGTATCAATTTCAAAGTGATTGAATTTCTTTTAACAAAATTTTAAGTTTAACAAAGGCACATAAGGCCTAAAAATAGTTTGGATGGGTCATAGTTCTTTTTGGCTTTTGAAATTTTAAGTCAATATGATTACATTCATTTACAAGTTTGATTTAAGAAAATGAGGGAGAGATTTGAAATTATAGAAATATGGAGGAGATGAAGAGACTAATCCTAAGCTCAAATTTAAAAGTTAAGAGTTGAAAAGATCTGACCAATGGGAAGCATTCCAATAGACAAGAATGTCATATAGAAACCCACTTTTCCCTTGGACTTTAGAATCATAGCAATATCAATACACAAATAGCAAGATGAAAAGCAAGGCATCAAATAAAGATAGCCACATCCAAGCTTAGCAACTCCATTTTCTTCTTCATAATCTCCCATGTATCAGATGACTTCAAAGATAGGCATTAGACACAGGTTCAAAGTAACAACTTCATTAAAATCATGTTGCAGATGAACTCAAATGGGTCTTCAATATTTGCATCAGATGAAAGTTAACTTCACAAACACTTGGTTTCATGAAAGTTGGCATTAGCCAAGTCCTTTTGAATAGGGAGTGTTGCCTAATTCTAGGTCCAAAGTCTCAGATCAAGTCCAACTGTCCACACAAATGTCTTTTATGGTTTTTTTATTATGTGCATTAAGGTCAAAAGACCACAAAACAAACAAGTATATACAAATCACAAAATAATCACAAGATATGGCTCAAGTGAGAAAAGTGAAAATGACATTAAAGTAAACAAGTTAAATGGTATGAATAATGGCAAATGTATAAAAACTTAAAATTAAAGTGCATAAAAGTATATGGCTTGAAATTAAATGTTAGTTGTTAGTTGATTAGAAGTTAGTATTGCTTTTGCTTTTGTTTTGTTTAAGTCATTCTTTGGAGAATACTCAACCCACTATTCACAAGCATGGATCCTTGAACTAAGGCATCATCTAAAGGAGGGATAAAAGGCCAAGCTTCCATACAATACCATGAAAGAGGGGAGACTCACAATCTCACTTACTAGAATGTTATGGCTTTTTGTGTCAAATATTTAGCACAATGTTAAGCAATTGTAATTGGACTTATGTAGAAGTCACAACTATTTGAGGTCGGGTAATAGAAATTTTAGTCTTAATGCACGTTAGAGATATGGTATTATGAACCATACTCCTAAAACATACCACACTTAAAAGAAAATACAAAAGGGGTGAACCTAATCTCATCCATGCTTATGTTTGATTTTTCAATCAACTAGCCTTAGTAGGTAGAGATATCATAGGTCCATGAAATGAATGA
Organism: Lathyrus oleraceus; assembly: GCF_024323335.1. Classification (NCBI taxonomy): domain Eukaryota; kingdom Viridiplantae; phylum Streptophyta; class Magnoliopsida; order Fabales; family Fabaceae; genus Lathyrus; species Lathyrus oleraceus. Next base: position 324,269,716 of record NC_066585.1, on the reverse strand, counting down.
GAAGAGAATGGGATTAAGATGAAGAGGGAAGGGGAACAGAATCAACACAAATTGGTCAAAGGAGGACTTTTATCAAATTAAAATCATTCATTCATTTTGGGAGATGAAATATACATTTCATCAATCCCCTAAATCCAATGATTTTAACTTAACAAAGTCAAATCAACCTTGACCAAGGCCCAATTATACAACTTAAACTCAACAAGTCAATATTAAAAGCTCAGCATAATTTATTTTGCAATTAAACAATTAAAATCAATTAAAATATGCATTAAATTAAATTATGGTTGGTCAAAATCCTAAAATCTCATCAAAACACCAAAGAAACGGCCATGAGATTTATCATAGGTCAAACAAGGTCAAAGGACCTTAGAGAAAAAATTTCATCAATTTTGGAAACTTAAAACTATTTTTAAACAATTAAAAATATTCACAAAAACAATTAAGTCATGAAAAATATTAACAATGATCCAAAAAATAATTTTAATTCAAAAAATTAAAGAGGAATTTATTTAAAAAAAATATGTGAAACTCTCATATTTTTTGGATCTATATTAAAATTAATATGAATTAATGAAAATAAACCAATTAAAATGAAAATCAGAAAATGCAAAAAAAATGTGGACCACTTGATCTCCCTCATTAATTGAGGTGGCAGATCAAGTGGCTCCTAGTGCGTGTTCCATAGTAGACTTTAGTCAATGCGCAGTAGGAAAGGTATTCAGAACCAACGCGTGAGATTAGAACATTTTAAAAGGATCATGTGGTTCGGATGAGTGCCAACACACCCCTGGAGCCAAAGCTCTGGTCTCCTTCTCCGGTGAGTCTCACCGGACTGGTTCACTCACAACCATCACCAAAAAAAAAAAGAATATGAGTTTAAAGTAAAAATGCTCAGGAGCTTGAATCTGGCCTCAATTTCTCCTAATTCCAAGTATATTGAAAGATACAAGGAGTTGAATTTTGAGGATCATGATCTGAGTTGCTTCGATTTGACCTCAAAACAACTCAATCTTGTTGCCTACATTGGTAGGACTTCAGACAACCAAAAATCAATAATAATTATGGAGAATTGAGTTAGAATCGAAGAGATGAAAAATTCTGAAAATCACCTTCAATGCAGGTCTGTATGAACACGATCTTGCTTCCAATTGCTCTTGATCTTGCTCTAGCCACTTGATGGAATGTAATTGAACCAACAAAAAGCACAAGACTCTTGGAGATTTGAATCTCAAAACAGTGGAGATTCAAACTCACTTTCCAATGGAAATTCTGAAGTTTACCCTTTGAATGAGAGGGTTTTGGAGATTGATATTCAAAGCTGGCGTACAGGGTCCTTATTTTTGAAGGCAATGGTCTCTATTTATAGCCAAATGATTGTTAATTGCACACTTGAATCAAAGTTCCAAAAATATAAATGTTTATTGCATGGGTTCATGGGCGTGTGATAGGCCCATGTAATCATCTCTTCAGGTCAAAAAATGAGTACAAACTTTGTTGAAGTCACATTGGTAAGCCATGCCTTTGTGTATGAAAGATTCAAGTTCAAATGTGCCAAATGATCATCCAAGTTCAACCCATGCGCAAGTCACTCATACTTCGTCCAAATGGGATGAAGTTTGACTTTTTGGAAAGGTAAAATCAAGAGGAACAACTTTTATGTTGAACATGTTTTCATTTGACGCTTGATCATGATGAATTTTGAGGTGGAAGTTGGGAAAATCAAACATATAAAAAAAAAATCTAAGTGTCAAGCCATAGGTTCACTTATTCCACCTTGGCTAACTTTTTATATGAGCTTCAAATGAGAAATGTTCCTTCATAAAAGTTGTAGCTCTCTAAATGTAGTTGAAAATGGTCACAAATTGGATCTAATTTGGATTTAGTATGAAGGTGTTATGCATTTCTAAAGTTGGGGAAAATCACTTGTTCATTGGCCTTGGTCCAAAATGACATATAATGTATGCTTATATCACATGCATATAAATGATGAATTTTATCTTCCTCCAAACATAAAAGTTGAAGTCGACATCATTAATTTTATTTTGAAACTTGAATGGCTTTCATCTCATACAAATTGAACAAGTTATGGTCTTGGGAAGTTGACCTCCAAATTAGGGTTTAGACAAAATGACCTATAATTTTTCACCATAAAAAATGACTTTAAAAGCAAAACTAACTCTAGACCTCAACATGAAAGTTGTTTGGAATGTCATTTATAGTAACTTTGATCTTGGAATCATTTTCATATGACAAAACGTCAAGGACATAGGGTCTAAGGAACCCCAGTTTTGATCAGTTGACTTCCTCTGGTCAACGACCATGAACCAACTTGCTAGCTTGCAATGCTCTTGACTTTTGAGACTCATGGAGGATGATATATGCATACGATGATGAAATTTGAAGTATACCTTGAAATATTTGATCAATTGTTGAAGAAGCTTGTTGAAGAAGTCATATAAGTTACCTAGATAAATTAGGGTTTCCAAGGCAAACCAATTCCAAACTCTTAATCAAAATAACATGTGAAGATCATGGGGATCCATATATGATACTTAGAGAAATAGGAAATCAATTTTTGACTGAGCTCCTTGCAATGAGGGTCTTAAACCCTAGATATGAGCTTGATAGATCAAAGGTGAGCATGTGCACTACCTACAAAAGAGTTAGACAATACAAAGACATATTTTTGGTATTTTGGTTAGTAAATGATAAAGTACAAAGCATGATACAGTGAAATGGTGCTTGGTGATCTCTCCCAATGCAAACCCAATGAATGAGGGGTAAGGAGGATGCGAAGATGTGATCCCAATGCAAATGCATATGTTGAGAGAGCATGAGGGATCTTAGGGTCTAAATTTGGGTCTTACAATACCGATCTCAAAAAGCAATCAAAGCTAGTTGTAAGACCCCAATTTTGACCCTAAGATCCCTCATGCAATTTTATCATAAGCATTAGCATTGGGGTCATACCTTGGCATCCTCCTTACCCTTTCTCATTGGGTTTACTTTGGGAGAGTTTACCAAGCACTTTGTGATTATATCATACTTGTATATTATCATGTTACTAACTAAATAACCAAAAATATTTCTTTGTATTTGCCTAACTCTTTTGTAGGTAGGGCATGATCTCATTGATTCATCAAGATCACATCTAGGGTTTGAGACCCTCATGAACAAAGAGCACAACCAAGAATTGATCCAATAATGGTTATGAGCATCATATATGAGTCCCAATGTTCTATACATGTCATATTCATCAAGCTTTCTTCAAGAGTTTGAGGGTGATTTGCCTTAGAAACCCTAGTTTGACTAGGTATCTTGAGTAACTTCTCCGACAAGATACCACACCAATTGATCAAATTTCTTAAGGGACACTTCAAATTTCATCATCTTATGCATATATTATCTACCATGAGCCAAGAAAGTCTAGAGAATTGAAGGTTAGCAAGTTGGTTGATGGTGGTTGGTCAGCTGAATTCATCTCATCAAAACTGGGTCTCCCTAGACCCTATCTCCTAGAATCTTCACCATATGAAAATGATTCCAAGAGGAAACTTACTCTAAATGGAATTCCAAACAACTTTCATGTTGCGACCAAGATCTAGTTTTGCTTGGAAAATCTATGTTGAAACATTATAGGTCATTTTGTTTAAACCCTAATTTTAAAGTCAAATTCCCAAGGCCATAACTTTCTCAATTTTTATGATATGGAAGATTTCCAAGTTTCAGAATCAAATTCAATGTGTCTACTTCAACTTTGATGTTTGGAGTGGCAGCTAATTCAACTTTTTTGAGCATGAGATATGTCAAATTTTTCCAAACTTCCACCTCGAATTTCTCCAAGTTCCAAACTCGAAATGAAAAAGTGTTCAACATCAAACATGTTCCTCTTGATCTCACCTTTCCAAAGAGCTCAAATTCATTCATTTGGGACTTGAAATGCATAGGTTGCGCATGGCTTAAACAGGCTGATATCATTTGGCATCGATCCAACTTCAAGCATCAATGTTCAGTTGCCTTGCAATCCAATCAATCTTCAAAGCATCTGATCTTCAATTTGGACCTTCAAACCATCATTTCATGGGCCTATGCGCGCCCATGCAGCATGGCATCAGCATTTGTCAATTTGGGAAAGTGGAAGTGAGTGTGTAAGACCCCAATTTTGGGCCCTAAGATCCCTCATGGCCCATATCATATCATATCATGGCCTCAAGGATCACTACATGCCCTAGCTTCCCTCCTAGTGGGTAGGTTGCCTTGTGAGTTCGTTTTTGATCACCAAGCATGCTTTGCATTTGTATATCTTTGCTTTTCATATGTTTACTAACCAAAAAGTACAAAAATATTGTCATCTAACCTTGTTGCTTGCAGCTGAAGCAATCATCAGCCAATTAGGTCAAAATCAGTCAAAGTCAGTCATTGCAGTGGATGGTGGCCATTCTTGCAGAATTTGGGCACCATGATCAATAATCAAGAATTCATATATGTTATGACATCATTTGGAATCAAAATCTCAAGGAATTAGGTTTTGGAATTCATCAGAAGGTGCTTCAGTCAAGCAAAACCCTAGAAAAGTCAAACTTGGTCAATTGTTGATTTAATCAGTGATTTGAGGATGGGATTTGGTTTGAAGGAGCTCATTCATGTCCATACAAGCCTCATATATCATGTCAAACATCATCATGGAAGAATTTGAGGTCAAACAGAAAATTTCCCAAAATAGAAACTTGACCTGTAATTCAAATTTGCCAAAAATGGAAACTTCTTGATCTTAAACTTACATCATGATACAAGCTTCAAATGAATTTTTGCCCAACATGAAAGTTGAAGATCTTGTTCTCCCATTTCCAAAAAGTCCAAGAACTCTAAATTCCCATGTATGGTTGGCAAGTTATGATCAAATCAATCTCAAACATTTTTGAACTTCAAAAGGCCATATCTCTCAAACCATTTGGCCAAATTGGGTGGGGTTTTTTCCTACAAGTCACATTTGATCCCCTCTTTCCAAAAATGTCATTATCATTCACCAAAACTTCACCATTCAAAATGGCCTTTTTGGACTTGCATTAATTAATTTCAAGTGTAGTGAAAAATTGAGTTTTTGAATTAAGCATTTCTAACACATTTGGCCAATTGGAAACATTCAGAAATGTCATTTGGGACATGTTTGCAAGCCCAAATTCGTGCAAAACACACACCCCATGCCAACTTGGTGAAACTTAGCAAAAGGAGCAAAATGGTTCATTTGAGATAATCATGATTAGCACTTCATTAGCCAATGCAAAACAGAAGTATATAAACTATTTTTCTGCCATTCTAAACCCTAGCAGCCCACATTCTAACACAGAAAAAACTCTTTCTCTCAAATTTTCATTTCTCCATTTTTGGAACTTTTGCTGAAAACATTGAAAGAACTCGAGTCCTGCTTGCTTGTTCCCTCACCCATCAACCCTTTGGAAGCTATTTGAAGCACCATTTCCCAACTGGAAGCACAGCACGCAACTGTTTTCTCCATGAACCCTCCAATGGCAGATTTCGATTTGGGCATTTTCAAGCATCATTGAGCTAAACTTCTTCAAGTATCCATCAATACCAACTACAAGCTTCATCTGTTTCGAGCTTACAACACCCAAACATCACTGTTTCACAAATTTCTTCAAGAACAAGTAAGTTTTCGACTCTCTCTATTTCCAAAATCATGAGGTGCTTAGGATAGATCTCACTTTGCTGATTCTAATGAGCTTTGAATTACATGAAATGGTTAAGTATTTACAGAGTTATATGGATTTAAAGTTTGGTATATGAATATATTCTTGCATGATGCGTGTTGTATGGTTCGATTTATTGAAAACTATGGCTGGATTCATGATGTGTGTGGTTCGATGGTCATAATGCTATGCTTGATTTCTTGTTCTGGGCAAAATGATTTTTCGTGGTTGGATGATGAAGATGAATATCATACTGCTGCGTAAACCCTAATTGAACCCAGGAAAACGCGTTTTGCATGAACATCCACTATTTCATTGCCATGCCGAATCACAACGTGCCACCTCTCCACATGCTGCGCACCGTTTCATTTAAATGACCCAACAATTACCATAATGCCATCCCCGGTTTATTTAATCCAATTAAAATCAATTCATTTCAATTTTTATTTCACTTTGTTACACAATCTTACAAAAATCATAACTCATTCATATTAAATCCAAAATTCATGGGACTTGTTGCATTGTGTTCATATGAATCCCTAGTTTTTTATCATGATTTTTGCTGATTTTTTGGATGAGTGAATTTTAAATGGCATTAGGGTTTTGCTCATGTATCAATATTTTGTACCTTTTGCCAATTCAATTGTGAAATGATGATGATATATCCAACGGCCCTGAATTTGTCTGTGCATAAACTAGACTCATCCATGGTGATTTTGGTATAGAGTTTGTGAATTTATCTTATCTGGTCATTGAGTTATGAATTTTTGGATTAGGGTGTGACAATTTGTGTCACACCAATGATGTGCAACTTCATGATTTTTGATACCATTCTTCTTGACCTCCAATTGATGTGAATTTCTGCATGAGCCTACTCTTGTATGTCTAGTTTACATGTGAATTTTCTTGGAATTATTTGAGGCATTTCCTAATTGTTTGAGATTTTCTCCCCTGTTTGACCAAAATGTTGACTTCTTGTGACACATGTTGCTATTTCATTTGTGAAATTCTCATACTTTATTGGATGATCATGAAATTTTACATGTGAATACTAGACATCTTAAGCTTTGCCATGGTGTTGATCCCATTCATTTCTCATATGTTATCACTGAGTTATGATTTTTTGAAGTTGATACATGTTTGGTTGACTTCTTTGAGCATGCTTGAAATTGTTTTGACTTTCTGATTTTCATTGACTATCTTCCCATGATCCAAATGAGCTGAAATTTTATATGCATGTCATGTTATGGAATATGATTGACCATGAATTATTTGGAAATTTTTTGAAATGTTTATGTTTGGTTTTGAGCTAAGTCTAGCTGTTGACTTCTATGAGCTCTCATTTGCCATGCTTTGACTTCTTTTGCTTATGAAATGATGTTGATGCATGATATGAACATGAAACCAATTGGGTTTGCTTCTTAAATGTTTGAATTTGATTTTGATTGGATATCACTTGCTGTTTTGACTTTCTCATTCATTTTTGACCCTAGGCTTGTCCTAGTGGTCCTGTGGCTTATGTTTGAGTTCATGTTTTCAGGTTAAGCTACAAAGGCTTCAAAGAGATCATTACAATTTGATTGAGTTTATTTGTTTATCATGAGCTAACCCCTTGGTTTTGTAGGTGGCTTGACTCATATGATTTGAGTCTTGTGCTTTGCACATTTGTCTGTCTGTTTTGACTGTTGATTCCTACTTCCTTTTGCTTAAACTTTTGAATTGTGTACTGATCTGTTTGACTATTTCAGGTACCATTAGTTGCTTAGTTCTTTGAACTTGCTTTGCTTTGCTTTAATAGCAATTTGCTTTGAGGTATAATCCCTTTTTCTTCATGTAGTCTGGAAGACCTGGCCTGTTATTTGGCCAGGCAACTGTCTGAAGTCCTCCTTAAGAGGCAATGCTTGTGTGTGTTTACTTTTGTCCCAAGCAGGAAAAGTCCTTTAAATAAGGCAATTGGTAGATCAAAGAGATAAGCAACCTATCTCCTATTATTCTGTGAGTCTTCTCCTTGCTCCCATTACATGGTTGTAGCATTGAGATCAAAACCCAAGATCTATAGAGTCTAATGTGGAAAGAGCTCCATCTTTCTGAGCTCCCACACCTTCTGATATTCAAATGCTCTCCCTAACCAGGGATAAGAGTAATGAGGCACACCCCTCATCTCCTTTCATCTGCTTCACCTTAGCCTCTCAATGGCAAGGTTAAGAGCAACTTTTGACCCTATTCCAGTTGGCTTCAGTGCCCAACCCTTTGTGTGAGCCTCATTGTGTGGTTATAGTGTGTGCTGATTGACTTCATTGATTTGATTTCTTATCTCATATGCACATGTTTGCTTGTATGCTTTATGCATTTATCATCACTAATTGCCCATTAGTGCATGATCATCTCATTTGTCTTTGTGACATTATCATTGTTGTTTGCCCATTGAGGACAATTGTAAGACCATTCATTGGCTATTGTTCCTATGATATGGAAGTGAGTATAAGACCATTTCATTGGCCACTCATCTTATCTTCGCTTGATGCTTTGTTTGAATTGTATGTGAGGATACAATTGTAAGTCCCTGTAAGTTGGCATTTGTTTTCCTGTGATCATAAGTTGGTTTGATTGATTGTATGTGAGGTTGCAATTATAAGTCCCTGTAAGTTGGCATTTGCTTTCCTATGATCATTGTTACTTTTGTTCTTGTATGTGAGGATCCATTGTAAGTTCCTGTAATGTGGCATTGGTTTTCCTATGATCATATGTGGAGTTAACCTAAGTCCAGATAGATTGGCAGTTGACTTCCATATTTCATCTTTGTTTTCTTTTGAGGAGATTAGTGTAAGTCCATTGAGTGGCCTCTGATATCCAGTTCTGTTTTAGGAGATTGGTATAAGCCCAGTGATTGGCATCCGGTATCCGTTTTTTTTGGATTTCTTCTTTATTTATTTGTTATTATCCATTGCCCATTCCAAAGGACACACTTGAATCATCTTCTATATGATTTCAAGAAGTGAACCTTCTAAGAAGTTTTACAATCCATCCTCATCCATTCATCCTCATTATGTCCTAGACCTTTTCACACATGACTTTTAAACTTGAGATAAGTGTTGTGCAAACATCTTCATGCTTTTCAAACTAAAAACCTGGACCCAAGTCCTTGACTTTTTTCAAAACTCCATTTCATAATACTTCTCTGAATTAATCTTAATCATACTTTGACTCCATTTTCATAATCATAATCAATTAACTTCACCCATTCAATTGTTTTGGCTTTGTCCATTGTTAATCTTTTCATACATGAGCTATAGGTTTGATTTATCTTAGTTGGTTGATGTCAATCTCACCTATTTTTCCTTAGTTGATTGAATTGTAAGTCTTCCTTGCCTATTATAGGGTTAACCCCTCACTGGCAAGTTGAAGTTGTTCTCACATGGTGGACCTGTTGTTTGTATAAGGTTGAGTTTTCTCCCGTGGATAACGTAAGACCTTAAAGCTTGTGTTTAAAATTGAATCCACTAACTTTTGGAAATCTTTTAGCCGAACTACGGCGTTTTGATCCTTACCTTTGATGGAAGGTACGTAGGCAACGGGTTCATCCGTTCAAACCAAATAATAAAATTGTACATTCTTTTCTCACCATCCCAATCATGTTTGCACAATGTTTATGTCATAACAAATAACAATCTTTTACAACAAGTGTGAAAAGGGCTCCCTAGGAGTACCTAGGACGTGATGGGTGCCTAACACCTTCCCATTGCGTAATTTACCCCTTACCCAGACTCTCTGATCTTTTCATTAGTTTTCTACGCGTAAAACTTCTTAGGCTTTTGTTCGCTTTTTAGCCAGTCCGTTGGATAAATAAAAGTGCGGTGGCGACTCGATTCATTGTATGCTTTGCTTATGATTTAACCAATAGATCATATAGCGACGAATACACCGCTACAGAGTGTGCAAATATCATTTGATTCCTCTATAAATTAAGCTCCATTTGCTCAGAAATAACACACACATTGTGCCAGCATTGATCCCCCATTGAAAACCCTTCACTCTCCTAGGATAAACCTGATAAATTCATTTGAATTTGAGCTTGAATCTCCACTGTTTTGAAATTAAATTCTCCAGGAATCCGTTGCTTCTAAACCTTTTCATTCTCTTCCTGCAAGCAATTGAAGTGAGTCCAAGCACAATTCAGATCAAGATCCATCGTATTCAGACCTCCATTAAAGGTAATTTGCAGAAATTTTAAACTTTTCGATTCTCTTAAGTTATTGCTCAATTCCATTGATTCTTTGGTTGTCTGAATTCCTACCAATATAGGCAAGAAGATTGAGTTGCTTTGAGTCCAAATCGACGCAACTCAAATCATGTACCTCATTTTTCAATTCCACATATCTCTTAATATATTTGGAATTGGAGGAATTGAAGTTCAGATTCAAGCTCAGTGTCATTTTCTCTTTAAGATCATGTCCTTGTTTCTTTTTTTGGTGATGGTTTATGTTGACCAGTCCGGTGAGTGCCACCGGAGAAGATGATCGGAGTTGTGGCTCCGGCGATGATCTGGACAACCTCTGAACCATAGGATCCATCCTCCATGTTCTAATATGGAGCGTCCCTTGTGATTACCATTTGTGCCACGCGGTTGACTAGGACTCATGTGGAACGCGCGTTCTGGATCATTAGATCTGCCACCTAAATTAATGAGGGAGATCTAATGGTCCACGTATTTTTGAATTTCTGATATTTTGTTTTAGTTGCATTTTCTTCAATATTTCATATTAAATTCAATATTGATCCAAAAAATATGGAACTTTCATCAAAAAAATTTAAATATTTTTCTCTTTCATATTCTGAATTAAAATTATTTTTTGGATCATTATTAATATTTTTCATGAATTAATTGATTTTGCATTTGTTTTTAATTGTTTAAAAATATTTTTAAATATCCAAAAATTATGAAATTTTTTCTCCAAGGTCCTTTGACCTTGTTTGACCTATGATAAATCTCATGGTCATTTATTTGGTGTATTGATGAGATTTTAGGAATTGGACAAAATATATTTGAATTTAATGCATTATTTTATTATTTTTAATTGAATAAATGCCATTTAAATTGTATTGACCATTTGTATTGACTTAATTGAGTTTCTTATTTGTTGTTGGGCCTTGTTCAAGGTTGATTTGACTTTGTCAAATTAATATCGCTGGATTTAGGGGATTCATGGAATGTACATTCCATCTCCCAAAATGAATGAATGATATTAATTTGGTAAAAGTCCTCCTTTGACCAATTTGTGATCCCACTCATCCCCTTCCCCTTCATCTAATTCCCCTTCTTCATCCATTCATTTCCATTTGGTCAATGACATCTCAAAGTCCTAATGCTAGTTAATTGATAGATTAACATGAGTATGGATGAGATTAGGCCACACCTTTTGCATATTTTTGTGTGTGGTATGTTTAATGAGCATAGTTCATACTATTATGTCTCTAACATGCATTAACACCAAAAGTCTATTTCACGACCTCAAATAGTTGTGACTTCTACATAAGTCCAATTACGATTGCTCAACATAGCGCTAAATTTGTGACATAGAAGGCATAAGCCTTCTAGTTAGTGAGATTGTAAGTCTTCTCTCTTCCATGGTTTTGTGTGGAAACTTGGCCTTCTTTCTTTCCTTTAGAAGATGTTTTGGTTCAAGGATCCATGCTTCTGGCAAGTGGGTTGAGTGTTCTCCAAAGAATGTCTTGAAATCAAGAGCAAAACAAAAATAACCTCTAACTTACTAACTATTAACTTTTAATTTCATGGTTTTACTTTTAATGCAATTTACTTTTAGCAATTTATTTCATTTGCCATTATACATATCATTCTAATTGTTTATGTTAATATAATTTTCACTTTGTCCATTTTGACCATATTGTGTGATATATTTTGTTTTGTGTTCCTTTGCTTGTTTGTGTGGTCTTTGACCATTAATGTACATAATAACAACAAAAACCCTAAAAAACTTTTGTGTGGACTGTTGGATTGATCAGTGGACCAATTGGACATAGAACTTAGGCAACATTTCTTTGCTAATGGACTTGGCCAATGCCAATTTGTTGAAGAACCAAATGCTTGCAATTTGAAATTCATCTGATACATCATTCAAGATCTCTCCAGTACATCTGCAACATTGATCATTATTAAGCTGTTATTTTGAACCTGTGACTTGTGGAATTCATCTGCTACATGAGCTATTTTGAAAAAGATCATGAAGTGGATAAGCTTGGATAAGGCCATATTTATTTGATGCCTTTGCTCTTCAAGATTGATATGATTGTGCATTTGTGTGTTGTTTGATTTTAAAAGTCCAAGGGAATTCTGGGTTTCTATTGACGTACTTGTCTATTGGATTGCTACCCACTTGGTCAGATCTTTTCAACTCTAAACTTTTAAATTTTTGTGCATAGGATAGTCTCCTCATCTTCTTCCCATTTCTTAAATTTTAAAAATCTCTCCCTCCATTTTTAAAACCTTCTTTGCTTGAACTACTTTTGTTCCAAACTTTGACCACTTTTACAAAAAGATAGAAACTTTGGCCTTATGCCATTGCATTTTCAAACTTCTTTTCTTAAATCAAACTTGTAAATAAACTTAACTATACTTGACTTAAACTTTCAAAAAGCCAAAAAGAACTAACTCATTCAAATCCTTTTCTGGCCTTTGTGCCTTTCAAACTTTAATTTTGTTAAAACCAACACACTCATTTTGAAATTTATAGCACGAACTACGAGGTTTTGAACCCTCATTTTTATGTTTGTACGTAGGCACAAGACCGAAGGTCTTGTCAAACATAAAAATATTATTAATGAATTCTTTTCTCATCCCCCCCATATTATTTGTTTGTAAACATCACTTTGTACAAAATACATATGCACATAAAAAGGGCTACCTAGGAGTACCTAAGACATTTTGGGTGCTAACACCTTCCCTCTATGTAACCAACCCCCTTACCTGTAATCTCTGATTTTTATTAGTTTTTATTTGAAAACTTCTTACTATTTAGGTTTTGTTCGTAATTTTCAATTTTCCCTTGGAAACAATAAAAGCGCGGTGGCGACGCTTGTTATTTGATCTCTAGCTTGTCAATAGCTTGATGATCATGAATTTTCGGCTACAAAAATTAAGTGTCGACTCTGCTGGGGAGTAGTCTCCAGTGGGTTTAGCCTACTTTTTTTATGAATATATTTGTATATATGTGATGTTTATATATATGTATGTGTGATATAATTTGTTTGTTGTGCTTGGTGATCTTTGAGTGGTGAGATAAGTTCTAACCTGAACTTGAGTGCAATTAAGATAGGAGGATGGTATAGTCATGTTCGACTTGTGTGGAGTAGTCCTTAACAAGTTGGCTTGAGATCCATCTACTCAGAGGAGACTCTTTTGGATTTGGAAATGTCACACAAGTATTTATGGTTAGACATTACTATTTCTAATTGGGTATGAGAAGCTGAGGATCTTAGAACACCTAACCCATCTTGGCCTATTTTAGGACGTAGCGCGGAAACTGTTCAAGTGTAGACTTGATAACAGTTGTTATGCGATACTACACTCAGGCGAGTTTCTCTTGAAAATATTATGGGTCGATGAGTCAGTCATCTTAACCTGTAATATCCGATAGATGGAATTAAGACTCTAGGAACTTTTTAGAACCTGATCTACAAGTTTTTATCCTTAGTTCACTCCTTTAGGATGGTTCTAACCCAGACTCCATGCTGGTGATTTGTAACAAACCCTTGATTCTTGGTTGATCCAAGCAAGTCTTGTCAATATCAAAGGAACTTGGGTGTTGATAAGGTGTAAATGATAATCCACCAAAATGGATGATTGGTCTTGACAATGACTTGATTCATCCCTTGACCTTTGTTTGCCTTGTGTGTGATCCCTTATTTGTGATTGTTGCATTCATGCATTCATGCGCATCATAACATTCATCACACGAAAATTTCAAGGAACTAAGGTATCATTTGGAAATATTTTCATACCATCGATTATGGACGAAGTAACACTAAGAAGTACAGTTTCAGATGTCCCGATTTGAAAGAGTTAAGGAAGCTAGCATTTTTTGTATTAGATCCCTTGGACTTCAAATAACGTCATGGGAAGCTTCTGGCCATTTTGACTGCTGATGTGGTTGAAGGACTCTTGAGTGTGTTGGTGCAGTTCTATGATCCTCTCTACCATTGTTTCACTTTCCCGAATTTTCAGCTTGTGCCTACCTTGGAAGAGTATTCTCATCTTTTGGGGACACCTGTTTCTAGTAGAGTGTCTTTTAGTGGATTGGAGGAGATCCCTCGATCTAGTATTATTACTGAAGCTCTTCACTTGAAGAAGTCTGAGATAGAGGCTCATTGGGTGAAGAAAGGAGGGTTGTTTGGGTTGCCATCTGTTTTCCTCATCAAAGAAGCTACCACTTTTGCTCAAGCTGGTAGTATGTACGCTTTTGAAACTATCTTTGTGTTGCTCATCTCTGGATTAGCTTTGTTCCCTAACATTGACTATTTTGTTGATGTTAACGCCATTAGACTTTTTCTGATTGGGAATCATGTGCCTACTTTGTCGGGTGATGTGTATTTCTCTTTGCATCTAAGGAATTCTAAAGGTGGTGGAACTATTGTCTGTTGCACTCCTCTTCTGTAAAAGTGGTTTGTTTTGCACTTACCTCATGCACCTGCTTTTGTGGAGAACAAACAATGTCTATGATGGTCTCAGAGACTTATGTCTCTCACTAATGATGATATAGTTTGGTATGATCTGTCATTGAGCATTTTGGATATTATTGATAGTTGTGGTGAATTCTCTAATGTGCCTCTGATTGGTACATAAGAAGGAATTAACTACAACCTAATAACATGTTGTTAGAAGGTATTTTCTATCAAGAGGGTAAAGATCCCCAACATTTGAAGAAGAAGATTGTGTATGCTTGGAATAATGTGCATAGGAAAGGAAGATCCGAGCTTGGTCCGCACAATTGTGTAGCTTTGGAAGCTTACACACTTTGGGTGAAGAAGAGAGCTTTGGAGTTGAAGATGCCTTATCCTTGAGAAAGACCTATGTCTACGGTTGTGGTTAAGCCATTAACTCTCCCTAACTGAGATATACAGGAGTTGGAAGACATGCTCATCAAGATGAAGCAAGAGAAGGATATGTGGGAAAAGCGTTTCCATGCTTTGAGCAAGAAGCATGAAGAGTTGCAGTTGGAGTCTAAGGACAAAGATGCACTGATTGAGCTGCTTGAAGACTGAGTGACGAAGATACAGAGAAAGCCAGAGGTTTCATCTTCTAGCATGCCTCAGCCTTCCGTTGCTTGGAAGAAGATTGTTGACCAGCTTGTCCTCGAGAAGACTCAGATGAAGGCTTCTTTTGAGACTGAGATTCATCGCATTCGAAGGAAGTACGCGCCTTCAGCCAAATCTTCTGATATTGTTGTTAGGGATACTTAGGATGACTAGTCACCTTTTCTCTTGTATCTTTTTATTTTGGTTTCTGAAATTATACTCAGTGTAATCCTTCCAATTTATATAAATAAAAAGAGATTTTTGGTCATATCAAATTGTTGCAATTGCCATTTCAATATCATATATTTGCAAATAATACAGTAAGATCCTTGGAAATAAAAATAATCAAGCATTACATTTCATGCATCATTTGCATAAGCAGGTTTTTGCCAGGTGTCTAATTGGTGTTCTTCTGTGCTTTAGCCAAGCTGACTCACCGGTACAACACTCGAGCCAATCATCAGAAAATCATGGAACACCTTGAGCAAGAGAACCGAGAGATGAAGGACGAGATCGCCCAATTGACCGCCATGATGGAGTCAGTTCTTGCCGCTCAAAGCCAAGCTTATCCAATGCCTGCAACTCCTTCCGCGAGGACTATTATCTCAGAAGTGGTTACCTCTACTGTGCCTGCTGCCACTGCCCACTTCGCACCGAACTTACCTATCGGATTCCCGTGGGGAATGCCTCCCAATTTTGTGCCAGAAGGCTTTGCGCCTACTTTTGCTTCCATGTCGGTATCTAGCCCGGTCATGTTTGTGCCACCTCCAGTTCTACACACTTTGCCTCGCGTAGAGGATACCATCTATCATTCCGAGTCGTCTGAGGGTCCGGATGTTTATGAGAAGGTGGATGAAATGAAAGACCAATTTCTTTAGTTGCGCAAGGAATTGAAAACACTGAGAGGTAAAGATCTGTTTGGGAAGAGTGCTGCTAAATTGTGCCTTGTACCCAATGTGAAAATCCTAGTGAAATTCAAAGTGCCTGACTTTGAGAAATATAAAGGGAATTCTTGTCCACTAAGTCATCTTGTGATGTATGCCTACAAGATGTCAACCCAGACATGTGCTGCACTCCGTTGGTATATGGGGTTAGGTAGTGCAAGCATCCGCACTTTTAATGACCTAGGAGAAGTTTTTGTGAAGCAATACAAGTACAACATGGATATGGCGCCGGATAGGGACCAGATGAGGTCCATGTCTCAGAAAGATAAGGAGACATTCAAGGAGTATGCCCAGCGATGGAGGGAGTTGGCTGCCCAGATCACTCCTCCTTTGGAGGAGAAAGAGATGACAAAAATCTTTCTGAAAACCCTAAGTTCATTTTATTATGAACGCATGATCGCTAGTGCCCCCAGTGATTTTACCGAATTGGTAAATATGGGGATGAGACTTGAAGAGGGGGTCCGTGAAGGACGTTTGTCAAAAGATGAGGTGTCAACGAGTAAGAAGTATGGAAGTAGTTTCAGCCATAGGAAGGATAATGAGACCAACGCAATTTCTAGTGGGAGGCAGAGGAGGCCTCAAATCAGAAGAAATCCACCACCCCGTCAACATCATTATCATCAAGTATCATCCATTATTCCAGTTTTTTATAATCAGCAAACAACATCAATTCAACAACAACAACAATATCAATATCAAAATCAACGTCAACAACAACAACCGCAACAAAGAACAAACACCTACAACAACAACAATTCCAACAACAATCATCATAAGCAACAGAACTTCGAGAGGAAGAAGGTATCTTTTGACCTGATTCCTATGTCTTATGCAAAACTGTACCCATCATTAGTCCTCAAAAACTTGATTCAACCGAGGAACCCACTGCAGATCCCAGAACCACTTCCTTGGTGGTATAAACCTGAGCTTTGCTGTGATTTTCACCATGGTTCATCTGGGCATGATATTGAAAACTGTTATCCCTTGAAATATGAGGTGCAAAAGCTTATGAAGAATGGTATGGTGTCCTTTGAGGACCGCGCGCCTAATGTGAAAGCTAATCCTTTGCCCGCTCATGGGAACTCCTCAATTAATATGGTGGACGGTTGTCCTGGTGAGTACAAAGTTTTTGATGTACGGTTTATCTGTGGATCATTGGTGCAGATGCACAAGGACATCGTATGGTGATTGAGTGTGAACATGATCACGATGGTTGTGATATTTGTAGCATGAACCTAAGGGGGTGTGTTGTGGTGAAAAGGGACATCCAGCGTCTGATGGATGAAGGCATGATTCAGATTTGTGAATCCCGTCATGTAGATGACGATGTGAATGTCATAGTGCCCGTTTTCAAACAGCAAGAGCGGTTAGTGATTCAGTATGATAGCAGTACCAACAACAACGTCAGCAATAAATCAGTATCGCAGTTGGTAAGACGGTTAGCGGGCCTAGCCCCATATTCATATGATAAAGTTCTACCGTACCAATACAATGCTACGATGATAGAGAATGGTCAAGAGGTCCCGTTACCTATGACCAGTTCAGTGGTGAGCGTTGCAGATGTTACGAAAGTCACCTGTAGTGATCGAGTTTTTGAACCGGTGTTCTCGGAGAATAAAGAAGAAATAATTGTTGGTAAGAAGATGGAGGTGCTTAATGTAGATCCGGTTGGTTGTTCAAAAGATAAGTATGGTGAGTCCAGCAACTTGAAAACCAATAATGATGATGAGATACTCCGACTGATCAAGAGGAGTGAATTTAATGTGGTTGAGCATCTGCTCCAGACTCCCTCGAAGATTTATGTGTTGTCTCTGCTTTTTAATTATGAAGCTCACAGAGAAGCACTCCAGAGAGTTCTTGAACAGGCATATGTAGAGCAAGATGTTAATGTGGATCAATTTGATCATATTGTTGCTAATATCACTTCATGCAATAATTTGAGCTTTTGCGATGAAGAACTCCATGAGGAGGGAAGAAATCATAATCTGGCTTTGCATATTTTAATGAACTATAAAGAGGATGCTTTGTCAAATGTGCTCGTTGACACCGGTTCGTCACTCAATGTGCTTCCTAAGTCAACATTGTCAAAGTTATCTTATCAAGGAGCTCCCATGAGGTATAATGGGGTGATTGTCAAAGCCTTTGATGGCTCACGCAAGACAGTGATTGGAGAAGTGGACCTTCTAGTCAAGATAGGTCCGAGTGATTTTCATATTACTTTCCAGGTAATGGATCTTCACCTGGCCTACAGCTGTTTATTGGGAAGGCCATGGATTCACGAGGCAGGGGCTGTTACTTCCACTCTGCACCAGAAGCTCAAATTTGTCAAGAATGGAAAGCTGGTAATTGTTGGAGGAGAGAAAGCGTTGTTGGTTAGCCATCTGTCATCTTTCTCCAATGTAAAAGTTGAGGATGAGGTTGGAACTCCGTTCCAAGCCTTATCTATTGTTGCTGAGAAGAGAGTTAGGGAACCTATATCCTCTCTGAAAGATGCACAGAAGATTGTTGAAGAAGGTGTTTTTGATTTGTGGGGCGCATGGTAGAGGTCTCCGACAACAAGGATAGAACTGGTTTGGGGTTCCATAAGGGCTCGTCAACCGTTAGATCTGAAGAGATGGAACTCAATTTTCGTAGCGGAGGGTTCATTCATGGGAATGAACAACACTTAGTAGTTGTGCTAGAGGATAGCGAAGAGGAAGACTGCACAAACTTTGTGACGCATGGAAAGACATGCAACAATTGGACTGTTGTTGATATTCCTGTTATTTTGCATCGATCTAAGTAATTTCTTTTATATTTTAAAATCCTTCTCCTATGCCTAAGGGAGAAGTGAACATTGTTGGGCATTTTAAATTGATCATCAATTAAATTAATTCTATTCATCCACATCTTTGATGTTTATTTTTACTTTTTGCTTTATTCTGAAAATGGTAATCACAAAAAACATAAATAAACATTATAATTGTCCATGTTCATAATATTTGGTCACAAATTCACTTCTCTAAAATCAAAATATCAAATCATTATGCAGGTTGGTTTCTAACCCCATTGAATACAATGATCCTTCTCCTTCTCCAAGTTTTGAATTCCTTATGTTTGAGGCCGAGGAGGAAAGTGATGTCTAAGTGAGTAATGAATTCTCTCGTCTTCCTGAACAAGATGAGAAGATTATTCAGCCATTCGAAGAGCAAATTGAGCTTGTCAGCTTGGGTTCCGAGGATGATGTGAAGGAAGTCAAGATTGGGTCTCGACTGTGTCCGAATGCTAAGAAGGGGTTGATTGATATTCTTCTAGAGTATTCAGATGTGTTTGCTTGGTCCTATCAAGATATGCTTGGGTTGGATTCTGATATTGTGTAGCATAGATTGCCGTTGAAGCCAGAATGTCTGGAAATCAAGCAGAAATTGAGAAGAATGCATCCTGATATGACTGTGAAAATCAAAGAGGAAGTTCAGAAGCAGATTGATGTCGGCTTCCTTGTAACTACTGAGTATCCGTAATGGGTGGCCAATATTGTGTCTGTGCCGAAGAAATATGGAAAAGTACGCATGTGTGTCGACTATAGAGATTTGAATAAAGCCAGTTCGAAAGATGATTTCCCTCTACCACACATTGATATGTTGGTAGATAATACAGCTAAATTCAAAGTCTTTTCGTTTATGGATGGATTTTCCATATATAATCAGATCAAGAATGCACCCGAAGATATGGAGAAGACCACATTCATTACACCCTAGGGAATATTCTGTTATAGAGTGATGCCTTTCGGTCTAAAGAATGTTGGTGCAACTTACCAGAGACAATGACTACTCTTTTTCATGATATGATGCATAAAGAGATTGAAGTTTATGTCGATGACATGATTGCTAAGTCAATTGATGAAGAGGAACATGTTGAGCATTTATTGAAGCTATTCTAGCGTTTGAGGAAGTATAATGTCCGCTTGAATCCCAATAAGTGTACTTTTGGTGTTCGTTCTGGTAAGTTGTTAGGCTTTATTGTCAGCGAGAAGGGTATTGAAGTTGATCTTGAAAAGGTCAAAGCAATACAAGAGATGCCTGCGCCCAAAACTGAGAAGCAAGTCAGAGGTTTTCTCGGCCGCTTGAATTATATTTCCAGATTTATTTCCCACATGACTGCTACATGTGCGCCTATATTCAAGCTTCTTCGGAAAGATCAGTCTTGTGATTGGACCAAAGACTGCCAGAAAGCATTTGATAGTATCAAGGAATATTTGCTTGAACCTCCGATTTTGTCTCCACCTGTTGAAGGAAGACCTTTGATCAGCAAGATGAGACTAGGAAGAAAGAATTTGCAATTTACTACCTCAGTAAGAAGTTCACCGACTGTGAGACTCGGTATTCAATGCTTGAAAAGACTTGTTGCACGTTGGCTTGGGCTGCTAAGCGTCTGCGTCAGTATATGTTGAATCATACCACTTGGTTGATATCCAAAATGGATCCAATCAAGTATATATTTGAGAAGCCTACTTTAACTTGGAGAATTGCCCGTTGGCAGATGTTGTTATCAGAGTATGATATCGACTACCGATCTCAGAAAGCGATCAAAGGTAGTATCTTGGCTGACCACTTGGCTCACCAACCAATTGAAGATTACTAGTCAGTACAGTATGATTTTGCTGATGAAGAGATTTTGTACTTGAAAGTGAAAGATTGTGATGAACCATTTCTTGAAGAAGGGCCAGAACTTGGTTCCTGTTAGGGCATGGTATTTGATGGAGTTGTTAATCAATATGGAAATGGCATTGGGGCTGTGATTATTACTCCTCAAGGCACACATCTATCATTTACAGCTAGATAGACTTTCAAGTGTACAAACAACATGGCGGAATATGAAGCTTGCATTATGGGGCTTGAAGAGGCCATGAATCTCATAATCAAATATTTGGATGTCTTCGGTGATTCGGCTTTGGATGTGAATCATATCAAAGGAGACTGGGAGACAAATCAACCCGGTTTAATACCATATAGAGATTATGCGAGGATGATTTCAACTTTCTTTACAAAGGTTGAGTTTCATCATATCCCTCGAGATGAAAACCGGATGGCAGATGCTCTTGCAACGTTGGCATCAATTACTATTGGAATAAAGTTCCTAATTTATCTGCGATGCATTTTGATAGGCCAGCTCATGTGTTCGTTGTTGAAGAGATCGAAGACGAGAAGTTGTGGTATTACGAAATCAAATGTTTCCTCCAAAGTTAGATTTACCCGCCTAGGGCATATTTGAAGGATAAGAAGACTTTGAGAAGATTAGTCAGAAATTTCTACTTGAATGGTGATATACTGTACAAGAGAAACTTCAACATGGTTTTTCTCAGATGCGTGGATAGACATGAAGCAGACTTGTTGATGACTGAAGTGCATAAAGGTTCCTTTGGTACTCTTTCCAAACGACATGCAATGGCAAAGAAAATATTACGAGCAGGTTACTATTGGCTGGCAATGGAATCTGACTGTTGCAAGTTTGTAAACAAATGCCACAAGTTTCAAATATATGTTGATAAGATTCATGTTCCTCTAACACTTTTGAATGTTATCTATTCCCCATGGCCTTTCTCCATGTGGGGAATTGATATGATTGGGATGATTGAGCCCAAAGCTTCGAATGGACATCGTTTCATTTTGGTGGCAATTGATTACTTCATAAAATGGGTTGAAGCAACATCATATGCAAAAGTAACCAAGCAAGTTGTTGTAAGGTTTATCAAGAATCAGATTATATGTCGTTATGGTGTGCCAAGTAAGATCATTACTGATAATGGATCGAACTTGAATAACAATATGGTGGAAGCTCCTTGCAAAGACTTTAAGATTGCACATCATAATTCTTCTCCCTATAGACCCAAGATGAATGGGTTTGTTGAAGCTGCGAACAAGAACATCAAGAAGATTATTTAGAAGATGGTTGTTACATACAAGGATTGGCATGAGATGCTCCCATTTTCTTTGCATGGGTATCTTACATCCGTCCGCAATTCAACAGGGGCAACCCCTTTCTCTCTTGTGTATGGTATGGAAGTAGTGCTCCCCGTAGAGGTTGAGATTCCTTCATTGTGTGTGCTCATGGAAGCTAAGTTGACTGAAGCTGAATGGTGTCAGACCAGGTTTGACCAACTGAATTTGATTGAAGAGAAGAGATTAACTGCCATGTGTCATGGTCAGTTGTATCAACAGATGATGAAGAAGGCTTTTGATAAGAAGGTTAAACCTCGAGTGTTCAGAGAAGGTGGCCTTGTGCTCAAGAAGATTTTGACTTTCAAACCAGATTCCAGAGGAAAATGGACTCCTAATTATGAAGGCCCATATGTTGTTAAGAGAGCCTTTTCAAGCGGTACATTGATTCTTACAACTATGGATGGTGAAGAGTTCACTTGTCCTGTGAATGCATATGTAGTCAAGAAATACTTTGCCTAAAAAAGAAAAGAATAGCTCCTAAGTTGAAAACTCGAAAGGGCGACTTAAGCAAAAATGAGCGCCTGGGTGGATGGAAAATCCGAAACGGCGATCCAGGCAAAAATTAGAGACATAAAATAGAAAGAATTCCCGATAAGTTGAGTACCCCACCTTGGGGAAACTTATGCAAAAATTAGGGATTATGGCAAGTAACTGCATTCTGCTGATCTTCAGTAATTTTGAAGACTTGTTTGAGCACAAGGGTCGACATTAGTTCATCTCCAGCAGCGGTTAAGAGCATAGTGGATATCAAGAGTTGGTAGAAGGATTAAGGATCATTTGTATTCAATGTAACCCTTTTCCATATAAATTACCATTTTCAACATTGTAAAATCTATGGAGTCTTGTCATTTACAGACTACCATTCTATTAAATAAAGTTGAGCTTTTATCCAATTGTTTCTACTCTTATTTACTTCAGCCAATAGTTTTAAATTTTATTATGATCATTTTGAAATTAAGATTTTAAATCAAAATCAAGTTTTCTTTAATATATAAAAGCAAAAACTTTTCCAAAGCAAGTAAAAGGAATATCAACAACATTTCAGTAAAAAGCAAGTCCTTAAGTACGAAGCATCTGAGGTTCCCCAAGAAGTTAACTCTTCGGGTATCCCTAGACGTTTGTCTTGATTCAATTCCTCAGTGGAGTATTTGGTCCCCGGGGGAGCTTCTTTCTTTATCCCCAGCTGAGTTGGTTGATTCAGATACCCTGCGGCGTGGTCTTGTCCCCGATAGAGTTTAGGCCTTCCCCAGTGGAGTCCATATTTCCTCAGCAGGTGGATCGTCATCAGAAGATGTTTGATCTTCCCCAGTAGATCGCTTTGGTGTCCCCACCAATCGTCGTATATTTGCTCCCAGTCAGAGTTTCCTCCTGGTTTCTGAGCAGCTTTTGATCATTTCTATGTAGGGTTGTCTCCCATTTTTATGGTGTTGACCTAAAATTCCCCACAGATTGGATGTTTTATCCTCGGCAGATCTCCTCCGTCTTTCCCCAGCCAAGGTTGAGCCTTTGGGATGTTGATCTCTCTGTTCTCCAGTAGTTTGTCTCCATATTTTATGGATTGATCGAGGATTGTTTTTTAAGCATAATCACCATATATACATATACATATATTCATATACTTTCATTATTTTTGCATATTTTGCATCTTCATATTCGATTCGTTTGAGATTTTCATTCTCTGTTATGGCGGTACTTTATCCCCATACCAAATTTGGCGTCTGTCCTCTTTCAATTGTAGTGTGTCAGCCCCTTAAGCAGAAAGACTTTAACCTTTCTCTATTTCCCCACTGAGTTTGTTTCCTCGTGGATGATTGTTATTTCAGTTTCCTTTCTAGCAAATTTTCTGGAAGGAATTACTCCCCTTGAGTTATATCCTCCATGGGTTGAGTCTTGATTGACCGTTTTCTTTCTAGCTCTTACCTATATAGATACTTTGATTCCCTAAGAGTCTATTACCCAGTAAGTGGTAATATTCTTCTTAGTTTGTGGTTTGTTACTTCTTGCCCAATACCCGGCAAAAGTACCTTTTTTTCTCCTCAGTGGAATCCCTAGTGGATCTATTCCCCAAAAAGTATATCCTTGATATGTTTATCCTAACCGATGACAGATATCTTTTCTTCCTCCGCAGGAGTCTATCCCTGATATGTTCACTTTAACTAGTGACGGATATTCTCACCTTTGGTATTCTATCCAGTAACTGATAAATGTAATTCCTATTTTTACTCCCCTTTTCAGAGTCTATCCTTGATATGTTCATCCTTAACCGGTGACATATTTTCTCTTTGATTGGTTTTCTACCCAATAACTGGTAGTTGTAAATCCTACTTTGTCCCCTCACAGAGTTAATCCTTGATATGTTCATCCTAACCGATGACGGATTCTCTCTCTGACAGTTGTCTATCAAATTTTCGATATGTTCATCTTAACCGATGACGGGTATCCTCCTTGACATTCCCAGGCAAGTCTATCCTTGATATGTTCATCCTAACCGATGACGGAGTTTCTTCCCTTTCGAGTTTATCCTTGATATGTTCATCCTAACCGATGACGGATACGCTCACCCTTGGTCTTCTGGCCAGAAACTGGTAGTTGTAAATCCTATTTTCTGCAGTTTTCCTCAGCAAGGCTATTCTTACCCAGTAACCAGTAATGAATACTCCTTCCTGGCTTTTCCTCAGCGAGTCATCCTTGATATGTTCATCTTAACCGGTGACGGATGTTCTCTCTGTCAGATTTTTATTATCTCCTTATCTAGTAACAGGTAGTAGATAATAGATTTCTGCTCCTCCTGTGTTGGAATTTTATTTCTTCCCCAGTTGAGTTGAGTGCGCATTTCCTTAGTGAAATCCTTGTTTCTCTCCAGCGTGAGTCGAGTACCTTAGTTTTACCTTGTCTTACTCGTATCCCCTGCAGAGGTTTTTGTTTCCCCGACTGAGTCTTTCCATTTTTTTTGGAATCCCTCTAGTCCCCCAGCAGTTTTAAGTCGTAGCCCGACCTACGCATAACTCCTTTTTATCCCCCCAGAGTATCTGTCTCCCCAGCGAGTTTTCCTCATGGAATGCATTATGCTCCTGCGGACTTTCGGTCTCTCTGATTTCTTTTTCCTCTGTGGCAATATTTCCCCACAAGGTATTAACTGTTGCATTCATATCATTTGCATCATGAGGTCTGTTAAGGACCAAAATTTGTTTCTATATGTTGTTATTTAAGCCCATTCTACTGAGTCGACATGAATATTTTAAACTTCGCCTCCTCAGTTAGAATGCCCTTAAATAGGGGCAGCTGTAAGACCCCAATTTTGACCCTAAGATCCCTCATGCAATTTTATCATAAGCATTAGCATTGGGATGATACCTTGGCATCCTCCTTACCCTCTTGCATTGGGTTTACTTTGGGAGAGATTACCATGCACTTTGTGATTATATCATACTTGTATATTATCATTTTACTAACTAAAATACCAAAAATATGTCTTTGTATTTGCCTAACTCTTTTGTAGGTAGGGCATGATCTCATTGATTCATCAAGATCACATCTAGGGTTTGAGACCCTCATGAACAAATAGCACAACCAAGATATAATTCAACAGTGGTTATGAGCATCATATATGATTCTCAATGTTCTTTACATGTCATATTGATCAAGTTTTCTTTAAGAGTTTGAGGGTGATTTTCCTTAGAAACCCTAGTTTGACTAGGTATCTTAAGTAACTTTTCCAACAAGCTACCTCACCAATTGATCAAATTTCTCAAGGGAAACTTAAAACTTAATCATCTTATGCATATATGATCTACCATGAGCCAAGAAAGTCTAGAGAATTGAAGGTTAGCAAGTTGGTTGATGGTGGTTGGCCAAACGAGTTCATCTGATCAAAACTGGGTCTCCCTAGAACCTATATCCTACAATTTTCACCATATTAAAATGATTCCAAGAGAAAACTTACTCTAAATGGCACTACAAACAACTTTCATGTTGAGACCTAGATCTAGTTTTGCTTGGAAAATCATTTTTTATGTTGAAGCATTATAGGTCATTTTGTCTAAACCCTAATTTGAAAGTCAACTTACCAAGGCCATAACTTGATCAATTTTTATGATATGGAAGGTTTCTAAGTTGAACAATCAAATTAAATGTGTCTACTTAAACTTTTATGTTTGGAGTGGGAGATAATTCAACTTTTTTGAGCATGAGATATGAGGCTACATTATAGGTCACTTTTGACATATACCATTGATCAAGTGATTTTTCCAAACTTCAAAAATGCATAACTCTATCATTTCAAATCCAAATGACATGAAATTGGTGACCATTTTGAAGGTCTTTGAGAGTTTTACAACTTTGATAAAGACGTTTTCTCATTTGAATCTCCCATAAAAAATTAAGAAAGGTGGAATATTGAGACATATGGCTTGACACTTAGAAAAAATTTATATGTCAAATTTTTCCAAACTTCCACTTCAACTTTATCCAAGTTCCAAACTCCAAATTAAAAAGTGTTCAACATCAAACTTGTTCCTCTTGATCTCACCTTTCCAAAGAGCTCAAATTCATTTATTTTGGACTTGAAATGCATAGGTTGCGCATGGCTTAAATAGGCTGATATCATTTGGCATGGATCCAACTTCAAGCATCAATGTTCAGTTTCCTTGCAATCCAAGCAATCTTCAAAGCATCTGTTCTTGAATTTGGACCTTCAAACCACCATTTCATGGGCCTATGCATGCCCATGCAGCATGGGATCATCTTTTGCCAATTTTGGAAAGTGAAAGTGAGTGTGCAAATATCACTTGATTCCTCTATAAATTAAGCTCCATTTGCTCAGAAATAACACACACATTGTGCCAACTTTGATCCCCCATTGAAAACCCTTCACTCTCATAGGATAAACCTGATAAACTCTTTTGAATTTAAGCTTGAATCTCCACTATTTTGAAATTCAATTCTCCAGGAATCCATTGCTTCTAACCCAATCAATTCTCTTCCTGCAAGCAATTGAAGTGAGTCCAAGCATAATTCAGATCAAGATCCATCGTGTTCAGACCTCCATTGAAGGTAATTTGCAGAGATTTTAAACTCTTCGATTCTCTTAAATTGTTGCTCAATTCCATTTATTCTTTGGTTGTCTGAAGTCCTACCAATGTAGGCAAAAAGATTGAGTTGCTTTGTGGCAAAATCGAAGCAACTCAGATCATGTACCTCATTTTTCAATTCCACATATCTCTTAATATATTTGGAATTGGAGGAATTAGAGGTCAGATTCGAGCTCAGTTCCATTTTCTCTTTAAGATCATGTCCTTGTTTCTTTTTTTGGTGATGGTTTATGTAGACCAGTCCGGTTAGTGCCACCGAAGAAGATGACCGGAGCTCTGGCTCCGGCGATAATCTGGACAACCTATGAACCATATGATCTATCCTCCATGTTCTAATCTGGATCGTCCCTTGTGATTACCATTTGTGCCACGCGGTTGACTAGGACTCATGTGGAACGCGCGTTTTGGATCATCAAATCTGCCACCTCAATTAATGAAGGGGATATGATGGTCCACTTATTTTTGAATTTCTGATTTTTTTTTTAATTGCATTTTCTTCAATAATTCTTATTATATTCAATATTGATCCAAAAAATATGAGACTTTCACCAAAAAGTTTCAAAAAAATTTCTCTTTCATATTCTGAATTAAAATTATTTTTTGGATCATTATCGATATTTTTCATGAATTAATTGATTTTGCATTTGTTTTTAATTGTTTAAAAATATTTTTAAATGTCCAAAAATTATGAAATTTTTTCTCCAAGGTCCTTTGACCTTGTTTGACCTATGATAAATCTCATGGCTATTTATTTGGTGTTTTAATGAGATTTTAGGAATTAGACAAAACATATTTGAATTTAATGTATTGTTTTATTATTTTCTTATTTGTTGTTGGGCCTTGGTCATGGTTGATTTGACTTTGTCAAATTAATATCATTGGATTTAGCGGATTGATGGAATGTACATTCCATCTCCCAAAATGAATGAATGATATTAATTTGTTAAAAGTCCTCCTTTGACCAATTTGTGATCTCATTCTTACCCTTACCCTTCATCTAATTCCCCTTCTTCATCCATTCATTTTCATTTGGCCAATGACATCTCAAAGACCTAATGCTAGTTGATTGAAAGATTAACATGAGTATGGATGAGATTAGGCCACACCTTTTGCATATTTTTATGTGTGGTATGTTTAATGAGCATAATTCATAATATTATGTCTCCAACATGCATTAACACCAAAAGTCATTTGCCCGGCCTCAAATAGTTGTGACTTCTACATAAGTCTAATTACGATTGCTTAACATAGCGCTAAATTTATGACATAAAAGGCATAAGCATTCTTGTTAGTGAGATTGTAAGTCTCCCTTCTTCCATGGTATTGTGTAGAAACTTGGCCTTCTTTCCTTCCTTTGGAATATGTTTTGGTTCAAGGATCCATGCTTGTGGCAAGTGGGTTGAGTGTTCTCCAAAGAATGTCTTGAAATCAAAAGCAAAATAAAACTAACCTCTAACTTACTAACTATTAACTTTTAATTTCAAGCTTTTACTTTTAATGCAATTTACTTTTAGCACTTTATTTCATTTGCCATTATACATGTCATTCTAATTGATTATGTTAATGTAATTTTCACTTTGTCCATTTGGACCATATTGTGTGATATATTTTGTTTTGTGTTCCTTTGCTTGTTTGTGTGGTCTTTGACCATTAATGTACATAATAATAACAAAAACCCTAAAAAACTTTTGTGTGGACTGTTGGCTTGATCAGTGGACCAATTGGACTTAGAACTTAGGCAACATTCCTTTGCTAAAGGACCTGGCCAATGCCAATTTGTCGAAGAACCAAATGCTTGCAATTTGAAATTCATCTGATACATCATTCAAGATCTCTCCAGTTCATCTGCAACATTGATCATTGTTAAGCTGTTATTTTGAATCTGTGACTTGTGGAATTCATCTGCTATTTTGAAGAAGATCATGTACATTGTTATGCCATTTTCACTTTGCTCACTTGAGCCATATATTGTGATTGTATATATTTGTTTGTGTATCTTGTTTGTGTTTGTGGTCTTAAAACCTTAAAATACTTAATAAACAACAAAAACCCTAAAATATGATTGTGTGGACTGTTGGTTTTGATATGAGCTTTGGACTTAGAATTACGCAACATTCCCTATGCAAGAGAACTTGGCCAATGCAAACATTTCTGAAACCAAGTTATTATGATTTGAGCTTCCATCTGATGCAAGTATTATGATCCACTTGAGCTCATCTGCTACATGGTCTTGATGCAATTGTTACTTTGAACTTGTGTCTAATGCCTTCTTCTGAGCTAATCAATGAGCATGTCATCTGATACATGAAAAGATAAAGAAGACTATGAAGTTTCTTGCGTGGATTTGGATATCTTCTTTAATGCCTTGTTCTTAATATTGCTACTTGCTTATTGATATTGATTGATTCTAAAGTCCAAAGGAAAAGTAGGTTTTTATATGACATTCTTGTCTATTGGATTGCATCCCATTGGTCAGATCTTTTCAACTCTCAACTTTTAATTTTTGCTTACGGTTAGTCTCTTCATCTCCTCCCATCTTCTTAAATTTCAAAATCTCTCCCCCTTTTTTTTTTTCAAAATCTTCTTTGCTTGTGATTTATAAACGTAGAGCTTATTGCAAATTAGAAACTTTGGCCTTATGCCATTGCATTTTTAAAACCTTTTCTTAGATCAAACTTGTAAATGAATCTAATCAAATTGACTTAAAATTTAAAAAGACAAAAAGAACTAACACTCATTCAAACTCTTTTAGGCCCTCTGTGCCTATTTTAAATTTAAATTTTTGTTAAAAGCAATTCACTCACTTTGAAATTGATACCATGAACTACGAGGTTTTGATCCCTCATTTTTATGTTGGTACGTAGGCACAAGTCCGAAGGTATTGTCAAACACAAAAATATAGTTAATGAATTCTTTTCTCATTCCCACACTCTAGTTATTGCAAATATCTTTTATACCAAAACACACGCACACATAAAAAGGGCTCCCTAGGAGTACCTAGGACACATTTGGTGCTAACACCTTCCCTCTGTGTAACCAACCCCCTTACGTGTAATATTTGGCATTTTATTAGTTTTGATTTGAAAACTTCTTATCTTTGGGTTTTGTTCGTACTTTTCCTTTTTTCTTTGGAAACAATAAAAGTATGGTGGCGACTCTGGTTTTATTGACATTAAGTTATCCATAGCTTAATGGTCATGAAATTACCGCTACACCTAGATATAAGCATAGGTACAATCGAATGTGCTTGGTGAACTCTCCCAATGAAAACCCATTGAATGAGGGGTAAGGATGATGCCAAGATGCGATCCCAAAGCCAATGCATATGATGAGATAGCATGAGGAATCTTAGGGTCAAAATTGGGGTCTTACAGCTACACCTATTTAAGGACATTCTAACAGAGTATGTGAAGGTTAAAATCTTTGTATCAACTCAGTAGAATGGACATAAATAAAAAAATATATAAAAATTTGGTCCCTAAGAGACCTCATGATGCATATGATATGAACGTTATTGCCACAAAGAGAAAGAATTTAGAGAGACTGCAAGTCCACAGGAGCATACTACATTCCGTAAGGAAAACTCACTAGGGAGACAAAGACTCTAGAGGGACAAAAAAAAGTTTTGTGAATGCCAGGATACGTCTTAAAAATTGTTGGATACATGAGAGGAACTTCCATGAAAATAAATCAATGGAAGGATTCCGTCGGGGATAAGGGAAACTCTATCAGGGAAACGGGTAGATCAGAACAAAGCTGAAATACCTGAATCAAACTTAACTCGGGAAGAATGATCTTCAATACAGGAGTACCAGAAATATATTATCTATTACCGATTACTGGGTAGGAAGATAATATACTCTAACATAGGGACATTCGTTACCGGTTAGGGTAAACATATCAAGGATGACCCGCTGAGAAAAAAGAGGTGTATTCGTAACCGGTTATTGGGTAAGAATAGCCTGCTCAAAAAATGGTCAAATAGGATTTATAACTACCGGTTACTAGGTAGAAGACCAAAGAGAGAATATTTGTCATCGGTTAAAGTGAACATATCAAGGATAGACTCAGAGGAAGAATATCCGTCATTAGTTAGGATGAACATATCAAGGATAGACTGTTGGGGAGAAAATAGGAATTATATTTATTAGCTATTAGATAGAATACCAGAGAGAGAATATTTGTCACCGGTTAGGATGAATATATCAAGGATAAACTGGGTGAGGAAAATAGGATTTACAACTACCGGTTACTAGGCAGATCACTGCAAAGAGGACAAAATCCATCATCGGTTCAGATGAACATATCAAGGATTAACTCTCTGAGGAATAAAATTATGGATTATAACCAACTTTTTACTAGGTAGAAAACCACAAAGGAAGAATATTCTTCATCGGTTAGGATGAACATATCAAGGATATATTGCTTGGGAAAACGTGAAAACGAATCCGCTGGGGAAAACAAAGGAAGTAGATTACTTTTACCGGGTATTGGGAAAAAGCAATGTACTCAAAAAATCGAGAAGAATATTATCAGTTATTGGGTAATAGACTCTTAGGGGACTCAAAAAGTCTATCTAGGTAGTAACTAGAAAGAAACGATCAAACAAAGACTCAATCCAATGAGGATATAACTCAATGGGAGTGGTTCCATCCATATAATTAACATGGGAGGAAACTGAAATAATGATCATCCAGAAGGAAATGAATTAGTGGGGAATGAGAAAGGTTAAAACCTTTCTGCTTAAGGGGGCCGACAGTCTACAATTGAAGGAGGACAGACACACCAAATCTGTATAGGTAATGTTATCACCAAAACAGGGGATTCGAATAATGAAATCAAATGCAATAAAAAATGCATAATGAAATGTTTGATGAATATGCACGTATATGATTAATGATTATACTGACAAAACAACACAAATTATACAAATATCATAGATTTGAACCATTGATGCAACACTCGGCCAATCTCAACAAGATGGAAACATCAAATGGAGAAAATGTTGGGGATGAACGTAAGTCATCTAGCTCTGAATAACTCAACTATGGTTGGGGAAAGAGAAAAGATCTACTGAGGATCCAAATTGTCAATTTTGCGGGGAATTTTAAGTCAGCGCCATATCAAATGGGAGACAACCCTGCAGTGGACCAAACCAAAATACTTCTCAGAATCCAAAATTACCGAGAACGAGGGATCTTCGATATCTGAAGATAAACTCCACCGGGGAATACAAGAGGTAAAACTCTTCATGGGGATCTAAGTAAATTGGTGAGGATGCTATGACCAAGATCGTCGCATTCTTCAAAAATCATCAAATTCCCTTAGGAAATTACAAAACAAACCAATTCCAAGGAAACGATAACCAGGTTCGATGAACTGCTGAAGTTTTGAAACACAAATATGCTAATGGAAACCAAATAAAGGTTCCAGATCTTAGAAGTCACAAACTGGAGGATATCAAAAGGAGTACCGCAACTGTGGAATATGGATTTGCAAAAGGGACCGATCATCAACTCAACTCTACTAGGGATGACAAATTACTCGGGGAGAAATTTATCAACCAAGTTGGGGATGATTGACGAACTATTGGGGAAAAGTTACCAAACCAAACTGCTTGGAGAAGACCAACAAGGCTTACCTGTTCTCAGATTTTTGTTGACATTCTAAGCTGAAATCGATTATTCTTAAAGTGATTGTTTTTATTATTTTTTTAAGAAAAATAATTTTTATTCATTAATTTATTTCAAAATTATCATCATAAAAATTCAATTTTATTTAGTATAAGTAAATAAGAGTAGAAACAATTGGATAAAAAGCTCAACTTTATTTAATAGAATGGTAGTCTATAAATGATAAGATTCCATAGATCTTTACAAAGCTGAAAATGGTAATTTACATTGAATACAATGATCACTACTCTCCCTACCAACTTCAATATCCACTGTGCTCTTGGCTTCGGTTAAGAATAATGAATCAGAACCAAACGACCTGCTCAAAACTGTCTTCATGACTAGGACCAACCAAATGCAGTTACTTGCCATAATCCCTAATTTTTTGCTAGATAGCCCCAACGCGGGGTACTCAATCTACCGGGATAAATTTCTGTTTTATGTCTCTAACTTTTGCCTGGATCTCCCTTTCAGGTACTCAATCCACCGAGACGCTCACTTTTGCCTAAGTCGGCATTTCGGGTTTTCAACTTAACGAGTTGTTTTTTTCTTTTTTTAGGCGGAGTATTTCTTGACTGCATCGGAATTCCTAGGACGAGTAAACTCTTCCCCATCCATAGTTGTAAGAATCAAAGCACCACATGAGAAGGATCTCTTAACAACATATGAGCCTTCATAATTAGGATTCAATTTTCCCCTAGCATCAGGTTTGAAAGATAAAATCTTCTTGAGCACGAGGTCACCTTCTCTAAACACACGAGGCCCTACCTTCTTATCAAATGCCTTCTTCATTCTTTGTTGATATAACTGACCATGACACATGACGGTCAATCTCTTTTCTTCAATCAAATTTAAATGATCATATCTGGTCTGAAAGCATTCAACTTCTGTAAACTTGGCTTCCATTTGAACACACAGTGACGGGGTCTCAACCTCTACTGGAAGTAGAGCTTTCATACCATAAACAAGTGAGAAACGGGTTGCCGCTGTTGAAGTGAGAACGGATGTACGATACTCATCTAAAGCAAACAGGAGCATCTCATGCCAATCTTTGTATGTTACAACCATCTTCTGAATGATCTTCTTGATGTTCTTATTTGTGACTTCAACAGCCCTATTCATCTTGGGTCTGTAGGGAGAAGAAATATGATATGAAATCTTGAGGTCTTTGCAAAGACCTTCCACCATATTATTTTCAAGTTCGATCAATTATCGGTAATGATCTTACTTGGCACACCATACTGGCATATAATCTGATTCTTGATAAACCTTACAACAACTTGCTTGGTTACGTTTGCATATGATGTCGCTTCAACCCACTTTATGAAGTAATAAATAGCCACCAGAATGAAATGATGTTTTCCTGAAGCATTAGGCTCAATCATACCAATCATATCAATTTCCCACATGGAGAATGGCCATGGAGAGGAAATGACTATGTATTGTTTTATTTTCTTTTGTAGGTAGTGTGTATGTTCACATATGCCTCATCAAGCTCATATCTAGGGTTTTATAACCTTAATGCAAGGAGAATACTCAAGATATCGTTCAAATTGACTTACACACATGCCTCATAAAGTTTCATGATCAAATTCAAGATGTCCTCTCCAACTTTTATTTTTGGAAGAAATTAAAATTCAACTTTCAAATGAATATGTGAAGTGGAAACATTATAGGTCATTTTGGGCCATTACCATTAAACAAGCAATTTTCCTCAACTTCTAAATTGCATAACTACTTCATGCCAAATCCAAATGAGGTCAAATTTGTGACCAAATTGAATAATTTTGAAATAGATACAACTTTTATGAAGGAACATTTTCCATTTAAAGCCCATAGAAAAAGTTATTCAAGGTGGAAGAAGTGAACATTTGACTTGGTACTTAGAAAAAATTCAAATATATTTGATTTTCCAAACTTCCATCTAAAAATGCATCATGATCCAAGCTTCAAATGGAAACATTTTAAACATGAAAGTTGTTACCCTTGATCTCACCATTACAAAAAGTTCAAGAACATCTCATTTGGCTAATAATTGGAGGACTTGAACATGAGTTCTTCATAAGGGATCATTTGGATGAAATTCATGATCACTTTCCAATTTCCATTGCATGATCACATGACATACTTTCAGCATTGCACATGAGGAATTTTGGATATGATTGCATCATTTAATGGGCCTATCACACGCCCATGCAATCATGCAAGAGAGATTTCTATTTTTGGCCTATTTTAGAAATATGTAGAAAGCAATTGCATTGCCTATAAATGAGACCCTTCTTGCTCAGAATTAAGGATACCTTGCCCAAGCTTTGAAACTTCAATCCAAACCCTCACCATTAGAGGATAATCTTGAAGGTTTTCATTTGAAAATCAAGTTTCAAATCTCCATCGAGTTTCAAGCTTTGTGATTTTTGGTTAGCTGAAGTCCTACCAATGTAGGCAACAAGATTAAGTTACTTTGAGGTCAAATCGAAGCAACTCAGTTTATGATCCTCAAAATTAAAATCCATGTATCTTTTTATATACTTGGAATCAGAGAAAATTGAGGCCAGATTATGATCCTGAGCATTTTATCTTTGAACAAGTGTCCTTGTTTTTCATTTTCTATTGAAATGAAGTTGGACCAGTCCGGTGGAGGTAACCGGAGAAGATGACCAAAGCCCTAGCTCCGATGGTGTGTTAACACACCTCCTGGCCATTTGATCATGCTTGGATGTTATAATCTGGACCACTACTTTTGATTACCATGTGTACATCTCTTTGATTGATGACCACGATGGAGCGCGCGCGTGTGGCCATCAGATATGCCACCTCAATTAGTGAGGGAGATCTGATGGCCCTAGTTTTTGTTTTTAATTTTTGATTTTATGTTTAATCCTTTTATTTTGTTTAATTCATATTAATTTCATTTTTAATCCAAAAAATATGGAACTTTTGTTGCGGTAAATTTGACGTCAATAACACCAGAGTTGACATTGCGCTTTTATTGTTTCCAAAGGAAGAGGGAAAAGTGCGAACAAAACCCAAAGATAAGAAGTTTTCAAATCAAAACTAATAAAATGGAAGAGATTACAAGTAAGGGGGGTGTTTACACGGAGGGAAGGTGTTAGCATCCAAAGTGTCCTAGGTACTCCTAGGGAGCCCTTTTTATGTGGATATGTGTTTTTTGGTATAAAATGATGTTTGAGAAAAATAGAGTGTGGGGATGAGAAAAGAATTCATTGATTATATTTTTAATTTTGACAAGACCTTTGGACTTGTGCTTACGTACCAACATAAAAATGAGGGATCAAAACCTCGTATTTCGTGGTAACAATTTCAAAATGAGTTAATTGCTTTTAATCAAGAGTTTAAGTGAAAAAAGGGGACAAAGGGCCAAAAAAAATTGAATGAATTTGTTAGTTCTTTTTGTCTTTTGAAATTGTAAGTCAATATAATTAAGTTTATTTACAAGTTTGATTTAAGAAAAAAGAAGTTCAAAAATTCAATGGCATAAGGCCAAAGTTTCTACTTGAAATAAGGTCTAAGTTTGAAATCACAAGCAAAGAAAGTTTTTGAAAGGGGGGAGAGATTTGAAATTTAAGAAGTGGAAGGAGATAAATAGGGTATCCTAAGCATACAATTAAAAGTTAAAATTTGAAAAGATATGACCAATAGGATGCAATCCAATAGACAAGAATGTCATATAGAAACCCATTTTCCCTTGGACTTTGAATCAAGCAAATAGCATTATCCAAACATCAAGAAGATCAAGGCATCAAATAAAGATAGCCACATCCAAGCAAGCAAATCCCATAGCTAGCAGTCTTCTTTGTCTTCTCATGTATCAGATGAAATATTCCTTGATCAACTCAGAAGAAAGCATTAGACTCAAGATCAAAATAACAATTAGCACCAAAATAAAGTAACTGGTGAATTCAAACAGAGTCCCAAGGCTTGCATCAAATGAAAACTCAATTCACAATAAGTTCGTTTCAAAATATTAGCATTGGCCAAGTCCTTTTTGCACAGGGAATGTTGCCTAATCCTAAGTCCAAAAGTTCAGGTCAAGATCAACAGTCCACCAAATATTTTTTAGGGTTTTTGTTGTTTATTAAGTGTTTTAAGGTCCTAAGACCACAAACAAAATCAAAATGCACAAACAAATATATACAAATACAAGATATGGCTCAAATGAGCAAAGTAAAAATGACATAAACATAAACAAGTTAAATGAAATATAAATGGCAATGAATGATAAATGATTGAACATTAAATTGCATAAAGTAAATGACTTGAAAGTAAAGAAATGTTAATAAGAGTTAGTCAAATGTTAGTCAAGTGTTAATGGTGTTTTGCTTTTTTAATTGATTAAGTCATTCTTTGGAGAACACTCAACCATCCATTCACAAGCATGGGTCCTTAAACCAAGACATCTTCCATAGGAAGGAAAAAGGTCAAGTTTCCACACAATACTGTAAGACCCCAATTTTGTCCCTAAGATCCCTCATGGCATCATATTACATCATTGCATTGCCTTAAGGATCATTGTGCACCTTGCTTCCTTCCCTGTGGGTGGGTTATCTTTTTGAGTGATTCTTGATCACCAAGCATGTTTTGCATTTGTATATCATTGCTTTTCTTTTTACCACTAACCAAAAGTACAAAAATATGTCATCTAACCTTTGTCTTGTAGATGAAGCAATCATAGGTCAAAGCAGTCAAAGGCAGTCATTGAGCAATAGATGGTGGTCATTCTTAAGATTTGGACCCCACAATCATTATAAAGAGTTCATATGAGCTATGTTGTCATTTTGAAGCAAAATCCCAAGTGGTAGAGACTTGAATCTCATCAAAACATTGTCAGGTCATCTGAAGACCTAGAAAGTCAACTGCCAAGTCAACTGTGGATTTGGAGGTGGGAAGTCATTAGAAATACTTCATTCATGTTCAAACAAGTCTCATTTGACATTTCAAACATCAACATTGAAGAATTTGAGGTCCAGTCAAAAATTTCCAAAAATAGAAAGTGACCTATAATTTGAATTTTCCAAAAATGGAAAGGTTTTGGACCAACTTCAACTTCAAATTACATCATCAAGAAAGCTTCAAATGAAATTTTATTGAACATGAAAGTTGTAGATCTTTCTCTCCTATTTCCAAAAAGTCCAAGATCATCAATTTCTCATGTGTGGTTAAGGAGATATGATCAAATCATGGCAAAGTGTGCATGAAGATTCAAATGGACATAACTTTTCAGCCAAAGCTCCAAAATGAGTGGTTCTTTTTGCTACATTCTCCTCTTGACCTCTAATTCCCAAATCATGCATCACATTACATGAATTTTTATCACATGAGCATTTGTTAATCAATGGCATTTTTGGAGGGAAAACATGAAATTTAAATTTTGTGCATTATTTGAACATTTTGATATTGCCATTGGCTCCAAAATTGAATTTTAAATGGAAATTGAAGGAAATTCGTGCACTGTTCACACATGCATTCCATGCATAAGGTGAAAAATCATTTTGGCACATACACCTCATTTTGGTTAATCTCACTTAACATTTGGCTTAAGCATGATCTAAACAGGTTTAACATGGCATATATAAACTAAAACCTAACTGTTTTCAGCATTAGCAACAACTTTCAGATCTAGATCCAAAACTCTCAAAAAAATTTCTCTCAAATTTTCTTCAATTTTCTTCACATCAAAGCCATTTCCATTGCTTGATTCTTGATCTTGAGGTATTATTGAGCAACTTTGCACGTGGAACCAAGAGAAGCAGTGCAAGATTGAAGCATACACAAAGCTTGAAGCAACAATGGTGATTCCAAATTTTGGTAGATTCGCGCATAATTGAGCCTCAATCTCTATTCCAATCATCCATACAAGCATCATAGAAGAGATTTGGAGCATCACAAGGCCTGGATAACACGATTCAACAGTTCTGCTCTTCAAGAGGTTCCAAATCGATCTCTCTATTTCTCAAATTTATTATGATATTGTTGCAGATCTAAGTGTGCTGGTGATGCTGAGCTTTGAACCATGAATTTTGGTGCGAAATTGAATGAGTTAGGTTGATTTAAAGTTTTATGCATGATGCTTCCCTTTCTCGAT
The DNA here is from genome assembly GCF_024323335.1 of Lathyrus oleraceus. Classification (NCBI taxonomy): domain Eukaryota; kingdom Viridiplantae; phylum Streptophyta; class Magnoliopsida; order Fabales; family Fabaceae; genus Lathyrus; species Lathyrus oleraceus. The sequence goes on along the minus strand of NC_066585.1, from coordinate 324,230,909 downwards.
TCTCTTTGTATGTGTTGATTCAAGCTTAGCTATGCATGTATTTGTGATCTATGATGAAGGATCTACATGTTTGTGTGTTCAATTGTAATTTCTGGAGATTTTTGTCTTGATGCCTAGCACTGTTCATGATTGGCACGAGGAAGAAGATGAAGTTTACATTAGGCCACGCTTTTGATCCATTAGGCCACGCTTTTATGTTGCTGCATGTGTTAGTTTAGGGTTTATTCATGCATTGGTCCACGTAGGCGCGCGCTTGGCAAGATGATTGGCTCAGAGGCGTTTGACCATGCACACGCAAGCATTGACCGGCCAGGTCAATTAATGAAACGCAGAGTTTCATCCTTGGCGCGCTGAGCAATTCAAATTGTGCCTGGCTTCGATTCCCCGTTGCAACATTATTTCAAATGCTTCACATATTTTCCATTTTCCCTCCATATTATTCTATACATGCTTCACATGATTTTATTTTTTTTCTCATCTTAAAAAATTCATATCTAATTGAAAATGAATCCCAAAATTACCAGGTTTTTTGCATCTTGTTCCTTATTCTCTCTAGTTTTTTATCATCATGATTTTATAAGTTGTGCTTGGCTGGATATATTTTTGTGCTAGAATGTTTGAACATGTATGCCTACTTGACCTTGCCATGCTTATACCTTTCTGAAATGCTCATTTTTTACCCAATGATTCTGAAAATTTGCATGATGAAACTAGACACTTCGCTTGACATTTTGGTGTTGATTTGGTATTTTTATCAATTGTCATTTTTGTTTTATGATTGTGCTAAGTTGGTGTGACAATTTGTGTCACACCTTTTGATGTTCAACTTATATGATGTGTTTGACATGCCAAATGATCTCCAATTGCTCTGACTTTTTGTGTGATGCATGTTATATATGTTGTGATTGCTCATGAATTTTGTTGGATTTATTTGAATCATTTCTGATTTAATTGAGATTTTTCATTCTGGTTGGTCACATTTGAGCTTTAAAATTGCCTTGAACTTCAATTGATCATGAAATGCTTTTGGTATATGATATTGATGTGAGACCTTTTGGAATGTTTCAAGATGTGTTTGAAGTTGATTCATGTTAATTTTCAGCTTCTGTTTTGAATTTTTTTCTCCACCTTTGACCCTAGGCTTTGACCTAGTGGTTTGTTGCTTATCTTTAAGCTTTGATTTCAGGTTGAACATTCAAGTTCCATGGTTATTGATGCTTCATCACCTGAGCATTTGATGTTTACCTTTGACTACTAACCTTGTGTGTTTTGTAGGTTGATAACTCATTTGAGTTTGCTTGGTCATCATTATATACCTAGTTTGGTATCCCGATGCCTTTCTTTGCGGTTGATTTATCCTTTATTCACCCAGTAACCGGTTGTGGATAATCTTCCATGCGAGTATACTATCCATGTTCTGACGGTAATGGATAATATATCTCATGCACTCTTCAGTCGAAGCCTGTTGTGTTTCCCCAGTCGAGTAAGATTCGTATCCCTTTGTGGAATCCAATATTCGTTTGTTTCTTGGATAATTGCCTGATGCTTGCAATTTATCCCCTGTGAGTTGTCTTTCGTTTACCCTGTTGTTGTTGGTAACGATTGTCTCTCTTTTCGGTTGGTCACCTATTATATACCCAGTAACCGGTATCCCTGGTGTTTCCTTCCATGCGAGTATATTGTCTACGTTCTGACGGTAATAGATAATATATCTCATGCGAGTATACTATCCACGTTCTGACGGTAATGGATATTATATCTCATGCGCTCTTTGGGTTTTTTCCCCAACTGAGTAAGATTCGTTTTCCCGTTGCGGAGTCGAATGTCCATCCTGTAAGTCGATTTGCTTTTTCAAGCCCTCCTTTCGGATGATGAGTGTTTTGGCATATATACCAATTCACGCTTCGGTCGGTCACCTATTATATACCCAGTAACCGGTATCCCTGGTGTTCCTTCCTTTCTAATCCCTATTATGACCTTGGTCCCCTGTGGAGTCAGATTTTCCTGAGGTGATGTACCTTTTTCAGGTCTTTCTCAGATGTTTGGTTGATTGATATCTCTCACCCTTATACGGGTCTTAGATATTCATTCTTCCTGAGCTTGTCGTTCTTTCACCCTTATAACGGTGTTTAGATCACATGTCTCTTTGAGTTTGTTACCCTTATACCGGTAACACCTCATTCTTTGTTGCTTCCCCAGAAGAGTCTCTTTGTTAGACATTCTCCAGTGAAGTTTCCTGTTGTGATTTTACCCTCTTGTTGTATTGGCGTTTTCCCTAATATATGCATTTTTCCCCGGCAGGGAGGTTCTGTGTGAATCTTTTCCTAGTTCGAGTCCGGATTTTCATCTGAAGTATCCCTTGTGGATAGTTTGAGTCAGTTTGAGTCCTTCCAATGGATGTGTCTTTCTTTGGAATTTTTCTTTTCCCCGTTTGAGTCCTTTACTCCCCAGTGAGGTCTCCAGTCCAGTCGTGTCTTGTTCACGCAGTGTCAGTTCCCCTAATTCAGAGTCCTGTCCTTCTCACGCATTCTTTTTCTTTTTTCTTATCCCCGTGAGAGTCTTGTTAGAGTCTCTGTTCTTGGTGAGTGTATTACTCCGATGGATCGTCTTTTCTTTTGTGGACCAGTATTCCCCACAGAGTTTTGTTTGTTTTACATGCATACATCTGCATCATGAGGTCTCTTAGGGACCAAAATTTGTCTCATTACTATTATTTAAGCCCATTCTATCGCGTCGAGATGAAGATTTTCTAAACTTCACTTCTCCGGCTAGAATGACCTTAAATAGGGCATCTGTAAGACCCCAATTTTGTCCCTAAGATCCCTCATGGCATCATATTACATCATTGCATTGCCTCAAGGATCATTGTGCACCTTGCTTCCTTCCCTGTGGGTGGGTTATCTTTTTGAGTGATTCTTCATCACCAAGCATGTTTTTCATTTTTATATCATTGCTTTTCTTTTTACCACTAACCAAAAGTACAAAAATATGTCATCTAACCTTTGTCTTGCAGATGAAGCAATCATAGGTCAAAGCAGTCAAAGGCAGTCATTGAGCAATAGATGGTGGTCATTCTTAAGATTTGGACCCCACAATCATTATCAAGAGTTCATATGAGCTATGTTGTCATTTTGAAGCAAAATCCCAAGTGGTAGAGGCTTGAATCTCATCAGAACAGTGCCAGGTCATCTGAAGACCTAGAAAGTCAACTGCCAAGTCAACTGTGGATTAGGAGGTGGGAAGTGACTAGAAATTCTTCATTCATATTCAAACAAGTCTCATTTGACATTTCAAACATCAACATTGAAGAATTTGAGGTCCAGTCAAAAATTTCCAAAAATAAAAAGTGACCTATAATTTGAATTTTCCAAAAATGGAAAGGTTTTAGACCAACTTCAACTTCAAATTAGATCATCAATAAAGCTTCAAATGAAATTTTATTAAACATGAAAGTTGTATATCTTTCTCTCCCATTTCCAAAAAGTCCAAGATCATCAAATTCTCATGTGTGGTTAAGGAGATATGATCAAATCATGGCAAAGTGTGCATGAAGATTCAAATGGACATAACTTTTCAACCAAAGCTCCAAAATGAGTGGTTCTTTTTGCTACATTCTCCTCTTGACCTCTAATTCCTAAATCATGCATCACATTACATGAATTTTCATCACATGAGCATTTGTTAATCAATGGCATTTTTGGAGGGAAAACATGAAATTTAAATTTTGTGCATTATTTGAACATTTTGATATTGCCATTGGCTCCAAAATTGAATTTTAAATGGAAATTGAAGGAAATTCGTGCACTGTTCACACATGCATTCCATGCATAAGGTGAAAAATCATTTTGGCACATACACCTCATTTTGGTTAATCTCACTTAACATTTGGCTTAAGCATGATCTAAACAGGTTTAGCATGGCATATATAAACTAAAACCTAACTGTTTTCAGCATTAGCAACAACTTTCAGATCTAGATCCAAAACTCTCAAAAAAAATTTCTCTCAAATTTTCTTCAATTTTCTTCACATCAAAGCCATTTCCATTGCTTGATTCTTGATCTCGAGGTATTATTGAGCAACTTTGCACGTGGAACCAAGAGAAGCAGTGCAAGATTGAAGCATACACAAAGCTTGAAGCAACAATGGTGATTCCAAATTTTGGTAGATTCGCGCATAATTGAGCCTCAATCTCTATTCCAATCATCCATACAAGCATCATAGAAGAGATTTGGAGCATCACAAGGCCTGGATAACACGATTCAACAGTTCTGCTCTTCAAGAGGTTCCAAATCGATCTCTCTATTTCTCAAATTTATTATGATATTGTTGCAGATCTAAGTGTGCTGGTGATGCTGAGCTTTGAACCATGAATTTTGGTGCGAAATTGAATGAGTTAGGTTGTTTTAAAGTTTTATGCATGTTGCTTCCCTTCCTCGATTCTCTTTGTATGTGTTGATTCAAGCTTAGCTATGCATGTATTTGTGATCTATGATGAAGGATCTACATGTTTGTGTGTTCAATTGTAATTTCTGGAGATTTTTGTCTTGATGCCTAGCACTGTTCATGATTGGCACGAGGAAGAAGATGAAGTTTACATTACGCCACGCTTTTGATCCATTAGGCCACGCTTTTATGTTGCTACATGTGTTAGTTTAGGGTTTATTCATGCATTGGTCCACGTAGGCGCGCGCTTGGCAAGATGATTGGCTCAGAGGCGTTTGACCATGCACACGCAAGCATTGACCGGCCAGGTCAATTAAGGAAACGCAGAGTTTCATCCTTGGCGCGCTGAGCAATTCAAATTGTGCCTGGCTTCGATTCCCCGTTGCAACATTATTTCAAATGCTTCACATATTTTCCATTTTCCCTCCACATTATTCTATACATGCTTCACATGATTTTATTTTTTTTCTCATCTTAAAAAATTCATATCTAATTGAAAATGAATCCCAAAATAACCCGGTTTTTTGCATCTTGTTCCTTATTCTCTCTAGTTTTTTATCATCATGATTTTATAAGTTGTGCTTGGCTGGATATATTTTTGTGCTAGAATGTTTGAACATGTATGCCTACTTGACCTTGCCATGCTTATACCTTTCTGAAATGCTCATTTTTTACCCAATGATTCTGAAAATTTGCATGATGAAACTAGACACTTCGCTTGACATTTTGGTGTTGATTTGGTATTTTTATCAATTGTCATTTTTGTTTTATGATTGTGCTAAGTTGGTGTGACAATTTGTGTCACACCTTTTGATGTTCAACTTATATGATGTGTTTGACATGCCAAATGATCTCCAATTGCTCTGACTTTTTGTGTGATGCATGTTATATATGTTGTGATTGCTCATGAATTTTGTTGGATTTATTTGAATCATTTCTGATTTAATTGAGATTTTTCATTCTGGTTGGTCACATTTGAGCTTTAAAATTGCCTTGAACTTCAATTGATCATGAAATGCTTTTGGTATATGATATTGATGTGAGACCTTTTGGAATGTTTCAAGATGTGTTTGAAGTTGATTCATGTTAATTTTCAGCTTCTGTTTTGAATTTTTTTCTCCACCTTTGACCCTAGGCTTTGACCTAGTGGTTTGTTGCTTATCTTTAAGCTTTGATTTCAGGTTGAACATTCAAGTTCCATGGTTATTGATGCTTCATCACCTGAGCATTTGATGTTTACCTTTGACTACTAACCTTGTGTGTTTTGTAGGTTGATAACTCATTTGAGTTTGCTTGGTCATCATTATATACCTAGTTTGGTATCCCGATGCCTTTCTTTGCGGTTGATTTATCCTTTATTAACCCAGTAACCGGTTGTGGATAATCTTCCATGCGAGTATACTATCCATGTTCTGACGGTAATGGATAATATATCTCATGCACTCTTCAGTCGAAGCCTGTTGTGTTTCCCCAGTCGAGTAAGATTCGTATCCCTTTGTGGAATCCAATATTCGTTTGTTTCTTGGATAATTGCCTGATGCTTGCAATTTATCCCCTGTGAGTTGTCTTTCGTTTACCCTGTTGTTGTTGGTAACGATTGTCTCTCTTTTCGGTTGGTCACCTATTATATACCCAGTAACCGGTATCCCTGGTGTTTCCTTCCATGCGAGTATATTGTCTACGTTCTGACGGTAATAGATAATATATCTCATGCGAGTATACTATCCACGTTCTGACGGTAATGGATATTATATCTCATGCGCTCTTTGGGTTTTTTCCCCAACTGAGTAAGATTCGTTTTCCCGTTGCGGAGTCGAATGTCCATCCTGTAAGTCGATTTGCTTTTTCAAGCCCTCCTTTCGGATGATGAGTGTTTTGGCATATATACCAATTCACGCTTCGGTCGGTCACCTATTATATACCCAGTAACCGGTATCCCTGGTGTTCCTTCCTTTCTAATCCCTATTATGACCTTGGTCCCCTGTGGAGTCAGATTTTCCTGAGGTGATGTACCTTTTTCAGGTCTTTCTCAGATGTTTGGTTGATTGATATCTCTCACCCTTATACCGGTCTTAGATATTCATTCTTCCTGAGCTTGTCGTTCTTTCACCCTTATAACGGTGTTTAGATCACATGTCTCTTTGAGTTTGTTACCCTTATACCGGTAACACCTCATTCTTTGTTGCTTCCCCAGAAGAGTCTCTTTGTTAGACATTCTCCAGTGAAGTTTCCTGTTGTGATTTTACCCTCTTGTTGTATTGGCGTTTTCCCTAATATATGCATTTTTCCCCGGCAGGGAGGTTCTGTGTGAATCTTTTCCTAGTTCGAGTCCGGATTTTCATCTGAAGTATCCCTTGTGGATAGTTTGAGTCAGTTTGAGTCCTTCCAATGGATGTGTCTTTCTTTGGAATTTTTCTTTTCCCCGTTTGAGTCCTTTACTCCCCAGTGAGGTCTCCAGTCCAGTCGTGTCTTGTTCACGCAGTGTCAGTTCCCCTAATTCAGAGTCCTGTCCTTCTCACGCATTCTTTTTCTTTTTTCTTATCCCCGTGAGAGTCTTGTTAGAGTCTCTGTTCTTGGTGAGTGTATTACTCCGATGGATCGTCTTTTCTTTTGTGGACCAGTATTCCCCACAGAGTTTTGTTTGTTTTACATGCATACATCTGCATCATGAGGTCTCTTAGGGACCAAAATTTGTCTCATTACTATTATTTAAGCCCATTCTATCGCGTCGAGATGAAGATTTTCTAAACTTCACTTCTCCGGCTAGAATGACCTTAAATAGGGGCATCTGTAAGACCCCAATTTTGTCCCTAAGATCCCTCATGGCATCATATTACATCATTGCATTGCCTCAAGGATCATTGTGCACCTTGCTTCCTTCCCTGTGGGTGGGTTATCTTTTTGAGTGATTCTTCATCACCAAGCATGTTTTTCATTTTTATATCATTGCTTTTCTTTTTACCACTAACCAAAAGTACAAAAATATGTCATCTAACCTTTGTCTTGCAGATGAAGCAATCATAGGTCAAAGCAGTCAAAGGCAGTCATTGAGCAATAGATGGTGGTCATTCTTAAGATTTGGACCCCACAATCATTATCAAGAGTTCATATGAGCTATGTTGTCATTTTGAAGCAAAATCCCAAGTGGTAGAGGCTTGAATCTCATCAGAACAGTGCCAGGTCATCTGAAGACCTAGAAAGTCAACTGCCAAGTCAACTGTGGATTAGGAGGTGGGAAGTGACTAGAAATTCTTCATTCATATTCAAACAAGTCTCATTTGACATTTCAAACATCAACATTGAAGAATTTGAGGTCCAGTCAAAAATTTCCAAAAATAAAAAGTGACCTATAATTTGAATTTTCCAAAAATGGAAAGGTTTTAGACCAACTTCAACTTCAAATTAGATCATCAATAAAGCTTCAAATGAAATTTTATTAAACATGAAAGTTGTATATCTTTCTCTCCCATTTCCAAAAAGTCCAAGATCATCAAATTCTCATGTGTGGTTAAGGAGATATGATCAAATCATGGCAAAGTGTGCATGAAGATTCAAATGGACATAACTTTTCAACCAAAGCTCCAAAATGAGTGGTTCTTTTTGCTACATTCTCCTCTTGACCTCTAATTCCTAAATCATGCATCACATTACATGAATTTTCATCACATGAGCATTTGTTAATCAATGGCATTTTTGGAGGGAAAACATGAAATTTAAATTTTGTGCATTATTTGAACATTTTGATATTGCCATTGGCTCCAAAATTGAATTTTAAATGGAAATTGAAGGAAATTCGTGCACTGTTCACACATGCATTCCATGCATAAGGTGAAAAATCATTTTGGCACATACACCTCATTTTGGTTAATCTCACTTAACATTTGGCTTAAGCATGATCTAAACAGGTTTAGCATGGCATATATAAACTAAAACCTAACTGTTTTCAGCATTAGCAACAACTTTCAGATCTAGATCCAAAACTCTCAAAAAAAATTTCTCTCAAATTTTCTTCAATTTTCTTCACATCAAAGCCATTTCCATTGCTTGATTCTTGATCTCGAGGTATTATTGAGCAACTTTGCACGTGGAACCAAGAGAAGCAGTGCAAGATTGAAGCATACACAAAGCTTGAAGCAACAATGGTGATTCCAAATTTTGGTAGATTCGCGCATAATTGAGCCTCAATCTCTATTCCAATCATCCATACAAGCATCATAGAAGAGATTTGGAGCATCACAAGGCCTGGATAACACGATTCAACAGTTCTGCTCTTCAAGAGGTTCCAAATCGATCTCTCTATTTCTCAAATTTATTATGATATTGTTGCAGATCTAAGTGTGCTGGTGATGCTGAGCTTTGAACCATGAATTTTGGTGCGAAATTGAATGAGTTAGGTTGTTTTAAAGTTTTATGCATGTTGCTTCCCTTCCTCGATTCTCTTTGTATGTGTTGATTCAAGCTTAGCTATGCATGTATTTGTGATCTATGATGAAGGATCTACATGTTTGTGTGTTCAATTGTAATTTCTGGAGATTTTTGTCTTGATGCCTAGCACTGTTCATGATTGGCACGAGGAAGAAGATGAAGTTTACATTACGCCACGCTTTTGATCCATTAGGCCACGCTTTTATGTTGCTACATGTGTTAGTTTAGGGTTTATTCATGCATTGGTCCACGTAGGCGCGCGCTTGGCAAGATGATTGGCTCAGAGGCGTTTGACCATGCACACGCAAGCATTGACCGGCCAGGTCAATTAAGGAAACGCAGAGTTTCATCCTTGGCGCGCTGAGCAATTCAAATTGTGCCTGGCTTCGATTCCCCGTTGCAACATTATTTCAAATGCTTCACATATTTTCCATTTTCCCTCCACATTATTCTATACATGCTTCACATGATTTTATTTTTTTTCTCATCTTAAAAAATTCATATCTAATTGAAAATGAATCCCAAAATAACCCGTTTTTTGCATCTTGTTCCTTATTCTCTCTAGTTTTTTATCATCATGATTTTATAAGTTGTGCTTGGCTGGATATATTTTTGTGCTAGAATGTTTGAACATGTATGCCTACTTGACCTTGCCATGCTTATACCTTTCTGAAATGCTCATTTTTTACCCAATGATTCTGAAAATTTGCATGATGAAACTAGACACTTCGCTTGACATTTTGGTGTTGATTTGGTATTTTTATCAATTGTCATTTTTGTTTTATGATTGTGCTAAGTTGGTGTGACAATTTGTGTCACACCTTTTGATGTTCAACTTATATGATGTGTTTGACATGCCAAATGATCTCCAATTGCTCTGACTTTTTGTGTGATGCATGTTATATATGTTGTGATTGCTCATGAATTTTGTTGGATTTATTTGAATCATTTCTGATTTAATTGAGATTTTTCATTCTGGTTGGTCACATTTGAGCTTTAAAATTGCCTTGAACTTCAATTGATCATGAAATGCTTTTGGTATATGATATTGATGTGAGACCTTTTGGAATGTTTCAAGATGTGTTTGAAGTTGATTCATGTTAATTTTCAGCTTCTGTTTTGAATTTTTTTCTCCACCTTTGACCCTAGGCTTTGACCTAGTGGTTTGTTGCTTATCTTTAAGCTTTGATTTCAGGTTGAACATTCAAGTTCCATGGTTATTGATGCTTCATCACCTGAGCATTTGATGTTTACCTTTGACTACTAACCTTGTGTGTTTTGTAGGTTGATAACTCATTTGAGTTTGCTTGGTCATCATTATATACCTAGTTTGGTATCCCGATGCCTTTCTTTGCGGTTGATTTATCCTTTATTAACCCAGTAACCGGTTGTGGATAATCTTCCATGCGAGTATACTATCCATGTTCTGACGGTAATGGATAATATATCTCATGCACTCTTCAGTCGAAGCCTGTTGTGTTTCCCCAGTCGAGTAAGATTCGTATCCCTTTGTGGAATCCAATATTCGTTTGTTTCTTGGATAATTGCCTGATGCTTGCAATTTATCCCCTGTGAGTTGTCTTTCGTTTACCCTGTTGTTGTTGGTAACGATTGTCTCTCTTTTCGGTTGGTCACCTATTATATACCCAGTAACCGGTATCCCTGGTGTTTCCTTCCATGCGAGTATATTGTCTACGTTCTGACGGTAATAGATAATATATCTCATGCGAGTATACTATCCACGTTCTGACGGTAATGGATATTATATCTCATGCGCTCTTTGGGTTTTTTCCCCAACTGAGTAAGATTCGTTTTCCCGTTGCGGAGTCGAATGTCCATCCTGTAAGTCGATTTGCTTTTTCAAGCCCTCCTTTCGGATGATGAGTGTTTTGGCATATATACCAATTCACGCTTCGGTCGGTCACCTATTATATACCCAGTAACCGGTATCCCTGGTGTTCCTTCCTTTCTAATCCCTATTATGACCTTGGTCCCCTGTGGAGTCAGATTTTCCTGAGGTGATGTACCTTTTTCAGGTCTTTCTCAGATGTTTGGTTGATTGATATCTCTCACCCTTATACCGGTCTTAGATATTCATTCTTCCTGAGCTTGTCGTTCTTTCACCCTTATAACGGTGTTTAGATCACATGTCTCTTTGAGTTTGTTACCCTTATACCGGTAACACCTCATTCTTTGTTGCTTCCCCAGAAGAGTCTCTTTGTTAGACATTCTCCAGTGAAGTTTCCTGTTGTGATTTTACCCTCTTGTTGTATTGGCGTTTTCCCTAATATATGCATTTTTCCCCGGCAGGGAGGTTCTGTGTGAATCTTTTCCTAGTTCGAGTCCGGATTTTCATCTGAAGTATCCCTTGTGGATAGTTTGAGTCAGTTTGAGTCCTTCCAATGGATGTGTCTTTCTTTGGAATTTTTCTTTTCCCCGTTTGAGTCCTTTACTCCCCAGTGAGGTCTCCAGTCCAGTCGTGTCTTGTTCACGCAGTGTCAGTTCCCCTAATTCAGAGTCCTGTCCTTCTCACGCATTCTTTTTCTTTTTTCTTATCCCCGTGAGAGTCTTGTTAGAGTCTCTGTTCTTGGTGAGTGTATTACTCCGATGGATCGTCTTTTCTTTTGTGGACCAGTATTCCCCACAGAGTTTTGTTTGTTTTACATGCATACATCTGCATCATGAGGTCTCTTAGGGACCAAAATTTGTCTCATTACTATTATTTAAGCCCATTCTATCGCGTCGAGATGAAGATTTTCTAAACTTCACTTCTCCGGCTAGAATGACCTTAAATAGGGGCATCTGTAAGACCCCAATTTTGTCCCTAAGATCCCTCATGGCATCATATTACATCATTGCATTGCCTCAAGGATCATTGTGCACCTTGCTTCCTTCCCTGTGGGTGGGTTATCTTTTTGAGTGATTCTTCATCACCAAGCATGTTTTTCATTTTTATATCATTGCTTTTCTTTTTACCACTAACCAAAAGTACAAAAATATGTCATCTAACCTTTGTCTTGCAGATGAAGCAATCATAGGTCAAAGCAGTCAAAGGCAGTCATTGAGCAATAGATGGTGGTCATTCTTAAGATTTGGACCCCACAATCATTATCAAGAGTTCATATGAGCTATGTTGTCATTTTGAAGCAAAATCCCAAGTGGTAGAGGCTTGAATCTCATCAGAACAGTGCCAGGTCATCTGAAGACCTAGAAAGTCAACTGCCAAGTCAACTGTGGATTAGGAGGTGGGAAGTGACTAGAAATTCTTCATTCATATTCAAACAAGTCTCATTTGACATTTCAAACATCAACATTGAAGAATTTGAGGTCCAGTCAAAAATTTCCAAAATAAAAAGTGACCTATAATTTGAATTTTCCAAAAATGGAAAGGTTTTAGACCAACTTCAACTTCAAATTAGATCATCAATAAAGCTTCAAATGAAATTTTATTAAACATGAAAGTTGTATATCTTTCTCTCCCATTTCCAAAAAGTCCAAGATCATCAAATTCTCATGTGTGGTTAAGGAGATATGATCAAATCATGGCAAAGTGTGCATGAAGATTCAAATGGACATAACTTTTCAACCAAAGCTCCAAAATGAGTGGTTCTTTTTGCTACATTCTCCTCTTGACCTCTAATTCCTAAATCATGCATCACATTACATGAATTTTCATCACATGAGCATTTGTTAATCAATGGCATTTTTGGAGGGAAAACATGAAATATTAAATTTTGTGCATTATTTGAACATTTTGATATTGCCATTGGCTCCAAAATTGAATTTTAAATGGAAATTGAAGGAAATTCGTGCACTGTTCACACATGCATTCCATGCATAAGGTGAAAAATCATTTTGGCACATACACCTCATTTTGGTTAATCTCACTTAACATTTGGCTTAAGCATGATCTAAACAGGTTTAGCATGGCATATATAAACTAAAACCTAACTGTTTTCAGCATTAGCAACAACTTTCAGATCTAGATCCAAAACTCTCAAAAAAAATTTCTCTCAAATTTTCTTCAATTTTCTTCACATCAAAGCCATTTCCATTGCTTGATTCTTGATCTCGAGGTATTATTGAGCAACTTTGCACGTGGAACCAAGAGAAGCAGTGCAAGATTGAAGCATACACAAAGCTTGAAGCAACAATGGTGATTCCAAATTTTGGTAGATTCGCGCATAATTGAGCCTCAATCTCTATTCCAATCATCCATACAAGCATCATAGAAGAGATTTGGAGCATCACAAGGCCTGGATAACACGATTCAACAGTTCTGCTCTTCAAGAGGTTCCAAATCGATCTCTCTATTTCTCAAATTTATTATGATATTGTTGCAGATCTAAGTGTGCTGGTGATGCTGAGCTTTGAACCATGAATTTTGGTGCGAAATTGAATGAGTTAGGTTGATTTAAAGTTTTATGCATGTTGCTTCCCTTCCTCGATTCTCTTTGTATGTGTTGATTCAAGCTTAGCTATGCATGTATTTGTGATCTATGATGAAGGATCTACATGTTTGTGTGTTCAATTGTAATTTCTGGAGATTTTTGTCTTGATGCCTAGCACTGTTCATGATTGGCACGAGGAAGAAGATGAAGTTTACATTAGGCCACGCTTTTGATCCATTAGGCCACGCTTTTATGTTGCTACATGTGTTAGTTTAGGGTTTATTCATGCATTGGTCCACGTAGGCGCGCGCTTGGCAAGATGATTGGCTCAGAGGCGTTTGACCATGCACACGCAAGCATTGACCGGCCAGGTCAATTAATGAAACGCAGAGTTTCATCCTTGGCGCGCTGAGCAATTCAAATTGTGCCTGGCTTCGATTCCCCGTTGCAACATTATTTCAAATGCTTCACATATTTTCCATTTTCCCTCCACATTATTCTATACATGCTTCACATGATTTTATTTTTTTTCTCATCTTAAAAAATTCATATCTAATTGAAAATGAATCCCAAAATAACCCGGTTTTTTGCATCTTGTTCCTTATTCTCTCTAGTTTTTTATCATCATGATTTTATAAGTTGTGCTTGGCTGGATATATTTTTGTGCTAGAATGTTTGAACATGTATGCCTACTTGACCTTGCCATGCTTATACCTTTGTGAAATGCTCATTTTTTACCCAATGATTCTGAAAATTTGCATGATGAAACTAGACACTTCGCTTGACATTTTGGTGTTGATTTGGTATTTTTATCAATTGTCATTTTTGTTTCATGATTGTGCTAAGTTGGTGTGACAATTTGTGTCACACCTTTTGATGTTCAACTTATATGATGTGTTTGACATGCCAAATGATCTCCAATTGCTCTGACTTTTTGTGTGATGCATGTTATATATGTTGTGATTGCTCATGAATTTTGTTGGATTTATTTGAATCATTTCTGATTTAATTGAGATTTTTCATTCTGGTTGGTCACATTTGAGCTTTAAAATTGCCTTGAACTTCAATTGATCATGAAATTCTTTTGGTATATGATATTGATGTGAAACCTTTTGGAATGTTTCAAGATGTGTTTGAAATTGATTCATGTTAATTTTCAGTTTCTGTTTTGAATTTTTTCTCCACCTTTGACCCTAGGCTTTGACCTAGTGGTTTGTTGCTTATCTTTGAGCTTTGATTTCAGGTTGAACATTCAAGTTCCATGGTTATTGATGCTTCATCACCTGAGAATTTGATGTTTACCTTTGACTACTAACCTTTTGTGTTTTGTAGGTTGATAACTCATTTTAGTTTGCTTTATGGTTTATGCCATTGCTCATTGGGTTTGACTATTTGATATTAGTATTGTCTGTTTGTCTGTACAGTTGAACTGATTTGTTTAGTTGTTTTTAGGTACATAAGTTGCTTAAGTTCAATTTGAACTTTGCTTTGCTTGGTTTCTTAACCACTTAGGTATAATCCTTCTTCTTCATGTAGTCTGGAAGACCTACTGTTATTGGTAGGCACCTGTCTGAAGTCCTCCTTAAGAGGCAATGCTTGTGATTGTTTACTTTTTGTGCCAAGCAGGAAAAGTCCTTTTATAAGGCAATTGGCAGATAAAAGAGATGTGTAATCCATCTCCTTCTATTCAGTGTGTCCTTCACCTTGCTCACATAATATGTTGATGCATTGTGAATACTAACCCACGATCTTATAGAGTCAATCTCTTGTGGAGAAGAGTTCCTACTTTCTGAACTCCCACACTTTCTATTGTTTAAAGCTCTCCCTGACCAGGGATAAGAGCTATGAGGCACACCCCTCATCTCCATTTCATCTGCTTCACCCTAACTCTCAATGTTAGGGTTAAGAGCACAAAATACCCCATTCCAGTTGGCTGTAAAGCCTAACCTTGTTTGAGCCTAATTGATTGTATATAGTGTGTGCTAATTGACTTGTTTGATTGCTTGCTTGATTCATCTGTGCATATTTGCTTATGTGTGCCTTTGTGCATTTATCATCATTAATTGTACATCATTTCATGATCATTGTTCATATCTTTGTGACATCTTTGTTTGTCCATTGAGGAGTCTATTGTAAGTCCATTTATTGGCAGTTGTTTCCTATGATCTGGTAGGAGTTGGGACTAAGACCATTTATTGGCATCCTATTTCCTTGGAGTCGAGTGTAAGACCATTTATTGGCCGCTTGTTTCCTCTTGCTTATTGCATTTGTTTTGATTGTTGTATGTGATGAGTCAATTATAAGTCCATTTATTGGCAGTTGTTTCCTATGATCATTCTTTGGAGACTAGTATAAGTCCATAGATTGGCATCTGGTATCCATCTTTGTTTTGTGAGGCTAGTATAAATCCATTGATTGGTATCTGGTTTCATGTTCTTTTTGTTTAGGAGATTGGTATAAGTCCAGTTGATTGGCATTCGGTATCCATCTTTTGTTTGTTTTGTTTAGGAGATTGGTGTAAATCCATTGATTGGTATCCGGTATCCATTTTGTTTTGTGAGATTGGTGTAAGTCCATTGATTGGCATCCGGTATCCATTTATGTTGCTTATTTGTTATCTGCTTGTTGCCTATTCCAAAGGAACCACTTGGATCATCTACATATGATCTCGAGAGGTGAACATCTAAGAAGTTTATATCCATTAACCTTCACCCTTTCGATTCTAAACCTCCTTTTGCCTGTTGACTTCAAACCTGAACAAATATTGTGCAAACATCTTCATTTCTTTTCAAATTAGAAACCTGGGCTTTAAGCCCTTGATTTTCAAACTTCACTTTTGATAATACTTCTTTTGAATTGAATCCTAATCATACTTTGACCATATTCTGTGAATACTCATAATCAATTAATTTCACTCATTCAATTGTTTTGTGGCTTTGTCCATTCTTGGTAAGTTTTTCATACATTAGCCATAGGTTTCAATTATCATAGTGGTTGATGTAAATCTTACCGTATCCTTAGTGAGTTGATTGTAAGCCTTCCATACTTATTATAGGGTTAACCCCTCACTAGTATGTTGAAGCTATCCTCGCATGGTGGATGGTTGATTCAGGTTGAGTTTTCTCCCGTTGATAAAGAAAGACCTTAGGGCTTCTGTTTTAAAATCAATTCACTTACTTTTTGGAAATCTTTTAGCCGAACTACGGCGTTTTGATCCTTGCCTTCCATGGAAAGGTACGTAGGCAACGGGTTCATCCGTTCAAACACAAAAATAATAACTTGTATATTCTTTTCTCATCCTCCCAATCAATGTTTGCACAATAAATATTTCATAAACAAATAACTTTTCGTACAACAAGTGTGAAAAGGGCTCCCTAGGAGTACCTAGGACATTTTGGGTGCCTAACACCTTCCCATTGCGTAATTTACCCCTTACCCCGATCTCTGATCTTTTCATTAGTTTTCTATGTGTAAAACTTCTTAGGCTTTTGTTCGCTTTTTAGCCATTCCTTTGGATAAATAAAAGTGCGGTGGCGACTCTATATCTTTGTATGCTTTGCTTTTGGTTTAATCAATAAATCATAAAGTGACGAATACACCGCTACAGAAAAGTGGCGACTCTGCTGGGGATAAATTACCTTGATGGTATTGCCTACTTTTCACCCTTGTTGTGTGATATTGTTTATTTGTTATATGACATATTTTTGTACAATTTGGGATTACTGTATTGATTGTAATGTTTGAATTGCTTGATATACAATTGATGTTTGCTTGGTGATCTCTGTGAGATGAGTTCTATACCCGAACTCGAGTGCACCTTAGGATAGGAGAATGGCATAGTCTTGTCGACTTGTGTGGAGTATTCCTTAGCAAGTTGACTTGCGAGTCCATTCACTTGGTGGAGGTCATGTTGAATTAATAATCTCACACAAGTTATTTGTGGTTAGGCATTATTATTTCAATCATGTGCCGTAGAAGCCAAGGACCTTAGTTTACCAAGCCCATCTTGGCCTATTTTTAGGACGTAGTGCGGAGGTCGTTCAGATGTCAGATCTGATGCGATTGTTACGCGATACTACACTCATAAGAGTCTCTCTTGAGAATATTTTTGGAATACGAGTATTCGTTCCTCCGATAATATTCGAAAGATGGGACGATGATTATGGGAACCTCTGGTAGAACATGTTCGGCAGGTTTAAACCCTAGTACACTCCCTTTAGGTGGTTCTTAACCGAGACTCCATGCTCGTGACTCTCAGCAAACCCGTGATTCATGGTTGAGTCGTTCAGACAACCTTAATATCAGTGGAACCTGGATATTGATAAGGTGAAAACCCTAATCCACCAAAACGGATGGTTGATATTAAGGATGATTGAGTCGGTTCATGTACCGCTAATATCAATGGAACATGGGTGTTGATAAGGTGAAAACCATAATCCACCAAAATGGATGATTGATATTAAGGATACTATGAGCTTTCCCATGACCTTTGTCTGGTGTGATTTGCTTGATCCTTGAGTGTGATTGTTGCATTCATGCATTCATGCATTGATCTGCATTCATGTCATCAGAAAAAAATGAGAAAATTTTCAAGGAACTTAAAGGGTTTGTTTGCAAAATTTTCAGACATGGAAAGACCAAAAAGGCATACAAAGAAGTACAGCTTTAGACAACCCGATGTGAAAGAGTTAAGGAATCTGACATCTTATGTACTAGATCCCTTGGGTTTCAAAGCTCGTTATGGGAAGCTTCTACCTTTGTTGACTACTCAAGTTGATGAAGGGTTGATGAGTACTTTGGCGCAGTTTTATGATCCTTTGTATCACTGCTTCTCTTTCCCGGACTTTCAACTGTTGCCTACCTTGGAGGAGTATTCTCATCTTATGGGTATTCCTATTCTGGATCAGGTGCCGTTCAGTGGCTTAGAGAGTATTCCGACTGCTCGAGAGATCGCAGACTTGTTGCACATAGATGAATCCCTGAGTAAAGCTCATATGACTACCAAAGGCGGAATTCAGGGTCTTCCTTCTGAGTTCCTCGTTGCTCAAGCTACTGTTTATCGGAAGGCCATGAGTGAGGATGTCTTTGAGGCTTTATTTGTGCTGCTCATCTATGGGTTGGTATTTTTCCCCAACATCGACAATTTGTGGATGTGAACCCCATTAGGATCTTCTTAGTTCTTAATCCCGTTCCAACTCTGTTGAGTGATGCCTATGTCTCTTTGCATCTGAGTAATACAAAGGGTGGAGGAGTTATTGTGTGTTGTTTGCCTCTGTTGTATAAGTGGTTTATTTCTCACTTACCGCAGACGGTTGCTTTCAAGGAGAATAAGGGATGTCTACGGTGGTCTACAAGACTTATGTCTCTCACTAATGATGATATCTCTTGGTATGATCGCGTGTATGATACAGTTCAGATCATTGATTATTATGGTGAATTCCCTAATGTGCCTCTTCTTGGTACATGTGGTGGGATCAGCTACAATCCTATATTAGCACGTCGTCAGCTTGGGTTCCCCCTAAAGTATAAACCCCATAACATTCTATTAGAAGGTGTGTTCTTTCGGGAGGGTAAAGATCCCCAAGGCCTGAAAGCCAGGATGGTCTGCGATTGGCGCAATATTCACAAGAAGGGTAGAAATGAGTTGGGTCCGAAGAACTGCATTGCTTTGGAGCCGTATACTTCTTGGGTCAGACAGAGAGCCTCAGAGTATCTTATGTCATATGACTATCCGAGACCTACACCTTTGGTTATGGTTAGGCCTTCAACCCTCCATAACCAAGGTGTAGAGGAGTTGAGAGAAGAAGACCTTTCACGTGCCTGGATCCATGAAAGAGAAGAATTGCTTCAGCAGCTTAAGGAGAAGGACGCTCTGATCGAATTTCTCGAGCATCAGGTGATAGACGATCCGAATGATACTTGGACTTCTCTGCTTCCGCAGTCTTCCAAGTTCTGGAAGAGGAAGTATGATCGACTTGCTAAGGAGAAAGCGGATATGGAAGCAGCCTATGAGAGAGAGATCAAGAAGCTTTGTGTTTCTCGTCTTCCAGCATCCCGAGCTTCTAGGGATCCATAGGATGTTTATTTTCCTTTTCCCTTGTAATAATCAAAAATGCTATACTTCTTTGTTCAAATATATTTGATGAGATATTTTCCATATGCAATTAAAATGATTAATATTCAAAACTGCAAATAATACCCTAAAAGTTCCTTGAAAATAAAACAAAGCATATGCACGAGCATTGCATGCATCATTTTGCATAAGCAGGTTGTTCTGGTCTTCTTGTCTGTGGCCTAACTCTATGCTCTTCATTTATTTTGAAGACAAGCTGACTCACCGGTACTACACTCGAGCCAATTCTGCCAGAGTGATGGATCAGTTAGAACAAGAGAGCCGAGAGCTGAAGGAAGAAGTTGCCAGATTGAGCGCTCTGATGGAACAATTTCTAGCTGCTCAGAATCAACCTTCTCCACCTCCTGCAACTCCTCCCCAGAGGACTGTTATATCTGAAGTGGTTGCTTCAACTGTGCCAGCTGCCAGTGCCCACTTCATGCCAGCCATGCCAGCCGGGTTCCCGTGGGGTATGCCTCCAGGTTTCATGCCTGATATTCCAACTCCTACTTTTGCTTCCATGCCGACATCTAGCCCGGTCCTTGTTGTTCCTCCTCCTGTCGTGCATACCATTCCCAGGGTAGACGACACCATCTATCATTCTGAGCCGTCTGAGGGCCCAGATGTTAATGAAACGATGGAAGCTATGAATGACCAATTCCTCGAGCTTCGCAAGGAATTGAAGACCCTTCGAGGGAAAGATCTGTTCGGCAAGTCTGCTGCTGAACTCTACTTGGTTCCCGGTGTGAAGATTCCGGTCAAGTTCAAAGTCCCTGACTTTGAAAAATATAAGGGGGACACCTGCCCTCTCGCTCACCTGGTTATGTACGCCAGGAAAATGTCTACTCAGACTGATAATGATCAATTGTTGATTCATTATTTTCAGGATAGTTTGTCTGGTGCAGCTCTTCGTTGGTATATGAGCCTTGATAGTGCAAACATTCGATCCTTCAATGATCTTGGCGAAGCCTTCGTCAAGCAGTAAAAGTACAATGTTGATATGGCTTCTGACCGTGATCAACTCAGAGACATGTCTCAGAAGGACAAAGAGACATTTAAGGAATACGCCCAGAGGTGGAGAGAGCTGGCAGCTCAGATTACCCCTCTGCTGGAAGAGAAGGAGATGACTAAGATTTTTTTGAAGACTCTTAGTTCATTTTATTATGAGCGGATGGTCGCGAGTGCTCCCTCTGATTTCACCGAAATTGTGAACATGGGGATGCGTTTGGAGGAAGGAGACCGTGAAGGACGGTTATCTAAAGATGAAGGCTCTTCTAAACGATATGGGGCGTTCAAGAAGAAAGATGGGGAGGCACATGTGTAAGGGCAAAGTGTCAGACAACATACGATCGCAAGTTTCGATGATGACAAATGACCACCATGCATGTCTACAAACAAATGCAACACATCACCTATCATATCCTTTCCTATGCTTATCTAAATCGGTTATAATTCTTAAAAACATATGTGGACAAAGTGTGATCATGACGAAATGCATGAAAAACACAAAATACGAATTTTTGCAGGTTTGCAGGCTTTGAGTCGACCGCAAGGGTCAGCGCATAAGCCTCGGGTCAGCGTATGATGCTTTGAGTCAACCACAGGTCAGCTCATGGAAGCTATGAGTCGACCGCAAGGGTCAGCGCATAAGCCTCGGGTTAGCGCATGATGCTTTGAGTCAACCACAGGTCAGTTCATGGAAGCTATGAGTCGACCATAAGGGTCGGCGCATAACTCACGGGTTAGCGCATAAAACCCTTGAGTCGACCAGAGGTCGGCGCATGGCATAATGATGCTATCCATGGGTCAGCGCATGAAACCTTGGGTCGACCATAGGGGTCAGCGCATTCCCCACGGGTCAGCGCACGCCGACCTATGGTCGACCGCTCGGGCGTAAACTCAATTTTCTGAGTATTTTCCACTGTTTGAAAAGCTGTTATTTTTGGTTGGTAAGCTGTTACTATAAATAGAAGTAAAATCACTTTTATCAACTAACATTTGTCAATTTGTATTCAAGTGTTCAAGGAAACAAGAAAGAGTGAAAAAGGTGTCCAAGATTCATCATCTTCATCTTCAACATTTCACAATACATCAACTGCACACAATTACTTTTGATGTGGTTCGTGATCGATTAAAGGTGATAAGGTTCGAAGCTGCGATTGGAGAATCCAGTTCGAGTTGAAGCTTGTGACAGGTTCTTTCTTGAATAAAACCGTTAGGGTTTTGACCTCCAATACCGGTTTGAGTTTAGGGGTTTTTGGACGAATTGCTTCATCAACATTCAGCTGAGCGAAGGTGACTGAGAAGAGAAAGTCTTCATCAGTCTAGTAGCGGATTCGTTGTTGTTGTAGTGAAGGATTCGGGTTCGATTCGTTTGTGTTTGAGATCATCCGGGCCGAGGGGTTGAAGAACGGAAGGTTCCTCAACGAGTGGCTGGAATCGGAGGTCCAACATCAACGAACGAAGGTCTTGATTCATCTTGAATCAAGGAACAGGGATAGGAAGAAGCATTCAACACCTTAAGAGTTTTTTGGTGTTTACTTGTTCTGCAATCCTTGTATAAACGGTTAAACTTCACAGGTGATATTTAATTAAATCATCTCAATTCTATTTTTAGAATTGAGGGCAGACGTACCCCAAAGCGAGGACGGCGGGGGAACTGCCTCATCAAATCTCTGTCTTCTTTAATTTTCTGCATAATCAGTTTTTCAGCTTAAAAATTAAGTGATTTTAGTTTAAGCAATTTTTACCAAACATTGATATAAGTTGAGTAAGAGATTAAAACTGTTGTTTGAATACTAAGTACAATAGTATATTGTACTAGGTTAAATTGAATTACTTACTCAACTCAAATATCACTTGGAGTGTTTGTGCACACCAAGTGTTTGTTAATTTGCTTAAGCCAAAGTTGTCTTAAGTTTGCGTCAGTTTAATTTGGTATTTTGGTTCATTGGAACTAGGCTTGCTTGTAAGTGAAATATATCATTGAGCGTACAAATAGTGTATTGATTTGTATTTCACTTTATCTCTAATCCATTAGCTTAATGCATATCCGGTTTTCCAATAACGGTTCGTTTTAGACTAAAATTTTCCTCGGCCGCTTCCGCACTTAAAACAATTTTTCAAAACCAATTTTAAATTGGTAGCGCCGACTCAAGTTTTTAATTGGGATCTATTCAACCCCCCCCCCTTCTAGATCCGTGCCATAGTCTAACAAGTGGTATCAGGAGCTCCGGTTCACTCCGTGCTTCAATAGAAAATGGCTAACGAACCTAAATGGGCTTACAATAGAGCTCCCGTTTTCAATGGTGAAAATTATAGTTATTGGAAAGACTGTATGCGGGTGCACATAAACTCCATAGATAGAAAAATATGGAATGTTATTCTCAATGGTCCAATTGAAATAACCATGACCAATGAGAATAATGAAGTTGTGCCTAAGCCCGAAGCACAATGGACCGATGATGATGAAAAGAAATACAACTATGATTGGAAAGCCAAAAATATCCTAATCTCCTCATTAGGTGTAGACGAATACTATCGTGTATCCCATTGCCCTACTGCTAAGGCCATGTGGGATTCACTTCAAATTGCCCATGAGGGGATGAACGATGTTAAGTTGGCTAGAATCAATACACTAACACAAGAGTTTGATCTCTTCTTCATGGAGCAAGGGGAAACCATTGCTGACATGCAAAAGAGATTCACTCATCTCATCAATCGATTACATTCACTTGGTAGGCCTGTTTCCAATGATATTGCTACTAATAAGATCTTAAGATGTCTTAACAGGGAATGGCAGACGAAAGTAACCGCCATCAAAGAGGCAAATGATCTTACCACATTGGACTTAACAACATTGTTCGGTAAACTACAAGAGCACGAACAAGTTCTCTTAAGCCTGGAACAACACGAAAAGAAAGATAAGAAAGACAAAGCAAAGGTGAGTGAAAAGAAATCAATAGCTCTAAAGACTTCCTCCTCAAAGTCTCAAGCAAAAGAGCAAAGTGATTATTCATCGAGTGACGAAGAAGAAGAGGACAAGAGTGAAGATATGGGGATGTTCGTCAAACGCTACAACCGTTACGTGAGAAAGAACGGCATCCAACATTCCGAGAAGAACTTGGTAAACTTCCGGAAGCAATCTAGATTCTCTAAAAATGATGACTCAAAAGGAAAAACAACTAGAGGGTCGTGCTATAAGTGTGGAAAGTTGGGTCACTACAAACCGGACTATCCGATGAACAAAAAGACAGAAGAAAAAGATTCATACAAATCACACAAGAAACCATCAAAGCCAAGGAGGGCATAACTAGCTTGGGAAAGCGATAGCAACTCCTCCGATGATGAAAGTTCTAGTGATGAAGATGAAAATGCAAATCTATGTCTCTCTGCTCATCAAAAGAACAAGAAGAAACAGGTACGACATGCTAAATATGAAAATTCCTCTAGTATGTCTCATCATGAATTGCAAACTGCTTTTGACACTTTACACTATGAAGCGAAAGAGGCCTTTAAAAGGCTTGCCTCAAATAAGAAAATTTTTTCTCACTTGGAACATAAAATTCAAGAATCCGAAAGGAAACTTGAGGCACTTAAGGCTTCTATAGTGGATAGCACAAAAACAAGTTATGAGGACCTTAGAAGTAAAATGATGAACTTTGGGTGTGATACTTGTTACATTTGGCAAAGCGAAGTAAGAAACCTAAAGGCCAAACTTAACAAGGCTCTTGAGCCCAAGATTATGTTTGCTATTGATAAATCTAATTTTCGAAAAAGTATGGTTAATCCATATCAAAAATACAAATATGTTATAAAGGATGAAGATAGCAAAAGTAATCAAAATGAAAAGTTCTCTTGTCTTTATTGTTGCAAGAAAGGCCACTCTATTGCTAAATGTAGATTTAGGAGATTTTTGGTTCCTAAAGGCATTTATCAATGGATGCCCAAATGCAACCATTTTGTTCCTCACCACTCAGGACCCAATAAGCCATTGGGTACCTTCTCTTGTTAATTATCTTATCACAGGTACAATGCCTCGAGACTACGGAGAGAAGATGGGTTCTCGACAGTGGATGCTCAAGGCACATGTCAGGAGACATATCTCTCTTCATTGACTTCGTGGCTAAGAAGAAGGGATATGTAACTTATGGTGACAACAACCATGGAGAAATACTTGGTAAAGGTAGTGTAGGTAACCCCTCTTCCACTACTATTTCTGATGTATTGCTTGTCGAAGGTCTTAAACACAATCTACTTAGCATCAGTCAATTATGTGACAAAGGATACAATGTATCGTTTTCAAAAGATTGTTGCAAAATTGTACATAATGATGATAAGAAGAGTATGTTTAATGGCCTGCGTGTGAACAATGTCTATATGCTTGACTTAAATGAAGTATCGTTAACAAGTGACAAATGTCTTGTAACAATGAATGAAGATTCATGGTTATGGCATAGGCGTTTAGCACATGTTAACTTTGACTTACTAAACAAAGTAGTCTCAAAAGATCTAGTCCTAGGTCTCCCCAAAATAAAATTCACCAAGGATCACCTTTGTGATGCTTGTCAAAAGGGGAAGCAAACGAGGATATCATTTAAATCCAAAAATATCGTTTCAACAACGAGACCTCTTGAGCTTCTTCATATGGATTTATTTGGGCCATCTAGGATCAAAAGTCTTGGAGGAAACTATTACGGTTTGTAATAGTGGACGACTTTTCTCGATTTTGTTGGACTATTTTTCTAGTAAGTAAGAGCGATACGTTTGCCGCCTTTGAAAGATTTGCCAAGCTTTCCCAAAATAAACTAAATACAAACATTGTTGCAATTAGAAGCGATCATGGAGGTGAGTTCGAAAATCACTTATTTGAAGAATATTGCGGTAACCATGGTATTGATCATAACTTCTCCGCTCCACGTACTCCTCAACAAAATGGGGTGGTGGAGCGTAAAAATCGAATTTTGGAAGAATTGGGAAGAACAATGATCAACGAAAGTGGCTTACCGAAATATTTTTGGGCCGACGCCATTAGTACGGCTTGTTATGTTTTGAATAGGGTGCTCATTCGCCCCATTCTAAATAAAACACCGTATGAGCTTTTAAAAGGGCGAAAGCCAAATGTTTCTCACCTACATGTTTTTGGTTGCAAATGTTTCGTATTGAACAATGGAAAGGAAAACTTGGGAAAATTCGATTCCAAGGCCGACGAAGGTATCTTCCTCGGATACTCTCAATCTAGCAAAGCATATAGAATATACAACAAACGATTACTTGCTATAGAAGAGTATGTGCATGTTACTTTTGATGAATCCAATCCGAGAAACGTCGGAAAGGGTAGTGTTTTTCATGGTGCAGGTACATCTACTGAAGACATACTCAAAGGTTGCGAGCCGGGGATTGATCAACCCGACTTAGTCAAAATTGAGGAGGATAAAGATGTACACTATGATGAAACTGGGGTAGCTCATCCGCCTTCAAACGATGATCTTCCTCAAGCTTGGAAGTCTTCCAAAGACCATCCAATCGACAACATTATCGGAGATATCTCAAAGGGTGTTACAACTCGATCTAAGCTAAGTAATTTCTGTTATCACTTCGCTTTCGTTTCGCAAATTGAACCTAAAAACCCTAAAGAAGCCCTACTCGATGAACACTGGTTTTTATCAATGAAGGAGGAATTTAATCAGTTCACCAGAAATGAGGTTTGGGACCTTGTCCCTCCTCCGCGAGATCATCGAGTAATCGGCACCCGATGGGTGTTTAGGAACAAGCTGGACGAAAACGGGGTAATAACCCGTAATAAGGCGTGTTTAGTCGCGCAAGGGTATAACCAAGAGGAAGGCATCGACTATGAGGAAACTTATGCGCCGGTTGCCCGACTCGAGGCTATACGCCTTCTTCTTGCCTCGCTTGTGCGAAAGACTTTAAACTATTCCAAATGGATGTTAAAAGTGCATTCCTTAACGGTCACATAAATGAAGAGGTTTACGTCGCACAACCTCTGGGTTTCGAATCTCATGAGTATCCTGATCATGTTTATAAACTAAAAAGGGCTTTGTATGGCCTCAAACAAGCTCCTAGAGCTTGGTATGAGCGACTAAGCAAATTTCTACTCGATCAAGGTTACTCAAGAGGAAAGGCTGACACAACCCTCTTCATTAAACGTCAAGGAAAGCATTTGATATTAGTGCAAATTTATGTAGATGATATCATTTTTGGGTCTACTAACATGAATCTTGTGAGAGAGTTTTCAGACCTTATGCAGGGAGAATTCGAGATGAGTATGATGGGGGAGCTCACATACTTTCTCGGTTTGCAAATTAAACAACTCAAAGAGGGAACTTTCGTGAGCCAGACAAAGTACTGTTTGAACCTTATCAAGAGATTTGACATGGCAAAAGCTAAGGCCATAGACACCCCCATGCCTACCTGTACAAACTTGAACAAGGATGAAGACGGTAAGGAAGTAGATGTAAAACGGTATAGAGGTATGATCGGTTCACTCCTTTATCTTACTGCCTCTCGTCCCGATATTATGTTTAGCGTATGCATGTGCGCAAGGTATCAATCATGTCCCAAGGAATCTCATTTAAAAGCGGTCAAAAGAATACTTCGATACCTATCCGGTACTCCGAAGTATGGACTGTGGTATTCCAAAGGTAATGATTGTTCATTGGTAGGTTTCTCCGATTCCGATTTTGCCGGTTGCAAATCGGATAGGAAAAGCACCAGTGGCACCTGTCACTTATTTTCAAACTCTTTGGTCAGTTGGCATAGCAAGAAACAGGTTTTAGTTGCTTTGTCAACCGCCGAAGCGGAATACGTTGTCGTCGGTAGTTGTTGTGCCCAAATCCTATGGATTAAGCAACAACTATTGGACTTTAACCTCAAACTTGAACGTATTCCCATTTTTTGTGACAATACAAGTGACATTAACCTCACCAAGAACCCTATGCTGCATTCACGCACGAAACATATCGAAATTCGACACCACTTTCTTCGGGATCATGTAGAGAAAGGTGACATTGTTTTCGAACATATTAATACTGAAAATCAACTAGCGGACATTTTCACAAAGCCGCTAGCCGCTGAACCTTTCTTTCATATCCGCCGAGAACTTGGCATTCTCGATATTTTGGAATTGGCACTATAATCTGCTGTTTTACCTTATTCCACTTAAGACTATAATCTTGTACTTTTAACAAGTTGATGTTGTTGCAAGCACAAGTTTAGTGTTCACCAAGTCACTCCGGCATCGAGGTGATATTGTTCCCTTTTCTCTCTCTTTCTGCAAAGTTTCATGATTAACATAGCTATACCACATAATGATATTGTATATATATGCATGATGTATCTCTTTGGATGTTTACTGTCGTATGGCATTCTAACTATGCATCAAACTTGTCAACATATGTGCAGAAAAATGTAAAACTGAAATCTTTGCTTATTGTTTGATTGTATTCATTTCTCTGTTATGTTTGTTTGTGCACAATCTATTTTAATGATTATTGCTCTTTTAATTAATGATTATCATTCAGTAATGATATTGGTGTGATATTATTATCTGTTTGTGTTATTTCCTGTGAAATTTTTTATGTTATGTTGAATAATTGTTCCTTGTCTCTTTTTGATGTTGTCAAAGGGGGAGAAGAGTACAAGCAGCCAAAATATGTTCGCCACAATTAACAGTCGGTTTTGCAGATAGCATTAGATTACAAAAGAAAGGGGGAGTGTGCACAATGTGTGTAAATACTGCATGTTGTTTGTCTCTTTGGCTGTGCACAGGTTGTCATCATCAAATAGGGGGAGTATGTAAGGGCAAAGTGTCAGACAACATACGATCGCATGTTTCGATGATGACAAATGACCACCATGCATGTCTACAAACAAATGCAACACATCACTTATCATATCATTTCCTATGCTTATCTAAATCGGTTATAATTCTTAAAAACATATGTGGACAAAGTGTGATCATGACGAAATACATGAAAAACACAAAATACGAATTTTTGCAGGTTTGCAGGCTTTGAGTCGACCGCAAGGGTCAGCGCATAAGCCTCGGGTCAGCGCATGATGCCTTGAGTCAACCACAGGTCAGCTCATGGAAGCTATGAGTCGACCGCAAGGGTCAGCGCATAAGCCTCGGGTCAGCGCATGATGCTTTGAGTCAACCACAGGTCAGGTCATGGAAGCTATGAGTCGACCATAAGGGTCGGCGCATAACTCACGGGTTAGCGCATAAAACCCTTGAGTCGACCAGAGGTCGGTGCATGGCATAATGATGTTATCCATGGGTCAGCGTATGAAATCTTGGGTCGACCATAGGGGTCAGCGCATTCCCCACGGGTCTGCGCACGCCGACCTATGGTCGACCGCTCGGGCGTAAACTCAGTTTTCTGAGTATTTTCCACTGTTTGAAAAGCTGTTATTTTTGGTTGGTAAGTTGTTACTATAAATAGAAGTAAAATCACTTTTATCAACTAACATTTGTCAATTTGTATTCAAGTGTTCAAGGAAACAAGAAAGAGTGAAAAAGGTGTCCAAGATTCATCATCTTCATCTTCAACATTTCACAATACATCAACTGCACACAATTACTTTTGATGTGGTTCGTGATCGATTAAAGGTGATAAGGTTCGAAGCTGCGATTGGAGAATCCGGTTCGAGTTGAAGCTTGTGACAGGTTCTTTCTTGAATAAAACCGTTAGGGTTTTTTCCTTCAATACCGGTTTGAGTTTGGGGGTTTTTGGACTAATTGCTTCATCAACATTCAGCTGAGCGAAGGTGACTGAGAAGAGAAAGTCTTCATCAGTCTAGTAGCGGATTCGTTGTTGTTGTAGTGAAGGATTCGGGTTCGATTCGTTTGTGTTTGAGATCATCCGGGCCGAGGGGTTGAAGAACGGAAGGTTCCTCAACGAGTGGCTGGAATCGGAGGTCCAACATCAACGATCGAAGGTCTTGATTCATCTTGAATCAAGGAACAGGGATAGGAAGAAGCATTCAACACCTTAAGAGTTTTTTGGTGTTTACTTGTTCTGCAATCCTTGTATAAACGGTTAAACTTCACAGGTGATATTTAATTAAATCATCTCAATTCTATTTTTAGAATTGAGGGCAGACGTACCCCGAAGCGAGGACAGCGGGGGAACTGCCTCATCAAATCTCTGTCTTCTTTAATTTTCTGCATAATCAGTTTTTCAGCTTAAAAATTAAGTGATTTTAGTTTAAGCAATTTTTACCAAACATTGATATAAGTTGAGTAAGAGATTAAAACTGTTGTTTGAATACTAAGTACAATAGTATATTGTACTAGGTTAAATTGAATTACTTACTCAACTCAAATATCACTTGGAGTGTTTGTGCACACCAAGTGTTTGTTAATTTGCTTAGGCCAAAGTTGTCTTAAGTTTGCGTCAGTTTAATTTGGTATTTTGGTTCTTTGGAACTAGGCTTGCTTGTAAGTGAAATATATCATTGAGTGTACAAATAGTGTATTAATTTGTATTTCACTTTATCTCTAATCCATTAGCTTAACGCATATCCGGTTTTCCAATAACGGTTCGTTTTAGACTAAAATTTTCCTCGGCCGCTTCCGCACTTAAAACAATTATTCAAAACCAATTTTAAATTGGTAGCGCCGACTCAAGTTTTTAATTGGGATCTATTCAACCCCCCCCCCCCTTCTAGATCTGTGCCATAGTCTAACAACATGCTATGCAATCCCATGCTAAACCTAGAAGACCCTCTGCCAAGAGGAAGCCTGTGCGTCACGCCAGCAACCAGCACCAGGTGGCTCATATAGCACCTGTTTTCAGAGATAATTCTCAGCAATATCAGCAACCTAATCAGCATCAGCAACAACCTCAGTATCAACAGCAACATCACCCACAGCAACAGGCTTACCAGCCTCGTGGCACCAGTAATCAGGCTAATTTGAATTATGATAGGAAAAAGATCACTTTCGATCCTATTCCTATGTCATATGTTGAGCTATATCCCTCTTTAATAGAGCGAACACTGGTTACTCCTAGGGATCCTCCGGCTGTGCCTACTAACCCGCAGTGGTGGTACAAGCCCGACCAACATTGTGTTTATCATTCCGGTGCTCCGGGTCACAATATTGAAAACTGCTATCCGTTGAAAACCAAGGTTCAAGACCTTATGCGGTGAGGCATACTGAGCTTTGAGGACTCAGGCCCCAATGTTACGAAGAACCCATTGCCCGAGCATGGGAAGTCGGTTAACATGGTCCAGGGGTGCCCTGGTAAATATAAAGTCAAATATGTCAGCAATATTCGACAGTCATTGGTCGAGTTGCACCGTCTGCTGTGTGAGTACAGTTACATGGAGCATGACCACGACAAATGTCGTATCTGCTCCGTCAATATATTGGGTTGCCGCCAAGTGCGAAGAGAGCTTCAGGAATTGTTGGATGAAGGTACTATAGGGATTCTTTAAAACAGAAATGTTGATGAAGATGAACCAGAAGTAAATGTGATTTCTCCTGTGTTCAAACTGCCCGAGCCTGTTGTCATCCGTTACGATGGTAGCAAGCCGAAGGTCTCTCCTTCTTTGGTGATTAAGCCTGCAGGCCCTGTGCCTTATGCTTCGGATAGAGCAATTCCCTTTCGTTACAGCACTGTTGCTGTTGAAGATGGGAAGGAAGTGTCGTTGCCTTCAACCTCCGTGGTGAATATTGTTGATGTGAGTGGGTTGACCCGTAGTGGTCGTGTGTTTTCTGCACCCCCGAAGCATCATGTTGCTTCTGATTCTGCTGAGCGTCCGGTTGGGACTACAGTGAATGTTCCGAATCCGGCACTTATTGCCAAACCCTCCTCTGTACAAAAGACTCCTTTTTCTTCTGTTGGCCCTAGTGGCATTGTGAATGAAGAATGTGATGATATGTTGAGGCTCATCAAGAAGAGTGAGTACAACGTTGTAGACCAGCTTCTACAAACGTCGTCCAAGATCTCCGTGCTATCGTTGCTTCTGAATTCAGAACCCCATAGGAAGGCTCTGCAGAAAGTTTTGGATCTGGCTTATATTGATCATGATGTCACAATTGAACAGTTTGACAGTATTGTTGCAAACATCACTGCTTGCAACACTTTGAGTTTCAGTGACGCTGATCTCCCTTAGGAGGGAAGAGACCACAACATGGCTTTACATATTTCTATGAACTGCAAGACTGACGCCATGTCCAACGTGTTGGTGGACACTGGGTCATCTTTGAATGTATTGCCGAAGACCACTCTCTCGAGATTGTCATATGAGGGGCCTCCCATGAGGCAGAGTGGTGTTGTTGTGAAGCCTTTCGATGGGTTGCGTAAGACTGTGATTGGGGAAGTTGATCTCCCAATCAAGATTGGACCAAGCGATTTCCAAGTTACCTTCCAGGTTATGGATATCCACCCATCTTATAGATGTCTCCTTGGTAGACCATGGCTTCACGAGGTTGGCGCCGTGACATCCACCCTACACCAGAAGCTGAAATTCGCCAAGAACAAGAAACTGGTTGTGGTAGGGGGAGAAAAGGCTCTCCTGGTTAGCCACTTGTCTTCTTTCTGATATATTGATGCTGAGGATGAAGTTGGAATGTCTTTCCAAGCTTTGTCTATTGCTGAGCCAATTGAGAAGAAGTCTCCTTCATTTGCTTCCTATCGAGAAGCGAAACTGGCCATTGAATATGGTGCAGTTGCTGGTTTGGGGAAGATGATTGAGCTTGAAGACAATAAATCCCGGGCTGGCATTGGCTATTCTTCTGGGGTCTTCAACGAGCAAGGGTTGTTCAAGAGTGGAGGTTTCATCCATGCTGATCAATCTGAGGAAGCTGCTGCTATCTTGGAAGAGGATACAGAGGATTTGAGCAACTTTGTCATCCCTGGAGGTGTCTGCCATAATTGGGTCGCTGTGGATGTTCCTACGGTCATTCATAAGTCAGCATAATATTTTCACTTTGTTCAAAACCCTTATCCCATGCCAAAAGGAGAAGTGATGACATTGTTGGCAAAGCATATATACAATGATATTTCATTCAATTAATGCATTGTTAAACATTTGTTTTTCCATTTGTTTTCACTTTTTGCTTTTTGCATGAAATCAGTGATCACAAAAAACCCTAAAAAACAAGAATAAAAGCAATCTTTTACATCTGCATAATGGTTTGCTTGTATAAATTCTGAAGTTTTTTTTATTATCCAAAATCATTATGCAGGTTGATTCTAAAACCCATTGAACATAATGATCCAACGTCATCTCCCAATTTTGAATTCCCTGTATTCGAGGCAGAGGAAGACGATGTTGAAGGGATTCCTGATGAGATTACCCGTCTCCTTGAGCACGAGAAGAAGATCATTCAGTCGCATCTCGAAGATCTGGAAACAGTCAACTTGGGGTCTGAAGATTGTGTTCGTATGGTGAAGATTGGGGCACTCCTTGAAGAGTCTGTCAAGAAGGGGTTGATCAGTCTACTATGAGAATATTCCGATATCTTTGCTTGGTCGTATGAAGACATGCCAGGTCTAGATACAGATATTGTGCAACATTTCCTGCCTTTAAAGCCTGAGTGCGTGCCTGTGAAGCAGAAGCTCAGAAGAACTCATCCAGATATGGAAGTGAAGATCAAAGAGGAAGTTCATAAGCAAATTGATGCGGGGTTTCTGGTGACTTCTACATATCCTCAATGGGTAGCCAATATTGTGCATGTGCCTAAGAAAGACGGAAAAGTCCGTATGTGTGTTGATTACAGAGATTTGAATAAAGCTAGTCCGAAAGATGATTTCCCTTTACCACACATTGATATGCTGGTAGACAATACAGCTAAATTCAAAGTCTTTTCCTTTATGGACGGATTTTCCGGATATAATCAAATCAAGATGGCACCCGAAGATATGGAGAAGACAACATTCATCACACCTTGGGGAACATTATGTTATCGAGTGATGCCCTTCGGTTTGAAGAACGCCGGAGCCACGTATCAACAAGCTATGACTACCTTGTTTCATGATATGATGCACAAGGAGATAGAGGTCTATGTTGATGATATGATTGCTATGTCCCGAACGGAAGTTGAACATGTTGAGCATTTGTTGAAGCTTTTTCAGCGTCTGAGGAAGTTCAGGCTTCGTCTGAATCCGAACAAATGTACATTTGGAGTCCGTTCCGGCAAGTTGTTGGGTTTTGTTGTCAGCGAGAGAGGTATTGAGGTTGATCCTGCAAAGGTCAAAGCAATACAAGAGATGCCTGCACCCAAAACTGAGAAGTCCGAGGTTTTCTTGGCCGCTTGAATTACATTTCCAGATTTATATCCCACATGACTGCCACATGTGCGCCGATATTCAAGCTCCTCCGGAAAGATCAGTCTCATGATTGGACCGAGGATTTCCAAAAAGCTTTCGACAGTATCAAAGAGTATCTGTCTGAACCTCCGATCTTGTCTCTGCCTGTAGAAGGAAGACCTCTGATTATGTATTTGACTGTTCTTGAAGACTCGATGGGTTGTGTACTCGGTCAGCAAGATGAATCAGGGAAGAAAGAATCTGCTATCTACTACCTCAGTAAGAAGTTTACTGATTGTGAGTCTCGGTACTCTATGCTTGAGAAGACGTGTTGTGCTTTGGCTTGGGCTGCTAAGCGTTTGCTCCAGTACATGATAAATCATACAACTTGGTTGATATCCAGAATGGATCCAATTAAGTATATCTTCGAGAAGCCTGCTTTAACTGGGAGGATTGCCCGTTGGCAGATGTTGTTGTCTAAGTATGATATCGAGTATCGAGCTCAGAAGGCTATCAAAGGTAGTATCTTGGATGACCACTTAGCGCACCAGCCGATTGAAGATCATCAGTCTGTTCAGTACGACTTCCCAAACGAGGAGATTCTGTATTTGAAAATGAAAGATTGTGATGAGCCTACACTTGATGAAGGTCCGGAACCTGGTTCCAGATGGACGATGGTGTTTGATGGCGCTGTGAATCAGTATGGAAATGGAATTGGGGAAGTAATCATTACTCCTCATGGTACACATATTCCGTTTACAACAAGGCTAACTTTCAAATGCACGAATAATATGGCGGAGTACGAAGCCTGCATTATGGGATTGGAAGAATGCATTGATTTGAGAATCAAGCATCTTGATGTGTATGGTGATTCGGCCCTGGTTGTCAATCAGATCAAGGGTGAATGGGAGACGAATCAGCCAGGTCTCATTCCTTATAGAGATTATGCAAGAAGGATTTCAACGTTCTTTACAGAAGTTGACTTTCATCATATTCCTCGAGAAGATAATCGGATGGAAGATGCGCTTGCTACGCTTGCTTCCGTGATTGTAGTCAAACGGTGGAATTAAGTCCCCAACATTGTCGTGATGCGCTTGGACAGACCAGCTCACATATTTGCAGTTGAAGAAGTCAATGATGACAAGCCTTGGTATTTTGATATCAAGAATTTCCTCTAGAACCAGGCCTACCCGCCTGGGGCATCTGTGAAAGATAGGAAAACTTTGAGAAGGTTGTCAGGCAGTTTCTACCTCAGTGGTGAAGTGTTGTATAAGAGAAATTATGACATGGTTTTGCTCAGATGCGTGGATAGACACGATGCAAACCTGTTGATGACTGAGGTCCATGAGGGTTCATTTGGTACTCATTCCAATGGACATGCCATGGCTAGAAAGATGTTGAGAGCAGGCTACTATTGGCTGACAATGGAGTCTGACTGCTGCAAGTATGTAAAGAGATGCCACAAGTGTCAGATTTATGCGGATAAGATTCATATTCCTCCGACACTTTTGAATGTGATTTCATCACCATGGCCTTTCTCTATGTGGGGAATTGACATGATCGGCATGATTGAGCCGAAAGCGTCCAATGGGCACAGGTTTATTCTCGTAGCAATTGATTACTTCACCAAATGGGTTGAGGCCGCATCGTATGCGAATGTGACCAGGCAGGTGGTCGTGAAGTTTATCAAGAATCAGCTGATTTGCCGTTATGGTGTGCCAGATAAGATTATTACTGATAATGGATCTAATCTGAATAATAAGATGATGGAAGATTTGTGCGCTGAATTCAAGATTGCACACCATAACTCTTCTCCTTACAGACCCAAGATGAATGGGGTTGTTGAAGCTGCTAATAAGAATATCAAGAAGATTATCCAGAAGATGAGAGTTACGTACAAAGATTGGCATGAGATGCTGCCATTTGCTTTGCATGGATATCGTACATCTGTACGCACTTCAACAGGGGCAACCCCTTTCTCTCTTGTTTACGGCATGGAGGTTGTTCTCCCAGTAGAGGTGGAGATCCCATCAATGAGAGTCTTGATGGAAGCCAAGTTGACTGATGCTGAATGGATTCAGAGTCATTACGACCAGTTGAATTTGATTGAAGAGAAGCAATTAACTGCCATGTGCCATGGTCAGTTATATCAGCAGAGAATGAAGAAAGCATTCGATAAGAAGGTCAAGCCTCGTGTGTTCTGAGAAGGTGACCTCGTGCTCAAGAAAGTTTTGTCTTTCGCGCCCGATTCCAGGGGCAAGTGGACTCCAAATTACGAGGGTCCATATGTTGTTAAGAGAGCCTTTTCAGGCGGTGCTTTGATGCTTACAACAATGGATGGGGAAGATTTCACTCGTCCTGTGAATTCAGATGCAGTCAAGAAATACTTTGCTTAAAAAAAAGTAAATAAAAACAGGATAACTCGCTAAGTTGAAAACCCGAAAGGACGGCTTAGGCAAAAATGAGCATCTCGGTGGAAAACCCGAAAGGGTGATCCAGGCAAAAGTTAGAGACATGAAAAAAGAAGAATATGTGCATCTCGCTAGATTGAGTACCTCACCCTGTGGCAATCTAGGCAAAAATTAGGGATTTGGCAAGTAACTGCATCCTGACAAGACTTTTTGTTCCACAGCTGTCTTTTCGTCAGAGATTCTCGATTCGTCGTCAACTGAGGCTTCGAATACATCGAGATTCAAATTGGTAGAGAAAGGATCATTATGTTCAATGTAGCCCTCTTCCAATATATATCACTGATTTCAAATTTGTACAGATCTATGGAGTCTTGCCATTTGCAGGCTACCATTCCATCAAATGAATTTGAGCTTTTATCCAATTATTTGCACTCTTATTTGTTTCAATTCAACAAATGTTTTGCATGTTTTAATTGATAAAATGTCATTGTTTTAAACAAATAAAATTTTTCAATATTTTGTTTTAAACAAAGTGAACATTCACAATGATGAAAGGATACTTAAGAATTTCTCAGTGCTCTCCCAAGGGTGGCAGGATTTCCAACAGGTAAGACATTTGTTCATATTCCTTGCATGGTTGTATCTTTTTTCTCCAGATTTTGTTGTTTGGGTTGTTCCCTAAGCAGAGCTTCTGTTGAGATTTTGTTCCCTGAGCAGAGTAGTTGTTGAAGACCCAGTTTTTCTTCTCCAGCAGTAGTCTCTCCCCAGCATGGGTGCTTTCCTTGTGGAAAATTCAGTGGTTGGTGGGTTGACATCCCGGTGTTTTGTCTGTTTCCTCAGCGCAGTCGCCAGCTGAGTTGTTGATATGATATACTGCATTTATTGATATCTCTCCCCATCAGAGTGCTTGTTGAGGTTTGCACCTCTTATTCCCTTCGGCAGAGCAGGGTTTTTTCCCTCCTCAGCAGTTGTTAGTTTCCTCATTGGAAGGTTCGGCATTTGGTGGTTGATCCCCAGTTCTCCTTCTCCTCCCTAGTGGGGTCACCAGTAGATTTGTGGTACGATGGATCGTATCTGTGTGATTTCCCTACAGAATCCCCCGCCAGAGTTGATATCCTCAGCAGAGTTGGATGGGTTGATTTCCTGATGCTCTTGATCCCTAGTAGAGTGGCTTGTTGCAGAATCTACTTGTGTGATCTATTTTCCCTCAGTGGGTGTATCCCCGATGGAGTGGCTGACAGTTTCCCATGTAGAATTGCTTGTGCAACTAGATTCTACTTGTGGGTTCGGTTCCCTTCGGCAGTTCTTGCTTGTGCAGTGAACTCTTGTTTCCCAGTTGATACTGAGGATCCCCTGAAGAAACCTCAGGACTTCTCCTTTCCCCAACAGATTTATCTTTGTGGCAGTTCTTGCCTGTTGTTATATTTCTGTTCCCCAGTTGGGTTGATTGGTGATCCATCACTCAGAGATTTTGTGATTTCTTTGATACCTCTGATCTCTTGCCTCCCCGCAGATCTTTGCTTTTTAGCATGTAGATCTCCAGCAGATTGGCTTTCCAGTTGGATTTCTTGGTTTTTCCTCTGGAAGTGTAGTACTGGGCGTTTGATTCTTGGACCTGTTTGTGTTAGATATGTCTATTTTGTCAGCATTCATCAAACATAAATTGTGCATATTCATGCATACTCATAAACATTCAGATATTCATGTTGCATTTTTTGCCATATATCTTTTGTTTGTTGTTCCCTGCTAATTGGTGATATAGATCTCTCCAGTAGATCTCCCAAGCAGATGTCGGGTGTCCAATCTCTCAATATAGAGTCAGCCCCGTAAGCAGAAAGTGTCTGTCTTTCCTTCTGCAGTTCCCCACTGAGATATATCCTCGTGGATGACGGTTTTTTCCGTTTCCTCCCAACACATATATTGGGATGGATCCTCCTGATGAGTCATATCCTCATTAGGACGAGTCTTGATTCAGTCTGTCTTTTCGGTTCAACCCCGAATTGGCTATTTGTCAACTGTTTCTCGTGCTTCCCTGTGGAATAGATGAATGAATTGCCCAGTAACCGGCAATAATTCTTCTTATCCCCAGCGGAGTTTGGGCCTCTACCCTTATACTGGTAGTTGTAAGTCCTATGTTCCTCTTTCCCTCTTGGCGGAATCTGTGGTTATATACCTTTTATTCCTCAGCAAGAGTTGGTGGTTTGTTATAAACCCTATTTTTGTTTCTCGTGCGGAGTTATGATTCTTTCATTTCCCACGCAGGGAGTCGTTGGTTTTCTACCCAGTATTCGGTAGATGCAAACCCTACTTTTTATCCTCATCGGAGTCGATGGCTACTACCCGGTACCGATAGTTGTAAGTCCTATCTCTTTTATCCCCTAGCAGAGGTAACCTTTGTGGTTCGTTCTGGTTGATGGTGGATTTTGTGGTCTTCTACCTAGTATTCGGTAGTCGTAAATCCTTTTGTTGTGGTTTTTCTCCCCAACGGAGTCTGTGCTTTCTTATGGATAATTGCCGGATGCTAGCAATTTTATCCTCAGCCAAAATTTTTGGTCTTCTACCCCGTATTCGGTAGTTGTAAATCCTAATTTCTCCCTTTGCAGAGTTAACCTTGTTGTTCATCCTAACCGATGATGGTTACTCTTTGGCGGTTATCATTATCCAATATTCGGTTTTGATATTCCTTTCTTCTTTCTTCTGGGTAATTGTCGTATGCTAGCAATTGTATCCCCAACAGTCTTCTGGATAATTGTCGTATGCTTGCAATTTTATCCCCTTTGAAGTCGCCAGTGGGTCCTTTCACCATATGCCAGTTGATTTGTTCCCCGGATCATTGATTTTTGTATCAATGTATTCCCTGTGAGTCTTCTTTCGTTTACCCTTTTGTTGGTAATGATTGTTGCTCCCTTTGATTGGTCATCATTATATACCTAGTTTGGTATCCCGATGCCTTTCTTTTCGGTTGATTTATCCTTTATTAACCCAGTAACCGGTTGTGGATAATCTTCCATGCGAGTATACTATCCACGTTCTGACGGTAATGGATAATATATCTCATGCACTCTTCAGTCGAAGCCTGTTGTGTTTCCCCAGTCGAGTAAGATTCGTATCCCTTTGTGGAATCCAATATTCGTTTGTTTCTTGGATAATTGCCTGATGCTTGCAATTTATCCCCTGTGAGTTGTCTTTCGTTTACCCTGTTGTTGTTGGTAACGATTGTCTCTCTTTTCGGTTGGTCACCTATTATATACCCAGTAACCGGTATCCCTGGTGTTTCCTTCCATGCGAGTATATTGTCTATGTTCTGACGGTAATAGATAATATATCTCATGCAAGTATACTATCCATGTTCTGACGGTAATGGATATTATATCTCATGCGCTCTTTGGGTTTTTTCCCCAACTGAGTAAGATTCGTTTTCCCGTTGCGGAGTCGAATGTCCATCCTGTAAGTCGATTTGCTTTTTCAAGCCCTCCTTTCGGATGATGAGTGTTTTGGCATATATACCAATTCATGCTTCGGTCGGTCACCTATTATATACCCAGTAACCGGTATCCCTGGTGTTCCTTCCTTTCTAATCCCTATTATGACCTTGGTCCCCTGTGGAGTCAGATTTTCCTGAGGTGATGTACCTTTTTCAGGTCTTTCTCAGATGTTTGGTTGATTGATATCTCTCACCCTTATACCGGTCTTAGATATTCATTCTTCCTGAGCTTGTCGTTCTTTCACCCTTATACCGGTGTTTAGATCACATGTCTCTTTGAGTTTGTTACCCTTATACCGGTAACACCTCATTCTTTGTTGCTTCCCCAGGAGAGTCTCTTTGTTAGACATTCTCCAGTGGAGTTTCCTGTTGTGATTTTACCCTCTTGCTGTATTGGCGTTTTCCCCAATATATGCATTTTTCCCCGGCAGGGAGGTTCTGTGTGAATCTTTTCCTAGTTCGAGTCCGGATTTTCATCCGAAGTATCCCTTGTGGATATTTTGAGTCAGTTTGAGTCCTTCCAATGGATGTGTCTTTCTTTGGAATTTTTCTTTTCCCCGTTTGAGTCTTTTACTCCCCAGTGAGGTCTCTAGTCCAGTCGTGTCTTGTTCGCGCAGTGTCAGTTCCCCTAATTCAGAGTCCTGTCCTTCTCACGCATTCTTTTTCTTTTTTCTTATCCCCGTGAGAGTCTTGTTAGAGTCTCTGTTCCTGGTGAGTGTATTACTCCGATGGATCGTCTTTTCTTTTGTGGACCAGTATTCCCCACAGAGTTTTGTTTGTTTTACATGCATACATCTGCATCATGAGGTCTCTTAGGGACCAAAATTTGTCTCATTACTATTATTTAAGTCCATTCTATCGCGTCGAGATGAAGATTTTCTAAACTTCACTTCTCCGGCTAGAATGACCTTAA
Source organism: Lathyrus oleraceus (assembly GCF_024323335.1). NCBI lineage: Eukaryota > Viridiplantae > Streptophyta > Magnoliopsida > Fabales > Fabaceae > Lathyrus > Lathyrus oleraceus. Next base: position 324,190,447 of record NC_066585.1, on the reverse strand, counting down.
ATAGGGGCATCTGTAAGACCCCAATTTTGTCCCTAAGATCCCTCATGGCATCATATTACATCATTGCATTGCCTCAAGGATCATTGTGCACCTTGCTTCCTTCCCTGTGGGTGGGTTATCTTTTTGAGTGATTCTTGATCACCAAGCATGTTTTGCATTTTTATATCATTGCTTTTCTTTTTACCACTAACCAAAAGTACAAAAATATGTCATCTAACCTTTGTCTTGCAGATGAAGCAATCATAGGTCAAAGCAGTCAAAGGCAGTCATTGAGCAATAGATGGTGGTCATTCTTAAGATTTGGACCCCACAATCATTATCAAGAGTTCATATGAGCTATGTTGTCATTTTGAAGCAAAATCCCAAGGGGTAGAGGCTTGAATCTCATCAGAACATTGCCAGGTCATCTGAAGACCTAGAAAGTCAACTGCCAAGTCAACTGTGGATTTGGAGGTGGGAAGTGACTAGAAATACTTCATTCATATTCAAACAAGTCTCATTTGACATTTCAAACATCAACATTGAAGAATTTGAGGTCCAGTCAAAAATTTCCAAAAATAAAAAGTGACCTATAATTTGAATTTTCCAAAAATGGAAAGGTTTTGGACCAACTTCAACTTCAAATTACATCATCAATAAAGCTTCAAATGAAATTTTATTAAACATGAAAGTTTTAGATCTTTCTCTCCCATTTCCAAAAAGTCCAAGATCATCAATTTCTCATGTGTGGTTAAGGAGATATGATCAAATCATGGCAAAGTGTGCATGAAGATTCAAATGGACATAACTTTTCAACCAAAGCTCCAAAATGAGTGGTTCTTTTTGCTACATTCTCCTCTTGACCTCTAATTCCCAAATCATGCATCACATTACATGAATTTTCATCACATGAGCATTTGTTAATCAATGGCATTTTTGGAGGGAAAACATGAAATTTAAATTTTGTGCATTATTCGAACATTTTGATATTGCCATTGGCTCCAAATTTGAATTTTAAATGGAAATTGAAGGAAATTCGTGCACTGTTCACACATGCATTCCATGCATAAGGTGAAAAATCATTTTGGCACATACACCTCATTTTGGTTAATCTCACTTAACATTTGGCTTAAGCATGATCTAAACAGGTTTAGCATGGCATATATAAACTAAAACCTAACTGTTTTCAGCATTACCAACAAATTTCAGATCTAGATCCAAAACTCTCAAAAAAAATTCTCTCAAATTTTCTTCAATTTTCTTCACATCAAAGCCATTTCCATTGCTTGATTCTTGATCTTGAGGTATTATTGATCAACTTTGCACGTGGAACCAAGAGAAGCAGTGCAAGATTGAAGCATACACAAAGCTTGAAGCAACAATGGTGATTCCAAATTTTGGTAGATTCGCGCATAATTGAGCCTCAATCTCTATTCCAATCATCCATACAAGCATCATAGAAGAGATTTGGAGCATCACAAGGCCTGGATAACACGATTCAACAGTTCTGCTCTTCAAGAGGTTCCAAATCGATCTCTCTATTTCTCAAATTTATTATGATATTGTTGTAGATCTAAGTGTGCTGGTGATGCTGAGCTTTGAACCATGAATTTTGGTGCGAAATTGAATGAGTTAGATTGATTTAAAGTTTTATGCATGATGCTTCCCTTCCTCGATTCTCTTTGTATGTGTTGATTCAAGCTTAGCTATGCATGTATTTGTGATCTATGATGAAGGATCTACATGTTTGTGTGTTCAATTGTAATTTCTGGAGATTTTGTTCTTGATGCCTAGCACTGTTCATGATTGGCACGAGGAAGAAGATGAAGTTTACATTAGGCCACGCTTTTGATCCATTAGGCCACGCTTTTATGTTGTTGCATGTGTTAGTTTAGGGTTTATTCATGCATTGGTCCACGTAGGCGCGCGCTTGGCAAGATGATTCGCTCAGAGGCGTTTGACCATGCACACGCAAGCATTGACCGGCCAGGTCAATTAATGAAACGCAGAGTTTCATCCTTAGCGCGCTGAGCAATTCAAATTGCGCCTGGCTTCGATTCCCCGTTGCAACATTATTTCAAATGCTTCACATATTTTCCATTTTCCCTCCACATTATTCTATACATGCTTCACATGATTTTATTTTTTTTCTCATCTTAAAAAATTCATATCTAATTGAAAATGAATCCCAAAATTACCAGGTTTTTTGCATCTTGTTCCTTATTCTCTCTAGTTTTTTATCATCATGATTTTTTAAGTTTTGGAATGTTTCAATATGTGTTTGAAGTTGATTCATGTTAATTTTTCAGCTTCTGTTTTAAATTTTTTCTCCACCTTTGACCTAGTGGTTTGTTGCTTATCTTTGAGCTTTGATTTCAGGTTGAACATTCAAGTTCCATGGTTATTGATGCTTCATCACTTGAGCATTTGATGTTTACCTTTGACTACTAACCTTGTGTGTTTTGTAGGTTGATAACTCATTTGAGTTTGCTTTATGGTTTATGCCATTGCTCATTGGGTTTGACTGTTTGATATTAGTATTGTCTGTTTGTCTGTAAAGTTGAACTGATTTGTTTAGTTGTTTTCAGGTACATAAGTTGCTTAAGTTCAATTTGAACTTTGCTTTGCTTGGTTGCTTAACCACTTAGGTATAATCCTTCTTCTTCATGTAGTCTGGAGACCTACTGTTATTGGTAGGCACCTGTCTGAAGTCCTCCTTAAGAGGCAATGCTTGTGATTGTTTACTTTTTGTGCCAAGCAGGAAAAGTCCTTTTATAAGGCAATTGGCAGATAAAAGAGATGTGTAATCCATCTCCTGCTATTCAGCGTGTCCTTCACCTTGCTCACACAATGTGTTGATGCATTGTGAATACTAACCCAAGATCTTATAGAGTCAATCTCTTGTGGAGAAGAGTTCCTACTTTCTGAACTCCCACACTTTCTATTGTTTAAAGCTCTCCCTAACCAGGGATAAGAGCTATGAGGCACACCCCTCATCTCCATTTCATCTGCTTCACCCTAACTATCAATGTTATGGTTAAGAGCACAAAATACCCCATTCCAGTTGGCTGTAAAGCCTAACCTTGTTTGAGCCTAATTGATTGTATATAGTGTGTGCTAATTGACTTGCTTGATTGCTTGCTTGATTCATCTGTGCATATTTGGTTATGTGTGCCTTTGTGAATTTATCATCATTAATTGTACATCATTTCATGATCATTGTTCATATCTTTGTGAAATCTTTGTTTGTCCATTGAGGAGTCAATTGTAAGTCCATTTATTGGCAGTTGTTTCCTATGATCTGGTAGGAGTTGGGACTAAGACCATTTATTGGCATCCTATTTCCTTGGAGTCGAGTGTAAGACCATTTATTGGTCACTTTTTTCCTCTTGCTTATTGCATTTGTTTTGATTGTTGTATGTGAGGAGTCAATTATAAGTCCATTTATTGGCAGTTGTTTCCTATGATCATTCTTTGGAGACTAGTATAAGTCCATAGATTGGCATCTGGTATCCATCTTTGTTTTGTGAGGCTAGTATAAATCCATTGATTGGTATCTGGTTTCATGTTCTTTTTGTTTAGGAGATTGGTATAAGTCCAGTTGATTGGCATCCGGTATCCACCTTTTGTTTGTTTTGTTTAGGAGATTGGTGTAAATCCATTGATTGGTAACCGGTATCCATTTTGTTTTGTGAGATTGGTGTAAGTCAATTGATTGGCATCCGGTATCCATTTATGTTGCTTATTTGTTATCTGCTTGTTGCCTAATCCAAAGGAACCACTTGGATCATCTACATATGATCTCAAGAGGTGAACATCTAAGAAGTTTTACATCCCTTAACCTTCACCCTTTCGATTCTAAACCTCCTTTTGCCTGTTGACTTCAAACCTGAAAAATATTGTGCAAACATCTTCATTTCTTTTCAAATTAGAAACCTGGGCTTTAAGCCCTTGATTTCCAAACTTCACTTTTGATAATACTTCTTTTGAATTGAATCCTAATCATACTTTGACCATATTCTGTGAATACTCATAATCAATTAATTTCACTCATTCAATTGTTTTGTGGCTTTGTCCATTCTTGATAAGTTTTTCATAAATTAGCCATAGGTTTCAATTATCATAGTGGTTTATGTAAATCTTACTGTATCCTTAGTGAGTTGATTGTAAGCCTTCCATACTTATTATAGGGTTAACCCCTCACTAGTATGTTGAAGCTATCCTCGCATGGTGGATTGTTGATTTAGGTTGAGTTTTCTCCCGTTGATAATGAAAGACCTTAGGGCTTCTATTTTAAAATTAATTCACTTACTTTTTGGAAATCTTTTAGCCGAACTACGGCGTTTTGATCCTTGCCTTCCATGGAAAGGTACGTAGGCAACGGGTTCATCCGTTCAAACACAAAAATAATAACTTGTATATTCTTTTCTCATCCTCCCAATCAATGTTTGCACAATAAATATTTCATAAACAAATAACTTTTCGTACAACAAGTGTGAAAAGGGCTCCCTAGGAGTACCTAGGACGTTTTGGGTGCCTAACACCTTCCCATTGCGTAATTTACCCCTTATCCCGATCTCTGATCTTTTCATTAGTTTTCTATGTGTAAAACTTCTTAGGCTTTTGTTTGCTTTTTAGCCATTCCTTTGGATAAATAAAAGTGCGGTGGCGACTCTATATCTTTGTATGCTTTGCTTTTGGTTTAATCAATAAATCATAAAGTGACGAATACACCGCTACAAATACCATGAAGGATGAGAGACTTACAATCTCACTTACTAGAATGTTATGCCTTTAGGGTCAAATTTAGCTCTATATTAAGCAATCATAGTTGGACTTATGTAGAAGTCACAACTATCTAAAGTCGGGTAATAAAAATTTAGGTGTTAATGCATGTTAGAGATTTGGTATGATGAACCAAACTCCTAAAACATACCACACACTAAAATAAAATATCAAGAGGGATGGACTTATCTCATCCATATTTGTATTGGATCATTTGACACAAGGTCATTGATGAACTAATTAGCCTTAGGACATTTGAGATTTCATTGGTCAATGAAAGGAATGGGAAAGAATAGGGATGAAGATGAAAGGGGAGGGGAAAGAGAGAAACACAAATTGGTCATGGGAGGAATTTTATCAAATTAAAATCATTCATTCATTTTAGGAGATGAAATATACATTTTATCAATCCCCTAAATCCAATTATTTTAATCCAACAAAAGTCAAATAAACCTTGACCAGGGCCCAACCAAATAGTCAAACATCATAAGACCATATAAATGGCTCAACATAATTTTTATACATTTAATCAATCAAAAATCAATTTAAAAATGCATTAAAATACAACTTAATTTGGTCAAAACCTAAAATCTCTTCAAAACACCAAATAAATGGCCAAGAGATATATCCTAGGTCAAACAAGGTCAAAGGACCTTAGACAAAATATTTTATGATTTTTGAAAAGTCAGAAGTATTTTTAAACAATTAAAAATATGCACAAAAAGATTGAATTCATGAAAAATATCAAAATTAATCCAAAAAATAATTTTAATTCAGAAAATAAAATAGAAAAATATTTAAAGATTTTTTGTGAAAGTCCCATATTTTTTGGATTAAAAATGAAATTAATATGAATTAAACAAAATAAAAGGATTAAACATAAAATCAGAAAATACAAAAAAACAAGGGCCATCAGATATCCCTCATTAATTGAGGTGGCAGGTCTGATAGCCATGTGCTAAGGTGTATGATACGCTCAAGTCAACCACGTGACGTAAGTGGTAATTATAACAGATGGCTAAGATTAAAACGTGAGATCATGATCCAATGATTTTGAACACGCCAACACATCACCGGAGCCCTAGCTCCGGTCTTCTTCTCTGGTGGACCTCACCGGACTGGTCCACCACCAACCACCATGGAAATGAAAAACAAGGACATGGATTTAAAGAAAAAATGCTCATGAGCTCGAATCTGGCCTCAATTTCTCCAATTCCAAGTATATCAAGAGATACAGGGATTTGAATTTTAAGGATCATGAACTGAGTAACTTCGATTGACCTCAAAGAAACTCAATCTTGTTTCCTAAATTGGTAGGACTTTTGCCAACCAAAAATCAATCAAAATAATTGAGAAATGAAGGAGAATCGAAGAAGAGAAGTTTCTGAAATTTCACCTTCGAGTAGCTTCAATTCAGCTTGATCTTGATCTGGATTTTCTTGGTTCTTCCTCTTCTTGCTTGTAGTAATCAATTGAGATGAAAAAGGTGAAATTCAAACTCGATTTCAAAGAAATCTTCAAGGAATTATATGGTGTGAGGTTCTCAGTTCTCTTGGCAAAGCTTGGACAAGGTGTTTGTGTGATTTCTGAGGCCATGAGCTTGTTTAAATAGGCAAGGGAATAGATTTTTGCACCACTTGAAAATTTGCTAAAATTGGAAACCATAGTGCATGGATGCATCGGCAATGATTTGGGCCTAGATAATGATGCAATCCAACTTCAATTCGTGCACAAAGAGTATTGAGGTCATCACACAGAAGCATGCAAAGAGGAATGATCATTTGAATCCAAAACATGCCAAAACAAATCCCATAAAGAAGCCATGCGCAAGTCCTTCATTCCTTTGCCAAATGAGATGATCTTGGACTTTTTGGAAAGGTAGATCAAGGGGAACAACTTTCATGTTGAACACTTTTCCATTTGAAGCTTGGATCATGATGAATTATGAGGTGGATGTTTGGAAAATCAAACATATTTGAAAATTTTCTAAGTACCAAGTCGAATGTTCACTTTTTCCAACTTCAATAACTTTTGCTATGGACTTCTAATGGAAAACTTCCCTTCAAAAAAGTTGTATACCTTTCAAAACTATTCTATTTGGTCGCAAAATTGACCTCATTTGGATTTTTCATGAAGGAGTTATGCATTTTAGAAGTTGAGGAAAATCACTTGTTCAATGGTAATGGCCCAAAATGACCTATGATGTTTCCTCTTGGCATATTCATTTGAAAGTTGAATTTTAATTTCTTCCAAAAATCAAATTTGGATAGGACATCTTGAATTTGATGATGAAACTTGAATGGCTTTCATATCATCAAAATTTAGTAAGTTATGGTCCTTAGAAGTTTACCTCCTAACTAGGGTTCAGACAAAATGACCTATAATCTTTCACCATAAAAAATGACATTCCAAGCAAAACTAGATCTGAACTTAAACATGAAAGTTGTTTGGAATGTCCTAAGGAGTAACTTTTCTATTCGGATCATTTTCATATGACAAATATTGTAGGAGATAGGTTCCAGGAAACCCCAGTTTTGACCCGTTGACTTTCTCTAGTCAACAATCATGAGCCAACTTGCAAACTTGAAATTCTCTTGATCTCTTGGACTCATGGAGGATAGTATATGTATAAGATGATGTAATATGAAGTATCTCTTGAAATATTTTATCAAATTATGAAGAAACTTGTTGAGGAAGTCACACAAAATACCTAAATGAATTAGGGATTCCAAGGCAAACAAGCTTCCAACTCTTGATGAATTCTTGATCAAAATGATATGTGAAGACTATGGGGATCTATATATGATGTCTAGAATCATTTTGAACCCTCTCTTGATTAGTGTCTTTGCATTGAGGGTCTTAAACCCTAGACATGAGCTTGATGGAGCATGGGAGAACACACACACTGCCTACCAAAAAAACTATACATTGACATATTTTTGGTAATTTTGTTAGTAAATTATGAAAAACAAAGTATAATACAATAAAATGTGTTTGGTGATCTCTCCCAATGAAAACCTAATGAATGAGGGTTAAGGAGGATGCCAAGGTGTGATCCCAAAGTTAATGCATATGATGAGATAGCATGAGGGATCTTAGGGTCAAAGTTGGGGTCTTACAGCTTCCCCTATATAAGGACATTCTAACTGAGGATGTGAAGGTTAAAATCTATGTATCAACTCAGTAGAATTGACTTAAATAACAACATATAGAAACAAATTTTGGTCCCTAAGAGACCTCATGATGCATATGATATGAAATGTAAAAAACTAATACCTATGGGGAAAGTATTGCCACTAAGGAAAAGAATCTGGAGAGACTGAAAGTCCAAAGGAGCATAATGCATTCCATAGGGAACACTCACTGGGGAGACAGAGACACTAGGGATAAATAGTTGTGCGTAGGCTAGGCTACGATTTAAAAATTGGTGGAGACACGAGAGGAATTCCATAAAAATAAATCAATGGAAGGACTCGTTTGTGGATAAGGGAAAATCTGTAGGGGAAACGGGTAAATCAGAACAAGGCTGAAATACTTGAACCAGGCAGGGGATTGGCGACTTCACTGAGGAAATACGCACTCAAATTCAACTGGGGAAGAGTGAACTTCAACATAAGAGTACCAGAAGTATATTATCTATTACCGGTTACTAGGTAGGAAGATAGTCTACTCTGACAAAGCGACATCCGTTACCGATTAGGGTAAACATATCAATGATGACTCACTGAAGAAAAAGAGGTGTCTTTGTTATCGGTTAGTGAGTAAGAATGACCTATTGGGGAAAATATCAAATAGGTTTTATAACTACCGGTTACTGAGCAGAAGACGAAAGAGAGAATATTCGTCACTAGTTAAAATGAACATATCAAGGATAAACTCAAAGGAAGAACACCCATCACCGGTTAGGATGAACATATCAAGGATATACTACTTGGGGAAATGTGAAAATGAATACACTAGAGAAAGCAAAGGAAGTAGATTACATTTTACAAGGTATTGGGCAAACGTAAATAATAAAAAATTGAGAGGAATATTACCAGTTACTGGTAACATATTCTCAAGGGACCAAAATATCCATCTAGGTAGTAACTAGAAAGAAATAGTTAAACAAAGACTCGACCCAATGAGGATATAACTCAAGGGGAGTGATTCTATCCAGATAGTTAACTAGGGAGGAAACTGATGCAATAATCATCGACGAGGAAATAACTCAGTGGGGAAATAAGAAAGGTTAAACTCTTTATGCCTAAGGGGCTGACACTCTACATATGAAGGATGACAGACACACCAATCCTGTATGGGGAAATAATATCACCGTAGCAGGGGATCAGAAACCAGAAATCAAATGCAATAAAATGCATCATGAAAATATCTGATGCTCTATTTTATGCATGATTATGCATGTATATGATTATAATTATGCTAACAAAACAATCACAAAGGATACAAATATCCCATATTTGAATCACCGTTGCAACATTCGGCTGATCACGACAAGATGGAAACACCAACTGGAGCAAAATGATGGGGATGAAAAAAATAAATCATCCAACTCTGAATAACTCAATCCTGACTGGGGAGAGAGAGAAAAGATCTGTTGAGGATTCAACTCTACGGGAATTTTAGGTCAACACCATATCAAATGGGAGATAATCTCGCAAGGGAAGCAAGTGTTGCCCAAAACCAAATACCGCCGGGAACAAGAGATCTTTGATATCTGAAGATGAAATCCTCCGGGAAATACAGGAGATAAAACTTTGTACGGGGTATGAGCCATTTGCTGAGGGTTCAACTCTGCTACTCAACTGGTGGAAATGGTTTGCAAAAGGGACTGATCACCAACTCCACTCTACTGAGGATAAATGATGAACTATTTGGGAACAATCACCAAACCAACTGCTTGGGGAAGACCAACAAGGTTTCGCATTGTCAAGACTTACCTGTTCTCAGACTGTTATTGAAACTCCTTGCTGAAATCGATTGTTTTTAAAGTAATTGCTTTTATATTCTTAAGAAAAAAATAATTTTAATTTATTAATTCCTTTAAAAATTATCATCATAAAAATTCAATTTTATTTAACTGAAAATAAATAAGAGTAGAAACAATTGGATAAAAAAAGCTCAATTTTATTTAATAGGATGGTAGTTTGTAAATGACAAGGCTCCATAGATCTTTACAAAAGTTAAAAAATTGTAATTTATATGGAAAAGGGCTACATTGAATACAATGATCACTACTCTTCCTACAAACTTCAATATCCGCTCTGCACCTGGCTTTGGTTAAGAATGATGAATCATAACCAAATGACTCGCTCAAAACTGCTCCAATGACTAAAACCAAGCGAATGCAGTTACTTGCCATAATCCCTAACTTTTGCCTACATTGCCCCAAGGTGGGGTAATCAATCTGTCGGGATAAGTTTTCTGTTTTATGTCTCTAATTTTGCCTGGATCGCCCTTTCGGGTTTTTAATCCACTGAGACGCTCATTTGTTTCCTAAGCCGCCCTTTTGGGTTTTCAACTTAGCCGGTTGTTCTTTTTCTTTTTAGGCGAAGTATTTCTTGATTGCATCGGCATTCACAGGACGAGTGAACTCCTTCGCCATCCATAGTTGTAAGAATCAAAGCACCGCCTGAAAAGGCTCTCTTAACAACATATAGGCCTTCATAATTAGGAGTCCATTTTCCCATGACATCTGGTTTGAAAGACAAAATCTTCTTCAACACAAGGTCACCTTTTCTAAACATATGAGGCCTGACCTTCTTATCAAAAGCTTTCTTCATTCTTGGCTAATATAACTAACCATGACACATGGAAGTCAATCTCTTCTCTTCCATCAAATTCAGTTGATCATATCTGGTCTAGAACCATTCAGCTTATGTCAACTTGGCTTCCATCAAGACATGCAATGATGGGATCTTAACCTCTACTGGGAGCACAACTTCCATGCCATAAACAAATGAGAAAAGGGTTTCCCCTGTTGAAGTGTGGACAGATCTACGGTACCCATGCAAATCAAATGGGAGCATTTTCTTCTAATCTTTGTAGGTTTCCACCATTTTCTAAATGATCTTCTTGATGTTCTTATTTGTAGCTTCAACAGCCCCATTCATCTTTGGTCCGTAGGGAGAAGAATTATGATATGCAGTCTTGAAGTCTTTGCAAAGAGATTCCATCATAGTATTGTCCATGTTTGATCCATTATCAGTAATGATCTTACTTGGCACACCATAACGGCATATAATCTGATTCTTAATAAACCTTACAATAACTTCTTTGGTTACATTCACATACGATGAAGAAAACGATGCCCGTCGAAGCTTTGGGCTCAATCATGCCAATCATATCAATTTCCCAAGTGGAGAAGGGACATGGAGAGGAAATGACATTCAACAGTTTCGGAGGAAAATTAATTTTATTTGCATAAATTTGGCACTTGTTGCACTTCTTCACAAACTTGCAACAATCATATTCCATTGTCAGCCAATAGCAACCTGCTCTTAACATCTTTTTTGCCATAGCATTTCCATTGGAATGAGTACCAAAGGAACCTTCATTGACTTCAGTCATCAATAAGTCTGCTTTATGTCTATCCACGCATCTGAGAAAAACCATATCGAAATTTCTCTTGTAAAGCGCATTGCCATTTAGGTAGAAGTTTCCAGCTAATCTTCTTAAAGTCTTCTTATCTTTCAAAGATGCCCCGGGCGGGTAAATCTGACTTTGGAGGAAACATTTGATATCATAATACCACTGTTTTTCATCTTTGACTTCTTCAATGGTAAATACATGAGTTGGCCTATCAAGACACATCATAGTCAAATTAGGGACTTCATTCCAAAATTTCACCATAATTATTGAAGCCAACGTTGCTAGACAATCTTCCATCCGGTTTTCATCTCGAGGGATATGATGAAACTCAACCTATATAAAGAAAGTTGAAATCCTCCTCACATAGACGATATATGATATTAAACCGGGTTGATTCGTCTCCCATTCACGTTTGATTTGATTCAAAACCAAAGCTGAATCTCCATAGACGTCAAGATATTTGATGCGTTGTTTTTCGCAAGTGTACGAACGCGTCAGAGTAATATAAAAGATTATCGAATCCACAGAGACCAAATGTCAATCTATCGTTATCTATTGTTATGGTGTTTATCTAAGGTAATCGGAACAGGGTTTTTAAGAGTGCACAATGAAAAATAAAGTATTAAATTAAATTCAATTAATAAAGACAGGTTCGAATGTAATTCACATAATCAATTAATAATCCAAGTACTTGCTAATAGAATTACTTATGGGCAATGTTTCCTACTTTGAAAAGAACCAATTTAACGGGAACTGTCGCTTTCGCGTATTCAGAACCGAGTTGTACTTCCTAATCAAACCCTCTTATTGTCACTTATAAAAAGGCGCGCATTGCGTTAGAGTAGTAAACCTATTTTTAAGAAATATAGTGTCTTGACTAAGTTGAAAAGTATTTTGACCTGGATTTCTTAACCAAAAGAGGTTCTCACGAACTAGACTCTAAACTCATAAACGCAATGCGCTAAATAGTTTTAAAATCACTTTTCCTTTTAAGTTAAAAACTCCTAATGAACCAAACAAAGCGCTTCCGCTGTATTTGAAATAGTTAAAAATAACTAAGTTTAAACAGACGTCGGACGGCTTTCGATCTTACCCAACGAAAATTAAGTGCGAGAAAACTTAAGTTGAAAGTCAAAATAGCCCTTAAGTGTTTCTATGAACAGTTGTATGGATTATCTGTTCAATTACGATCCTTACATTCTAACCTTTGTAGGTTTAGCTAGACATGGTAAAGTAAAAATGCATTTTAATTTTTATCATAAAAACGGATAAAAAAGGTAATAAGTGTGAGTGCAGGAAAGTAAATAAGAGTAGTGCGAGTGCGGAAAGTAAATAAAAGTAGTGCGGTGCAAGAAATAAATAAAAGTAGTGTGGTGCAAGAAATAAAGGAAAGTAGTGCAGTGCGAGAAATAAACAAAGTAAAGTGCGAGTGCGGAAAAGTAAACAAAATAAAGGTAGTGCGGGAAAGTAAACAAAGTAAAGGCAGTGCGGGAAAGTAAACAAAGTAAAGGCAGTGCGGGAAAGTAAAGTAGACAAAGGTAAAGCAATAAAACCTGCTCCAATCGGAGGGTCGAATAAAGTGCGAAACAGAAATGAAAATGGCGGCAGGATTAAACTTCCTTTCCAAATGCTCCAAACTCGATTACAGACTCGATTATCATGAGGACAGAGGGGTTTGATCAAGCTTACTTTTGGGTGAATTTTTCAAAGTGATTTAAATATGTTTTATACTTGGACTTTCCAAGCCAGTTTTATACAATTTACACATGTCAAATGATTTTTTGCCCAACATGACTTTTGTTCCTTATTTCAAAAGCTTTCCAACCATTACTCACATTGGTCATTTGGATCTACCATTTGGGAGATTCAAATTTATTTTCATTTATGTGAAATTTTGATATTTTATGTTAAAACTTGAAATGCAAGCATTCTTCACTCCAAGTGCATGACCACATGCCTTCCTTATGACCTCAGCAAGCTTCTTCAGCCATTCAGGGGCCTCTCATACGTCCACAAAGGCCCATGCACTCAAAATTTCAAATCCCGTGCACATGAGCAAAGTGTGATTTCAGATCCATTTACCTATAAATAGAGGCTTCTTCTCCTTCATTTGAGAACCTTTTGGAGATCCCTTATGCTGCAGAACTGAAACCACAACCCTCACTAAAGGAATCACTCACTTTCTTCAATACTTTCGGGCTTGAAATTCAGCAACATTAGTTGAGTTTCAAAGCCAGATTCCTTAGCCAATCATCTTCCCTACATTCAGAGATCAAAGAGGAGCAAATAGCTTAAAGAATTCGTGGCCAGAAACTCATCATTTTGAAGGTATCAACTCAAACTGTTTGGATCTGAAACTCTTAATTCAATGTAGTTTTCTTGTGTTTTGGTGGTTCTCTGAAGTCCTCATACTTGAGGCAAGCTTTTGGTGGATTCAATTTGCCATTTCATGAACAATCTGGGTGGACACCATGATTTTCCCCTTCATCTTTCTCTCAATATAGGAAGAATGAAAGAAATCCAATGGTACAGTGATGATCTACGTCACATGAGCTTCATTTCCATGTCCTTGTTTTTCGTTTTTGATAAGATCCATTTTCCTGCAATTCTGGCCGGAATCTGTTTGGCTGGCCGGAGAAGACGGTGGTTTCCACCGCCACCACCACGTGTGCTGCTCATGGCCTTTGGATCTCTCTCTCACGATCTAATCTCACGCGTCCGTTTTAATTACTTGTTTTAATTCATTATGTGGCGTTGTTGACTTAAGTGTATCGTGTGACCTCAGATCCAGATCGTACACCACTGCCGCATCAATTAATAAATTTGATCTGGTGGCTCAGCATTTTTCGTTTATTTCATTTTCTTTTTATTTTCCATTAATTCATTCTATTTTCAATAATTCATTAAAAATTCATATGAAGTCAGAAAAATATGAGACCAACTTTGAAATTTTTCTTGAAAAATCTAGTTTCATATTATGATTTTTGATTATTTTTTTGACTTCATTTGATATTTTTTATGAATTATTTAGTTTTTAATGATTTTAATTCATTTTAAAATGCCTTCTGACTTTTAAAAAATACAAAAATATTTTCATAGCATCTATGGGTCATGATAAGTCAATAAAAAATAGTCTCAACAATTTCTTGTTTGTTTTGAGATTATTTGAGATTTTAATTCATATTATGCTATTTTTGTTTGTTTTTAATTGATTTTAATTACTTTCTGACTTTAAAAATTTGCGAGAAAATTAGTCAAAAAATTTTTGACTATGTTGAACCTATGAAATTTTAATTGGACTTATTGAAGTTGTTTTGAATTGAATTTGAGGTTCAACTTTGTTTGTTTATTTTTTATTTGTATTTTCTTTTAATTCAAAAAATACGAAAAAAAAGTTATTGACTTCTTGACTTGTTATATTCATTTCTCTTTTGTTTGGTGTTGATCAAGGTTGAATTGATTCAACTTTGATCAAATTCATTGGATCTTGTGGTTTGAGAATCCTTAAGGATCATCACCTAGAAAGATGAATGAATTTGATAAAGGATGAGTTATCCCTTGATCAATTGGGATTGGTTGTTGACTTCTTACCCCTCTCTTTCATCTTCATCCCTTTCTTTCCCTCAATGGCCAGTGAGTTAAAGTCTTGAGGTTGGTCTTGACAAATAGAAGTTGAATCTTCTTTGATCCAAACCAAACTTAACTTGATCCATGATCAAGTGAATTATTTTATGTCAAAGATAGGTTACTTTTTGGTCAAGCAAATAACCAAAAGTCAATACAAGGTTCTTCCCCTTTTGTTTGGCATGGCAAGTTTATGGAGCTTGGCTTACTAGTCATGATCTCTAACTTGTGTTCTTTGCCCATATTCTTATTGACCGGCCTCAGATAGGTGTGGCTACTATATTAGTCCACTTATGATTGCTTAACATAGCGATACATTGTCTTATGACAAGCTAACATAACTCTACTAACTACTAAGTTTAATTTGAGCTTTTAAATTCTTGTCATTTACTTTTAATGTAATTTATTTCTTGCACATTATTCATCTTGATTTTTTACTTTGCTCACTTGAGCATATATTTTATGTTTATGCCATTTTCTTTTGCTCATTTGAGCCTATTATTGTATATAAAATATATTGCTATTTTGTGTTATTTGTGTTTGTTTTGATGTGAACCAAAATACAAAAGGAGAAAGGACTTAGAGTTAGGATTTACCCATGCTTAAAGGAGTTCAAGAGCAACTAGGCCTCATGCCTTTAGAATGCAAAATGTGTTGAAGAGCAACTAGGCCTCATGCCTTTAGAATTCAAAAACTCAAAGTTGACCTCAAAGGACTTCTCCTCAAACTTATTCTTTGTCCATTCCCTTTATTATGTTGTGAGATTTTTGATGTGTGCTTCTGTGTGATAGGAACCTCATCTTAAGATTGGAAAAAGAGGACCATTGTCATGAGTAGCCAAGTTATGAGCCAAGCCAAATGGAGATCCTAGGAGCTTGAATTCAAATTATTGATTGCTTGTTCTGTGTGCTAAATCCAAAGGAAATGAGCATCTTGGGTCATCTCTGTGATCCCAAGAAAAGGAACTCCAAGGGTTGTCTCTCCCCTTTTATCTTTGTAATGCTTTAGGAATAGCCCTTCTCTCTTCTCCCCACTCTAACCAAGCCAAAAAATCATTTTCAAAACTTTGACTTTATTTCAAATTAGAAACCTAGGCCTTAGGCCTTTGACTTTTCAAAACCATTTTCATAAATACTCATTGTAAATAAACTTTAATCCAACTTTGACCTCATTTTGTAAATAAATTTAACTTTTAAATATAACCCATTTTAAGTTGTTTTTGTGGTTCCAATGGCCACTTGTTAAAATCTTTTCAAAAACATTAGTCATAGGTTTGAGTTATCATAGTGGTTGATGTAAATCTCACCTCATCCTTAGTGTTGGATTATAAGCCTTCCATGCTTATTATAGGGTTAACCCCTCACTAGCATGTTGAAGCCTTCCTCACATGGTGGATTGTTGGTTTAGGTTGAGCTTTCTCCCTTTGATAACAAAATACCTTAAGGCTTTTGATTAAAATCAATTCACCAATCTTTGAAATTTTTACCACGAACTACGAGGTTTTGATCCTCCTTTGTGATGGTACGTAGGCAATGGGTTCATCCATTCAAACAACAAAATTAATAAATATAATCCATTCTCTTCTCATTCCTCCAATCTTTTTGCATAAATATTTTCACAAATACCAACCTACAACACATATTTGCAAAAAGGTTCCCTTTGAGTACTAAGGATGTTTTGGGTGCGTAAAACCTTCCCATTTCATAACCAGCCCCTTACCTAGATCTCTGACATTTTTATTAGTTTTTGATTTGAACAAATTCTTACTTGGCTTTTGTTCGCTTTTTAGCCTTTCCTTTGGACAAATAAAAGTGCGGTGGCGACTCGAATTGTATGTTGACTTTTGGTTTAGTGAATAAACCTAAAGGTAACGAAAACCTCGCTACAAAGAGGAACAACTTTCATGTTCAAAACTTTTTCATTTGGAGCTTGTAACATGAAGAAACTTGAGGTGGAAGTTTGGAAATTTTGACATATCAAAAATTTTCTAACTGTCAAGCCATATGTCTCAATATTCCACCTTGCTTAACTTTTTATATGAGCTTCAAATAAGAAAAGTGTCTTCATAAACATTGTATCTCTTTCAAAGTTATTCAAAATGGTCATAAATTTCGTGACATTTGGATTTGAAATGATAGAGTTATGCATTTTTGAAGTTTGGAAAAAATCACTTGATCAATGGTATATGTCAAAAGTGACCTATAATGTAACCTCATATCACATACTCAAAAAAGTTGAATTAGCTCCCACTCCAAACATAAAGGTTGAAGTAGACATCTTGAATTTTATTTTTCAACTTGGAAATATTTCATCTCATAAAAATTTAGCAAGTTATGGCCTTAGGAAGTTGACTTTCAAATTAGGGTTTAGACAAAATGACCTATAATGTTTCAACATAGAAAATGATTTTCCAAGAAAAACTAGCTCTAGGTCTCAACATGAAAGTTGTTTGGAATATCATTTAGAGTAAGTTTTATCTTTGAAGCATTTTCATATGGTGAAAAGTGTAGGAGATAGGGTCTAGGGAGACCCATGTTTGATCAGATGAATCCATCTGGCCAACCACCATCAACCAACTTGCTAATCTTAAATTATCTTGACTTTATAGGCTTATGGTAGATCATATATGCATAAGATAATGAATTTTGAAGTGTCCCTTGAGAAATTTGATCAATTGTTGAGATAGCTTGTTGGAGAAGTTAGTCAAGATACCTAGTCAAACTAAGGTTTCCAATGCAAATCACCCTCAAACTATTGAAGAATGCTTGATCAATATAAAATGTAGAGAACATTGGGGCTCATAACCATTATTCAATAAATCCTTGGTTGTGCTCTTTGTTCATGAGGGTCTCAAACCCTGGATGTGAACTTGATAGATCAATGGGATCATGCCCTACCTACAAAAGAGTTAAGCAAATGCAAAGACATATTTTTGGTATTTTGGTTAGTAAAATGATAATATACAAGTATGATACAATCACATAGTGCTTGGTGATCTCTCCTAAAACAAACCCAATGAAATAGGGGTAAGGAGGATGCCAAGGCATGATCCCAATGCTAATGCTTATGATGAAATTGGATGGGGGATCTTAGGGTCAAAATTGGGGTCTTACAAGTTACAGTTGGAGTCTAAGGACAAAGATGCACTTATTGAGCTACTTGAAGACCGGGTGACAAAGAGACAGAGAGAGTCGGAGGTTTCATCTTCCTCTAGCATGCCTCAGCCTTCCGTTGCTTGGAAGAAGATTATTTATCAGCTTGTCCTCGAGAAGACTCAGATGAAGGCTTCTTTTGAGACCAAGATTCGACGCATTCGAAGGAATTATGCGCCTTCAGCCAGATCTTCTGATATTCTTGTTAGGGATCCTTAGGATGACTAGTCTCCTTTTCTCTTGTATTTTTCATTTGGTTTCTGAAATTGTACTCAGTGTAATCCTTCCAAATATATAAATGAAAAGAGATTTTTGGTCATATTAAATTGTTACAATTGTTGTTAAATATGTATATATTTGCAAACGATATAGTAAGTTCCTTGAAAATAAAAAAAATAAACAAGCATTGCATTTCATGCATCATTTGCATAAACAGGTTTCTCTTTCGCCAGATGTCTCATTGGTGTTTCTTCTGTGCTTCAGCCAAGCTGACTCATCAGTACAACATTCGTGCCAATCACTCGAGAATCATGGAACATTTGGAGCAAGAGAACTGAGAACTGAAGGACGAGATTGCTCGACTGACTGCTATGATGGAGTCAGTGTTGGCTGCTCATAGTCAATCTTCTCTAACACCTGCAACTGATCCTCCTCAAAGGACTATTTTTTTCAGAGGTGGCTACCTCTACCATGCCTGCTACTACTGCTCACTTTGCGCCTGCCATGCCTACCAGATTCCCGTGGGGAATACCGCCAAACATCATCCCTGAAGGCTTTGCATCTACCTTTGCTTCCATGCCGACATCTAGCTTGTTGGAGAAGTTAGTCAAGATACCTAGTCAAACTAAGGTTTCCAATGCAAATCACCCTCAAACTATTGAAGAATGCTTGATCAATATAAAATGTAGAGAACATTGGGGCTCATAACCATTATTCAATAAATCCTTGGTTGTGCTCTTTGTTCATGAGGGTCTCAAACCCTGGATGTGAACTTGATAGATCAATGGGATCATGCCCTACCTACAAAAGAGTTAAGCAAATGCAAAGACATATTTTTGGTATTTTGGTTAGTAAAATGATAATATACAAGTATGATACAATCACATAGTGCTTGGTGATCTCTCCTAAAACAAACCCAATGAAATAGGGGTAAGGAGGATGCCAAGGCATGATCCCAATGCTAATGCTTATGATGAAATTGGATGGGGGATCTTAGGGTCAAAATTGGGGTCTTACAAGTTACAGTTGGAGTCTAAGGACAAAGATGCACTTATTGAGCTACTTGAAGACCGGGTGACAAAGAGACAGAGAGAGTCGGAGGTTTCATCTTCCTCTAGCATGCCTCAGCCTTCCGTTGCTTGGAAGAAGATTATTTATCAGCTTGTCCTCGAGAAGACTCAGATGAAGGCTTCTTTTGAGACCAAGATTCGACGCATTCGAAGGAAGTATGCGCCTTCAGCCAGATCTTCTGATATTCTTGTTAGGGATCCTTAGGATGACTAGTCTCCTTTTCTCTTGTATTTTTCATTTGGTTTCTGAAATTGTACTCAGTGTAATCCTTCCAAATATATAAATGAAAAGAGATTTTTGGTCATATTAAATTGTTACAATTGTTGTTAAATATGTATATATTTGCAAACGATATAGTAAGTTCCTTGAAAATAAAAAAAATAAACAAGCATTGCATTTCATGCATCATTTGCATAAACAGGTTTCTCTTTCGCCAGATGTCTCATTGGTGTTTCTTCTGTGCTTCAGCCAAGCTGACTCATCAGTACAACATTCGTGCCAATCACTCGAGAATCATGGAACATTTGGAGCAAGAGAACTGAGAACTGAAGGACGAGATTGCTCGACTGACTGCTATGATGGAGTCAGTGTTGGCTGCTCATAGTCAATCTTCTCTAACACCTGCAACTGATCCTCCTCAAAGGACTATTTTTTTCAGAGGTGGCTACCTCTACCATGCCTGCTACTACTGCTCACTTTGCGCCTGCCATGCCTACCAGATTCCCGTGGGGAATACCGCCAAACATCATCCCTGAAGGCTTTGCATCTACCTTTGCTTCCATGCCGACATCTAGCTCGGTCATGTCTGTGCCACCTCCCATTGTGGACACCTTACCCCGTGTAGAAGATACCATTTATCATTCCGAGCCGTTTGAGGGTCCGGATGTTTATGAGAAAATGGATGAGATGAAAGATCAGTTTCTTGAGCTGCGCAAGGAATTAAAAACGTTGAGGGGTAAAGATTATTTTGGGAAGAGTGCTGCCAAGTTATGCCTAGTGCCAAATGTGAAGATCCCGGTGAAATTTAAAGTGCCTGACTTTGAAAAGTACAGAGGGAACACATGTCCGCTCAGTCATCTAGTGATGTATGCCCGCAAGATGTCTACCTAAACTGACAATGATCAACTGTTGATCCATTATTTCCAAGACAGTTTGACCGGTGATGTGCTCCGTTGGTACATGGGGTTGGACAGTGCAAGCAGTCGCACTTTCAATGACTTGGGAGAGGCTTTTGTCAAACAATATAAGTACAACGTAGATATGGCACCTGATAGAGACTAGCTAAGGTCTATGTCTCAGAAAGATAAAGAGACATTCAAAGAGTACGCGCAAAGATGGAGAGAATTGGCTGCTCATATCACTTCTCCCTTGGAGGAAAAAGAGATGACAAAGATCTTTCTGAAGACCCTGAGTTCATTATATTATGAATGTATGATTGCTATTGCCCCCGGTGACTTTACCGAAATGGTAAACATGGGGATGAGGCTTGAGAAAGGTGTCCGAGAAGGACGATTGTCAAAAGATGAAGCATCATCGAGTAAGAGGTATGGCAGCAGTTTTGGGAAGAAGAAGGACAGTGAAGCCAATGTAATTTCCAGTGGGAGGCAGAGGAGGCCTCAGATCAGAAGGAATCAACTACCCCATCAACACCACCACCAAGTATCTTCAGTCATTCTAGTATTTTTTGAATAATCAGTCAACACCAGTTCAACAACAACAACATCAACAGCAACAACCGCAACAACGAAAAAACACCTACAACAACAATACCAACAATCATCATCAACAAAACTTCGAGAGGATAAAGGTCTCTTTCGACCCAATTTCTATGTCATGCGTAGAACGTTATCCGTCTTTGGTTCTCAAGTACAACTCCAACCAAGAAACCCGCCACAAATCCCATAACCACTTCCATGGTGGTACAAGCCTGAACTGCGTTGTGCTTTTCATCAAGGAGCACCCGGAAATGACATTGAGAATTGATATCCGCTCAAATATGAGGTTCAGAAGCTAATGAAGAGTGGAATGGTGTCCTTTGAGGATCGTGCGCCGAATGTGAAAGCGAATTCATTGCCCGCTCATGGGAATTCTTCTGTGAATATGGTGGACGGTTGTCCTGACGAGTTTAAGGTGTATGATGTTCGTTTTATCCGAATGTTCTTAGTGAAGATGCATAAGGACATTTGTTTGGTGAGTGATTGTGAACATGACCATGATGGTTGTGTTATTTTTAGTGTTAACCCGAGGGGTTATGTTATTGTGAAAAGGGACATCCAGCGGCTGATGGATGAAGGCATGATTCAAATCTTCCAATCCGATCACTTAGGTGACGATGTGAATGTCATAGTGCCCATTTTTAAACAACCAGAAAGATTGGTGATTCGATATGACAGCAGTAACAGTAACAGTAACAGCAACAGATCAGTATCGTCGTTAGTTATACGGTTAGCGCGTCCAGTCCCGTATTCATATAATAGAGTTGTGTCGTATCAGTATAATGCTACAATGTTGAAGGATGGTTAAGAGGTTCCATTGCCTACGACTAGCTCTATAGTGAGCATTGTTGATGTTACCAAGGTGACCCGCATTGGTCGTGTGTTTGGGCCGGTGTTCCCAAAAGATAAAGAAGAATCAGTTGTTGGTAAGAATATGGAAGTGCCCGTTGTAGATCCAGTTAGTGCTTCAAAAGGTAAGTCTGGTGAATCCAGCGATTTGAAGGCTAATGATGATGATGAGGTACTCCGGCTGATCAAGTAGAGCGAGTTCAATATGGTGGAGCAGCTGCTCCAAACCCCCTCAAAGATTTTAGTGTTGTCTCTGCTCATGAATTCTGAAGCGCACAGAGAAGCACTACAAAAAGTTCTTGAACAAAAGTTTGTAGAACACGATGTTACGGTGGATCAATTTGATCATATTATAGCTAACATCACTTCCTGCAACAATCTTAGCTTCTGTGATGAAGAACTCCCTGAGGAGGGTAGGAATTATAATTTGGCTTTGCATACCTCCATGAATTGAAAAGAGGATGCTTTGTCTAATGTTCTTGTTGACACCGGGTCGTCACTGAATGTGCTGCCAAAGTCAACTTTGTCAAAGCTATCGTACCAAGGAGCACCCATGAGGTATAGCAGTGTAATCGTCAAAGCTTTTGACGATTCGCGCAAAATAGTTATTGGTGAAGTAGACCTTCTAGTTAAGATAGGTCCGAGTGATTTTCAAAATACTTTCCAAGTAATGGATATCCATCCGGCCTACAGTTGTCTGTTGGGAAGGCCATGGATCCATGAGGTGGGAGTTGTTACCTCCATGTTGCATGAGAAGCTTAAATTTGTGAAGAATGGAAAGCTTGTAATTGTTGGCGGGGAAAAGGCGTTATTGGTTAGCCACCTGTCATCTTTCTCTTACGCTGAAGCTGAGGATGAGATTGGAACTCTGATCCAAGCCTTATCTATTGTTGCTGAGAAGAGAGTTGGGGCACCTATATACTCATTGAAAGATGCAAGGAAGATTGTCGAAGAAGGAAATGTTGATCAGTGGGGGCTCATGGTAGAGGTCTCCAACAATAAAGGCAGAACCGGTCTGGGTTTTCAGCGAGGTTCATCAACTACAAGATCTGAGAATATGCAACTTAGCTTCCGTAGTGGAGGGTTCATTCATGGCAATGAACAACACTTAGCTGTTGTGTTAGAGGATGACGAAGAGGAAGATTGCACCAATTTTGTGACGCATGGAAAGCTTGCACAAATTGGATTGCTGTTGATATTCCTGTTATTTTGCATCGATCTAAGTAATTGTTTTTATATGTTTTCAAAATCCTTCTCCTATGCCTAAGGGAGAAGTGAACATTGTTTGGGCATTTTCAAATTGATCATTAATAAAATTAATTCTATTCATCCAAATCTATGATGTTTTGTTTTTACTTTTTGCTTTAATCTAAAAATGGTAATCACAAAAAACATAAATAAACAATATAATTGTCCATCTGTATAATATTTGGTCACAAATTCACTTCTCTAAAATCAAAATATCAAATCATTATGCATGTTGGTTTCTAACCCCATTGAATACAATGACCCTTCTCCTTCTCCAAATTTTGAATACCCTGTGTTTGAGGCCGAGGAGGAAAGTGATGAAGAAGTGACTGATGAATTGTCTCGTCTTCTTGAGCATGATGAAAGAATCATTCAGTCATTCGAAGAGCAGATTGAGCTAGTCAACATGGGTTCCGAGGACGATGTGAAGGAAGTCAAGATTGGTCTCGCTTGTGTCCAGATGTTAAGAAGGGGTTGATTGATCTTCTTCGAGAGTATTCAGATGTGTTTGCTTGGTCCTATCAAGACTTGCCTGGTTTGGATTCTGAGATTGTGGAGCATAGATTGCCGTTGAAGCCAGAATGCCATCCAGTCAAGCACAAGTTGAGAAGAACGCATCCTGATATGGTTGTGAAGATTAAGAAAGAAGTGCAAAAGCAGATTGATGTCGGCTTCCTTGTGACCGCCGAGTATCCGCAATGGGTGGCCATTATTGTGCATGTGCCAAATAAAGATGGAAAAGTCTGCATGTGTGTCAACTATAGAGATTTGAATAAAGTCAGTCTGAAAGATGATTTCCCTCTGCCACACATTGATATGTTGGTAGACAATACTGCTAAATTCAAAGTCTTTTCGTTTATGGAAGGATTTTCCGGATATAATCAGTTCAAGATGGCACCCGAAGATATGGAGAAGACCACATTCATTACACCTTAGGGAACATTCTGTTATAGAGTGATGCCTTTCGGTTTAAAGAATGCTGGTGCAACTTACCAAAGAGCAATGACTACTCTTTTTCATGACATGATGCATAAAGAGATTGAAGTTTATGTCGATGACATGATTGCTAAATCGATTGATGAAGAGGAACATGTTGAGCATTTGTTGAAGCTATTCCAGTGTTTGAGGAAGTATAAACTCCACTTGAATCCCAATAACTGTACTTTTGGTGGTCGTTCTGGTAAGTTGTTGGGCTTTATTGTCAGTGAGAAGGGTATTGAGGTTGATCCTGCCAAGGTCAAAGTAATACAAGAGATGCCTACGCCCAAAACTGAGAAGCAAGTCAGAGCTTTTCTCGGCCACTTGATTTATATTTCCATATCCATTTCACACATGACTGCCACATGTGAGCCTATATTCAAGCTTCTTCGGAAAGATCAGTCGTGTGATTGGACTGAAGATTGCAAGAAAGCTTTTGACAGTATCAAGGAATATCTGCTTGAACCTCCGATTTTGTCTCCGTCTGTCGAAGGAAGACTGTTGATCATGTATTTGACTGTGCTTGAAGATAGTGTGGGTTGTGTTCTTAGTCAGCAAGATGAGACTGGAAAGAAAGAATTTGCAATTTAATACCTCAGTAAGAAGTTCACCAACTGTGAGACTCGGTATTTTATGCTTGAGAAAACTTGTTGTGCATTGGCTTGGGCTGCTAAGCATCTGCGTCAGTATATGTTGAATCATACCACTTGGTTGATATCCAAAATGGATCCAATCAAGTATATATTTGAGAAGCCTACTTTAACTGGTAGAATTTCCCATTGGCAGATGTTGTTATTAGAGTATGATATCGAATACCGATCTTAGAAAGCGATCAAATGTAGTATCTTAGTTGACCACTTGGCTCACCAACCAATTGAAGATTATCAATCAGTGCAGTATGATTTTCCTGATGAAGAGATCTTGTACTTGAAAATGAAAGATTGTGATGAATTGTTGCTTGAAGAAGGGCCAGAACCTGGTTCCCGTTGAGGCATGGTATTTGATAGAGCTGTTAATCAATATGGAAATGGCATTGGGGAAGTGATTATTACACCTTAAGGCACGTATCTACCATTTATACCTAGATTGACTTTCAAGCGTACAAACAATATCGCCGAATATGAAGCTTGCATTATGGGGCTTGAAGAGGCCATGAATCTCAGAATCAAATATTTAGATGTCTTTGGAGATTCAGCTTTGGTTGTGAATCAAATCAAAGGTGAATGGGAGACGAATCAACTCGGTTTGATACCATATAGAGATTATGCGAGGAGGATTTCAACTTTCTTTACAAAGGTTGAATTTCATCATATCCCTCGAGATTAAAACCGGATAGCAGATGGTCTTGCAACGTTGGCATCAATGATTATAGTGAAGTATTGGAATGAGGTTCCCAATTTTTCTGTAATGTGTCTTGATAGACCAGCTCATGTGTTTGCTGTTAAAGAAGTCAAAGACGAGAAGCTATGGTATTACGACATCAAATGTTTCCTCCAAAGTCAGATTTACCCGTCTGGGGCATCTTTGAAAGATAAGAAAACTTTGAGAAGATTAGCCGGAAATTTCTACTTGAATGGTGATATACTGTACAAGAGAAATTTCGACATGGTTTTACTCAGATGCGTGGATAAACACGAAGCAGACTTGTTGATGACTGAAGTGCATGAAGGTTCCTTTGGTACTCATTCCAATGGACATGCAATGGCGAAGAAAATGTTGCGAGCAGGTTACTATTGGCTGACAATGGAATCTGAATGTTGCAAGTTTGTGCAGAAATGCCATAAGTGTCAAATATATGCGGATAAGATTCATGTTCCTCCGACACTGTTGAATGTTATTTCATCCCCATGGCCTTTCTCCATGTGGGGAATTGATATGATTGGCATGATTGAGCCCAAAGCTTCAAATGGACATCGTTTCATTTTGGTGGCAATTGACTACTTCACAAAATGGGTTGAAGCGGCATCGTATGCAAATGTAACCAAGGAAGTTATTGTAAGGTTTATCAAGAATCGGATCATATGTCGTTATGGTGTGCCAAGTAAGATCATTACTGATAATGGATCGAACTTGAATAACAATATGGCGGAAGCTCTGTGCAAAGACTTCAAGATTGCACATTATAATTCTTCTCCCTACACACCCAAGATAATTGGGGTTGTTGAAGCTGCAAATAAGAACATCAAGAAGATTATTCAGAGGTTGGTTGTGAAGTATAAGGATTGGCATGAGATGCTCCCATTTGCTTTGCACGGGTATCGTACATCCATCCGCACTTCAACAGGAACAACCCATTTCTCTCTTGTATATGGTATCGAAGCAGTGCTCCCCGTAGAGGTTGAGATTCCTTCATTATGTGTGCTCATGGAAGCCAAGTTGACTGAGGCTGAATGGTGTTAGACCAGGTTTGGTCAGTTGAATTCAATTGAAGAGAAGAGATTAACTGCCATGTGTTATGGTCAGTTATATCAACAAAGAATGAAGAAAGCTTTTGACAAGAAGGTCATACCTCGGTTATTCAGAGAAGGTGACCTTGTGCTCAAGAAGATTTTATCTTTTAAACCAGATTCTAGGGGGAAATGGACTCCTAATTATGAAGGATCATATGTTGTGAAAAGAGCCTTTTTTAGGCGGTGCTTTGATTCTTACAACTATGGATGGTGAAGAGTTCACTCGACCTGCGAACGCAATTGCAGTCAAGAAATACTTCGCCTAAAGAAAAGGAAAAGAACAACTCACTAAGTTGAAAACCCGAAAGGGCGGCTTAGGAAAAAATGCGCGTCTCGGTGGATTGAAAACCCGAAAGGGAGATCTAGGCAAAAATTAGAGACATAAAACAGAAAGAATTTCCCGATAAGTTGAGTACCCCACCTTGGGGAAACTTATGCAAAAATTAGGGATTATGGCAAGTAACTGTAGTCTGCTGATCTTCCAGCATTGGAAAGATTTTGTTGAGCACAATGGATGTCAAGAGTTGTTGGAAGTATTAGTGGTCATTTGTATTCAATGTAACCCTTTTCCATGTAAATTACCATTTTCAACTTTGTAAAGATCTATGGAGTCTTGCCGTTTACAGACTACCATTCTATTAAATAAAGTTGAGCTTTTATCCAATTGTTTCTACTCTTATTTACTTCAGCCAAATAGTGTTAAATTTTATTATGATCATTTTTGAAATTAAAATTTTTAATCAAAAATCATTTTCTTAAACATATAAAAGCAAGAATTTTTCAAAGCAATTAAAAAGAAGTATCAACAACACTTCGAAGAGTAGCAAGTCCTTAAGTGTGAAGCAATAAGGGTTCCCTAGGCAGCTAACCCTTCGGGTATCCCTAGCCGAGTTTGTTGATCCAGCTCCCCGGCGGAATGTTTGATCCCCAGTGGAGCTTCCTTACCTTACCCCAGCTGAGTTGGTGGATTCAGTACCCTGCGGAGTTTGTGCTTTATTCCCGACAGAGTTTCTGTAGTCCCCAACGGAGTTTGTGTTTCCTTAGCATGGTTGATTTTATGTTGAATTCTCAGCAGAATAAGTTGATTTCCCCAGTATATCGTGTTGGCTTCCCCACCAGTACCCATCCGACTCGCTCCCAGTCAGAGTTTCCTCCTGGTTTCTGAGCAAACATTTGTGTTTATCCTCTGTATGGTTATCTCCCATTTGATATGGTGTTGACCTAAAATTCCCTACAGATTAGATAATGTTCACTTTCCTCAGTAGATCTCCTCCTTCCTCAACTAGGGTTGAGCCTTTTGGATAGTTAATCTCTCTCTGTTCTCCGGCGGTTGTCTCCCTCTTTTGTGGATTGACCAAGGATTGTACCGATGATTCAAATTTTTGCGACACCTTTATACCCTTTGAGATCATTTTGTCATCATAATCATCATATATACATATACATATACATGTACACTCATATAATTTCATAATTGCATAATTGCATAATCATATTTGTTGATTCATTGTTTGAGATTCTTATTCTCTGTTATGGCGGTACTTTATCCCCCATACAAATTTGGTGTCTGTCCTCCCTCAATTTGTAGAACGTCAGCCCTTTAAGCAGAAAGACTTTAACCTTTCTCCTTTCCCCACTAAGCTATTTCCTCGTGGATGAGTATTGTTTCAGTTTCCTCCCAAGTCGATTATCTGGATGGAACCATTCCCCTTGAGATATATCCTCATTGGGTTGAGTCTTGATTGACCGTTTCTTTCTAGCTATTGCCTAGATAGATGCTTTGAGTCTCCTAGGAGTTTATTTCCCAGTAACTGGTAATATTATTCTTAGTTTGCAGTTTGTTACTTCTCGCCCAATACCCGGCGAAAGTACCCTTGTTTTTCTCCTCAATGGAGTCCCCGGTGGATTCATTTTTTTGTTCCCCAAAGAGTTAATCCTTGATATGTTCATCGTGACCGATGACGGATTTCCTTCTCTTTGTGGTATTCTACCCAGTAACCGATAGTTGTAAATCCTACTTTCCCCTGTAGAGTTTATCCTTGATATGTTCACTTTAACTAGTGACAGATACTCTCTCTAGGTATTCTATCCAATAACTGATAGATGTAATTCTTATTTTCTCTCCTTGCAGAGTCTATCCTTGATATGTTCATCCTAACCAATGACGGATTTTCTCTTTGATGGTCTTCTATCCAGCATTCAATAGATGTAATTCCTACTTTTTGCTTAGTTGGTGTATCCTTGATATGTTCATCTTAACCGATGACGGGTATCCTCCTTGACATCCCAGGCAAGTCAATCCTTGATATGTTCATCCTAATCGATGAAGGATTTTCTTCCCTTTGAGTCTATCCTTGATATGTTCATCCTAACCGATGACGGATATTCTCATCCTTGGTCTTCTACCCAGTAACTGGTAGTTGTAAATCCTATTTTTCTGCAGTTTCCTCAACAAGACTATTTTTACCCAGTAACCGGTAATGAATACTCCCTCCTGGCGGTTCCTAGCGAGACATCCTTGATATGTTCATCCTAACCGATGACGGAAGTTCTCTCTGACAGATCTTTATTATCTCCTTACCCAGTAACAGGTAGAAGATAGTAGATTTCTGCTCCTCCTGCGTTGAAGTTTATTTCTTCTCCAGTCGAGTTGAGTGCGCATTTCCTTAGTGAAATCGCTTTTCCTGCATGATTCAAGTACTTCAATTTTATCATGACTTACTCGAATCCCCTGCAGATGTTGTTTCCCTGGCTGAGTCTTTCCATTTTTTATTGAATTCATCTAGTACCCCTAGCAGTTTTTAAGTCGTAGCCTGGCCTACGCATAACCCTTTTATCCCTTCAGAGTCTTTGTCTCCCCAGTGAGTTTTCCTTACGAAATGCATTATACTCCTGCGGATTTCGGTCTCTCTAATTTCTTTTCCTTTGTGGCAACCTTTCCCCACAGAGCATTTGCTTTTACATTCATGTCATAAGCATCATGAGGTCTCTTAGGGACCAAAATTTGTTTCTATATGTTGTTATTTAAGCCCATTCTACTGAGTCGATATGAAGATTTTAACCTTCACCTCCTTAGTTAGAATGTCCTTAAATAGGGGCAGCTGTAAGACCCCAATTTTGACCCTAAGATCCCTTATGCAATTTCATCATAAGCATTAGCATTGGGATCATATCTTGGCATCCTCCTTACCCCTCTTTCATTGGGTTTGTTTTGGGAGAGATCACCAAGCACTATGTGATTGTATCATACTTGTACATTATCATTTTACTAACCAAAATACCAAAAATATGTCTTTGTGTTTGCCTAACTCTTTTTGTAGGTAGGGCATGATCCCCTTTGATCTATCAAGTTCATATCTAGGGTTTGAGACCCTCATGGAAAAGAGCACAATTAAATATTGATCCACAATGGTTACAAGCATCATATATGAGTCCCCATGATCTCTACATGTAATAATGATCAAGTATTCTTCAAGAGTTTGGGGTGATTTGCCTTGGAAACCCTAGTTTGTCTGGGTATCTTGAGTAACTTCTCCAATAAGTTATCTCACCAATTGATCAAAATTATCAAGGGACACTTCAAATTTCATCATATTATTCATATGTGATCTACATTAAGCCGAGAAAGTCAAGATAATTGAAGGTTAGCAAGTTGGTTGATGGTGGTTGGCCAGATGAATTCATCTGATCAAAACTGGGTCTCCCTAGACCTTATCTCCTACAATTTTCACCATATGAAAATGATTCCAAGAGAAACTTTACTTTAAATGACATTACAAACAACTTTCATGTTGAGACCAAGATCTAGTTTTGCTTGGAAAATCATTTTCTATGTCGAAACATTATAGGTCAGTTTGTCTAAACCCTAATTTCAAAGTCAACTTCCCAAGGTCATAACTTGCTCAATTTTTATGAGATGAAAGATTTACAAGTTGCACAATCAAATTCAATATGTATAATTTAACTTTGATGTTTGGAGTGAGAGCCAATTCAACTTTTATGAGCATGTGATATGAGGATACATTATAGGTCATTTTTAACCTATACCATTGAACAAGTGATTTTTCCCAACTTCAAAAATGCATAGCTCTATCATTATAAATCCAAATGACATGAAATTGGTTACCATTTTGATGGTCTTTGAAAGAGATACAACTTTTATAAAGACACTGTTCTCATTTGAAGCTCCCATAAAAAGTTAAGTAAGGTGGAATATTGAGATATATGGCTTGACACTTAGAAAAAATTTCAACATGTTGAAATTTCCAAACTTCCACCTCAAAATTCACCATGATCCAAGTTCCAAATGAAAAAGTGTTCAACATCAAACTTGTTCCCCTTGATCCAAGTTTTCCAAAGAACCCAATTTTATGCATTTTGGATAAAGATTGCTAGGTCTGCGCATGGCTTTAACAGAGGTGCACCATTGGAGGAAAACAAATGCCAAAAATCACATTACACATTGCCTTGCCATTCAAGCAACATTTGAACTTTATTGCAGTTGCAATTGGATCAAAATGGATTGCTTCATGGGCCTATACACGCCCATGCAAGCTTGTACATGAAATGACCAAATTTAGCAATTTTGCAAGTGTGCAAATATCAGTCCCAATTGCTATAAATAGAGGCCCTTGGAGATCAATTCAAACACACCTTACGCGCCAGCTTTGCCCCCCAATTCAAACCCTCACATTCCAAAGGAAAACCTGATAATTTTCAACTTGAAAATTGTGTTTGAATCTCATTGTTTAGAGATTCAAGAACTCCAGGATCCAAAGCCTTGTACCATTGCCAAACATCTCCTGCAACCTTCTCAAGTGTGATCAGATCGAGTTTGAAGCAAGCAATATCAAGTTCTGCACAGAATTGAAGGTAATTTTCAGAAAACTTCATCTCTTTGATTCTCACTCAATTCTCCCCAATTCTCTTGAATCTTTGGTTGTCTGAAGTCCTATCAATGTAGGCAAGAAGATTGAGTTGCTTAGAGGTCAAATCGAAGCAACTCAGTTGACACACCTCAAAATTCAACTCCTCATAACTTTTTATATATTTGGAGTTAGATAAAATTGAGGTCAGATTCGTGCTCTACGCTATTTTTTATTTCAGATCATGTCCTCCTTTTTCATTTTCTTGATGGTGATGAGTGAACCGGTCCGGTGGACCTCGCTTGAGAAGGTGACCGGAGGTCCAGCGTCGGTGGTGTGTTGGACTAGTTCTGAGCCATTGATCTCATTTGAAACGTTTTAATCTCATCTGTTGCTTTTAAATACCAAGCCTACGACGCGTTGACTGCAGTGCATCATGGAACGCGCGCGCTGATCCACTTGATCTGCCACCTCAATTAATGAGGGAGATCAAGTGGCTCACGTTTTTTCACATTTTTTGGTTTTCCTTTTATTCCTTTTTTTTCATTAATTCATATTAATTTTAATATTGATCCAAAAAATATGAGAGTTTCACCAAAAAAAATCAAATAATTTCCTCTTTCATATTTTGAATTAAAATTATTTTTTGGATCATTATTAATATTTTTCATGATTTAATTTATTTTTTGAATATTTTTAATTGTTTAAAAATACTTTTAAGTCTTTAAAAATTCTGAATATTTTTCTCCAAGGTCCTTTGACCTTGTTTGACCTATGATAAATCTCATGGTCAATTCTTTGGTGTTTTGATGAGGTTTTAGGAATTTGACAAACCATATTTAGTTTAAATGTATTATTTTAGTATTTTTAAATTGAATAAATGTCAATTAATTGTGTTGACCTCTTGTGATGATTTGTGTAAGTTTGACTCTTGTTGTTGGGCCTTGGTCAAGGTTGATTTGACTTTGTCAAGTTAATATCATTGGATTTAGGGGATTGATGGAATGTACATTCCATCTCCAAAAATGAATAAATGATATTAATTTGATAAAAGTCCTCCTTTGACCAATTTGAGTTTAAATTTGTTCCCCTCCCTCTTCATCTACTTCCCCTTCTTTATGCATTCATCTCATTTGGCCTATGATATCTCTAAGTCTTAAGGCTAGTTGATTGCAAAATCAACACAAGTACGGATGACATTAGGTCACTTATTTTGCATATTCTTTTTGGGTGGAAACTTGTCCTTTTTTCCTTCCTTTGGAAGATGTCTTGGTTCAATGATCCATGCTTGTGATAAGTGGGTTGAGTGTTCTCCAAAGAATGACTTAAAATAAAAAGCAAAAGCAAAACAATAGTAACTTCTAACCCATTAACAACTAACATTTAATTTCAAGTCATTTACTTTAACGCAATTTAATTTTAGTCTTTATTCATTTGCCATTATTCATACCATTCTAATTGTTTATGTTAATGTCATTTTTATTTTGTCCACTTGGACCATATTGTGTGATATATTTTGTCTTGTGTATATTCTGTTTGCTTGTGTGGTATTTGACCATTAATGTACATAAGAACAAAAAACCTAAAAAACTTTTTGTGTGGACTGTTGACTTGATCTTGGACAATTGGACTTAGAATCTAGGTAACATCCATATGCTAAAGGACTTGGCCAATGCCAACTTTTGTGAAACCAAGTGCTTGTAGTTTGAAACTTTATCTGTTACATATTTGAAGATCCCTTTGAGTTCATCTGCAACGTGATCATTATGAAGCTGTTATTTTGAACCTGTGACTTGTGGAATTCATCTGTTACATGGGTTATTTTGAAGAAGATCATGGAGTGGCTAAGCTTGGATGTGGCTCTCTTTATTTGATGCATTTCTCTTCAAGTTGATATAATTGTGCAATGTGTGTTGCTTGATTCTAAATGTCCAAGGGAATTTGGGTTTCTATATGACATTCTTGTCTATTGGATTGTTACCCATTGGTCAGATCTTTTCAACTCTTAACTTTTAATTTTGTGCATAAGATTAGTCTCTTCATATCCTCCCCATTTATTTAATTTCAAAATTTCTCCCTCCCTTTTTAAAATCTTCTTTGTTTGAACTACTTTTGTTTTAAACTATGACCATTTTGCAAGATAGAAACTTTGGCCTTATGTCATTGGTTTTTCAAACTTCTTTTCTTAATCAAACTTGTAAATAAACTTAACTATATTTGACTTAAACTTTCAAAAGCCAAAAAGAACTAACTCATTCAAATCATTTTTAGGCCTTTGTGCCTTTCAAACTTAAATTTTGTTAAAAGCAATGCATTCATTTTGAAATTTATATCACAAACTACGAGGTTTTTATCCCTCATTTTATGTTTGTACGTAGGCACAAGTCCAAAGGTCTTGTCAAACAAAAATATATATTAATGAATTCTTTTCTCATCCCTCCATTCTATTTGTTTGTATACATCCATTTGTACAAAATACATATGCACACAAAAAAGGGCTCCCTAGGAGTACCTAGGACACTTTGGGTGCTAACACCTTCCCTCTGTGTAACCAACCCCCTTACCTGTAATCTCTGACATTTTATTAGTTTTGATTTGAAAACTTCTTACTTTTGGGTTTTGTTCGTACTTTTCCCTTTTCCCTTGGAAACAATAAAAGCGCGGTGGCGACTCTAGTTTTATTGACGTGTAGCTTATCCATAGCTTGGTGGTCATGAATTTACCGCTACAGTTATATTTTAGCATCATTTTCTGTAGAATGAAGATCTATGTGTATTAGATTGGAACTTTCAACTTATCATAAGCGAAGATCTCTTTGTGTTAAATCCAAACATCATAGTTCAAAGGAAACGATCTCTTTATGTTAGATCAAAGTTTCTTTTTAGCGATACCAAGGTCTCTGTGTGTTAGATCTTAGAATCATTTTCAGCAGTGCCAAGATCTCCTTATACTAGATCTTAGCATCATTTTTAACAAAGTAACGATCTCTTTGTGTTAGATAAAAACATTTCCCAACAGTACAAAGATCTTTTTATGATAGATTAGAGTATTTTATCTCCAGCAAAAGGCGAAGATCTCTCTATGTTAGATCCGAGCAGAAGGACCAGTTTGAACATCTCAATCCCTAGAGGATTCTACTGTCAGCCAAGAGAAACTGAGTATGATCATTTATTCCCTGAGATTCTACCTTCAAAGAAGAACGTTTGAAAAACACTCGAACATTATAGTTAATAATAAATCTATCCCTAGTAAAATTGCATTCATTCATGACCATAAACATATCATTCTATTGCATAAAAGGGCAAATTTTGTGTATATTTGGTATTTAAATTATCTTTCACCATGACGATTTAAAGACAAAAGTTCTTCATATCCTTTAGTTAAAGAAGTTTAAATAGGGGCAGTTGGCATACCCTAAATTTTACCATGAGTTTTTCACCTGCATAAGCATAGCATAATCCATCCATTTTGTCGTGCATTTCATTAGTTAGAAGCATTCATCAGGGTTTAGATGAAAAGTCACAAGTTCTGGAAGTTTATTTAATCTTGATGATATTCGTTCAGTCATCTGTTGATTAAGAAATCGAAAGACTTGATTTCTTAATCTCAGTGCATCATTTATTCCATTGAATCATGTTTCAGAGGTCTTGAGGGCAACATTCAAGAGTGTTGTCATCATTTGAGCCTTTATAAGATCTTGATTATGTTTAAGAACTAGAAGAAAATGGTCTAAGAGAGATTTATTTGCATCTGATTGTCTATTCACAGTTTCTCTATCAGTAATTTAGTGCATTCACCAGACATCTGCATTTTTTATCCATCCCAACATGCATTTTATTTTGTGTGATGCTTAAAATGTAAACCGGAATAATTTTTTGATCTATAGACAAATCAGTCAAATCGTTTCTCAACTTTACGTCGAATTAGCGGGCGAAAATTTTTAAAATCGAGCTTGCAGACGTCAGTTTTCTTAATTAACGGTTCCCTTAATTTAACCTGGTTTCGACTACTTTTTTGGTCGCATGTTTGTTGGTCTGAGCCTTTTTAACCAATCATTTTTATTTCAAAGTTTGATCAAAACATGTATGTTTCCGGAAATTTATTCTGCGTTGATCTAGTACACTCATTTTATTTTTCCGAGTTTTTTCATCCATTTTTTATTTACTTTGAGTCCTTTTATTTTTCACGTTTTAGTCAAAATTTCATTAAGAAATATTTTAGAATTTAATAAATGTTAGCTTGATTTTTATTTTATGTTAATTAAATTAATTAACTATGTTTTTTTTTAATTTCAATTTAAACTCTTTTATGTTAGAAATAAGTATTAAAGGCATCTGTTTTTTCACCACTTGGACCATCTTATTTTCTTCTCCACATAAGTAGAAGAAAAAAAAGTTCATTCAGTAAAAACAATATAACGACTAACTCA
The DNA here is from genome assembly GCF_024323335.1 of Lathyrus oleraceus. Taxonomy (NCBI): domain Eukaryota; kingdom Viridiplantae; phylum Streptophyta; class Magnoliopsida; order Fabales; family Fabaceae; genus Lathyrus; species Lathyrus oleraceus. The sequence goes on along the minus strand of NC_066585.1, from coordinate 324,154,492 downwards.
CCACTTGACACCATTTTCTTTTCCTCACCACATAAATAGAGATCCTCAAAAAAAAACTTACACATTGAAGATAACAAATATATTTTCTCTCCATATACATCACCATCATCTTCAACTCAAAAACAATCATTTCTTCACTCTTATCTCACTAGATTCACTCAGAGACTCATCTCTCTCATTTTTCAGAGTCTAAAAAAAAGCTCTCACACGAAAAACTTCCACACCAGCTCACAATTTTATAAACATCTTTTAATCCCCTCAAGCTACTCCATCACCATCTACTTCCTTCTGTCGTAGCCCACACACTTTCCTTTCACCACCTGCCCTTCTTCTTCGTCCACCTCCAACATGCATCAACACAACAACACTCCAAACTACAATAACAAAACAACAACCACTTCTTTCACCACCAAAACAACACGACGCTAACAACATCCACACGATCCAAAACCACTCTCTTCTGCCACCTTCATCACAACTCACCATCACAAACGCATAGAATTATGTTGACCGGCCTCAAATAGGATGATTCCTACATTAACCGTTTTACGATTTTTTAACATAGCGCTAAATGATATAGTTCAAATTTTTTATTTTATTTCGAGTCCCTTGGTTTTTTCTTTGACCTTCTTACAACGAGATTTTTTCTTACCATTGTTTTTTGAGCTTGCATTGTTAATTATTGTACTATATCCTCATTCGATAAATTGTACCCTCATTCCTATTATGTGTAGTAAGTTTACTGCTTTCATTTATTTTATTGTGCTAGTTGATTGTTAATTCAAAGCTTAAAATTAATCTTTTAAAAAAAAAATAGACACTGGATCCAATATCAATTCATTGTTTTAGTATTGTCTGCTTATTTAATTCTTAGGCATTTGGATTTGAAATTAAGATTTTTAAGCAACTACAAAGTATTATTTATGAATTTTCTTCCATAAAATACAGCTATTTGTAACCCACATTTAATATAAGTCTTTCATTCGTCTATACTAGATATGTTTTAATGTATACTTTTCTACGGTCCCAAATAATAGCTTTGCATTACAACTCATATGTTCTTGGAATACAGTGACAATGTAATTACCATCATTGTTTCATTATTGTTGGCTTATTTAATTCTTAGAGATTTGGATTTGAAATTACGATTTTTAAGCAACTATAAAGTGTTATTTATGAATTTTCTTCCATAAAGTACAACTATTTGCAATCCCACATTTAGTGTAAGTATTTCATCCGTCTATACTAGATATGTTTTAATGTATACTTTTCTATAGTCCCAAATAATAGCTTTGCATTACAACTCATATGTTCTTGGAATACCAATGCTTTATCCACCAATCACACCATCACTTTTCAATATTAATATATCATGTCAAAATGATTTTATATAAAGTTGATAAAATTAAATATTCAACACAATTGTCTGGCTTTGCTAACTGAACAAATATTTTTTCCTACTACTTTTTGTTAGTGTTTTGTTAACTAAATTGAACTGACCTTTCTTAGTGAATTTGGACTAACCTTTCTAATCTCTTTTCCTACACAATTGTATAACTATATATGAAAATAAATTTATTATTGATTTAAAATATTTTTTATAAATATTATCAAAACAAAAATAATATTATATACGAAAAAAATATATTATTGAGTCAAATATTTTAATATACTGAAATAATTTTATTATTGATTCAAATAATTTTATAAATTTTGTCAAAATAAAAATAATATTTATGTACGGATAAAAAAATATATTGTTGATTCAAAAAGTTTTATATACGAGAGCAAATGTCCTATCCCTTCAAATATATTTATAAATATTGTAAAAACCAAAATAATATTTCTATACGAGAAAAAATACATTATTAATTCAAATATTTTTATATATGGAAACAACTTTACTTTTGATTTATTAAAATAAAAAATAATTGTTATACACCAAAAAAAATATATTATTGATTCAAATATTTGTATATACAGTAACTACTTTACTATTGATTCAAAAAATAAATAAATAATGTCAAACAAAAATAATACTTATATACGAAGAAAAAAAATACATTGTTGATTCAAAATATTTTTATATATAGAAAAAACTATTGTTAGAAACGGGACAACTTTACTATTGATTCCAATACTGAATAATAGAAATTTATCGACCACTTTTTTTTTAAATATGTGAAAAAGTTAAGGGAGCTTTAAAAAGATTGAGTATATATTTTAAAATTGTATTCTTTCTTATAATATAAGTGTCTTGTTTGTAAAAAACTAAAACAACTTATTTATTTAATACAAATTTTAATGGTTTTTATTTTTAATCATATTATCCATAATATTATTGTTTACATTTCATCTTCTACATGTATTATTATTTCAATTTAAATTTACTATCATTCTTCTTTTTTCTTCTTTTTTCAACTTCCTATTTTTATTATATTTTGCAAACAAATGTGCGTCAAATAACATATCCCATCCTAAAATATACCTCGTGCGTACGCACGAGTTTGTTATTAGTTATTTGTAAAATTCCTATCTAAAAACTAGATATTTTCATATTTGTTAACTTACTTTTACATCGCTTTTAAAATTACATATCTAATTTCTAATTTGTTTTATTTCACAATTCATTATTGTCATATTCATTAAGAATGGGGACACTAAATATCAATGAAAAAAATCATTTGTTTCCATTATTAAAACTCAATTTTAAAAAAAAAATTAACTGTAATGTTAACTTGTTCCCTTGGGGCATAAGTTAAAAAACTCATAAATAGAGTATTTGTATTAAAATAAAAAATAAAATTATTAATTATACAAATGTATTAAATTCACCACACAATTTTTAAGATATTTTTACTATATAAATCTCAAGGGTACAAGTTAGTATTACCCTTTATTTAATTATTAAATATTTTAATTTTTTCATTTTAGGCTTGTAGATTTAACTTAAAAAGAACATTGAATCTTATTTACTAATTTGCAGCTTTTGTGTAAATCTATTGACTTAGTTAAATGTTTAACTAAATATATTTTATAACACCTCAATAAATCTATATACTTCTATTTTCTTTTTTTAAAAATTAATAAATTTAATTTTGACTTTTAATTCTATATTTCCGAAATTAGGTTGGGGTAGTTGTAATCTCCATAACATGGCAGTTTTTGTAAACTGACTGACAAAAAGTCAAAGTTTCTCACACTCCCGTTACTTTCACTCCTCATTCAATATCGTCATTTTGCTACCAATATCTCACTCGGATTTCAATTTAGCTATGTATCTCTTACCTCGATAAATTATTATAACTCAATACTTATTGCTTTTCCACTATATCTCTAATTCTTGTTACCTTTAAACTAGAATCCTAGATCATAACACTTCATGTTATTCTCAAAAGAGCGTTAATATGGATGCTAGATCAGTTATTCTCAAAAGAGCGTAAAAGGTGGGTCTCTCAAGTGAGGCATCATAATAGGTGGGCCTTTCAAGCGGGAATTATATAATCGAGTCCCTCAGGCGGGACTTCCTAAGGGCGAGTTTGCCAACTCTTAGGCCCAAGCTTGTTTACTATTGGTTTCATTATCCTGTTAGAGGGGTTTTCTAAAATTTCCATTTTGGGATCCATTTAATGATATTATTCCCCGCTTAGGAAGTATGTTTATTAGTTCTTTTTACGGGTGTTCCTTGATTTGGGGAAGACACCTTGTGAACCATGCGCCTATGGTGGTTATAATTTCAACTCTTGGCTCGAACAAGATGGCATTTTAGGTTGGCATCAACCTCTCATCAAGAAACACGGATTAGGAAGAGAAAAATGATGTTTAATCTATCAGTTGTTGATCTCTTTTTAGATAAGCACAACCCTGAGATTAAAGACGAGATACTCAAGAGCTGCAACATTTGATGCTCTAGGTATGTGTACTTTTCGTTCACCATTTCTATTTTCTCCCTTTGCAGGTTCTTTTGCAACCACGTTATTCCGGGTTTATTGATCAAAGGTTTAGATGTTATAGTGATTTTTCTCATGAAAATTGTTTTTTCCTTTTATTTTTCCTTGACTAAACCAATTTCTTGTTCGGGTGAATCCCTCTAGTGTTGCTTGAGTATATATTGGCAATAATCCTTCAGTGAAGGTCTAAGATATAATTATCCCGTAGGGTGATAATGATCCTTAAGTGAAGGTTTGGCGTATTGGACGACAAGGATCCTTTAGTGAATGTCCTTCGAATAATTTCCTCTTAGGAAAGAAAATATCCTTTAGCGAAGGACCATCGTAAAATTTCCTCGTAGAGAGGCAAGGATCCTTGAGTGAAGTTCCAATATATAATTATCATGTAGGGAGGCAAGGATCATTCAATATAGTTCTAACATATAATTGCCTCTTAGGGGGGCAAGGAGCCTCCAGTTAAAGTCCAACGTATAATTTCCTCGTAGGAAAAAAGAACCTTTAAGTGAATGTCAATCATATAATTTCCTCATAGAGCGTCAAAGATCCTTTAGTAAAGGTCATGTGTATAATTTCCTTGTAGGACAACAAGAATCATTTAATGAAGATCCAATGTATAACTTACTCGTTGGACAACAAGGATCCTTTAGTGAAGGTTCGACGTATAATTGTCTTGTAGGGCAGAAACGATCCTTAAGTGAAGTTCCACTTTATAATTTCCTCACATGTTTCTAAGGATTCTTCAGTGAAGATCCAATGTATAATTGCCTCGTAGGATAGCAAGGATCCTTCAAATTTTATAGGCATTTCTTATTTTTATGGGTATTACTTATTTTTATTGTAAAGAATAGGAAAACTTTGAATTTTAGTCTAAGATGAAGTGATAAGAGAACTTCTTTATATAAGAGATAAATTTTCTAAATATAGAAACATTCCTTGGGTCGAACGAATGGCCTAATCGATTATGCTAATCAATTAGTTACCTCTAATAATTGATAATTGTGGTCCAGAATGAAATATTTTAGTATAAAGTTGTTACCAATCACTAAGATATTGTCATAATCGATTATCGACCCGATCAAGCATCATCTAATCAATTTGGAAAAATATATAATTGATTACACATTTTTGAAAATATTTCTAAATCAGGCAGACAATCCCCTATTCTACTGGCTAGATGTTAAACACATTTTTAGGTTAATTTATCAAGTAAAGGGAGACCTTAAAAGTATTTTAAGTATGAGTGTGAGTTACCTTAGTATCTTTGGAGTTACTCTCCTACTTTCAGAAGACTTTGGTCACTCAGACAAACACGGTCGGACGAGCTTTCACACATCATCGCTTTCACAAGTTTGAAGCTTGCGTCCGATTATATATAGATCATAGATAACATATAATCGTTTAGATAAAATGGAGGAAGAAATAATAAGAAGAGGAAATTAAGCATACTAATCTATGCATGATAGATTTAAGATTCCTATTTAAGTTCTTATGAAAAAGAAGCTTTCTTTAGGAAATGATTTTATAAAAAATTCTATGAATAAATTAGATGAGGTTACAAACTCAAGTATGCATCTCCTTTTGGTGAGGTTTATGGGTCTAGTAATGTCACATACTATCATAGTAGATCCAAGATTAATATTGTAATCATTGAGTTGTTGTTTCATCCCTAAAATTTGCTTGCAACAATGTATTATGCCTTAGTTGTGGATAATGCAACACTTCCTTTTTTCTCAAGATGCCAAGAGACAAACGAGTTTCCAAGTATGTGACACGTGCCGCTGGTACTTTTCATATCCAATTTTCACCTAGAAATATCGGAATTTGTGTACCTAACTAAGTAATAATCCGCCACCCGTGGGGGTAACATATACCCATTTGTTGTGTGTTGGTGAGATATTGCAGGATGAGTTTTATTTGATTGGAATATATGATCGGATGATGCTAATGTAATTACTTTGAATATTTGTTATTATTCAGTTATTAATTATGTTCATTTCTTATTGTTTGTTACGACATTCAGTTTGATATTAATAATAGTGACATTGACCCAAGGGCTATTTATTTGTCATATTTTACCTATTGAATTTGCTAATTGACTAGGGATAATATAATTAGGAATTGTGACTTAGGGATTAACGAGCTTTACTGCCTAGTTTGATGTTACAATTGGCTTGAGGGATCGAGGAATTGACGCTTAGTGTTGCACATCGAAAAATGAGAACACGACTTAGTGAAGTGAAATCGCACGCTCGTGGGATGGAATAAACAGAGTCGTCACCGAACTTTATTTATTCCTAAAATGAAAAAGGGGAAATATCGATAATACCCAAGAAAGAACGACAATGATATTGGTCGTCGCAACCAAATCAGGGTTCAGGAGTCGATTACGCAAGTATAAAGTATTAGCACCCCTCACGTTCGTTGAACTCAATGAAAACCATTAGGTTAGTTGTGCGTGTTAGTGTTAGCCTATAAATGTTAGGCTTCTCGAGAGTTAAGAGGGAAAGAAAAAATAGAAACAAAAGAAAGGAGAAAGGAGAAAGGAGAAAGGAGAAATGTTAGGCTTCTCAATGTTTGTGGATTTTTTATTAATGTGCGAAGAAAGGAACTAAACCTAACATTTTTATTAATGGGCCTGATAAGATTCACAAATTCTACTCCTACGTATCTTTGGGTGCAATAGAGAACTCAAGGCTTACGTAGTTTTGGATAGAAAATGTTTGTTTGTTAGTCGATTTTAGCGAAAGCTATTTTGTGTGAATCGACAAAAACATTGTTGGCTACCCAATACAAGTGGAGAAGGGAACATTTTCATCATGGCCGAATGGGTTTATAAATCAACATTTGCAGGCAACATCGCAAGTTGACTCACACGTTCAAGTGGCGAAACATTGTTTTTGCGTCATATTTAAAACAAAGTACCTTTTGTTTGAAAAAAGGGTTTGAGGATCAATCGCATGGCGGCGAGAAAACAATTTGATTGGTTTGAAGTATTTTGGATGATGAGATAGTTCGGAGTGACAAGAACTACATCTCACTTCCTAACTCTCGAGAATTCATGGACTACATCCCGCTCCTTTTTCATCTTATTTCCAAAAAGGTTTTGATATTTTTAGGTGTTTTTGAAGTTTGCTTGAGAAAATGCACTCGAAGCTAGTCGAGGTTTATTAAGCGTAATGGAATTGATTGGAAGATGATGAGAGCTTGGATTGACGAGAACTACGTCTCAGATCTAACTCTCAGGAGCTCGTTAACTACACACCATTCCTTTCATCTTCTTATTGAAAAAGTATTGAACAATTGTTAAGTTTTTTTTTATTATGAAAATGGATTGACTTTGGATCAAGCATTTGATGAGCGATTGTGAAAGAGTTTGAGTGTAATGGTTTGAAAGATAAAGAGGATAGATATGGATTGGAATGTGGGTTGAATTATTATTGGGAAAATACTCGATGTTGGATCGAGTTTTGTTTTTGTTTTTTTTAATGGTTGATTTTATTCTTGTGTTAGAGCTAGCTAAACAAAACAAGTAAACAAATGGAAAAGCGATAAAAATTATTACACGTCATGGGAATGGGGGTACATTTTATCAAATGGGGATATGAGATAATGAAACAATTAAATCAAAACCAACTAACAAACACAATAAAATGAGTGTACGTGCATGAAAATGGTCTCATTGTAAGAAGGCCCAAGAGTAAGCCATGTGAATCGGGGATAGCAACACACAAGTTATATATACAACACACCTTCATAATAATTAAATCGAAAGAAGTAAAATCGAAGCATGCACAGATTAAAGTTGTGATGCAAGGATGCAAATCAAAGTCACATAATGCAAGGACGTGCAAGGAAAATAGAAGTTGAGAAGTGCAAGCAAAACCCTAGGTAATGTGCTCAAATCCGGTTTATGCATATTGACAACAAAGGAGACGTCGTATGCAAAGGGTCAAAACGCGGCAAAATACAATCAATGTATCAATAAAATAATCTGTGGCATAACGACATGGGAAATGTTGAATCCAAGGATTAAAATCCGATGTTTAGCAAAGAAATGGCTCAAAGAAAATGGAACGAAAATCCACAAGTATCACATTATATTAATCATTAATATGGCATATTTACAATGACTGTAATTGAAATAAAATAATGGAAAAAATAAATATAAAAAATAAAATTTAAAAATGAACTAAATGGCAATAAATACATGTTAAAAAAATTACAAATAAATAGAAATTAATTTGGTAAAAAAATGTAAAAGTAAAAAAATAAAAGATGAAGAAAATGGACACAGAGCTCAAAAAAGAGAAATGGGGCAGCAAGGTGTTAAACTCACGACATGGGGGTGGGAGGCATGAGCCTCAACCACTCCCCCATGGTCCTCCATAATCATATGCTAAGGCAAGGCAACCATAAATATATAAAAGAAATGTTGAACATGGAAAAGAAAAAAATAAAACACGAAAATAATAAGGGAATGGTGTATGTAGGGTTCGAACATGAGACATGGGGGCGGGAGGCATGAAGCTTCAACCACTCCCCCATGACTCTCAATCTGTCATCTTGTGACATTGAAAAATATATAATAAAAACCAAATGGGAAAAAACAAAAATGAAACAACCAAGAATCAAAACCAACATGCTCACATGAGCTTCACACACTATTGTTCATCTTCTTCTCCACATAAATCAAAAAAACAAAACTAGAGCAAATCAAACTCCATCCTCTTACTAAAAAGTAAATCTCAATAAACACAACATGAGAAGTGAAAAACCAAAAAAAAGAAGCAAACAACACATCCAAAAACAAAGAATAAACTCAAACATGAACCGTACCGAAAACGAAAACAAACGGTAAACAACGAAAATGGAACTTGGCACGGTTGTTTGGTTGTTCACGTTGAGGAGGTAATGGAGATTTCGATGGAGGAGTGAGATTTGTGTGAGTTTTGGTTAAATGTTTTTCTGTTGTGATTGAGTGGGTGCGCCGCGTATGGAGTGGATTTGAAGAGGATACGATGATGGTTATTGAAGGTTTTATGGAGGTTTGTGGTGGTTGGAATGTTTTATGGAGGTTGTGCTTTTAAGGTGGACCAGTGGTGTTTTGTTATGTTTATGGTGGTATGAGGTAGGGAAAAGGAGAAAAAGAGTGAGAACCAGGTTGTTGAGTGTTTTTTGTTGTGAGTAGGGAGAGGAATGAGGGTTTTGGGTTTGTTTTAAGTGAGAGTGAGGGAAGAAGTCGCTGAGGTGAGAGTCTGAAAATGAAGTTTTTTAGTAATTTTCTTTTATGTGTGAGGAATGTATTAACGTGATGGCCAGAGAAAAGGGGAGAGAAGAACTGAATTCTTCTTCTGGAAAAAAATAAAAACCTCTTATCTCCTCCCTTTGCACAACATGTCTCTCAATCACTGGTTTCTCTCAAAATTTGTTTATTTTGAAAATGAGGATGGATCCCCCAATCAAAAGGCGTCACGAATCCCCCTCTTTTCTCGCCTCCCCTTTTGCAACATTATATATTATGAATTAATAGGGTTTCTATATCCACAACAATGTCAAAAATGTCATATAGTAGATACTTTTATAAAACTTATCTCTTTGGTTTTTGACAAAAACAACCTGAACCCCCTCCCCTTGCCCCCTGTTTATTGCTTTAGTTACATCACACAACGTACCTTGTTTTAAGTTTGCAATCTCTGTGTAGACGAAATTATTTTTAATATTTTGATGACAAAGCTAGTACACTTTCTAGTAAATTTTCCATCAAAGATTAAGTTGAGCATGCCCAATGCTAAGTAATACAATAAGAAGCACCATAATGGTATCGTACATGGCAGAGAAAAGATTGGACTATTGATGTTTTTCAGCTGGTTCGAAGATCAACTTGCTCTGATACCAATTGTAACAACTCAATAGAATGTGTATCAAGAATCACATAATATTAAGATGTTAAACATAATACAATACTAAGATTACATTAGTACATGGTAAGCCAAAATAATATAACATAACGAGATCCAGTCATCATAACAAAATACATGAGAAAAAACGTCAAATTATGCTAAAGTAAGGTCTTCACATGCATATCCCCAAGCCTTCTTGCCCTTACCTTTAGCACCCGACTGATCACATGTAATCATTATAATAAAAGAGGTGAGAAACAACTATCTCAGTGGAATTATCCTATCTTAGGAGTCCTCTTGAACATACAGTATCCTAATAATCGTTTGCGACTCTAGTGAATTATTCCTTACGAGATTTCAATAATCCATGGATACCATGGACAAGCCCTGTACATGAGAGAATCCTATATCGATTTCCCCTATTACGTATAATGTGTACCATATGTAGAAGATGAAAATATGGTTACTGTTATGGGCTAAGGGTGTAATCAGCCATTATTTATGCCCATTATACCCGAAATAATATAGCATCAAGTATCTTTCATTCCTATGGTTCCTTACATTATTTCCTTATAAAAAAACCATATGCTTGGTTCATTATACTACTTTTCTAAGGGATAGCTTTTCGATATATATTTCCATCGCATCCAACCACATCTCATTTTGAGTTATAGAACTCAAGATATGCTAAGATCAGTTTTACCAAAAATTATGCATAATAAGGCTCACTTAGCCATGACCAAGCGAGGTCCAAGTGAGATAAGTCAGAATGCACATTTTCTCCAAAATAACATTCTCGCTTAGCCATGATAAAGCAACCTCCAAGCAAGGTCTTGCTTAGTCAGCATTTAGCTTGCTGAGTGAGGAAGCCTAAAAACCCAGTTTTCTAATTCATGAAGGCTCGCTTAGCCAGCCTACTGTCACTAAGCGAGGCAGTCTAGAAAACTCAGTTTTCTCACTTATGAATGCTCGCTTAGCCATCCTAATTTCGCTGAGCAATCGTATTATAATAGAATTGGTTTCAAGTCAGAATTTCACACAACACACACACGCACACACTCTCTCTCTCTCTCTCTAAACTATACATAACAAAGGCAACATACATAGCGACACATTAACATGCATATATTTTAAGAAATTCACAAACAACATGTTCATATAACATGCAATCAAGAATTCACATAAACCCCCAAATTACCCTCATGCAACTCTCTTTCCTATGTGATTCTACCCTACTAAACTAAAGAACCCCACTTGATTAAGCTTCGAATTCTGATTAGGTGGTGGAGATGATAGATCAACAGTTGCCATTTGCTTTGCTCTTCAAGAATCTAAGACAATTTCCACACATGTAATAAGGAAAATGAAGTTGGGCAAGATTCCCCATTCTCCCTCTTGAATCCACCCCAACCTTCTTTCTTCATTCTTCTTTCTCAAATTATGCTTGTAATGATAAGATTGAAGGGAAGAATAGATGATAAAGGGTTTTATAGTTCCTTGTGGAAAGGACCAAAATGACCCCAAGCTTAAGTGAGTTGCATTTTGACATTAGCTATTCCAAGTTAAATTCTAATCTCAACACTTAACTCTACTCTTACATAAATAGAGGGTAAGCATTTTGAAATTAGGTCAAGGTATTAAATGTTTAGTCCTCTTTCCACAAGAATCTTGGAGTGGTTAGTCTTCAATCTTCTAAACAAACTTTGGGAGCTTTTAACACCGAGATGAGCTCACGAACCTTAATCCTTGGTTTTATACTAGGTTAACTAATAACCTGTGAGATTTTAATATCGGGCTAATCTCGAACCTAAATAAGCTTTTAACATCGGGCTAAGCTTTAACCAAATCTTGGTTTTATCACGAGCTAACCAATAACCTATGAGACTTTACCAAGGGATGATCTCGAACCTAAATATGAGAATTTACCACGGGATAATCTTGGTGAACTTACAAATCAAACCTTCTAGAATTACAGTCTCCTCACTCAAACAAAGAAGGTGTTGATGAAGATCACACTTGAAAATTCAAAGCGTGTAAAGGATGATTTATAATAATTAAAATGGTAGAGAAAAGGGCTATGTATATTTCTATTTTCGTGTCATTTCTATTTGTCAAACGTGTCTATTTGTTGTTCATGCCACTTGAGAAAAAAATATCTTTAGAAAAATGAAATACTCTCCTGTATAATGAAACTTTATAACGCTTGACATTCGAAATTAGTTCAGATAGATGCGCTGGTTTAAATAGTAATGATTATGTGCTTTCATCCAAAAGTCACGGGTTCAACCTCACATTAGTTCATTTTTTATTCAATTTTATTACTGTTGATAAAATGAATTTTATTGAAAAATTATATATCTAAGTGTCAAACCTCTTATATCAGACCATATAACTCAATTGCACAAATTCTCAATAGTAATTCATATATATTATACATAAACATAACTTCTAAATAATATTTTGAAAATCACTTATGTAGTCAAACTCCCAATTAGAATCATTATGAGTTTGATCCCTTTTTTTGTCAAAGAAATGAAATGGTTGAAAAACATGTTACTTATTTGACATTCTATGATGTGGGTAATTTGGAAGGCAATGAATGATTATATTTTTTCTAAAATGTTATGAAAGCGGGAGAAGTGATGATTTTAAAAGTTAATATTTAATATGATCCTTGAGAAAAAATGTAAGACACAACACTACTACAAATAATATATTTCATGACAACGATTTTATCTCACCTATCAAAAAACCGAAGTATAATTCATGGGCACATCCTATTTTTTTATAAAAAAATATACAATATATTTCGTCGGTTATTTTAAAAATCAAGGGCTAAACTTATTTAATTTATATGCTTCGAATATCAGCGGTCTCAGTTTATGTTTTTATCTCATTAAAAGTGGCGTCTTCTTAAATATTTTTTTATCTAAAAATACGCCATTTTTCACCTTGATTTTCTTACTAACCGAGGTGAATATATTTATCTGATATATATAGCTTTAGCTTATAGCTTTAAGTTTCACTTGTCTAAACAATACAAACAGAACCCTAACAAAAAACCCTTAACAAAAAAGTCCCAAAAAACGAGATTCATAAACACATATCATCTTCAATATAAATATGTTATGTGTTTAGTGCTCTCGTTTCTTCTTTAGAGATCCAAATCATCTTTTTTACTTCTTCTTCAGAGATTTGGTGCGTCAAATATCACTACTCATATTGTTGTTGTTGTTTTTGTTGAGATCAAAAACCCTAGAGGTTTTCTTGATGTTTTTGTTGTTGTTATTGATGTTGCTTTTGTCGATGCTGTTATTCTTGTTGTTGAGACCCTAAATCCTAGAGGTTGTTTATTGAGATTATGTTTTTTGTGATTCTTTGTGCAACTCTCATCTTGTTCCATCGAGTTGAATTTATTACATATAATGTCGATTGTTTGTTTCACTAACCCCTCTTTGAACATATAACCTATTAAAGTAATTTTGAAAATAATCATATAAAAAATTATATTATATCTTAAACTTATCTTACATTGATTATTGATTTTTTTAGCATTCAACAACTCATCATTTATCTCATGGTGTTTTATCATTAAAATCTCTTCAATATTTTTAGTTTTCGTTCAACTTTCTTCCTTACTTGATCATTTTTCAAAGCTTCATGCTTTCAAGAATAAATTAGTAAAAAATGAAGTGTTGAATAAAGAACTTGAAACATCGAAGAGTCTTTAACCATCAAATAACATGAGATGAATGATGAGTTACAGGATGCTTCAAAAACACTAATGAATATAAGTTGTTCTTCAAATATATCACAATTCTTTTATATAATTATTTTCCTAACCAATTTTGAGAAGTTATATGTTAAATATAAGGTTTAGTGAAATAAGAAATTCACATTAAATTTAATAAATTCAAAAAAATTATCCCTCAATTTTATGAGATATCCGAGATGAAAATATGGTATATCCGTTGGTGAAATGACAAAATCGAAGAGACGTGTATTTTCGCCATTTCAGAATTTCAAGAAAATCTTTCTGAGAATCAAACCCGTAACATTTACGCATATTCGTCGTTTTTTTTTCAAAATCAAGAGGTGAAGTTTATAGTTTTCATGACGACATTTATTACCTCGCTTGTGAAATCGAGATAAGATCTTTTTTTCAATCGAATTAAAAATTGTTATCTTTGTATTGCAACTTTCACATTTTAGTTCCTAAAAAATATAATAAGCAACTTTAAGTTCATGAAAAAGATAAACTAGGACAATGCAGTCCCTTTCTTCTTTACTATATATTTGAGCGAAGAAAAACGGAGGAGACAAAATAAGAAATGTGTGTAACTATAAAATGAATTTATTTCATAAAATAACACATATATGTTATAAAAAATTAGACACAGAAATTCTTTTCGATTACAATCAACAAAAGGTTATAAAAAGGAAAAATAAACAGAATAAAAAAAAACAAATTTCATAATAATCAATAAGATAATTTCAATTTAATAAACTACAAATATTATTTATCTATAAAATAAAAATTAGTAAATAATTTTTCAAAATAAATAAATATATAATAAAATATAGAAATATCTTAAGAAACTTAATCAATATTCAGTGTTTCCAAATTTTTAAAAAGGTTATATTTTATTTTCTTATACTTTTTTATTTTATTTTTAAGGATGGTATGATTTCAAACGCAGTGTTAAAGAGGTCAAAAGTAAGACATTAAGGTAGGAAGCAAATTATTTCGATTTATTTTTTTCAAACTAATTTGAATCTCACAATTTATTTAGAGGCTAACATTTAAAAGAAAAAAGAATTTATTTAACAATAACTATTTCTCTCTCTCTATTTTAAGTTGGGCACTTTGCTAGTCTAATGGGGAACGAAACTATATGCTATGAAATTGAAAATGAAAAGAAGATAAAGAGAGAAGGAAAGTAGAGATAAGTAAAAGTTGAAAATTTGATTTGACTAAAAGTTGAAAATTTGATTTGCAAAGATTTGGTTAGTAGATTGCAGAAACAAAAGTACAGGTGGTTACAACATATGTGAGATTTTTATGTAGACTTGGTTATGTTGGAGAGTGAATTAGTTGGGAGCATTTTACTGTGCCAAAGAAGAGAAGAATTGAAATTGGTCTGTTGACACATCAACAAAAGGGCAAAATTAAAAATTCCAGAACACAAGATCTTCTTATAGATATGGTTAAGGTGTGATTTATTTATAATGTACTAGTCTCAAAGTTATGACTTGTGTTTTTTCACTTTCATAAAGTAGCAGTTTTGACTTGGGCACTTTATTTTAAAATATAAACTATTCACAAAATGTTCCCAAATTACATGTCTTAGTTTCTAGTAACATGATCGAGTTGGTGATGACTGCAAAATCCAAGATGAAGCAACATTTGTTTACAATTACAACAGCCTCTATGAAATGGATATCATTTTAAGGATATCATTTGGTCAAATATTCATAAGAAATTAATACACCTCTCAAAAAGTTTTAGAAAATTATATTCGACTATAATGTAAATCATGTTCATTCAGATAAAGATTACAATGATGCACACAGTAGTTCTGCCATGGATTTTAAATAAGAATCATAGAATAAATGATATATCATATTCATATATGCAAGAACTGACAAAACAGCAATTTAAACACAAAGAGAATGTTACTTACGACAATCTGTTTCAGTAAAGATAATATTATTTCTACCAACAAACTTCCTTAGATTCAAGGCTGCGTTAGCCAAATCGCTGATAACATTATGTGACATGAATAATAACTTGAGATAGGATGCGAATGGTAAATACCTTGACATACACTCTATTGATGAGAGGTTTTTAAACTTTTCTCTTCATCTACTCAACCTGCAGAAACACTCACACAATCTTTGAATATCGTTAGCATAGAGATGATATGCCTTCCGCCAAACCTCATAATGCTCTATAGGATGAAAAATTTGACATTCGATTCAACAGAATTCCAAAATGTGACATCAGCTTCAATTCAATAGAATTCCATAGCAACGATACAAGTCGATAATCAATTAATTCCAAATCTTCTTTCAACATTGCATCAATATCTGAATCCTTAACTCAATAAAACACTCCCAGTTCAAATAGTTCTTCTTACCATTCAACTAATAAGACAGTCTGACAAATATTGACCCAAAAACCTTAACTCAGCAAAAGATTACCAGTTCAAATAGTTCTTATTACCCTTCAATTCAATGTTTCCTTGGTAATAATTGAAACACAAACAAAATTAGATTTTCTCCATAGGATCTTAACAAGATCATTCTACTGAATTTCGTGTGAAGATATGATGTTTCAGCAAATAAACTTTTTTCAACAACACCAAATAAAGAGGTCTGAGTCGTAGAAATAGTGAGCAGCCTACAGGGTGCATGTGGATAGACTGCAAAAACAACGAACCAACATGTCGCAGGCAAAGAACAAGTAGAAACAAACCTTAAACTTGAGACTGACAAACTGAAGGGGTCCCAATGGATCCAGGACACAAAATCGAGCACGGTGCAACATACACGATTAAAAACAGACCAAAGAGGGGCGTGCGTGAGTTACATCCCCCGACGAGTGACGAGAGTGGGGCCGCGTGGAGGTGTTGAAAATCCTTTTAGATAATAGATTACCTGTATGGACACAGATTGAAATGCACAATGGCAGTTGATGATGTTCACAAAAGACCAACTACTCATAAATAGCTCACTATACCAATTGTAACAAGGATTTTAAATTGAGGAAATCAAGATTATGAATTAACTTCCGATGCAGAATTGAATAGAAAATATTTAACAGACACTATATGGTCCACTACTCAGTAATGTCCTTTGCTACTTAAACTTTTCTCTTTATTCTACCTAAATTTGACAAGTAATATATCATATTCAAACCAATGTTCATTTTACTCACTGCTAAACATGTCTCGTACTTTCTTTGATAGAATTAAGAAACCAATTCTACAACTGTGTTAATCACCTGCAAACAACATTACAGCAGACACTTAGGAGCATATAACTATATCATATTTCTGTGTCTGATAAAACCCCAACTCTGAGCATTGTAGCCAAAGTAATTTTTAGAATTTGCAAAAGAGAGTAAGATTAAGAATACATCATAAACTTAGGATCATATATATTTAAAGTAGGATAAAAGGAAATTCAAACACATTATCATGTTCTCCAAATATAAATTGGAGACAGTTCAATAAAAGCCAAAAGATAATTGGAAGTTTCTAAGAGTTGAAATAAAAATAAAACCAGTTATAAAACAGACACATAATAGACTTTCAATATAATATTCATAATGGTTTATTAATTTTTCATACACTTGATAATCCTAATTTTGATATGAGGGATTGACAACTCACTTTTTATCACTGAAAGTAAAAGTATCCTAATAAACACAATCATAAATCTCTTATCTCTTATGTGAAAACAAGTAAGCTAACTAATGATTTCTTGCTCCAATCGAAACGAGACTTTCTTTATAAATTATTATTTTAGAATTATGCGCTCCTTTAACACCGTCGAGTTCCTCAATCATTTGGGTACATAAATCAAAGCAGATTGGATCTCCTCCATCTTCCTTTGCGAAGAATATATCACCATTCTTCCCCGCTCCAATACAATACTTAATATCGTCGGACAAGGGTCCAACAACAAAGATTTTAGTCCAAGATTCCTTCACACCCAATTTGCCTAAAATTGATATGTGAAAAGTAGTTGTATACGATAAAATGGAAGCAATGGATCCATTTAACAACACCAACGCATGGCGCACCCAACTATTGGGATCTATGTCTAAGGGGATGAGTGTGGGTATGATTGTGGTAAAACAAACCTCATTGGTCAAGTCAAATGACACCACATACTCTTCATTGTCATCTCCATAATAGTTAGAGAGCCAATGACACATTCCATCCAAGTACAGTAGATCATTATTACAGTTGCCACCTTGCCAACAACAAGCAGGAAGGACGAGATCAACTTTCCTCCAAGAATTACATACTAGGCTATATACCTCCCAAAAGGGAACATAGTCCCCACAGACATCTTCCCATTGCACATCAGGCGGAAGTGGAAGAGCATCGTCATCGTCATCATCATCCGTTATTGGAACAAAACCTACATTCCTAATAATCTTATAGTCGTCACTAAAAGGGTCATAACCAAATCCATGAATAAACTTAATAATAGCCTGATAAGGTGGTAGAGACTCGACAGGGCTGGGAGGAATGACTTTGAATTCTTCCGTAGCTGGATTCCACAATACAATGGCGTCATCACTATCGTAAAGACATAGAATTCCATTTATACTACCAGAAACCAATACACAAAATCCAGGGTCCTCTTGTTGAAATGGATTTGGAAAGTCCAATTTAACTTTATTCTCAAACCTCTCGCCAGAAAGTGAATCCAGAGTGAAACTAACGTAAGTACGATTGTGATTGCAAACAATTTGATGAAGGATGATTGATGTATCATTGTAGTAAGAGTGAGGAATGGATGTGAAATTATTGCGAAACATGATCATAAAATTAGGGTTTTCAAACAAAACAGACCATGTTTTGTTTACACATCCAAAACGCTTCAAAGATTTTAAAGGAAGTTTTGATAGAATGGAGAAAGCAAGATCATCAGGTATGTAATTTCTTACCTTCTCACTTACAGATTTCGCCATCTTCGATCACAGAGCAAAAGAAACGATGAATTGAAACGTCCTCGTTGCAACCGCCAAAACCTCTTTCGATCGTCACCAAGGTCAATTTTGACAATTTTCAAACACAAGTAATTGCAAAATTTCTTTTCTTTCTTTTATTTTCTGGTATAACTGAAAAATATCTTTATTCACTTGAATAATTTGGTTTCTCCATTTTCTTATTTAAGTCAGAAGTTTATTAATTTATTTATTCATTTGCAATATTATACTTTATTTTACAATCTATTTTCTTTATAAAAAAATGAAATATTTTAAATTTTTTTAATTGATTCTATTTTTCTTTTATATATTTTTTTCTTTTTTTTCAAAAAATTTTCTAAAAATTTATAAATTTTTCTAATGTATTTATTCATTTGCAATATTATACTTATTTTACAATCTATTTTCTTAAAAAAAAACAAAATATTTTACTTTTTTATAATTGATTCTATTTTTCTTTTATTTTTTTCTATTTTTTTAGAAACTATTCTTTCAAAAAATAAGAATATTTTACTTCTTTTAAACGGTTTTATTTTTTATTTTTTATTTTTATATTTTTATAAAATATTCTAAAAACTATATTTATTCCAAGTAAAATCATAAATTGTTTATGTTTTTATTTATGAATATCTCTTATGTTTTGATAATTTTAATAAATAAGGATTAACATTATTAAGTTGTATTGTGCATTTCCTATTTATTTCATCATTGAGGCAAGAAAAAAAAACTTATCTCATCATTTTATCAATTATTCTCTCTCTTTTTTTTAACAAAAGTTTTTATTTTCTCTTAACTGCTTCTAATTTCCTATATATTATTTTTGCATTTATACTAAATAGTACGTAGAAATTTTGAAAAATAAGGAGTAAAAAGATAACTTCTATATTCAAGTTCGAAGTTTTTCTGCAAATTCAAGATAAGAGAGAGAATTATTCAATATATGAGTGCAGGGACAGAGTCAGGAAAATTAGCATATGGGGACAAATATATATATATATATATATATATATAAAAGTTATATGTATTATATTACTAAACTATTTTTTATTATGCTACTTTTTAATAATAGTTATAAAATATTTGTATGATATTTATATTTGTGAGACATAATTAAAATATAATGTAATTTTTTATATTATTTAATAATATATATTTATTAAATTAAATTTAAAATAAAATATATTAATTTTAAATGTAAAGTATGTATTTTTTTAAAAATAAATATCATTATTAATATAATAACTTTTTAGTCTCTAAGTGTAATGACGATAATTATAAAAAAATACACAAGTAAAAGATCTAAAGTTTAATTTGGATTTAAGAGTCATTAGTTATCTCTACAATGAAAATATACAATGTCACATCATTTTTTAATATTATTTTAATTTTAAAAAGTTAAAATTTTAAATCAATTAACATTAAAGATATTAATATCCTCCTTCAATCAAATTAAAATATACAATGTCATATTATTTTTGAATATTATTTTAATTTTAAACAAATTAAAATTTTAAATTAAATAACACTAAGATTATGTGTACCCAACAAAAACTAAAGGTGTCAAGAATCTGCCTTAATTATATGTCATAGTAATTGGTGATTCATATTATCTAATAAATTTTAACTAAAAATTCAATATAAACATTTAATACATTTAATACAAAATTTAATATCAATGCCATGACACCAAATACTAATATGTTATCATTGATTTCAATTGTAATTAGTACTTATTTCAACATTGAATTACATATTAAATAATGAATTTAATTGATATATACTAACAGTGTAAAGATTTTTTACACGGTCAGTTAATCATAATCATTGATTTGTTTAAAATGTTTGACTTTTATTTTAACCACTTCAAAACTTTTTACATTGACAGTGCATAACAATTAATCTCTTAAATAATTAAATCAATTATAATACTGTGTAATGTTAATTTATATATTAATATTAATATTAATCATATTAGTAATGCATGCATGTGTGGGATAATAGTGGGGGCATAGACCCACATGCTCCAATTAAGCATGAGGGGTAGTGGAGAGTTTTTATCCTTTTTCCCTTTTTCTCTTTTATGTTTTCCATATTGACGAATGAAGTAAACCTGAAGGGTTTGTACAAAATCTCTTTAGGTTGTTGTTATTAATCATAATATTCGTATTTTGTTAATTACTGAAATTATATGATACGTGTTAAAATGTTATGATTGATGTCATAGAATTCTCTGTTGATATGGATGTTGTTAGTTGATATGATATGCGTTGAGATTTTGTGATTGATGAGTTCTGAGTTGTGATGAGCAAATGTTGATTTTTGAGTTTGAACCTCCATGGGAATGAAAAGATAAAAGTCTGAAACTATTGCAGAGAGAAAAATCACAGATAGACATAGAAAGGGATTGGTCTTCTTGTTTTATGTGTAACTTAAGTTTTGTAAGTTTGTTTCAGGTGCGGTCAATTGCTTTTGAAAACTAACATGATAATTTTTCTGTTGAAATGGGGAAATTAGGTCGGGGAGCGCTACAACAGTACCAGTTTCTATGGTTTTTATATCAGAAGCATAGTCAAATTTCAGCCATATGTTGGTCATCTTGTTTCACACGTAACTGGAGTTTTGTAACTCCGATCGAGACGAAATTAATTGCATTTAAAAGAGGGTGTAAAGAACCTTTAAACTAGAAAGTTTCATAATTTTACCATAAGTCTCAATTGCGTTTAAAAGACGGTTTAAAGAATCTTTAAACTGGAGAGTTTCATAGTGTTATCATAAGTCCATATATAATATTTTACGTTATTGTGAAGTAAAACATTCTATTTTAGAGTTAAATAATTACGTTAGCTCTAATTGTTAGAGTTTGTGTATTATATGTTTAGGTTCGAACGAACTAGTGTTGAGATGTTTAGGCGTATAGGTCCTAGTTTCCTCGCAGTTTCGTCCAACTTACGTATTGGTCTTTTTTGCGGTTTAAGATAAAAAAAATCTGTTTTTAAACAAATTGTCTCAGCTTACGTAGTGGATGCCTCCCTAAAAAACCGAAATTCCTTATTTTTCTATTTTTTATGATTTATTTTTGGTTTTGGTAGTTTTAAAAAAATCTGAAAAAATTCTCAAAATTCTTAATTGACGTCATTAGATTAATTTAGGTGTTATTTTATTTTTCTAAATTTATTTTAATCGTTTTTCCTCATTGTGTTTGTTTTTGACAATGGCTGATAATAGAACCTTAAGGCAGTTAGCTGCTCCTGATGTGAATTACAATGGTTTGTGTATTGAATATGATGTTGCTGGTGTTCCTTTTGAATTAAAATCGGGTTTAATACACTTGTTGTCAAAGTTTAGTGGTCTTGCAGGTGAAGATCCACACAAGCATTTGAAAGAGTTCCAGGTGGTGTGTTCTACACCATTGAAGCCTGAAGGGATCACCGAAGATCACATCAAACTTCGAGCTTTTCCTTTTTCATTACAGGGTGCAGCAAAGGATTGGATTTATTATCTCGAGCCAAACTCAATTGCAAGTTGGAGTGCCCTGAAAAAAGTGTTCCTAGAGAGATACTTTCCTGCCTCCAGAGCTGCCTCAATAAGAAAGGAGATTTATGGTATTAGACAAGGTAATGAGTCGTTGACCGAGTATTGGGAGAGATTCAAGCACTTGGTATCTAGCTTCCCTCAACACCAGATCACATAGCAACTAATCATCCAGTACTTTTATGAGGGGTTGTTACCGATGGACAGGAATATTCTTGATGCTACTAGTGGTGGAGCATTAGTCGATAAAACTCCAGCTGTTGCCAAGGCACTTATTGAAAATATGTCTCTTAATTCTCAACAGTTCACTACTAGAGACAATTCTTTTCACAGCAAAGGCGTGAGTCAAATTCAAGTTTCTTCCAACAAGGCTTTAGAGACCAGAATTGACGAACTCACCACCTTAGTCAAACAACTGGCAGTAGCAAAATCTCAAACAGCAACTGTGTGTGGCATTTGTACTTCTCCTGAGCACCCGACTGATACTTGTCCTATTCTGAGAGACGAGTCCATTACTGAGCTGCCACAAGCTTATGCAGCCAACCTTTACAACAAAACAGGTACAACAACACTCCTGACCTGTCCACCAACAAATACCATCCCAATTGGAGGAACCATCCAAACCTTCGATATGGAAATCCACAATCCAGCCAACAACAGAACTCACCTCAAGTGGCTGCCCCTGCACCTTCCGGACCATCCTTAGAGGATCTTGTTAAGCAAATGGCCGTGAACAACCTCCAGTTCCAACAAAGGACCGATGCCAGCATTCAGACCTTGAACACACAAATGGGACAGCTTGCTACTCAAATAAATAACATGCAAGCTCAAGGTTCGAACCAACTTCCAGCCCAGACAATTGTCAATCCGAATGGTCCTAATACTAATGTGAGCGCAATTTCTTTGAGATCCGGAAAAGTTACAGAACCAGCCCCTGAAAAAAATAAAAAAATCATTGAGGTAACTTCTGAACTTTCTTCTCCTTCTTTTGTTGTGGTCGAAACTGAAAAAATTAAAGAAAGAAAAGGAGTATGTGCCACCAGTCCCCTTTCCACATAGAGTTCTGAAAAATAAAAGAATTGAGAAGGGAGACAAAGAAAGAGAGATATTGGATGTTTTCCGAAAGGTTGCGGTAAACATTCCGCTACTTGATGTTATTAAGCAGATTCCTAAGTATGCAAAGTTTCTGAAAGATTTGTGTACTAACAAGAGGAGGATTAAGGGAAGTGAAAAAGTAAACTTAGGACGAAATATTTCTGCCTTTATTCAGCCCAAACAATCATCCAAACAGATTGTAGGCGAGCAAAATGTTTCAGCCCTCACTACTCAGGTTCTGCCACAAAAGCAGAAGGATCCGGGAACATTTGTTATTCCTTGTACCATCGGGGATAGTAAATTTGAGAATTGCATGCTTGATTTGGGAGCGGGCATTAATGTTATGCCTACTTCTGTTTATAATAACCTTTGTCTTGGTCCTTTGCAGCATACATGTTTAATCATTCAATTGGCGAACAGGAGCAACGCTCGACCCGCCGAGGGTAGTCGAAGATGTTCTTGTTCAAGTTAACGATTTGATTTTTCCTGCAGATTTCTATATTCTAGACATGGAAGGAGAAACCAAGACAAGCAGAGCTCCCATCATTTTAGGCAGATCGTTCATGAAAACGGCGAAGACAAAAATTGATGTTGACGATGGAACCATGTCCATGGAATTTGGTGACATTGTCGCAAAATTTAACATTTTTGATGCCATTAAACACCTTGTGGAGGAGCATTCTGTTTTTCATATTGAGTTGATTTCTGAATTAGTTGATGACGCTAGTTCTGAACTATTTACGCTTGATTTTCCATCTCTCTCTGGTTTTGATGATATTTATTCATGTTCTGATTGTACTGACACTAACATTTGTGTTGTCTGTGCTGAGATTGATGCTGCCTTGCAGGCTGATACATTTCCTACAGGTGAAGTTGTTACCATTAAACCTGTTTTTGCAGTTGATGCTCTTGACATCCCGGCTGCCCCAAGCATTCCATCCACCGAGCAGCCCCCGTCCTTAGAGCTAAAAGAGCTCCCTGAGAACCTGAAATATGCTTACTTGGAGAGTAATGAAAAACTTCCTGTTATTATCTCTTCTAACCTTGATTTTGATCAAGAAGACAAACTTTTGCAGGTTTTGAAGAAACACAAGAAGGCAATCGGGTGGACATTAGCCGACCTTCCAGGTATTAGTCCATCGATGTGCATGCACAGGATTCTACTTGAGGATGGATCCAAAACAGTAAGGCAGTCCCAAAGGAGGCTTAATCCTTTGATTCTTGATGTTGTGAAGAAAGAGGTAACCAAACTCTTGCAAGCAGGTATCATTTATCCTATCTCTGACAGTAAATGGATAAGCCCAGTGCAGGTTGTACCTAAGAAATCTGGACTTACAGAGGTAAAAAATGAAAAGAATGAACTTGTTCCCACTAGAGTTCAAAACAGCTGGAGAGTTTGTATTGATTACAGGAGATTGAACCAGGCTACGAGAAAGGATCATTTTCCTTTACCGTTCATTGACCAAATGCTTGAACGGTTAGCTGGTAAATCACACTATTGTTTTCTTGATGGTTTTTCAGGTTATTTTCAGATTCATATTGCACCGGAGGATCAAGAGAAGACGACTTTTACTTGTACTTTCGGTACTTTTGCTTACAGTAGGATGCCTTTTGGTCTTTGCAATGCTCCTGGCAATTTCCAGCGATGCATGATTAACATTTTTTCTGATTTTATCGAAAATCGCATGGAGGTTTTTATGGATGATTTTACTGTCTATGGTTCCTCTTTTGATGCATGCTTGAACAGTTTAACCTTGATTTTAGAAAGATGCATCGAGACTAACCTTGTTTTGAATTATGAAAAATGTCATTTTATGGTTGAGCAGGGAATTGTTCTTGGTCACATTATTTCTGAAAACGGAATTTCTGTTGACCCTGCTAAGATTAATGTAATTTCTACACTGCCTTACCCTTCTTGCGTTCGCGAGATTTGTTCTTTTCTTGGTCATGCAGGTTTTTACAGGCGTTTCATCAAGGATTTCAGCAAGATAGCTCTTCCGCTATCAAACTTGTTGAAGAATGACGTCACTTTCAGCTTCGATGACAAGTGCAAACAAGCGTTTGACTTCTTGAAGAAAGCATTGACTTCCGCTCCCATAATCCAGCCCCCTGACTGGACCCTCCTGTTTGAGCTTATGTGTGATGCTTCTAATTATGCTGTTGGGGCTGTTCTTGCACAAAGATTTGACAAGGCTGCCCATGTTATTTACTATGCTTCTAGGACTTTAGATTCTGCACAGTCAAATTACACTACCGCTGAAAAAGAACTGCTAGCTATTGTTTTTGCTCTTGATAAATTCAGATCTTATTTGCTAGGTTCCAAGGTTGTTGTTTTTACTGACCATGCAGCTTTAAAGTACTTGCTGAAGAAGCCGGATGCAAAACCGAGATTGATTCGGTGGATGTTGTTGCTCCAAGAGTTTAATGTTGAGATTAAAGACAAAAGTGGAGCTGAGAACTTAGTGGCTGATCACTTGAGCAGGATAGAGAGAAATGAAGATCCTTTTCCTATTCAGGATGAATTTCCTGATGAGCAGTTGTTTCTTTTGCATGGGATTACACCTTGGTTTGCTGACATTGTTAATTTTCTTGTTGCTGGTGTTTTTCCTACAGGTGCATCGAGATCACAGGTTCATAAACTCAAGAGTGATGCCAAATATTATGTTTGGGATGACAATGAGATTGTGTTTTTCCTATGGAAGTCTGGTAGTGATCAGGTAATCAGGAGATGTGTCCCCGACAATGAGATTGAATCTATTTTGAATTTTTCTCATGCATCTCAAGTCGGCGGACACTTTGGTCCTCAAAGGACGGCAAGAAAGGTCCTTGATTCAGGTTTCTATTGGCCAACTGTTTTTAAGGATGTTTATGAGACTTACCGCACTTGCAAAGAGTGCCAGATAGTAGGTACAAACATCACTCGCAAGAGTGAAATGCCTCAGCAACCTATGCTTTTCTGTGAGGTATTTGGTGTATGGGGAATCGACTTCATGGGTCCCTTTCCTGTATCATTTGGTTTTATTTACATTTTGCTTGTTGTTGATTATGTTTCAAAGTGGGTGGAAGCTATCCCCACTAGGACTAATGATTCTAGAGTTGTTGCAGATTTTGTCAGGTCTAATATTTTTTGTAGGTTTGGAATACCGCGAGCTATCATCAGTGACCAAGGCACTCATTTCTGTAACCGCACCATGGAAGCTTTACTTCGGAAGTATGGAGTTGTGCACAGAGTCTCTACTACTTATCACCCACAAACTAATGGGCAAGCTGAGATCTCAAACAGGGAGATCAAACAGGTTTTAGAGAAAATGGTGCAGCCAAACAGGAAGGACTGAAGTCGTCGTCTAGAAGACGCACTTTGGGCTCAAAGAACCGCTTTCAAGACACCCATTGGGATGTCTCCTTATCGACTTGTTTTTGGTAAGGCATGTCATCTTCCTGTTGAGATAGAACACCGTGCTTATTGGGCGGTGAAAAGTTGTAATTTGGAGATGCAACAAGCAGGTATTGAAAGAAAACTCCAATTACAACAGTTGGAAGAGCTTAGATTAGAGGCTTACGAAAGCTCTAGGATTTATAAAGAGAAAACTAAGCACTTCCATGATAAGATGATTTCTAAGAAGGAATTTTCTGTGGGCCAACAAGTTTTGTTGTTTAACTCCCGCCTTAAGCTTATGGTTGGGAAACTTCGATCCAAATGGATTGGCCCCTTTGTTGTTACTAATGTTTTCCCTCATGGTGCAGTAGAAATAAAAAGTGCAGGTACTGACAAAGTCTTCCAGGTTAACGGGCAGCGTCTGAAGTTATTCCATGCAAGTTCGGTGCCTGAAGATGTCAGCATAGAGGGGCTTTCTTTGGAAGCGCCTGACCACACTGCAACTTGATCAGGGAGTCTTTCTTTCCTTCTCTCTACTTTATTAGTAATGTCCTTTCATTGAGGGCAATGCTTGGTTTAAGTGTGAGGGATGGAATCGTGTGTTTTCTTTGTTTTTGTTAGTGTTTTGTTTATTTTTAGTCATTAAAAAAATAAAATAAAAATGCATCTTCTTGGAAGTTTTAGGCTATAGATTACTTTGAGTCGAGTTTGCGGAGACTTGAGAAAAATTCACAAGATCGGTATTGTTTTAACACCGTAAGTCTCCTGCATATGGAAATTGAGTTGAATTTTTATTATGTTTTAGCCGTACATTCGCATCCTCTGACATCTCTTGAGTAGTTTATTTCAGCAGTCGGCACCATCTCACACACACTCTACGCAGGAAAGCCGATGAATATAAGTGAGTGTTCCGGAAAAAAGAAGAAGAAAAAATAAATAAAGGAATGCACCTTCTAAGTTTGGTGACCCTCACCCGGTCACTTAACTCAATGGTTGTAGAACATTCAAAAAAAAAAGTTTTTGACTCGTTGTTAGTTGGTTCAGCGGTTTCTGGTGCTGAACTTGGTAGGGCGAATTATGGTCCGATCCCCCGCAACTACAAGTGAGTAAGTAAAGGGTTATGTCACTTAAGTACCAGAACCCCGTGCAGAAAAGGATCAGAGTCACTAACCGGTCGCCTTGCTATGAGTGTGTGGAGATAACGAGCTTAATGTGATTGCACCTGAATGAAAAAGAGCAAAAGAAGGATGAGTAAGTTAGGCTTTAGTATAATAATATGATTCGAGTTGATTTGTGTATTCAGGAGGTTTATGTCTGCATAATTGTGGATTAGTGTTCTTACAATATCCTTAGTGTGCAAGATTAGTATCTATCAATGCAAAGTTAACCGAAGATGACTTGTAGCCTAGGATGAGTAACTGATGATGTATTTGTGCTTTCTTTGTTTTGTTTTTTGTTTTGCTCGGAGTGCAAAAGTTCAAGTGTGGGAGAATTTGATCAGTGCATTTTGATGCACGTTCTTCCATGTTTGTACTTAAGCATTTCTTCGGTTTGCTTTACTTATTTTTATGTTTTAATATGTTTTTACAATTTATTTTATTTTTGCACTTATTTGTTTTTCGCATTATATTTTCAGCATTAGCAGCTTTCACGAGAAAAATCATATCTTGAGCTACGAGTATCAGATTGAGGCTCGTGAGTATGCGTTGGAAAGCTAAGGAAAAGATCTACAACTTTTGTTCAGAAGTCGAGAGCTGAATCGAACTGTAGCAGGGCCAGAAAGTCTGTTGAAGTTGCATAATTTTATTTGTATTTTTGTTGGGTCATTTGTAGTGGGCTGGGTCGAACCAATTGAGTTGTAAAACGGGTCTTTGTTTTCCCCTAGGTCTAGCAGCCGTACACCATTGGGAAAAAAATGGGAAAATCACAGTTCATGTACGAATTTGAGAGCTTGCAAAGAATGACTATGGAGAACTAATTTCCCAAGAATCAATTCACTATAATCGGATGCCACTTTGAGGTTCTTTTATAATTTTCCATTAATCTGTTCCTTTGAATTATATCTATAATCACAATTACTTGCTTAATTTAATTGTTTTTACATGATAGAATTCTTTAATTTGATTGTTGTCTGCTTTTGAATCAATTTCGTGATTAGTGTAGCTTTTGCATTATCGCGTTCGATCATATTGCGTTTGCTTAATTCGCAATAGTTTTAATCCGTTTGCTTTATTCGGAATTCAGGGACAGACTTCGTATAATTGTTATTGCGCTTGTCAAAAGCTTTTGTAATCGAATAGGATCAGACTCGTTTAGGGAATCGGAATTTTATAGGGATCAATGATAAGTCGGAAGATGATATAGTGGGTTGATTCGTTTCAGCTTATTCAAATAATCACTTTTCATAATCACTTATTTTCTGCATTTTTGTAATTGAACACCAAATCAACCCCCCCCCGATTCGATTACGTTTAATTATTACAAACAAGAATCCTTGAGACGATATCCGAGTTTAATTGTCGATGTATTACGTTTTTACAAAACTACTCGTTTTGATCCGCGCGCGACAGCGGATCAAATTGGCGTCGTTGCTGGGGATTCTTGTTTCTTTTAATCTTTTTTAGAGTCATAGGTTTAGTGTCTAAGCGTATAGGTCCTAGTTTCCTCGCAGTTTCGTCCAACTTACGTATTGGTCTTTTTTACGGTTTAGGATAAAAAAAATCTGTTTTTAAACAAATTGTCTCAGATTATTCCGATTTTTTGTTGATTCATTAGGAAAAAATCAGTAATCAAAAGCCCCTATTTATGGAATAAATAGTGGATGCCGCCCTAAAAAACTGAAATTCCTTATTTTTCTATTTTTTATGATTTATTTTCGGTTTTGGTAGTTTTAAAAAAATCTGAAAAAATTCTCAAAATTCTTAATTGACGTCATTAGATT
This sequence comes from Lathyrus oleraceus, assembly GCF_024323335.1. Lineage (NCBI taxonomy): Eukaryota > Viridiplantae > Streptophyta > Magnoliopsida > Fabales > Fabaceae > Lathyrus > Lathyrus oleraceus. Next base: position 324,124,971 of record NC_066585.1, on the reverse strand, counting down.
AATTTAGGTGTTATTTTATTTTTCTAAATTTATTTTAATCGTTTTCCTTCATTGTGTTTGTTTTTGACAATGGCTGATAATAGAACCTTAAGGCAGTTAGCTGCTCCTGATGTGAATTACAATGGTTTGTGTATTGAATATGATGTTGTTGCTGTTCCTTTTGAATTAAAATCAGGTTTAATACACTTGTTGCCAAAGTTTAGTGGTCTTGCAGGTGAAGATCCACACAAGCATTTGAAAGAGTTCTAGGTGGTGTGTTCTACACCATTGAAGCCTGAAGGGATCACCGAAAATCACATCAAACTTCGAGCTTTTCCTTTTTCATTACAGGGTGCAGCAAAGGATTGGATTTATTATCTCGAGCCAAACTCAATTGCAAGTTGGAGTGCCCTGAAAAAAGTGTTCCTAGAGAGATACTTTCCTGCCTCCAAAGCTGCCTCAATAAGAAAGGAGATTTGTGGTATTAGACAAGGTAATGAGTCGTTGACCGAGTATTGGGAGAGATTCAAGCACTTGGTATCTAGCTTCCCTCAACACCAGATCACAGAGCAACTACTCATATGTAGCACCTCAAATTTGCACCTCCCATTTTGTACCTACATTTTCATGTTTAGGTCATAACATTACATTGTCCACTGCATAGCATTGCATTGTCCTTTGCCTAAGTGCAAGCCATCAGTCAAGATTGGTTAGGAGATCCAGTCAAGCAAGCAAGCAAGTGCAATTCCTATTGAGGCAAGGCCCTAGGATTGTTTCAATGAATTCACATGATTCAAGGATCATTTTGAAGTGGTTTGGCCAAGGATTGGATGATCAAAGCTCATCAGTCATTGCACAATGCATCTGAAACCCTAGAAAGTCAACTGTGGTCAATTGTGGTCAACTGTGCATGAATTCATGGATTTGAAGGTGGGAGATGGTTAGAGAAGCCTCATTCATGTCCATACAAGTCTCATTTGACATTTCAAAGATCAACATTGAAGAATTTGAGGTCAGATGAAAAGTTTCCAAAAATAGTAAGTGACCTATAATTTCAAACTGCCAAAAATGGAAAGGTCTTCTCCTCAAATTTACATCATCAAGGAAGCTTCAAATGAAATTTTGTCCAACATGAAAGTTGAAGATCTTGCTCTCACCTTTCCAAAAAGTCCAAGAACATGAATTTCTCATGTATGGTTGAGAAATTATGGTTCAATCATTGTCAAGAAATTTTGAACTTCAAGCTTTCATAACTTTTGCACCAAAAGGCCAAATGAAGTGGGGTTTTTTGCTACATTCTCCTTTTAACATGAGCTATCATAATCATGCATTACCATTCATCAAATCTCATCACAAAAATATTGCATTTTCCATGTGAATTAAACTTGAATTTGGAGGGAAAAAGATGAATTTGAAAAATAAGCATTGCATTCACTTGGTTCCACCTGCATTTGCCTCCAAAACCATTTTGCAAGTGAATTAAGCATGAAAACGTGTACTGTAGCAGCATTTCCATGCACATGAGGTGGTTTGACTAATTTGCACATACACTTGCATCTTCATTAATCATTCACATTTGACTAATTGGGATTAAGAAAATGATTAATGCATCATATATATAGACTAATCCTAACAGAATTTGGATTAACAGCTCATAATTTTCCAGATCTAGATCGAATTCCATTTTGCTCTCAATTTTTCTCTCCACTTTTCTGCAAATTTCTTCATAAAACCTTGCTTGATCTTTGTTTGTTCCATCATCCACAAGCATTTTGGAGTTGAATTGAAGCAAGAATCCTCCACTTTCGAGCAGAATCTTGGACTGTTAATTCAAGCTTCATCCATGGCAGCAGTTGATTTGAGCTACTTCAAGCATAATTGAGCATTGGATCTTCATACATTCATCTACCTGAGCATTAAAGAACTTCTGTTTCACCTTTCCAAAGCCAGAAAACCACGATTACACTACTGTTCTTCAATTAAGGTCAGGATTCGAGTCTCAAGATTCATGAAATTATGCTATGCGTTTTGTAGATCTTGTATCCATGAGTATTTTGAGCTTTGTGGCATTGATTTTCATTGAGAATTGAATGAGATATTGTGAATCTAAGTTTGAGATGTAAAACTTATTTGACTCGATCCAAGCATGTTAGCACGAATTAGGTTTAATCAATGTTAGATTGTTGATGTGCATGTTAAGACGAAGCGATTGATATATGTATCATGAATTTTGGTGATGACTTGTTCTTGAACTGGAAATTTGCTGAAGAACACGCATGAACCCTAGCTTTTTCCTTTCCAGAATTTGTTTTGATCTGCCTTGGCCGTGTTTGCATGAAAAATCTTGTTAATGCTCATGTATTGGTCCAAATGCTTGTTTCTGATTGGCCAGCGTTCATTTAAATGAAACGCTGCGTTTAGAGTGAGCGCCACAATTCAAATTCGTCAGCGGTTCGATCCTTGGCTCGGTCATCTCACATTTTGGCTTTTGCATTTATTCACATATGCTATACATGATCATGCCATGCCTTTCCATCATTTTTTATTTTTTCTCCACATTAAAAAATTCATAACTCCAAAAATATTTGTCCAAATGAGATGAGATTTTTTCCATTGTGTTCATCATGGTCTCTAGTATTTTTTGATGATTTTTACAAAAATTGTGCACGCCTGGATTTTTAGTTTGGCTAGGGAATGTTCACATGTGTTCTTTCATGTACCTTGCTTACCATTTTGCTTGTGAAATAATGATGCTTAATCCAATGGAGCTGAAAGTTTACATGCTTAATCTAGACACTTTGATTGATCTTTTGGCATTGAGTTTGCTACTTTTGCATTTCTGGTTTGTGAGATATGATCTGATCAATATAGGTGTGACAATGTGTGTCACACCATTTCTTGTCCAACTTGTGGAATTTATTTACCATGCCATATGAACTTCAAATGATCTGAATTTTTGCATGATGATACTTATGGATGTTAAGCTTGAGTGTGAATATTTGTAGAAGTTTTGATTGCATTTCCAATTTGTTTGATAATTTCTCCTCTGTTTGACTATTTGTGGACTTTTTGTGAGTCATGATCTTATATGATTTGTGAAATTCTTGAAGTTTATTGGATGGACCTGAAATTTTGCACATGTATTCTAGACACCTTGAAGTTTGCAATGGCTTTGGTTTGATGCATTTATCTTGTACCAATTCTGTTTTGTGCTTGTGTGAAGTTGATGCATGATTTTGTGCCCTCATTGAGCTTGTATATGCATGCCTTGCCTTATGGATTTTAATTGACTTGCTTCCACTTATCCAAATGATTTGAATTTTGGTATGATGATCATGTGATGGATGATGTTTAGCCTTGATTTTTCTTGAGATTTATTTAAGTGTTTTTGAGTTGATGTGGATTGATTCATTCTGTTTGGTCATATGAGCTTCAATTTGCATGCTTTGCACTAAATGCTTTATGAAATGAAATTGGTGCATGATATGAATGTGAGACCACTTGGATGTTGTTCTTATTTGATTAATCTTAATTTATGCCAATTTTCATGTTCTGTTTTGGTTTATTGCTCCCTCTTTGACCCTAGGCCTTGTCCTAGTGGTTAGCCTCTCACATTTGAGCTTTGTTTCAGGTTAAAAAGCACAATTGCTATGCTTGATGAGGTTCACTCACTTGGAGTTGATCCATTGCTTGTTAATGACTAATCTTGAGTTTATTTTGTAGGCTTTGAGACTTAAGCCTAAGCTTGTGGCTTGCACCTTTGTGCATTGATGCCTGTTTGTCTATTTATGTACAGTTGTCTGTGGACTTGTAACTGTCTGTCTGACTTTTGTTTGAGTTGTGTACGGATTATGTTGGATTGTTTTCAGGTACCTTAGTTGCTATAGTTCCTTTGTGAACTTGCTTTTGCTTTGCTTGATAGCTTGAGCATTGAGGTATAATGTCTCTAACTCCATGTAGTCTGGAAGACCTGGCCTGTTACTTGGCCAGGCACTTGTCTGAAGTCCTCCTTAAGAGGCATTGCTTGTGATTGTTTATGTTTGTGCCAAGCAGGAAAAGACCTCTATGAGGCAATTGGCAGATAGAAGAGATATGCAATCTATCTCCTGCTATTCAGTTGAGTCATCCCTCTGCTCACACAACCTGTGTTGATGCATTGTGGATATTAACCCAAGATCCTTGTATAGTTGTGTCAGTCATATGTGTAGAAGGGTTCCCACTTTCTGAACCCACACATTCTTTTGTCTGAAGCTCTCCCAGGCCAGGGATAAGAGCTCTGAAGTCTTATCTTCACTTCCCATTTCATCTGCTTCACCCTAACTCTCAATGTTAGGGTTAAGAGCTAACATCACCCGATTCCAGTTGCCTTGTGTTTCACAGCCTAACCCTTGTGTGAGCCCACTTTGCTTGTATATAGTGTGTGCTATTTGGGATTGTTTGCTTTTGCCTGTGCTGTTTAGGATAGCTTGCTCCCTGTGCAAGTTAGCTAGAAACCTTAACTTAGGGATGATATGCATGATAACATCTAGGCTCGAGTCGTAGTCTCCCTAGTTGTGTCTCCCTTTGTATCTGGTTAGGCTAGTCCTTTGTCCCTGCATAGGGAAACTGTTGGTGTAAGCCCTAGAGGCCAATACATTTTGGTACTTGTATCGAATAATAAAAGGCATTCTCTTTATTATGGTTGATTAATAAAGTCCCTGGAATAGATAGTCCGTTTAATGTATTAAGTGTGACTTAATCATGAGAACACATTAAACATAAGGACACTATTCTTAAAGTATCCGTAGTCGAGCTTTAGTGTGAAGTGGGATAACATTAAAGCATTAAGACTATTATGTTTGTAGACTGATGATCACATCTCATGGATCATGGATAAATAGTTATCAAGTCTTAAACATAGGTATGAATATTAGGAGTAATATTTATACCGGATTGACCCGCTATGAGAATACTATATAGAAAGTTATGCAAAGTGTCATAAGTTATTCTCATGGTGATAATAATGTATTCCACTCTTCGACCTGAAACCACTATGGACCCTAGATGTGGAGTCGAGTGCTTTATTGTTGATCCAACATTGTCCGTAACTGGATAACCATAAAGACAGTTGATGGGTACTCCACGAAGCATGCTGAGGGACATGAGTGACCTAGATGGAATTTGCCCATCCTGCATGACAGGATAAATGTCTATGGGCCCAATATTGAACTGGACAAGGATGACACGGTCTATGCCTTGTGTTCAATATAGACATAAGGGCAAAAGGGTAATTATAAACATAAGTATTATCACAAAAGGAATTGTCAGATCACTTGACATTTTCGTGTCTTGGGTAGCAGTGATGTGTTGCTAGATACCGCTCACTGTTTATTATGTTAAATGCGTGATTTAATATAATTGCCAACGTCACGAAAACCTACAGGGTCACACACAAAGGACGGATTGATGAGAGATAGGGTAAATAAGGAATACCGTAAGGTACGGTGCCCTTAAGTGGATTATAGAACATCGTAAGGTACGGTTGATAACATGAAATTATATCATATTTTAGGACTTAATTCAATTAAATTATATCATTATTTATTTTAGTTCACTTCATTTTTATTAGATATTACGCGGTATTTTCTTCCTATTTGTCTCAGGTGGTTTATTTGAAGCGCAAGTAAAAATGGAAGAAAAGGAGGTGCAAAAAGGAAAGAAAATGAACCAAATGTCAAAGCCCAACCCAAAGCACAAAACGCAGATGTTGTGCATGTGACGGACGTCACAGAGGCGTGACGAGCGTCACGCCTTGCACACTCCTGTGACGGACGTCACACATGGTGTGACGAACGTCACACCATTCCCCTACATTTTTGGCGCAAGGAACGCCTCAGAGACGTTGAGGGAGAGTTGAGCCCTATATCCACGCCCAACTTTTATGCACGTTGAAGACCTTTTTGGAAGCGGAAGCGGTTACTCAAGCATCAATATAAATAGCCACTTGCAAAACCTAAAAGGGTTCCAAGCTTTTCCACATTTTTTCCTTTGCCATTTTCGCTTTTGCAATTTTTCTTTTCCAGCAATTTAAGCATTATTTTTACAGCATTGTTTGTACGGGTTCTATACTTTTTTTCCCTTGTAATTTCTATTTCCCTTTTTAGCATTTAGTTAATTCTTTTCGCACAATAGTTTCTACACCGGAAACTATTGTGTACCTTTTTACCGGATCTAACCTTACGTTAGAATCTAGTTTTTTATTTCCTTCGTTTTAATTTGTTGTTTAATTGAAGAATCCAAGAACAAATCCTACCGGCTTGTGGTGGAGTGTTCAAGACTATTGTTTAACTCATTCAGGTTCTTTAATTATTATTTAATGCTTTGTTTTATTATTTATTTATATTATTTGCTTGGAATGACTCTGTTTATGCATGATAAGTATTTAAGTTTATTTAGCATGTATGGCTAATTCGCTTAGATATCGGTATGTAAAGTAAGCGGAATAAGGAATCAAAACTAAGTCGGTTTAATTAGATTTAAAATTAAAATCACCTTTTTTACGGTCTCAATTTACAGGTTTAATAACAAAGGTTTTTACGAAAGTAAAAGACATAAAGAAGTTAAAATCAACAGAGCGAGAGTTTGAGGTTTTAACTGGACAGTGTAAATTAGACATTAATTCTAGATCAGGGCGAGAGCAAGTTTTAGAGTTAATTAAATTCTGATCTTTTCCAAAAAGTATTTTTAGAGATTGGATGTGAGGACGAGAGTTAAGCATTCAGATTTAATTATATAACCTAAGTCAACAGAGCGAGAGTTTGAGATAAGGGTGCTTAAACGGTCAGTGTTTTCTTAAAAAGGGTTTCTACGGATTCTATTGTTTTCAAAAAGTGGTTTTTGACTTAACTATAAGTGACAGCTACGTTAATATAAAATCATAGTTTATTCAACAGAGCGAGAGTTTGAGATAGAACTTTTAATCAATAGCGTCAACTGAAAAGATTTATTTTAAAACCAAGAAACCGATGAAGAATTGATTCCCTAATTACGACAAACTACATACCGATATCCGCTTTATTAATATTTATTTTAGATCTTATTTTAGTTTTAGCTTTTCCCCGAACAATCAACCATTATCCACCTTAGCTTTACAAAGTAACCTTAGATAACGGTATATCGATTCATAAGTCCCTGTGGGATCGATATCTTTTAAAACTACGCGATAGAACTGTGCACTTGCAGTTTGTACCCCAATTTCGACTCATAAAGTCGAGCGATCAACGGTGTACTTGAGTAGAATACGAAATATGGTAAGGTACCATGGGCTTAAGTGATTTTGGGCATATTATAAGATATGGGCCAAAATACACTTAAGTGGGCTTTTAGCTTGAAGCCCACACAAGTGGTTCTATAAATAGAACCCTTGTGCAGAAGCAAAAGGTAGCGGTTGCATTATTTTCGTTTTCTCTCACTCTCTCTCTCTCTCACTCAAAGCCTTCATTCATACCAGCTAGCACTGAGATTGAAGGAACCCGTTCGTGTGGACTGAGTAGAGACGTTATCATCGTTCAACTACTCAGTAATGTCCTTTGCTACTTAAACTTTTCTCTTTATTCTACCTAAATTTGACAAGTAATATATCATATTCAAACCAATGTTCATTTTACTCACTGCTAAACATGTCTCGTACTTTCTTTGATAGAATTAAGAAACCAATTCTACAACTGTGTTAATCACCTGCAAACAACATTACAGCAGACACTTAGGAGCATATAACTATATCATATTTCTGTGTCTGATAAAACCCCAACTCTGAGCATTGTAGCCAAAGTAATTTTTAGAATTTGCAAAAGAGAGTAAGATTAAGAATACATCATAAACTTAGGATCATATATATTTAAAGTAGGATAAAAGGAAATTCAAACACATTATCATGTTCTCCAAATATAAATTGGAGACAGTTCAATAAAAGCCAAAAGATAATTGGAAGTTTCTAAGAGTTGAAATAAAAATAAAACCAGTTATAAAACAGACACATAATAGACTTTCAATATAATATTCATAATGGTTTATTAATTTTTCATACACTTGATAATCCTAATTTTGATATGAGGGATTGACAACTCACTTTTTATCACTGAAAGTAAAAGTATCCTAATAAACACAATCATAAATCTCTTATCTCTTATGTGAAAACAAGTAAGCTAACTAATGATTTCTTGCTCCAATCGAAATGAGACTTTCTTTATAAATTATTATTTTAGAATTATGCGCTCCTTTAACACCGTCGAGTTCCTCAATCATTTGGGTACATAAATCAAAGCAGATTGGATCTCCTCCATCTTCCTTTGCGAAGAATATATCACCATTCTTCCCCGCTCCAATACAATACTTAATATCGTCGGACAAGGGTCCAACAACAAAGATTTTAGTCCAAGATTCCTTCACACCCAATTTGCCTAAAATTGATATGTGAAAAGTAGTTGTATACGATAAAATGGAAGCAATGGATCCATTTAACAACACCAACGCATGGCGCACCCAACTATTGGGATCTATGTCTAAGGGGATGAGTGTGGGTATGATTGTGGTAAAACAAACCTCATTGGTCAAGTCAAATGACACCACATACTCTTCATTGTCATCTCCATAATAGTTAGAGAGCCAATGACACATTCCATCCAAGTACAGTAGATCATTATTACAGTTGCCACCTTGCCAACAACAAGCAGGAAGGACGAGATCAACTTTCCTCCAAGAATTACATACTAGGCTATATACCTCCCAAAAGGGAACATAGTCCCCACAGACATCTTCCCATTGCACATCAGGCGGAAGTGGAAGAGCATTGTCATCATAATCCGATATTGGAACAAAACCTACATTCCTAATAATCTTATAGTCGTCACTAAAAGGGTCATAACCAAATCCATGAATAAACTTAATAATAGCCTGATAAGGTGGTAGAGACTCGACAGGGCTGGGAGGAATGACTTTGAATTCTTCCGTAGCTGGATTCCACAATACAATGGCGTCATCACTATCGTAAAGACATAGAATTCCATTTATACTACCAGAAACCAATACACAAAATCCAGGGTCCTCTTGTTGAAATGGATTTGGAAAGTCCAATTTAACTTTATTCTCAAACCTCTCACCAGAAAGTGAATCCAGAGTGAAACTAACGTAAGTACGATTGTGATTGCAAACAATTTGATGAAGGATGATTGATGTATCATTGTAGTAAGAGTGAGGAATGGATGTGAAATTATAGCGAAACATGATCATAAAATTAGGGTTTTCAAACAAAACAGACCATGTTTTGTTTACACATCCAAAACGCTTCAAAGATTTTAAAGGAAGTTTTGATAGAATGGAGAAAGCAAGATCATCAGGTATGTAATTTCTTACCTTCTCACTTACAGATTTCGCCATCTTCGATCACAGAGCAAAAGAAACGATGAATTGAAACGTCCTCGTTGCAACCGCCAAAACCTCTTTCGATCGTCACCAAGGTCAATTTTGACAATTTTCAAACACAAGTAATTGTAAAATTTCTTTTTTTTCTTTTATTTTTTGGTATAACTGAAAAATATATTTATTCACTTGAATAATTTGATTTCTCCATTTTCTTATTTAAGTCAGAATTTTATTAATTTATTTATTCATTTGCAATATTATACTTTATTTTACAATCTATTTTCTTTATGAAAAAATGAAATATTTTAGATTTTTTTAATTGATTTTATTTTTCTTTTATATATTTTTTTCTTTTTTTTCATAAAATATTCTATAAATTTATAAATTTTTCTAATGTATTTGTTCATTTGCAATATTATACTTATTTTACAATCTATTTTCTTAAAAAACCAAAATATTTTACTTTTTTATAATTGATTCTATTTTTCTTTTATTTTTTTCTATTTTTTTAGAAACTATTCTTTCAAAAAATAAGAATATTTTACTTCTTTTAAACGGTTTTATTTTTTATTTTTTATTTTTATATTTTTATAAAATATTCTAAAACTATATTTATTCCAAATAAAATCATAAATTGTTTATGTTTTTATTTATGAATATCTCTTATGTTTTGATAATTTTAATAAATAAGGATTAACATTATTAAGTTGTATTGTGCATTTCCTATTTATTTCATCATTGAGGCAAGAAAAAAAACTTATCTCATCATTTTACCAATTATTCTCTCTTTTTTTTTTAACAAAAGTTTTTATTCTCTCTTAACTGCTTCTAATTTCCTATATATTATTTTTGCATTTATACTAAATAGTACGTAGAAATTTTGAAAAATAAGGAGTAAAAAGATAACTTCTATATTCAAGTTCGAAGTTTTTCTACAAATTCAAGATAAGAGAGAGAATTATTCAATATATGGGTGCAGGGTCAGAGTCAGGAAAATTAGCATATGGGGACAAATATATATATATATATATATATATATATATATAAAAGTTATATGTATTATATTACTAAATTATTTTTTATTATGCTACTTTTTAATAATAATTATAAAATACTTGTATGATATTTATATTTGTGAGACATAATTAAAATATAATGTAATTTTTTATATTATTTAATAATATATATTTATTAAATTAAATTTAAAATAAAATATATTAATTTTAAATGTAAAGTATGTATTTTTTTTAAAATAAATATAATTATTAATATAATAACTTTTTAGTCTCTAAGTGTAATGACAATAATTATAAAAAATACACAAGTAAAAGATCTAAAGTTTAATTTGGATTTAAGAGTCATTAGTTATCTCTACAATGAAAATATACAATGTCACATTATTTTTTAATATTATTTTAATTTTAAAAAGTTAAATATTTAAATCAATTAATATTAAAGATATTAGTATCTTCCTTCAATCAAATTAAAATATGCAATGTCATATTATTTTGGAATATTATTTTAATTTTAAACAAATTAAAATTTTAAATTAAATAACACTAAGAATACGTGTACCCAACAAAAACTAAAGGTGTCAAGAACCTGCCTTAATTATATGTCATAGTAATTGGTGATTCATATTATCTAATAAATTTTAACTAAAAATTCAATATATATATATATTTAATACAAAATTTAATATCAATGCCATAACACCAAATACTAGTATGTTATCATTGATTTCAATTGTAATTAGTACTTATTTCAACATTGAATTACATATTAAATAATGAATTTAATTGATATATTCTAACCGTGTAAAATTTTTTTACACCGTCAGTTAATCATAATCATTGATTTGTTTAGAATATTTGACTTTTATTTTAACCACTTCAAAACTTTTTACACTGACAGTGCATAACAATTAATCTCTTAAATAATTAAATCAATTATAATACTGTGTAATGTTAATTTATATATTAATATTAATATTAATCATATTAGTAATGCATGTATGTGTGGGATAATAGTGGGGGCATAGACCCACATTTTCCAATGAGTGTCTTCGTCCCTGTATGGGTGTTAAGCATGAGGGGTAGTGGAGAGTTTTTATCCTCTTTCCCTTTTTCTCTTTTATGTTTTCCATATTGACGAATGAAGTAAACGTGGAGAGTGGAGAGTTTGTATAAAATTTCTTTAGGTTGTTGTTATTAATCATAATATTCGTATTTTGTTAATTGCTGAAATTATATGATATGTGTTAAAATGTTATGATTGATGTCATAGAATTCTCTATTGATATGGATGTTATTAATTGATATGATATGCGTTGAGATTTTGTGATTGATGAGTTCTGAGTTGTGATGAGCAAATGTTGATTTCTTAGTTTGAACCTCCATGGGAATGAAAAGATAAAAGTCTGAAACTATTGCAGAGAGAAAAATCACAGATAGACATAGAAAGGGATTGGTCTTCTTGTTTTATGTGTAACTTAAGTTTTGTAAGTTTGTTTCAGGTGCGGTCAATTGCTTTTGAAAACTAACATGATAATTTTTCTGTTGAAATGGGGAAATTAGGTCGGGGAGCGCTACAACAGTACCAGTTCTATGGTTTTTATATCAGAAGCATAGTCAAATTTCAACCATATGTTGGTCATCTTGTTTCACACGTAACTGGAGTTTTGTAACTCCGATCGAGATGAAATTAATTGCATTTGAAAGAGGGTGTAAAGAACCTTTAAACTAGAAAGTTTCATAATTTTACCATAAGTCTCAATTGTGTTTAAAAGACGGTTTAAAGAATCTTTAAACTGGAGAGTTTCATAGTGTTATCATAAGTCTATATATAATATTTTACGTTATTGTGAAGTAAAACATTCTATTTTAGAGTTAAATAAAGGGTTTAGGGACCCTAAGGGTAAACTTATAAGGGAAGATGTTTTAGGAAATCCTTTGAACGATTTAAGAAATCATAATACATTTATAAATAACTTGGATTTTATTTATTGATATGTTTAGAGTTGAGTCGATAAGTCGTTGAGTTAAATTATGGTTGTTTTAAAGTCTTAAAGGATATGCTTGTAGCCCTTAAACCTATGAATAACTAGTTGTCAGTATGAGCTTTATTGGGCGTTGTTTGATTGTTGAATGATTCTTGAATACGTATGGTTGAATGTTGAGGATTGTGTTTGAGACAAACTGATAATTATGTTAACTCTAATTGTTAGAGTTTGTGTATTATATGTTTAGGTTCGAACGAACTAGTGTTGAGATGTTTAGGTTCAGGAGAACTAGTGATATGGCCTTACACCGACAAAATTGATGATGATGTGTTTAAGTTTGAAGAAATCAATGATGTGTAGGACTTATGTCTAGTGACAAGGATTGGAGTTGGAGGATTATAGATGACGATTTATATAGTTTCTTGCATTCATACATCATGTAGGTCGGAGATAGGAAATATTTCGGTCCAATGACGAGTAGGATTTTGGTCTAGTGATGAGTAGGATTTCGGTCCAAATGGCGAGTAGGACTTTGGTTCAGTGACGAGTAGGACTTCGGTCCAAGTGATGAGTTGGATGCTTCAGTAACACACCTCTGAATATCTGAAATATGGGTACCACATGCATGGAAGTATATGAGATTAATACATTGCATACATAATTGCTCTTGTTGATTAATTATTCTGTTGTTGGATTTGTGTGATTAATTTAACTATGGTAATATACTACCCTTGTTGTTTATACATTGCTAATATATGTAATGTATTTTCACCCATTTTATGTTTATTTATGTGTTGCTTTTTATGCATGTTATGCATATTCTCAGGTAGAGACTAGTGAGCAATATTTGTTTTGGAGAATGACATAGTTGGCCACTTCACTGCATTTATTTTTTGTTTTGCTGTCATGTCTTATTGGTTATTTTGTTTTTTTTCTGTCACTCTAATAATGTAACACTGGGTTGGGGAATACTTTATTTCATTTTTCTACAAGATGTTGAATTCATTATTTTGTGATTGATTGAAGTTGATTTTCTAATTATGATACAATTTGAAGTGTTATACAGAAAAATGTAGCACCCTTAGTATTATTTTATTCTTCATGGTTTATAAATTATGTGATGGGGTTTTGAATGTTGCACAAGACCTCTTTGCTGATGAATACATTCTAGCTATGAGGAGTGAATGTGAAAAAAATACAAAAAATATTTTCATTAAAATAGTAACAATGGAATAAATTGCAGATTATAAAGAAACAATGAAAGAGACTCACACACAAGGTTTATCTTGGTTCATCCTATTACTAGGAATTATGTTTAGTCCCCTCACACATAGAGATTTCCACTATAATGAAATTTGATTACAAATAACCACTAAGACTCAATAGTCCTATACTTTCTTTCCTTAAAACTATAAGGAATTCATTTCCTCATACTAAAAGACTCCATCGCCTCACACTAGAGAATTTCCTTCCCTTATACTAGAGGAATTCCTTGATTTTAAAAATGATGTATGTTTATAACAACTCACATACAGCAGTAAATTCTATAAAGCTCAAATACAATTGAATAAGTTTCCTAAAATAGAATTAGAAACAATATGGTTGGTAGAGTTATAGCAAATCACATTACTTATCAACAAAGAAAGAAGGTGTTGATGGGTTGATAAAAAAGTGTGTTCCAAAAGAAGAAGAACATAAAGTGTTATGGCTTTACCATGACTCAATCTTTATTGGCAAGGTGGTATAATTAGGGTCATTTGAGCATAATTATTCAAGGATGCAAATTTTCCAAAAACATAGAAATCGACAAATAGTGACGATTAAGTAGAAGTGTGGTGCAATTTGATGTTTTCGGATTTTTTTCTCTCTAAAAAATGTAAAAATATGTTTATTCATAATAATTCCAATTTTATCAGATATAGATAGAAATATAGTAATGATAGCCCATCATTGCATGTATTAGTCGAAGAATCAAAGCAAAACAAGTGAAAGTCGAGCAAATATGAGAAGGAATGACCAAAGAATGAAGGAAAAATAGCCAAGTGTGCAAATTATGGACTTAGTGAATTTGAGTGAAAAAAGAGCAAAAAAGAATGAAGCTTCAGAAATAATCACATCCACCATCATGCAGCATCACACACGCGATAGGGCATTAAAAGCTTCATCGTGTGCGTGATGCAGGGTATCACGCGCACAATGATCATTTTTCTTGGTCTTTTTCTAACGTGTTCTGGTCCACTCTGACACCTTTAAAAGGGAGAATTCTGCATTTTCACAAGGATTACAAAAATTGGCATTGAGAACACAATTTTACAGCATCAAATGATGATTTTGACAACACTGGAAGCCATCGGAGGACAATCCTTCAAGGGAATTCATATATTATTCTTCTTTATTCATTTGGTATTGTAATTTTAACTTTGAGTAACTAAGCTTCTCTAGGTTAGGTTGTGTGATGATGAACCTTATTCAATATTGTTGGCATTATATCTTGGTTTGACTTTATATGAATCCTTTTAATTATACTTTTATTCAGTTTTTGCTTAATCTTAATGCTTTTTATTTGAGATACTTTGTTAATCTGATTTAGGACACATAGGGATTACTGACCCTTAGCCTATATGTTGGACCTAGGGAAACTATTCTACTTATGCTGGTTGAATAAGGATAGGAAACCTCGAGTAGTGGCATAGGGAATTAGCATTATGTACATCGCCTAACCCTGCTTACTCTGGAGGACTAGGGATAGAAAGCTCTGAGTAGTGGTTAGTGAGTTATTTCTTGAGGGATCGACTATAACAATTTTGTTAATTCATCGTGAGATTATAAGGATAAGACCATTCATGCAAGGCATCATACATTAACAAGAGAGGATAAGGGGATTCTAATACACAACTTAACTGTCTTAATTACTTCTGTTTCAAACTCGTAATTTGTTTTCCATCTAAAAACATGAAACCCCTCCCCCCATTTACTATTTCTCCTTTACTGCGACACTATCGGTACATTTGCCGAGAAGTCATCAAGTTTTTGGCGTTGTTTCTGAGGACTGTTGATTGCAATAGAGAAACACTTTGTGCAACATATTTTATTTTCCTTAGTTTTAATTATTTATTTTCATTTTATTTTCTTATTTATCATAATACTACAAATGTATTTTCTATTTGTGTATGCGTAGTTCAGGGTCATCATTACTACCATTTGATCCAGAAATTGAAAGAACTGTATGTGCTCTAAGAAAAGAAACTAGAAAAGCGAGTCTGGATGAAGGAGATCCACCAATATTTTCTTCGGACTCTGAAAAGGAGGATAACATGGCAGCACCCCAACCCCTTACTATTGGGGACTATTGCAAACAGACAGATGAAAGACAAGTTTCTAGAGGGTTTTTACCGCCAGACCCTGATAACTTTGATATTAAGAATTGTGTGCTTTATGTCTAAGAGACAATCCATTCGACGGGAATTCTATTAGAGATCCATGGGCTCATCTTGTATGCTTCTACGAAACCGCTTTGATGTGCAAACCTGATGGTGTCTCAGACGAACATGTAAAGTTACGACTGTTGGGTTTCTCACTCATTAGAAGGGCAAAAGATTGGTTACCATGCCAACCATAATGGAGATTTTCAACCTTCCTTTAGTGATCCATGGGCTCATCTTGTATGCATAATAAGGCTCACTTAGCCATGACCAAGCAAGGTCTTACTTAGCCAACATGTAGCTTGCTGAGTGAGGAAGCCTAAAAACCTAGTTTTCTAATTCATGAAGGCTCGCTTAGCCAGCCTACTGTCACTAAGCGAGGGAGTCTAGAAAAATCAGTTTTCTCACTTATGAATGCTCGCTTAGCCATCCTAATTTCGCTGAGCAAGTGTATTATAATAGAATTGGTTTCAAGTCAGAATTTCACACAACACACTCTCTCTCTCTCTCTCTCTCTCTCTCTCTCTCTAAACTACTCATAACAAAGGCAACATACATAGGGACACATTAACATGCATATATTTTAAGAAATTCACAAACAACATGTTCATATAACATGCAATCAAGAATTTACATAAACCCCTAAATTACCCTCATGCAATTCTCTTTCCTATGTGATTCTACCCTACTAAACTAAAGTACCCCACTTGATCAAGCTTCGAATTCCGATTAGGTTGTGGAGATGATAGATCAACAGTTGCCATTTGCTTTGCTCTTCAATAATCTAAGACAATTTCCACACATGTAATAAGGAAAATGAAGTTGGGCAAGATTCCCCCTTCTCCCTCTTGAATCCACCCCAACCTTCTTTATTCATTCTTCTTTCTCAAATTATGCTTGTAATGATAAGATTGAAGGGAATAATATATGATAAAGGGTTTTATAGTTCCTTGTGGAAAGGACCAAAATGACCCCAAGCTTAAGTGAGTTGCATTTTGACATTAGCTATTCCAAGTTAAATTCTAATCTCAACACTTAACTTTACTCTTACATAAATAGAGGGTAAGCATTTTGAAATTAGGTCAAGGTATTAAATGTTTAGTCCTCTTTCCACAAGAATCTTGGAGTGGTTAGTCTTCAATCTTCTAAACAAACTTTGGGAGCTTTTATTACCGAGATGAGCTCACGAACCTTAATCCTTGGTTTTATACTAGGTTAACTAATAACCTGTGAGATTTTAATACCGGGCTAATCTCGAACCTAAATAAGCTTTTAACATCGGGATAAGCTTTAACCTAATCTTGGTTTTATCACGGGCTAACCAATAACCTATGAGACTTTACCACGGGATGATCTCGAACCTAAATATGAGACTTTACCACGGGATAATCTCGGTGAACTTACAAATCAAACCTTCTAGAATTACAGTCTCATCACTAAAACAAAGAAGGTGTTGCTGAAGATCGCACTTGAAAATTCAAAGCGTGTAAAGGATGATTTATAATAATTAAAATGGTAGAGAAAATGGCTATGTATATTTCTATTTTCGTGTCATTTCTATTTGTCAAACATGTCTATTTATTGTTCATGCCACTTGAGAAAAAATGTCTTTAGAAAAATGAAATACACTCCTGTATAATGAAACTTTATAACGCTTGACATTCGAAATTAGTTCAGATAGATGCGCTGGTTCAAATAGCAATGATTATGTGCTTTCATCCAAAAGTCACAGGTTCAACCTCACATTAGTTAATTTTTTATTCAATTTTATTATTGTTGATAAAATGAATTTTATTGAAAAGTTATATATCTAAGTGTCAAACCTCTTATATCACACCATATAACTCAATTGCACAAATTCTCAATAGTAACTCATATATATTATACATAAACATAACTTCTAAATAATATTTTGGAAATCACTTATGTAGTCAAACTCCCAATTAGTATCATTATGAGTTTGATCTTTTTTTTTGTCAAAGAAATGAAATGGTTGAAAAACATGTTACTTATTTAACATTCTATGATGTGGGTCATTTGGAAGGCAATGGATGATTATATTTTTTCTAAAATGTTATGAAAGCGGGAGAAGTGATGATTTTAAAAGTTAATATTTAATATGATCCTTGAGAAAAAATGTAAGACACAACACTACTACCAATAATATATTTCATGACAATGATTTTATCTCACCTATCAAAAACCCATGACCAAGCGAGCTCCTCGTTGCAACCGTCAAAACCTCTTTCGATCGTCACCCAAGGTCAATTTTGACAAATTTTCAAACACAAGTAATTGCAAAATTTCTTTTTTTTCTTTTATTTTTTGGTATAATTGAAAAATATCTTTACTCACTTGAATAATTTGGTTTCTCCATTTTCTTATTTAAGTCATAATTTTATTAATTAATTTATTAATTTGCAATATTATACTTTATTTTACAATCTATTTTCTTTATAAAAAAACGAAATATTTTAGATTTTTTTAATTGATTCTATTTTTCTTTAATATATTTTTTTCTTTCTTTTCATAAAATATTTTTAAAAACTACAATTTTTTTAATGTATTTATTCATTTGCAATAATATTATACTTATTTTACAATCTATTTTTTTAAAAAAAATACTTTACTTTTTCATAATTGATTCTATTTTTTTTTTCATTTTTTTAAGAATATATTCTAAAAATTTATAAGTTTTAATATATTCATTTGCAATATTATACCTTATTTTACAATCTATTTCTTAAAAAAAAGAATATTTTACTTCTTTGAAATGATTCTATTTTTATTTTTTATTTTTTCTTTCTTTTCATAAAATATTCTAAAAATATATTTATTTTAAGTAAAATCATAAAAAATGTATGTTTTTATTTATGAATATCTTTCTTGTTTTGATAATTTTAATAAATAAGAAGTAACATTATTAAGTTGTATTGTGCATTTCCTATTTATTTCATCATCGAGGCAAAAAAAAAAACATTAGCTCATCATTTTGAATTTTTTACGAAAATAACCCAATTTTTCAAAAAAAAACCCAAAATAATTTTGTTTTCGAAAAAAATCTCAAAATACCCTACTTTTAGGAGGAGGCGCCGATCCAATTGGTGTCTCCTCTTAAAAATGGTTGACTTATTGGTGGGTGACCGGGACGGTTGAAGGGAGACATGAGTGTGAATGACGCGTCAAGGAAAGGTTGGAAAGATTGTTGGGGTGTTTGGTAGAGATTGGGTTGTTAAAGGTTTTAGTTTTGTGAGATTTGGGCTTCTTGGCTATGGTAGGAGGATGGACGGTTGATGTTGAATGATCATTGAGTGTTCTGGCTAAGGCGACTTTGGTAGGGTGATGTGTTGGGTGCAAAGCGATGTTGGGTCTCTGGTTGATGATCTATTTGTTGTTGGTGGTACGGGGTATGCTCTTGGTATTATGGTTGGGTGTATGGCATGTTAGGGTTGTATGTTTGTATGTTTGTGGAACAAAAAGTTTGACGGATAAGGGGTTATGTGTAGCCGGTCTGACAATGTTGTTGGGGTTAGATGCTGAGGCGTCTGGTGTGTAAGTTTGTTGGCGTTGGTCGTATAGGTACATATCCTCGGCGATGAACTCAAAACCAACCGATTTGTACCAAGCCATATAAGTACGACTTGGTTTTTCTTCATTTGGCATCACTACGTTAGTTAAGACATGGTTATGGTGGTGCTTCCATTTGTGACACTCATATCTTCCGAAGCTTTGTCATGGATTGAAGTTCCATTGGTCGTTAACTTTGCGCATATACCATTCTCCTAAGCTTACTGGGGGATCTGGGATGTGTTGAAGCATACTGTTAGCTGGAGATTTCGACCATTAGGTCGAAGTTCTTTGAAAATATTATGTTTTGGAGAATAATATAAATATGGCTTTGTGAAGCTATTTATTAAATCCTTTTCTTGGGAGAAAGGACCTTTTTGTCGAAACTTAAGACTTAGAAGATTTTAGGATCTCCACAAGTTCTCTTCGACATCGGCATTTGGCAGATTCGAAGTTTCGAGCGGGAAATATTTGAAATTCAAACGAAGTAGTTTCGTCAGGCAAACGCGTGGAAGCATCTGAGACACGCGACGCTTGAAAATGTCGAACGCGGAAATCATCCGTGTAGAGACCGTTAGGGTCAAATTGTTATAAATAGGAGTCTTAGTTTTTAGATTTCGTGTGTTCAAACTGATATACAAAATTCACTAAAAATACTCAAAGTACCGGAGCGAGAGAAACGAGTCTTTGCTGAAAATGTATGTATGAAGAACACCATGATTACATTTCATGTTATCTTTTTAATGCAAGTTACTTAAATTAAACCATTTACTGTCTTTATTTCTATTTAAGCCTTCTGTCGAATTGCCTTTATCTTCAAAGTCTTTCATCATTGCTTTTACCTTTACATTTATATTTCGTCAAACCTTTATTTCCAACACCTTTTCAAACTTAAAACCTTTTACTTCAAGTTATTTATCTTTACTTTTGCCACTTACCTTTGTTATCTTTAAAAAAAGCCTTTTTACAGAATTACTGCCATTTATCCTTTATCTTTAAAGTCATAAGCCTTTAGATTTCGTTTAGAGTTTATTATCGAAACACCTTTTACTTTGTACCATTAACGCTAGATAAAGAACCCTAATTACCATTCATAAACCAGAAACAAACTTAATCATGAATCAAATCACCATAACACTAGTTCTTGAGACACGTGTCCTAGGATCAATCTAGTCGATCCTGTAAGTTACCAAGATTAATAATATTGGAGGACTAGCGGTTGTTTGTCAAAAATTACTGGTAAACAAATTGGTACGCCCAGTGGGACAGTGTCAAAAGAACTATTAATTATAATAGTTTGCTTTACTTTTACAATACAAAATTGTTGTTATTCTTTTGAGTTAAAAAATCATATTGTTGCATGAACCTTAGAAGTGGTAAGATAGCCAACAATTCGTAACCTATATCCAAAAGAAAATACACAAAAAAGATGGTTAACACAACCAGTCAAGGGGAACAATTTCCTCCCCATGGAACAGGAACAGTCGGAACAAGTTCGATTGATGCATCCACTGAGATCCCTAGTACACAGGCCATACCAACATCTGGATCCATGGCCTTAAATAATTCAACAACAATGCCTATTATGTCAAGCGTAGCAGACGTTTCTGCAAGTTCAATCCCTGGCCCGTTTTCGACAATTATTGGAACCCAACCAACACCTACTACCCCTAGGCCACCGGGATTTTAGAATTTTAGGCCTTGGAGATAATACCCATATGGAATGCCATCTACTTCCATGGCAGGACTTCAAAATAATACTTCCATATATACTCAACCCCATAATACGGTTGTTTCGCCAATTCAAAATTCTGGTTCTGGCATGAACCATGTAGGTCGAAATACCCAATCACAAGGATTGTCCACCCTATTACCTACCCTTACAACGAATAATCAGGCAACCTTTAGACAACAAATGAATGCTAGTAACCATGATATGGTAGGAGTTCTTTCCAGAGAAATGAATACCATTTTTTCTCCCTTAATACAGAATGTAAATAGGACTAACAATGATAATGCCCAAACTTACCAACAATTGTCAGCGCAGATGGGACGCATAGTAGATTTCCTAGGCGCCCCTCAGTCCTCTGTTCGACGCAGACCAAATCAAGTTATAATCCAGGAAGAAGAACCAACTATAAATCAGGTTCGACCACCTAGACAAGCGCCTGACGAAAGGGTCACGGGGGCAAGATTAGAACAACAGCTAGTTCGACAGGAAGTCCCTGAAGAACAACCTAGGAGAGTAATGATGGTTAATAGAGACCAGGATGCATACGAAGTAATTCATAGGGTTAGGCAAGAAAACACGATGGAAAATAACTTAACTACTATGATAGAGAGAATCATGGCCCAGAATGGTCTGAATACAGGACTTCGACGGCCAAATTATACCTCTCCTTTATCAGAATACGTCCTACAAACTGAATTACCAAGGGGTTGTAAAATCCCTAAGTTCACCAAATTCTCAGGGGACAATAGTGAATCCACTATAGAACACATAGCGAGATACATGACTGAGGCAGGGGATTTGGCGAACAGTGAGAACCTAAGAATGAAATATTTCCCCAGTTCTTTAACGAAGAATGCCTTCACGTGGTTTACAACTTTGCCGCTAAATTCCATAGATACTTGGCCTCATTTGGAGAGATTATTTCATGAACAATTCTACATGGGCCAAACTAAGATAAGTCTTAAGGAATTAGCCAGTATTAAAAGAAAATTCACTGAACCTATAGATGATTATCTAAATAGGTTCCGTTTGTTGAAATCTAGATGCTTTATGGTAGTGCCTGAACATGAATTGGTCGAAATGGCCGCTGGAGGGTTAGACTATTCCATTAGTAAAAAGTTAGATACCCAATATCTAAGAGATATGGCCCAATTAGCAAACAGGGTTCGACAGGTCGAACGTTTAAAAGCTGAAAAGGCCAGAGCAAATAAGAATTATAAGAAAGAAATGGTTGCTTATGTCAAAGTCGAATATGAGGAGTCTGAAATCTCTAATGAACCCTATGGTCTCGAGGAATTCGAAGTAGATTTGGCTGAATTAAAAGAAGCACCACCTTATGCTTGTAAATTACTTACACCTTCGAATGGCAGGAACCCTGTCGAAACTGAAAAGAATGATAGATTTCCTAAAAAGACTTACACATTTGATGTTACCAAATGTGATGAAATCTTCAATTTATTAGTAAAAGATGGCCAAATGATAGTGCCTTCTAATACCAAAATTCCTCCGTTAGAACAACGGAAGAAAAGAGGCTTCTATAAATATCACAATTTTTTAGGCCATAAAACCTCACAATGCTTTCTTTTCAGGGATCTTATTCAGAATGCAATTAAGGATGGCCGCCTTAAGTTTGCTGACAGGGGGAGAAACCAGATGAAGGTTGACGCTGACCCCCTCAACATTGCTGATACAAATTATGCTGAACCTGTCGAAATCAACATGATTGACATGGTGGAAGTGGAGGCTGTGAAGGGAACAGGAACTAAAGGCTATGTGCTAGTTGGAAAGCAGGCTACTGATGGCCTAAATAATGTTGTTCCCTTTGGAATTTCTGTCGAAGGTGAACAGGTTGCTGATGTCGAACCAAAGGCCACTGAAGGTCTTAATGGGAAGGCAACCGAGGCTACTGAGGGCCTAAGGAAGAAATTTGAGGAAATTTCAATCGCTGATGGCGCCAATCTAGGTGTCAACATGGTGGATCTGAACCAACCCCCCCCCCCCCCCAAGAGATGGAGGAAGTGGAGAGGTGTTTGAAGATAGAGCAAGAGGGAATGCAGTTTGGCTATCCCAAAGCCAATGAGAGCCTACGTGAATACCTTTGGAGGTGTCACAAGAAATTCTGACATGTTGTTGTGCCCAAGGTGTAGCATCATGATGTGTCGAAGGGTGGCTGAGGACTATGAAAGATGGCAACGAACTAAGACTGAGAGAAATTGGAGAAAGGAAAGTCAACTACTGAAGGTGTATCCCAAGCCTAGAGAAAGCCTTCTTGGTTTTATTGTGTGTTGCTACAAGTACGAAACAAAATGCTTGATGTGTCCCAGATGTGGGGCAGTTTACAACAGGGAATTGGCTGAAGCGTTCGAGAGAATTCCATCTAACCAAGGTTGGGATGGATACGGAGGTAACCCGAATATGTACATATTCGACAAGAGGGGAGTTCCTAGGAGGCAAGACAGCCCTCACCCAAGGGCAAAAATAGTTACGTTTAAGCTTCTGGCAGAAGTCCCTGAGGACAAATGGACTCAGGTTGAAGATGAAAATTTTCGTAGAAAAGGAAAAAGGAAGTGACAATAGGCTTTTATAGTGCTAACCTACGAGCTGGTTGGTTACACCTTGCAAAGGTAGTGGGCCACGTGGTGGCTTTTCTGTGAAGAAGATGCAGGGATTACTGTTCATTCTTCTTGGAAGTTGAAATTCATGATGTTAATAACTCCACACACGTCTTGATGAGACATTCTGAAAAAGTAAGTCATGATTGACTGACAGTTATGGACTTTTAGATCTATGAAAGGTCTCTGGTTGAAATCTGGTGATTACAAGAAATGCCCATTTCTGCATTGATTCGAAATAGACATTTATTGGGGGCAATTTGTTAGCTGGAGATTTCGACCATTAGGTTGAAGTTCTTTGAAAATATTATGTTTTGGAGAATAATATAAAAATGGATTTGTGAAGCTATTTATTAAATCCTTTTCTTGGGAGAAAGGACCTTTTTGTCGAAGCTTAAGACTTAGAAGATTTTAGGATCTCCACAAGTTCTCTTCGACATCGGTGTTTGGCAGATTCGAAGCTTCGAGCGGGAAAGATTTGAAATTCAAACGAAGTAGTTTCGTCAGGCGAACGCGTGGAAGCATCTGAGACACGCAGTGCTTGAAAACATATAACGCGGCAATCATCCGTGTAGAGACCGTTAGGGTCGAATTGTTATAAATAGGAGTCTTAGTTTTTAGATTTCGTGTGTTCAAACTGATATACAAAATTCACTAAAAATACTCAAAGTACCGGAGCGAGAGAAACGAGTCTTTGCTGAAAATGTATGTATGAAGAACACCATGATTACATTTCATGTTATCTTTTTAATGCAAGTTACTTAAATTAAACCATTTACTGTCTTTATTTCTATTTAAGCCTTCTGTCGATTTGCCTTTATCTTCAAAGTCTTTCATCATTGCTTTTGCCTTTACATTTACATTTCGTTAAACCTTTATTTCCAGCACCTTTTCAAACTTAAAACCTTTTACTTCAAGTTATTTATCTTTACTTTTGCCAATTACCTTTGTTATCTTTAAAAAAAGCCTTTTTACATAATTACTGCCATTTATCCTTTATCTTTAAAGTCATAAGCCTTTAGATTTCGTTTAGAGTTTATTGTCGAAACACCTTTTACTTTGTACCATTAACGCTAGATAAAGAACCCTAATTACCATTCATAAACCAGAAACAAACTTAATCATGAATCAAATCACCATAACACTAGTTCTTGAGACACATGTCCTAGGATCAATCTAGTCGATCCTGTAAGTTACCAAGATTAATAATATTGGAGGACTAGTGGTTGTTTGTTAATAAATTATAATGAAATAATGAGGTTATTATCCATACGTCTGTCGATCGAAGGTGATCCAAGAGATTGTGATACTGGATAATACAGTGTCTAGGACATCTGCTATAACTCATACCACGTGTCGACCATCTGCACCATAAAGGTAAAAATATTAGTTAGAGATAGTAATCGTTAAATTAAGTAAATATACAACATTTTAAACAACTTACTTTTGTGCATACGGGAATGTGAAAGGGTTGTTGTTGACAGGCGCTAAGGACGGTAGTCTGGATCAACCCCATGCTTGGAGCAAAACAACACATCCATAAAAGATAGATGTGTCTTTGTGTGAATTTTTACACAAAGAGCTATAAAGATAGGCCAGACAAGCGGATCCCCAACTATAACTTCCTATTCTATCTACATGTCTTAGTAAATGTAAATACATAACATGCATACTAGAACCACTATCTTCAGGAAATAAAAAGGAACCAATTAAAAGCATAATGTAACACCTAGTTTTTATTATTTGAGCCTCTTCGATAGAATGCTCATCTAAATGTAAACTGTTATAATATGACTTAAGGCGTGAAAGGAGTATACCTTGACCTCTTGAGTTATCATCTAATAAATCAGTATCCAAGAGGTCCATGCAAATTGAATTCGCATAGTTGGTTTTACCATTTACAGCTTTACCTTCAATAGGTAGTCCCAAAAGCATGTAGAGGTCTTCTAACGTCACGGTACACTCACCGGTTGGAAACCAGAATGTGTGTGTCTCGGGACGCCATCTTTCGCATAACGCACGAATGAATTTATTATCCACCGACCAAGACATGATTTTGCTTATATGTCCAAAACCGGCGAGTTTGATATACGGTTGAATCATCGGGTCCATGTGGACATATTCGTGGACCCGAGTACGGAACCTTGAAACATCCTATAAAAGAAACAAGAAAATACTTTACTAAGTTGATATGTTATTAAAAGGTACTCTAGATAAATAACAAAAGAATAAAACGCTTACATAAGTTGCTATGTTTGCAACTGTTCCTCTGTGCGATTCGCCCATTGTGAGGATTGACATCTTGTTAGAGATGAAAGAGCTTGGTGCAGATGAAAGAGATTGTTACAGATGAAAGATTTGATGTTGAAGAGGAAGTAGTGAGTGATGGTGTGGAAGAAATGTTGGAGTTACCTTCTTATTTATAGGCAAAAGTGTGAAGCATAGAAAAATGTGTTTACATGTGGTAGGCAAATGAATTGGCGCCCATGTGCATTTTTTACATGGTGTCGCTATTTAAGTTGGCGCCTCCATAGGCTCATGCATGACACACCTAGGTTTAAATGCTTGGTTACGAGGTATGCATGCATTCAAGGCATGGTGTAGCCAAATGGATTGGTGCTCATGTGCAAGGATTGTAAGGAGGCGTCAATCCTCCCCACCTTCTCGGCAATTGCTTTCTGCTTCAAGGCGAAACTTTGCATGGCGTTGACCAACTCACTCATCTTCTCTTTCAGCTCGAGAATGTCTGCGTTGGGTGGATCCATCAGTCTGGATTTGTTGCGTCTGGTAGGATATCTATACGGACGAGCTACGTGTAGAGGAATGATTCTGCGTGTGCGAGCAATAATTCCTGTGTCAACCAAACAGGTTAGATACTGACACCTGCAAAACAGAAGACGGGTTAATATGACTCACACATGAATGCATTGTCTATCCGTATGAGGAACATTTTGTCCTTCGATTCTGGCTTTATCGAGACGGATAATAATTTGACAATAACATTCTGACATCAGGATGTCTCTCAACTAGAATCTCAATCGAGAATGTACCCTGAGCATGGATAGACATAAGTTAGATGTGGATGAATGCAAAATGGGAATGATGCGGATGCATGAAGGCAAGTCACAGTGCCATCCTCCAAGTCATCTGAACATCAACTGTACTGGATTCCGGTCTCTGAACTGATCACAACCATCTGAGGAATCGGGTAACCACAAATCCAACTCGGGGTTCCGAAATAAACGGAACCGGAGGATATATTACCGTCATCATAGGAAATCCGCTGAACGGATAAGCAACAAGATCCTCTGAACCAGTATCCTCAAATCCAACCTGGGGTTCCTGAAATAAACGGAACCCGCTGATAAATACCACAGACAGCACTCCGGCGTGTCAGAAATAAATATCCATAAATCCGACTTAACCAAAATCACCAATCAAGAGTCACCAACAGAACCTGTATCTGTAAGAATCAAACCCTCCCCTCACAGGTGAATTCTAACAAGGTCATCCTAAGGCGGATAATGGTCTCGACAATCAGACAAGATACTCAACGGGTTTTCCCTTTCGGGTGTGCCGTTGCAGCTCTCGTAAGATCATCTAAACCAAAGATCCGGGAAAGAACGGTCACCGAAGTCAACAACTCAAAAGAGATAACCCAACCAGAGTGGACTACTCCAAACGGAAGGACTCTCTCAAATGAACCTCATCCGGCTGTGGTATGTCATGTCTCATCATCATGTCATACAACATGTGAGGAAACATGAGACCATGCTAATCCTAGGTGTATACTCGGGCCTGGGTTTTAGCCCCACTCAGAACACCCACCCCAAATCAGAGGAACCAAACCTGTACAGAATCCAGTACAATGATAATATGATGCATGCGAACATATATGCAAATATATACAATCATAGTATAATAATCATAAATGCCATAAATAGAGCAGTAAAAGCAACCCAAACTACCCTAAAGAGCGCTAGGATTGACTCGCTTAGGGACATGGACCAGCAAGAGGTCAACTTGTAGTCCCCAGCAGAGTCTCCAGCTGTAGCAACGCGAAAAACAACCCGCGGGAAAAGACACAGAGCCGCCACCGTGCGTTATTTATCCCAAAGGAGGGAAAGGAAACGCTCGAAGTAAACCTGGAAAGGAAGGAAATGGTCTTACGACCAGAGATTGCAAGGTACGGGAGTCGGTTACGCAAGGGGAAGGTATTAGCACCCCCTCACGTCCGTCGTACTAGACGGGATCCACGCTTCAAAAGAATAGAATAAGGTTGCTAATAAACTGCTCAAAGAATCTGCACAAACTGGAATAAAACACAGGCGAAAGAAGATGGAGGAAGGTGACTCTGTAGGATGTCGCATCCTGGGCCTACGTAGTTTGTCAGAAACAAACATCAGAGTCAACGTAGTTCGGGGAATGGGAAACATGCTCGCTAGGACATCACATCCTATGCCTACGTATCTTCTCTATCCAGAGAAAGAATCAGAGCACTCGTAGCTCGGCTAATGCACGCCGAAACAAAACACTGAAAAGAGACGCTGAGACGTCCAAAGAAACACTCAAAATGGAAATAGAATGCCAATCAATGGACTTATATCTGACTCCAAACAACAAACACACAAGGAAACAGAATGCCAATAAATGGACTTACATCCGAATCCAAACAGCAAACACAAACAGGAAACAGAATGCCAATAGCTGGACTTACATCTGACTCCTAACAAAAACAATTGCTAACCAGCGAACACCGAAGAAAAAGATCAGATTGACAAGCTAATAGGGAGTGTGGAACTCGAGCCTAATAGCTGTCACACAAACACAAAGAGACGCTGAGACGTCAAAAGAAACAAAAAGGTTGAAACAAACAAACTAATAGGGAGTCTGGAACTCGAGCCTAATAGCTGTCAAACACACGCAAAAAAAGAAAAAGGTTGCCCGAAGAGATCTCGCTCGATCTCCTGCCTACGTATCTCATCTGGTATGAGAATCAGGGCGACGTAGTTTCCTTTAACAGGGGAGAAACTCTCTCCTAACCAGAGACCAGGGAAACGACAAACTAAAAGGGAGACTGACTTGAGCCTAATAGTTGTCATGCAATCCACAATAGCCCTAGGTTGAGGTCTCTAATCAGAACCTAACTCACACAGGCAGCAAGTCAGTTCAAACAACAAATAAACACAAATGTACAGGCATCACACGCTATATACAAACAAGGAGGCTCATACAAATGGTTGGGCTTTAGTCAAGGGGTCATATCAACCTCGACAAACAAGCCAAAACTGTAGGGGTATGCTGAAGCTCTTAACCATTGACATTGACCGTCAGGGTGAGCAGATCAAAGGTAATGAGGATGAGACCTCATAGCTCTTAACCCTGGCCTGGGTGAGCTTCAAATCAATGAAAATGTGGGGGTCCAAAAAGAGGGAGCCTACTCCACTTGACTGACACTGTACAAGATCTTGGGTTAGGTTCAAGAGCATCAGCACGTAGTGCGAGCATAATGAACGACTCAACGAATAACAGGGGACTGGCTGCTAGTCCCTTCTATCTGTCAATTGCCTCTTCACTTAGGAGGACTTAACAAGTAACATGCCTCAACAAGGAGGTCTTTAGCACAAATGTAAATATACACAGTCATTGCCTCTTAAGGAGGACTTCAGCCAAAATGCCTGCCAAAAAAGTGACAGGACTTCCAGACTACATGGAGTGAGAAGACTAAGCTACCTCAGTGGTGTATCAACCACACTCCAAAGCAAAGCAAAATCTAGCTAGCAAGAGCTAAAAGCAACTAATGTACCTGTACAAAAGTTAATCAGTTAGTATCTCAGACAACCAATCAGAAAACAGACAGTGAAACCAATGCAACTGTACACAATGCAAGTCTTAAGTGCAAGCACTCAAGTGAGTTCATCATATCAAAGGACCTACAACACAACAAGAGTTAGTGATTAAAGCAAATGGTATCTCAAATAATGAGATCACACCAATCATCAAAGCCAAATGCTCAAACCTGAAACACAAATCAATGTTAGTATGTACACAAACCACTAGTGCAAAGACTAGGTTCAAAGGCAAGGTAAATGACCAAACCAGAAGTCAATATTTCACATGAAGCACATTCAATCAAACAAGAACATGTCCTAAAAAGGATCAAGGCTAATTCATAAGGCAAAGCCATCAAATGATCAAGGTAAAGCAAAGGCAAACAAAGTGCACACAATTGGACATCCAAATGAGAAAATCCACATTAAAACAGAAAAGCATCCAATGATCATGAAATTTTTTATGTGAATTCAACATGTTATGAACATACATCATGCAAAAAATTAACTCCAGAAGAGCTCATATGATAAATAAATGATAATGCATAAATGCTACATCCAAATTGTGACACAAATTGTCACACCATATGCTCATGTGTCCAAAACAGTGATAGAATGTGATAAAAATGCCAAACCAAATCTCAAAAATCATGTCACATGTTAGGATCAAGCATGTCAAATTTCAAGGCAATTGGATTAAACATGAGCATTCCACAAAACAATTAGCACAACATGCCAATTTGGCATCATGTTCAAACAATCAAGCACAATTAAAAATCCAGTAGCACAAAAATCATGAGATAAATGCTAAAAAAAACTAGATATCAACACAAGCATGTGATAAAAAGTTTGGATTAATTTGGACATGTTTTCTATTTTTTATGATTTTTGAAAGTTGATGAAAATAATAGGAAATAATATGGAAATCATGTGGAAAATGAAATGAATGAAGATTGGAATGTGCATCTACTAGAATCGAACTCAAGCATGGCAGGTAAAAGGAGCGCTCAAAATAAATTCACAAAACACACATCCAACCAGAATCGAACTCAGGAAGCAAGGATTAACAAGTGCGCTCAACAAATAAATGAACAAAGCACAAGGCCAGGTATGGAACTGAGGCTTGTAAGGTTCAAGGCGTGTTTGAAGTGAAACGATGTGCTTCACTAATACACCTGGCGTGCTCAGTCAGCAGTCTTCGCATACTTGGCACGGTCAAACACACACCAGCCAACGAAACATACATGCTAGCGCAAACGTGGCAACCACGCTGGACTGAAACCCTAAGAACCAGACACCGGCGCCAGTTGTCTTCTCTGGTCAACCAGGCGGTGGCGCCGCCGTGCATTTTTGCAGAATTCTACATATCATAGACCGTTCGAAAGCTCTTACAACGAGGATCTCAAATATCACATTAGCTAAGCCTAATTCTCCATGAATCGCTCAAATCGGAGGCGAGAAGTTCTTAGATCTAAACTTATACTCCACATATCTTCCTCATTTCTTAACCAAAATTAAATCTAATCATATCAGAATCATCACCACAACAAGATCTACCTAATCATATACATGAATTGGCAAAAAGAGATAGTCGAAAATCCACCTACTTGGAATGACAGTGATGGAAACCATGCCTTTCAAGCCTCCACAAGCTCTAGATCAACTTCAATAACCTTCTAAATAAGCTTTGTGCAAGAATTGATGGTTGAAAGCACTTGGATTTTGCTCAATTTGAAACTTCCATTAACATGTCCATGCACTTGAATAGCTTCAAAACCAGCTCAATTTCCACGAATGATGATTGGATCTTGCTTAAAATTCCATAAGGATCAAGGATCTATGAAGAAATTGTGTGTTTGTGTGAAGAAAATTGAAGTTTGAAGTGAGAGAAAAAAATGGAGGGAAAGATGAATTTTCAGATCTAGAATTGTGGTTCTGGTAAATTCTGTTATGATTTGGTATTTATATCATGTGCTAATCACCATGCTAACCACAATTGAACTTGGTTAATTTGGATTAGTGAATTATGAAATGTTTTGCAAAAAATGAAAAGTGAGCTAGCATGTACAATTCCTACGTGAACAGTGCCATGCAATGGTCCAAATCCACTTAAAATCATCTAATAAACACAATGGAAGTGGTATTTTGTTTGTAGCATCAACCAATTTTGAATTCTCCATTTTCCCTCCAAAATGCATATGAATGAACAAGTTATCACATGAGCTTTTTTCATGCAAGGCAATGGTTGATTTAGAAAGTATTGGTCAAGACAAGCATTTTGCAAAAAGAGTGGACCAATTTGGAGTTTTGGATCAAAAGTTATGCCACTTTGAAGTTCCATGTATGCTTTGTGATCATTTGGTCATAACTTCTCAACCATTCATCATATGATCATGATATAGGACTTTTTGAAAATAGGAGAGAAAGATATTCAAATTTCATGTTCACCAAAAATCCATTTGAAGCTTCTTTGATGTTGGAAAGTCAAGTTGAATGTGGACCAAAAACTTGCCATTTTTGGAAACTTGAAATTACAGGTCACTTTCCATTTTTGGAAACTTTTGCTCTGACTTCAAAATCTTCAAGATATATGTTTTTAATGACAAATGAACCTCTTTTGAACATGATTTAGGTGTCTCAACTCATTTCTCCACCTCATAGTCCTCAGCTCTTGCACAGTTGACTGTATAGGTCCTCAGATGACCTTACCATGCCCTGATCAGCTTGAACTTCCACCACTTGGGGAAATGGCCCAGGAATGAAACCCTAGCCCATGTAAGCTCTTCATATGACCATATGATCTCCATCCCAAGAAATACCTCATCTCCTTGAAAAACCCTGGCTAGAATAAAGTCATTGATTAGGGTTGACCAAAGGTCAAAACCCTAATCCAAAGGAACTTAAGAATGCCATGAAACCCTTGATGAGGATAGAACCATGATGATGTGGATACACCCTTGCAATCAAGACAATGCTCAAGACTTTTGAAGGATCAGGAAACCCTAATTGAAGTGCAAATCCTCAGATGGTTGATCATTCATTCATAGAAACCCTCAGGCTTGAATCATGCCACTTTTCATCTTTTGCAAAGACCTTGGAGGATGATCTTCTTATTTCCACATGATATGCAAAATGCAAATGCCTAATGTCCTAATCATGAAATGCAAAATGTCAAACTAGTCCCAAGAAGAGGAGGGCAAATTTTGAGGTGTTACAAATGTCGTAACATCCTTTGTAAGTTTCAGTTGGTTGCGTCTTACAAAAAGAAAAATGACTCTTGGGATATAGCTTCAATAGACCCACCTCACAGTTGCATTGTAACTAACGTTAAACAAGATCACCGTAAATTAAGCGTTGCATTGATATGTCAAGACATTCTGCCGCTTGTTAACAAAGACCCATAAGTGAAGGTGAGTATAATTATATCCCATATCAGAGCAAGATATAATTATACTCCATCTTACAAGAAAGTGTGGATTGCGAGGACAAAGGCAGTTGAACATGTATTCAGCAACTGGGAGGATTCATATAAAGAATTGTCACGGTTTTTATGGGCACTAAAACCATATGTCCTAGGAACTGTGGCAATTATGGAGACATTGCTAGCAATGACGCCAGACGGAACATGTGTTACAGGTAATAGAATCTTTCACTGTCTCTTTTGGGCGTTTGACCCATGCATCAAAGATTTTGCATTCTACAAACCTATTATTCAAATTGATGGCACATGGTTATACAACAAATACCAAGGTACTTTGCTTATGGCGGTCGTAGAAGATGGCAACAACAATGTCTTTTCCATTGCCTTTGCTCTGGTTGAAGGTGAAACGACTGGTGGTTGAGGTTTCTTTCTTCGACATCTCAGAACGCACGTGGCTCCACAAGTCAATCTCTGTTTGATTTCTGATAGACATGTTTCCATAGAGAGTGCCTACAGTAACCATGACAACGGATGGCACGATCCTCCTTCTACCCATGTCTATTGCATTAGACATATTGCACAAAACTTCATGCGTATAATAAATGATAAGAATCTTCGCAAGAAGGTGGTGAATGATGGGTATGCTCTAACTCAGCCGTCATTTCAATATTATTGTGATGAAATTAGACTGTCTAATGAAGACGCACGAAGATGGCTGAATAACATACCAGTAGAGCAGTGGACAAGGGCATTTAACGGAGGTTGTCGATGGGGCCACATGACAATAAACCTTTTGGAATGCATGAACGGGGTATTCAAAGGCATTAGAAATCTGCCAATAACCGCCTTGATCAGATCAACCTATTATAGGTTGGCTTCTACGTTCGCAACCAGAGGTGAAAGATGGAGTGTGATGTTAATGTCTGGGAAAGTATTTAGCGACTGTTACATGAAATTCATGAAAGAGGAGAGCATCAAAGCTATCACACACGCTGTAATAGTCTTTGACTGTCATAGGCAAAATTTCAGCGTCCAGGAAACAATGGACCACGACGAGGGGAGACCAAATTTAGCCTATGCTGTTAAACTAAATAGAAGTTGGTGCGGATGTGGAAAATTCTAGGCCTTCCGCATTCCTTGCTTCCATGTCCTTATGTCATGCGCATATACTTGCTAGGACGCTTACAGCCATCTATCTGATGTATACAAGGTCGTCACTGTCATGAATGTATATAATAAAAGCTTCTTGGTTCTACCAATGGAGGGATACTGGTCTCCATACGAATGTGACATAGTTGGCATAACAATGAGATGCGTAGAAAGAAAAAAGGAGGGCCAAACAACACACGTATCAGGACAAAAATGGATATGACAGATAAAATGATAAGACTATGTAGTATTTGTTGTCAACCAGGGCACAATAAGAACAACTGTCCCAATCGAGGAGCATCATCTGGGTCATAATCTTTTTGTAACATTGTATTTTTGTAACCTTCAATTTTTATATATCATTAAGTTTTTGTTACAACGAGGTTCACAACAAACATCACTACAACATAAGCAAACTGAAAACAGAATATTTTTAACTGATTACAATAATCAAAGTGATGGCATCTCGTCCGAACATTATTTCCCTAGCATCCTTATCAGTTTTCAATCGCACCCAACCAAAGATACTGTCGAGTCTCTCAATACTTATAATTTTTCCCCTTCTGTTATTTTCCCATCTAACCAACGAACCGACTCCCTCTTCAATTGATCGAAAGTAGAGATATTCCAGAAGAGCATCAACATCTAAAGTTTTTCTCTCGCATAAATCACCTTTCCATAGCAGCGACGAATGCCAAACATTATTGCCAAATGATGAAATGAGATGTGGAAAAATGATTCACATAACACCTCTATTTATAACAAAAAAATTGCAAAATACACTGAGGTGTCAATCCAATTGGCGTCTCCTTTGAAAAAATACACATGGGCACCAATTGAATTGGCTGCACCATGTGCCCTAGCCACTCCAATTGACGCCTGCATTCTATTTTTAAGAGGAGTTGCCAATTGGATTGGCGCCTCCTCCAAAAAGTGGGGTAGTTTGGAATTTTTTTGAAAACATGGTTATTTTGAGATTTTTTTTTAATTTTGGTTATTTTGGTAAAAAATTCCATCATTTTATCAATTTGTTCTCTCTTTTTCTTTACAAAAGCTTTTATTTTCTCTTAAATGCTTCTAATTTTTTTTTGCATTTATACCAAAGAGTACATAGAAGTTTTGGGAAATAAGGAGTAAGAAGAGAACCTCCATATTAGAGTTCGAAATTTTTATGCAAATTCAAGGTAAGAGATAGAATTATTCAATAGATGGGTGTTAAGCTTTTATCCTCTTTCCCTTTTTCTCTTTTATTTTTCTCATATTGACGAATGAAGTAAACCATGAAGGGGTTTGTGCAAAACATCTTTAGGTTGTTGTTATTAATCATAATCTTTGTGTTCTGTTAATTGCTAAAATTATATGATATATGTTAAAATGTTATGATTGATGTCATATTGTTGATATGGATGTTATTAATTGATATGATATGCATTGAGATTTTGTGATTGATGAGTTTTGAGTTTTGATAAACAAATGTTGATTTTTGAGTTTGAACCTCCATGGGAATGAAAATATAAAAGTTTGAAATTGTTGCAGAGAGAAAAATCACGGATAGACATAAAAGAGGACTAATCTTCTTGTTTCATGTGTAACTTGAGTTTCGTAAGTCTATTTCAGGTGTAGTTAGTTGCTTTTGAAAGTTGATGTGATAATATTTATGTTGAAATGGGGAAATTAGGTCGGGGAGCACTACAACAGTACCAGTTCTATGGTTTTTATACCAGAAGCATAGTCAAATTTTAGTCATCTGTTGGTCATCTTGTTTCACATGTAACTGGAGTTTCGTAACTCCGATCGAGATGCAATTAAGTGCATTTGAAAGAGGGTGTAAATAACCTTTAGACTGGAGAGTTTCATAATTTTATCATAAGTCTTAATTGCGTTTAAAAGAGGGTTTAAATAACCTTTAAATTGGAGAGTTTCACAGTGTTATCATAAGTCTATATAGAATATTTTGCGCTATTGTGAAGTAAAACATTCTATTTTAGAGTTAAATAAAGGGTTTATGGACCCTCAGGGTAAACTTTGAGGGGCAGAGATTTTGTGAAACCCTTGGAGCGATTTAAGAAATCATAATACATTTATAAATAACTTGGAGTTTAGTTATTGATATGTTTAGAGTTAAGTCGGTAAGTAGTTAAGTTAAATTAGGGTTGTTTTAAAGTCTTAAAGGATATGCTTGTAGCCCTTAAACTTATGAATAACAAGTTGTTAGTATGAGTTTATTGGGTGTTATTTGATTGTTGAATGATTCTTGAATATGTATTATTGAATGTTGAGGATTGTGTTTGAGTCGAACCGGTAATTACTTTAACTCTAATTATTAAAGTTCATGTGTTGTATGTTTAGATTCGAACGAACTAGTTTTGAGATGTTTAGGTTCAGGAGAACCGGTGACGTAGCCTTACACCAACAATAATCAATGATGATGTGTTTAGGCTCGAAGGAACCAGTGAGGTGTAGGACTTATGTCCAGTGATGAGGATTGGAGTTGGAGGATTGTGGATGACAATTTATAGTTTCTTGCATTCATGCATCATGTATATCGGAGATAGGTGGGACTCCGATCCAATGACGAGTAGGACTTCGGTCTAGTGACGAGTTGGACTTCACTCCAAGTGACGAGTTGGATGCTTGAGTAACACACCTCTGAAGGTACCACATGCATGGAAGTAGAAGAGACGAATACATTACACACATAATTGCTCTTGTTGATTAATTATTTTATTGTTGGATTTGTGTGATTAATTTAACTGTGGTAATGTACTATCCTTGTTATTTATACATTGTTTATATATGTTGAAACTCTGGTATGCAAATATCAGATGTCCTAAGAGATGTCAAGACACTAATATCTGATCCAAACATAATAACAAGATAACTTATAGATATGAGAACGGAACATAACAAAATACACAGAGTTGTTAACCGAGTTTGGTGTACAACAACACCTACATTTGGGGGCTACCAAGCCAGGGAGGAAATCCACTAAATAGTATCAGTTTGTAGACCTTCATCAAACTATCTCCAGTTTATAATCTACTACCTAATCACTACCCGTTCTTAACTTCTACCTAAGACACACCTACGTATGAGACCCTTCTCATTTCCCTTTCAATCACAACAATGATAAATCAAGACAATTACAAAATATCCAGAAGTCACACTTCATAGACACATAATCACTCAATGCTTACAAGCTTATGAGTGTTTGATAGAACTTACAACTCAATAGAAACAGTCATACTCATATATCAAGATGATATTAGAGAGGCTCACAATTAACAAGAACACTCAAACTCTAACAACACACTAACACATTATTTGATCTGTGTGTCAACATTTAGAAAACAATCATACTCATAAAATGTCTCAACATTTAGAAAGTAGATTAAGTTTAAAATAAAATAGAATATCTGATTCCTCAATCTTGGATGCCACATATGATTATTTAGCATTCTTAGAATATTCAGTAATCAGTGAATCAATCAACTGTTACCAAGAGTAGACCTGTTTCAAACAAGATGTCAGTTCCACATGTTAGGACATCTTGTTGAACATGTTGCAGCTAAGTTAGTTTTACCAAAATTAATACCAATCACAAATACAGAGAATTAACAATCTCCCCCTTTGGCAAATTTTGGCTAAAATAACCAAATACCCCTTGCACACAAGCACCACAGTCCAGGTTACAATAGAACTACATAGGTTTGAAAATAAAACAAATGAAACACACACATCATAAAGGTATTCATGCAATCACACCAGACAGATTTTCTACTCCTCTTGTCACACATAAACAGGACTCCCCCTCAAGGGATTATCCAAAGTAAACATGATCTGTCTAAGTACACACATCAGAGGCATATGCAGAAGAAAAAAACTTGACACACCAATAATTCCTCAGACAAGTTGATGTCAGGACATCATGTCTAACATCACTTCACAGCAGCCCAGAAAGTTCCAAAACATGAACTTCTCCTTAAACACAACTAGCTGTTAGTGGTTAGTGGTTAGTGGTTAGAGTACATAGATAATACTCCCCATTTTTAGCCATAATATGACAAAGGTAAGCAGATAACCAAACATAGAGAAACCACATTCATAAAGTTAAGTATCACACACAATGAAGCACTTAAGGGTGCTCAAAATCCTGGTTAGAAACCACAAAACAAAAAAAAATAAAAAAAAATTGCAATAAGAAATCTTCCTGACTATCTGAGTCCGCAATAACATACTCCTCTCCTTCAACTTCTTTATCTTCATTAGTGTCAGCATCATTGCTGTCATACCCCAAAATTTTTCTGTTAATTTTTATGATAAATTGATTCATGCATGGCATTCATTTCACATTTGCATTCATTCATTAGCATACATTCTCATATAAATTATAAATTTTAATTTATTTATTATGTGATATAGATATAAAAAATAATAATAATTTTGGTTATCTGTATGATATAAATAAATTTTATATATATATATATATATATATATATATATATATATATATATATATATATATATATATATATATAAATAAAATAGTTTTAATTTAATGATAAATAAAAATAGATTTGAATTTTAATTGTATAATTAAAATTTTAAATTAATTTTATTTGCTAAAGCTCATTAAATTATAATAACTATTTTTTATAATTTAGTGGCTCATGTTCCATTTATTCATTATTTATAAATAGTATTTATTTAGTAATTCACGTTTTTTACTTAATAAAATTTATTTATAAGAGTAACATTTTTTTAAAAGCCCATAAATTATAAAATAATTTTGGTTGATATAAGTAAGAATAATTTTGATTTTTTTTAAATGATGAAAGTAAAAATAGAAATAGGTTTAAATTTTAATTCAATTATGTAACTAAAATTTAAATTAATTTTTATTTAAATTATTCATTATTTATAATAATATTTGTATTTAATAAATATTTAGCAAGGTTAAACCCTAACTCTCCTAAAGTATAGGAAGGGATCCAAATATTTAGCAAGGTTAAACCCTAAAGTATAGGAAGGGATCCAAATATTTAGCAAGGTTAAACCCTAAAGTATAGGAAGGGATCCAAATATTTAGCAAGGTTAAACCCTAATCCACACCATTATAAATACTTCATATGGCTGCAGCGAGAGGGAAGAGACGAAAGAGAGGAGAGATACAGCAGAAGAAGATACACAAGGCAAGGCAGAAGCAAGAAGATTCACGGGCAGGGAAAAGAGAAGCAACCATAAAGCACTCATAGCCTGAATAAGAACAACACACATACAGTGAGCAAGCTAGAAGAATCAAATCCCCAGTAAGTGTTCATTATGGAATTTGCATCTAGCATGATTACCTTGCAATACTCCTTAATTCATGCATGAATAATATTGGTTTAATATATATATATTGAGATGATGTATTCATGGTTTGGTGGATGTTGACAATGCTTTATTCAAGTATGCATCTGTTCTTGATATGTCATAGCATGTTGGAGAAATTCGGTTTGCATGATTAAAGAATTATATCTGCCATTTAATTACTATTATACGAGTGTTGTTTCTAGCATGATTATGTTTATTTCACATGCTGTTATTACATAATAATGATGATGATGATATAATGGTGATAATATAAATCCTTAGTTGTCTCTAACATGTATGTGTAAGGTTTGTTTTATCATTATCACTTGTAGTAAAGAGAACTAATACATGAGTAAAATAATATAAGCTTCTTGATTTGTGCATGACTATTTTTATTATTGCATGATGATTACATATGATCTTATTTTATGTGTGTGGTTTGATATAAAATGAAGTGACAGGTTTGTTGTATTCACATGACAGAAACAACATGAGAAAAAATAAAGTAGCTTGCCGTAAGAGAGAAAGCTGTAACATGCATGGTGGTGTTGTGTAAAAATGGAAAAATCCATGTAGAATTAATATATATTTTAATGAAGGCGAATAAATAACGAATGAACCAACATGGCTCGTTGGTAGCTCCCCCTTTACTGCAATGTAGAGGTCCTGGGTTCGGTGTTTTTACTATGTTTACTCCCTTTCCACTATAATTAATTCACCACTATTTTTCTATTATTAAAATAAAACCCATTAATTAATTTTCTAATTAAAATATTATATTAGTTATTTAAACTAGGATATAATTTAATCTAGTTTATTAATTAAATTTTCATATATCACTTAATTAATTAAAATGGACTATTTTGAATAATAAAAATCTAATTATATATTTTTTTCTCTTTTCTTTTAAAATTTCTATCAATTTAGTCTAAGTTTTTTCATAAATTCATAAAAAAAAAGTTTCTATTATTATAGACTAAAAATATTCTTAATTCATTCTTAAAATTTTTTTATTTCTTTTTTTTTAGTTTAATTAGGTTTTATTATTTTGAATGCCCTTTTAATTTTGTACTCGTTAATTAAGATTTAGATATTTTATATCCCCTTTTAAATTATGTACCCCCATCCCGAAGCCATGTAATAGCGTAGTCTTATTTTTCGCACTTTAACTTTTCCGTATTGTGAATATATCTGTCTAGATGTATGCTAATAGGATTGCATGGAAAGATAAATAATCGAACTTAGATAAATTAATTCAAGATAATATATCCGAATCCAATCATTTCCACACTTGCACCTCTAGGGTAACCCTCTCTTTGTTGCCTTACGATATTACGGTCATGTCCCGCGAATGTGGGGATACTCTTAGCAAAGACCTTTTCGATTAAATCATCATCATCATCCCTAAACAGATAAGTCATAGTCCCTTCGATCAAAAGGTCAATGTCCCTACAAGATAAATCATAGTCCCTCAAACGTTGCCTTCGAATATAATACCTTATCCCTCGAACGCTGCCTTCGAATATATGACTTTGTCCCTCGATGACCCTTCGTTGTAGCCTACGATTAAATGATGATCGTCCCTTCGAATGCTAAGGTATCCTTACAAATGTTGCCTTCAATGACCAATCGACGACCCCACGATGTCCCTTTACATCCAAAGGATAAGACTACTTACTTCTCAATAGTAAGGACAGTTTTACCCTCCTAAGGATAGGAAATACCTATAAAGACCTTGGTTAGTTATAACTCTTAAATGCTTGCTCACAGCTTAAAATACTTTTTACACCTCACACTTTTCAAAACATCTTTTAGAAAATCACCACTTGGTCTACATTCGCACTAGAATCATCGCCGAGTTATATTTTTCTAAACATCTTTCAAAATCAAACGAGATAAACACTTTGTATACATTCGTACAAGAATCATTACAAAGTTAAACTCTCCTTTCAAAATATTTTCTAAACACACCATATTTCTCAAACACTTTCTCAAACAAGGAAAACATAAGTGAGTTAAGCAATTAAGAGCCCATGGATAACCATGGATACAAAGGGTGCTAACACCTTCCCTTTGTATAATGTACCTCCCGAACTCAAAATCTAATCAAGGTATTTCCTGTTCTTTTCCGCCTTTCCTTATTGGATAAAAGAAAAGTCGGTGGCGACTCTTGCTATCCGCAACATTGCTTTTCAAAGCAAAAACACAAAGTCAGTTCACCGTATCACAGAACTGGCGACTCTGCTGGGGAATCTTAAAAAGAGAGGTTACCTTAAAGATAAGATGACTTATGTTTTCGAATTGTTTCTTTGTCTGATTTACTTTTAAGGGGTTGTTTGGGTATTCTATGCTTGAGTGAAAGATCCTACACCCGGATCTAGTGTACCTTAGGTAAGTAGAAAAGATCATCGCGACTATCCGGCATATACTAGAATGGTTAAATTGATGGCTACGGTTAATGTGACACTTTGGATGTCCTGATGTTCCTCATGTTTACTTGAGGAAAAATTTGGCGTCTGCGTGGTGTCATCAAAGCATTAACCAGACCTTTAGAACCCTAATTGACTCATCCTAGCCATTAAAAAGTAGTGAGATAACTGACTTCGGTTCCGACTGGGGTTGGTTGATACTCGATACTACACTCTTTGAGATTGGACTTTAGGGAAATTTTGGTCAACCGCTTGGTGTTGCACTGAGGTGGACTTAAGGAAAGGTCAATGATTTGAGATCCTTCTAGAACCCGGTTACTATTCTAGGACAGGTTGAACCAACCAAACTTCAGTGGGGAGGGTACTTACCTATGGAACTCATGCAAGCCTTAAAACCTAGGAATGATTGTGGTGTGGCTTGTTTGTGCTTGTTACTTAGTTGACATCATAACATCATGACATCATGACATCATGGCATTGTGCTAACCATTTCGAGGACTTAGGGATTTAACTTTGCTCTGTTTTGTAGGGCTATGGATTCCAGGAAGACCATCCGGATCAATTTTGTAGCGACCTCTCCTCAACTCAAGGATTTAGTGTCAGAACTTCCCGATCATGCTCAGTTCATCAAGAAACATGGTTATCTCCTCAATTTAGTTACCACCGGTTTCAAGGAAGATATGATGAGAGTTCTATTCCAGTTCTTCGATCCTAAACATCATTGCTTCACCTTCCCAGATTATCAGTGGGTACCCACATTAGAAGAATTTTCCAGGTTGCTTGGGATACCTATCCTTGATCAAACACCTTTCAGTGGTTTAGAAAAGATTCCGAGGTCTGAAGAGGTTGTCGCGGCTTTACACATGACAAAGTTCGACATTGAAACTAATT
The DNA here is from genome assembly GCF_024323335.1 of Lathyrus oleraceus. Taxonomy (NCBI): domain Eukaryota; kingdom Viridiplantae; phylum Streptophyta; class Magnoliopsida; order Fabales; family Fabaceae; genus Lathyrus; species Lathyrus oleraceus. Next base: position 324,082,183 of record NC_066585.1, on the reverse strand, counting down.
GGGTAACAAGAAGTGAAGTTAAGGGTTTACTTGCCAAATTTCTGATAAATAAGGCCCGAGAATTCCTAAAAGCTACGAGTGTCCACGCTTTCGAAGATGTTCTAGCATTACTAATCTATGGTTTGGTGCTATTTCCTAATCCGGATCAATTCATAGACATGAATGCTGTTAAGATATTTCTCACTCATAACCCTGTGCCCACCTTGCTTGGAGACATTTTGCATTCCCTTCACACTCGTACTATGAAAAGGCAAGGGACTCTCATGTGCTGCGTACCTTTATTATCTAGGTGGTTTATTTCGCACCTTTCTCAATCAGTCTTGAAGAATGAGCAAAATTTGAAATGGTCTCAAAGGATAATGTCGCTCTCCCATTCAGACATCCATTGGTGTCCCCAACCCAAAGAAAATGTTATCATCATTGACCGTTATGGAGAATTCTCTAACGTACCACTCCTGGGGATAAGAGGAGGTATTACTTATAATCCTGCTTTAGCCCTACATCATTGACCGTTATGGAGAATTCTCTAACGTACCCCTACGTCAGTTTGGTTATGGTTTAGCCCTACTCCTGGGGATAAGAGGAGAATTCTCTAACGATCCACATGAAATAATTATCCAAGGCACTGTGTTTGACTATGACAACGATTCTCAAGGTCTCCGTCAAAGGTTTGTACGAGCTTGGGGCATGGTGAAAAGAAGTACTTTAGGACAAAAAAACTTTATTCCTATGGAACCTTATCTCGGATGGGTACGCGCCAGAGCTCGTGGGCTTATCATGCCATATCTTGCAATCGGACCTTTGATTGTTGAACCAAAAGTTGAAGGAGGTACCCCTCAGATCATTCCTTATCCAAATATGCCTACCAATGTTGAAGAATTGAAGAAATCTTGGATCCAGTTGAGAGAGGAAAGGGATACTTTTGAAGCTCAGTTTTATGCTGAAAGGAAGAAAGTATTAGAGCTCACCAGCCAGCTTAATGAGGAACGAAGTCTCAATGCATATCTCCACCCAAAAAGAAGCCGTCCCTGGGAGACTTGAGCTTTCATTTTTTCTTGTAATGAACATTGATTAAAGAAATTATTAATAAAAGTTCCCCTTTTGGTGGTTTATGCAAAGTTAAATTCCAAAAGTCCTTGAAAACATTTCATACATTGCATAACATAACATAACATTGCATAACAGGTACTCTACAGGATCAATGTTCTCACGGTCTTCCTCTAAAACAGAAAAATGGCCCTCGAACAAACTGTCAAGGATCTCCAGGCTCAGAATGCTCAATTCCAGGAGATGATCTTGAACTTATCTAAGGGGCAGGAGGAACTGAAGACTCTATTGCTCGAGAAGAAGAAAGACAAGAAATCTGTGAGTTACATTAACCCGGGAAGAAGGCTTAAAAGACAGGCTCCAGGAGTCAAGATTGGAATTCCGAAGGATAAAGAAGATGAGACAGAAAATGATTCGGAAAATGAGAATGCTGATCCCTTCAACCCTGAGGACGACTATGAAAATTATGAAAATGAACAGTACTCTTTGAAAGATGATAAGTATAAGTTGCTGGAAGAACGTATGCTAGCTATGGAGGGTCAGAAGGCGCCCGGTCTGGATTTCGAAAGCTTAGGTCTGGTCTCTGATGTGGTCATTCCTCGCAAATTCAAGGTCCCCGCTTTCACTAAGTATGATGGTGCGTCTTGTCCTCAGATGCATCTGAGAGCTTATGTGAGAAAGATCCAGCCGTATACCACTGATAGGAAGCTATGGATCCATTTCTTCCAAGAGAGTCTGTCTGGCACACAGTTAGAGTGGTATTATCAGCCCGAGAGCTCTAACATCCGCACCTGGACTGATTTAGCGACAACTTTCTACAAGCACTACCAGTATAATTCTGAATTAGCGCCTACTCGGCTACAACTGCAGAATATGAATATGGGCTCTAAAGAAAGCTTCAAAGAATATGCTCAAAAATGGAGAGACTTGGCTGGCAGAGTCAAACCCCCTATGACTGATCGAGAATTAGTGGACATGTTCATGGGTACACTGACTGGCCCATTCTACAGCCATCTATTGGGAAGTTCCTCATCGGGTTTCACTAAACTTATATTGACGGGTGAACGTGTTGAAAGCGGCATTCGAAGTGGAAAGATACAGACGACTACCTCTACAAGCACCAGAAAGTCCTATCAGGGGAAGAATGAATCAAATGTTGTGTACGGTCAAAAGGGTCATAACAAGAAAAATCGTGACCATACTGTTGGAGCAGTTACGATTGCAGCACCGCCATCTCAAAACTTCCAGAACAGACAAGACAGGCCAAGAAGGCAGTTTACCAAGATCAATATAACTTTAGCACAAGCACTGCAGGGTATGCTAAAAGCAAATTTAATTACCCTCAGAGATCCTCCTACAAATCCCAACACTACTTCTCCTCGTTATAATCCCAATGCCAGGTGTGCATATCACTTCGATAGCCCCGAGCATGATACAAACGATTGTTGGTTGTTGAAGAATAAGATTCAGGATATGATCGACGCTGGAGAAATTGAATTTGATCCTTCGGAGACTCCTAATGTCATCACTGCTCCTATGCCTAATCATGACAAGACTGTTAATGCTATGGATGACAATTCTCACATTACTAATGTAGCTGACTTAGCATCTCCTCTCCTGATCATCAAGAAGAGTTTATTGCAAGCTGGTTTATTTCCAGGTTGTGCTGAAAATTGCAATCTCTGTATACTCTGACCCAATGATTGCTTGAAGTTGAGGAATGGTATTCAACGGCTGATGGATGATCGTACAATTCTCTTTGAAAAGATTCCTAAGGTGGAAAACCCTATTGAAGAAATATCTGTGATTGCTAGGTCCAAAGTTCCAGTGAAGATTACCGCTACTAGAGTGCCTGTGAAGATTACTGCTGAGCCCAAGGTAGCTTCCCTAATTATTACTGCACCTGGCCCAGTACCGTATTCCTCAAGCAAAGCCATTCCGTGGAATTATGGAGGTGATGTTTACATTCACGCCATAAAGCAAGATGATAATTCTACTAATCCTAATGACGTTGACATTGTTGGGACTAGTAAAATTACTCGAAGTGGAAGGATCTTCTCTCTAGAAATCTCACCTCCCGCCCCTAAAACTCGAGGAAAGGGACCAGTAATCAATCCTTCTCAGTCAAAGACACCAGTCGAAGTTACTACCGAAGATGTTGCCAAGGAGGAAATGGAAGAAATGCTGAAAATCATCCGTAAGAGTGATTTTGATGTGGTAGAACAGCTGGGGCATACTCCGTCTAAAATTTCGATGTTATCCTTGTTGTTATCTTCTGAATCTCATGCCAATGCGTTGATAAAATTCTTGAAGACCGCTCATGTACCTCAGGAGACATCTGTCGATCAGTTAGAAAATTATGTTGCTAACTTGGCTGTTGATAATGTCATAAGCTTTTCTGATGCTGACCTGACACCAGCAGGAAAGAATCACAATAAAGCTCTGCATATCTCCATTGAGTGTAAGGGGATCACCTTGTCTCATGTGTTGATCGACAATGGCTCTTCTTTGAATGTGCTACCGAAAGCTGTGCTCGATAAGCTTGACTGTAAAAGCATTGAACTGAAACCTAGTGACGTTGTGGTGCGTGCTTACGATGGTGCGAAGAGTGTTGTCCATGGTGAAGTGGTTCTCCCTATCAAGATAGGACCTCAAGTCTTCAACACTACCTTTTACGTAATGAACATTCGTCCTGCCTATTCCTGCTTGCTGGCACGCCCTTGGATCCATGAGGCAAGTGCTGTAGCTTCGTCTCTCCATCAAAAGCTGAGATATCCAATAGAGGGCAAGATTGGCACTGTGTGTGGAGAAGAAGAGTATATTGTCAGTAGTGTGCATACCTTCAGATACGTCGAGATGAATGGTGAATTCTTTGAGACTCCTTCTCAGTCATTTGAAGTAGTTCCTCCGACCAGTCCTGTCCTTAAGCCAACTTCCCGTGTGCCCAAGGTTATTCGTGCTCCTCCTGCTATGATTTCTCTGAAAGATGCTCAAGCCGTGGTTGAAGATGGTGGTCGTACTGGCTGGGGTCAACTGATCGATGTACCGTACAAGTCTGATAAATTTGGCCTGGGGTTTAGCTCTGAAAAGATAGTCAAAGATCAGATTAATGCTGTAGAAGATGCTGATAGCGATTGCGACTTGGATAGCTGGATTTTCCCAACAATTGGTGACGGACTCAATAATTGGAAGGCTGAAGACACTATCCCGATTTCCTTTAGTCAGGAGTAATTGTTATTGCTTATTTTAGTGTTTCAAATTTTGTAATTTTTATTATGAACAATTGAACTTCTTAAAGCATTGTGTCTATGCCCGGGCACAATAGCTAATTTGTTAAGGGTTTTGTCATTTTCATAAGCATATTCACATTCAATAAATCAATGGACTTTTTGCATTCAAATATTGCGCTCTTTATCTTTCCTGTCATCTTTCAAATAAGCTATGTTTTCTTACACACACTCACGTAACAAATTGTAGATCCATATCCACTCTGGATCCTGTTGATAATAATTCTGCTACTGTTAATTATGGCTTTAAAAAATCCGATCTACCAAGCCGAGGATGGAAGTGAGGAAGATCGCGAAGTGCCTGGAGAGCTTGCCAGACTGTTACTGCAAGAAGAAAAGACTATACAACCGCATGAGGAATCAATTGAGATTGTAAATATGGGTATTGAAGTAGACAAGAAAGAAGTCAAAATAGGAGCAGGCTTGGAAAACAGTGTCAAAGAAAGATTGATTTAGATGTTACATGACTATGTAGAGATTTTTGCTTGGTCTTATGAAGACATGCTAGGACTGGATACTGATATAGTAGTACATCGTTTGCCGATGAAGGAAGATTGTCATCCTGTTAAGCAAAAGGTTCGTCGCATGCGTCCTGAAATGTCTGAGAAAATCAAAGCCGAGGTTATGAAACAATTTAATGCAGGTTTTCTAGCTGTTACTTCTTATCCTCAATGGGTTGCTAATGTGGTACCAGTGCCAAAGAAGGATGGTAAGGTGCGAATGTGTGTAGATTACAGAGATTTGAATAAAGCAAGTCCCAAAGATGACTTTCCACTTCCGCACATTGATGTTCTGGTAGATAACACCGCTCAACACAAGGTATTCTCATTCATGGATGGATTCTCAGGTTATAACCAGATTAAGATGGCACCTGAAGACATGGAGAAAACTACGTTTGTGACGCAATGGGGCACTTTCTGTTACAAAGTAATGCCATTCGGTTTAAAGAATGCAGGGGCAACATACCAGCGTGCTATGGTGGTTTTGTTCCATGATATGATCCATCATGAAATAGAGGTATATGTGGATGACATGATAGCCAGATCTCATACTGAAGAAGAACATCTCGATCATTTATACAAACTGTTTGAGAGGTTGAAGAAATACAAGTTGAGATTGAACCCGAACAAATGCACCTTTGGAGTAAGATCCGGTAAACTCTTGGGCTTTATTGTCAGTGGTAAAGGAATTGAGGTTGACCCGGCTAAGGTGAGAGCTATTCAAGAAATGCCAGTTCCCCGTACAGATAAAGAAGTCAGAGGTTTCTTGGGACGCTTGAATTACATTGCCCGATTTATCTCCCATTTGACTGCTACTTGCAAACCCATCTTCAAATTACTGAGGAAAAATCAAGAGATAATATGGAATGATGAATGTCAAGAAGCTTTTGACAAAATCAAGAAGTATCTCCAAGAACCTCCAATTCTGATGCCACCAGTTGAAGGAAGACCTCTAATCATGTATTTGACCGTGTTAGAAAATTCAATGGGGTGTGTGCTGGGGCAACATGACGAGTCTGGTCGAAAAGAGCATGCAATATACTACCTTAGCAAAAAGTTTACCGACTGTGAAACAAGATACTCACTGCTTGAGAAAACTTGCTGTGCTTTGGCTTGGGCTGCTCGCCGACTAAGACAGTATATGTTGAATCATACCACTTTATTGATTTCTAAGATGGATCCTATCAAATATATATTTGAGAAACCTGCTCTCTCCGGAAGAATAGCAAGATGGCAGATGATTTTAACAGAGTATGATATCCAGTATACTACCCAGAAAGCAATCAAAGGAAGCGTGTTAGCTGATCATTTGGCTCATCAAGCAGTTGATGATTACCAATCTATGAATTTTGAGTTCCCTGATGAGGATGTTATGCTTGTTACTGATTATGAAGAACCTGGACCGGATGAAGGACCCGAACTGGGATCCCGATGGACTATGGTTTTTGATGGATCTTCTAATGCATTGGGCAATGGTGTTGGTGTTGCAATTATTTCTCCCAAGGGTTACCATACGCCTTTCACTGCTAGACTATGTTTTGATTGTACCAATAATATGGCTGAGTATGAAGCATGTATTTTGGGACTCAGAGCTGCTATAGACCGGAGAATCAAATTTTTGAGTGTGTACGGAGACTCAGCCTTAGTAATCAGTCAGATCAAAGGAGAATGGGACACTAAACATCCAAATCTCATCCCTTATCGAGAGTGGGTGTTGACATTAATCCCATACTTTGAAGAGATTACATTCGAACATATTCCACGAGAAGAGAATCAGTTGGCAGACGCATTGGCTACCATGTCATCTATGTTCAGAGTCAGATGGGACAATGAGACTCTCATGATCACCATTGAACGATTAGATGAACCAGCATATTGTTATGAACTTAATACTGATGAAGTAGAAGAGAAACCTTGGTTCCACGAAGTAAAAAGATATTTAGAAACTCAGGAATACCCTGAAGGGGCATCCATCAATGACAGAAAATTTCTGAGGAAGTTCTCCGCTAAATTCTTTTTGAGTAATGGAGTATTATACAAACGTAATCATGATTCGACTTTGCTTCGCTGTGTGGATAAAAAGGAAGCAGAAAAGATTATGGAAGACATGCATGACGGTATTTTTGGGACTCATTCTAGTGGACATACGATGGCCAAGAAGATTATGAGATCAGGGTATTATTGGTCTACCATGGAAGCTGATTGCCACCATCACTCCAGAACTTGTCACAAGTGCCAGATCTATGCGGACAAAGTACATGTACCTCCTGCTCCATTGAACGTGTTGACAACCCCTTGGCCCTTTGCAATGTGGGGCATTGATATGATTGGAGAGATTAAACCTACTGCTTCTAATGGACATCGTTTCATTCTTGTTGCTATTGATTACTTTACGAAGTGGGTAGAGGCAGCCTCATTTGCTTCTGTCACCAAGAATGTGGTGGCACGGTTCATCAAGAATAGTCTTATTTGTCGGTATGGCATCCCTGAAAGAGTTATCACTGATAATGGTACTAATTTGAACAACAAGATGATTACTGAACTCTGCACGCAGTTCAAAATAAAACACCATAACTCTTCTCGGTACCGGCCAAAGATGAATGGCGCTGTAGAAGCTTCTAATAAGAATATTAAGAAGATTATACAAAATATGACAGTAACATACAAAGACTGGCATGAGATGTTACCATTTGCTCTTCATAGTTATCGCACTTCAGTACGCACTTCGACAGGGGCAACTCCTTTCTCTTTAGTCTACGGAATGGAAGCCGTTTTACCAGTGGAAGTTCAGATTCCCTCTCTAAGAATTATGAAAGATGCAGGCTTAGATGAAGATGAATGCATTCAGACTCGACTCGATCAGATAAATTTGATTGATGAAAAGAGACTTGCGGCTGTTTGTCATGGACAGATATATCAGAAGCGCATGACCCATGCATTTAATAAAAAAGTCAAGAGACAGGTGTATCAAATTGGCGACTTGGTGATAAAGCGTATCATTCTACCACAAGGTGATCCTAGAGGCAAATGGACTCCTACATACGAAGGGCCATTTGTAGTTAAGAAGGTATTCTCTGGTGGAGCCATGATGCTTGCTACAATGGATGGCGAAGAATTCCCGCATCCCGTGAACGCGGACATAGTTAAAAAATACTACGCATAAAAGAGACCCGCTAGGTTGACATATCTAGGCAAAAGTAAGGGCATCCCGGTGAACCAAAAGGGTTCGGGCAAAAATTAGGGATAAACATATAAAAATGTACACCCGGCAAGTCGAAAACCTGAAAAGGCGGCTTGGGCAAAAAAGGGTATCCTGGTGGACTAAAAACCTGAAAAGGCGGTCCAGGCAAAAATTAGGGATTAAAGCGTATGCCTATGTCCTGTTCTCGGTTAGCTTCACCAAAGTCAAAGAGACTGAACAAGCCAATCACTTCTACCCGACAGCAAAAGATGAGATGCTTGAAGACATAATAGCAGTACTAGAATTAAAATCAATAGGACTTTTTTTTTCATAGCTGTTTTTCTTTGCTTTCTTGACAATTTCCTCTTACTTGGATTTCTGTCTCCTTGTATTAAAATTGCTTGTTTATAGGCCCTCTTTCAAAATCAATACAATTTTATTTCCAAAAAGATACTTTTGTTTTACTTTCTCCATTTTTGTTTGCATAAACGTCCATTGATTTAATTCGAATTAATATATGCATTTGAATATGATTGATGTTTACCGAAAATACATGCATAAAATAGAAATAGTAATTACTAAAAGACTTTAGGATCAAGGATAAGGTTTAACCATGCGTTCTAACAAATCCGGAAGCAAATCCTATTCCCTAGCAAAACCAATTATTCCCAGAAGAAATCGGCACTACTAGACAGACTGTTCATCTCTTTTATCCCCAGTCAGGTTCTATTGAATATTTCTACCATCAGACAGAAATCAAATATCCCCAGCTAAGAAAGGGTCATCAATACAAATATCTCCAACCAGAATATCGGGATTTATTTTCCCATGGCAAAAATTTTCAGACACATAATTCATTCATGCATCATTTCACAGCATATACATGCATGCAATGTTCGCATTTATTTTCAAGAGCATAAAACATCTCATGCATCATGACATGGCATGAGGCTAACTCTTTTTTTCCAAGTTAATTATCCTTCTGATACAGTCAAAATAAAGATTCATTCAGCCATATATGTTTATCGAATACATTCAAGATTCAGATACATCTTTCAGATATAATCCATATGAATATTCATTTTGACAAGCATTCTGATATCCTCCTAATGATGGCATCTTTAAGCCCACCCCAGACATTTATTGCAAATACAACATATACAAATATTATCAGATATAGCCTAACGTACGACTCATTCTGATTCAGCCTAACGTATGATTCCTTCAACTGTTCCAATACGGTCTAGCGTACGACCCATTTGGATATTCATCCCCTCAGATGCTACCTAGCGTACGGTACATTCTGAAATGTAGTCTAGCATATGACTATCCCTTTTATCATCAGATACAGCCTAATGGACGGCTCATTCTGCTACTCAGATACGATCTAGCGTATGATCCATTCTGATATTTTATCATCAGATACAGCCTAATGGACGGCTCATTCTGCTACTCAGATACGATCTAGCGTATGATCCATTCTAATCTTTTATCCTCAGATACAGCCTAATGGACGACTCGTTCTGCAACTCAGATACGGTCCAGTGTACGAGCCAGTCTGGCTCTTCTCATCAGATACTACCTAGCGTACGACACATTCTAAAATGTAGTCTAGCGTACGACTACTTTTTATCGCCCGATACAGCCTAACGGACGGTTCATTCTACTACTCAGATACGATCTAGCATAGGATCCATTCTGATCTTTATTTCTCCAGATACAGCCTAACGGACGGCTCACTCTGCTACTCAGATACGGTCTAGCGTATGACCCATTCTGATCCTTATCTCATCAGGTTCAGCTCACCCTAATATCACCTAATGGATGACTCATTATACGGTCTAGCGTACGACCCAGTGTGACACCCATGTCTTCAGATATGGTCTAATGTACGACGCAGTCTGAAGCTCTCATCATCAAACTTTCTGGATGGCATCTTTAAGCCCATCTCCATCAAGACTATCTTTTAATTAACAAGTGCAAATTTTTGGGGCATTCTAAGTGTTCAATAATCTTCCACCTCCAGATCACGAATGGCGTACATACCATTCTAATTCTCTCGGTTTAAGAATATTGAACAGGGGCAGCTGTAATACCCCAAAATTTGCTTGTTAATTTTTATGATAAATTGATTCATGCATGACATTCATTTCACATTTACATTCATTCATTAACATACATTCTCATATAAATTATAAATTTTAATTTATTTATTATGTGATACAAATATAAAAAATAATAATAATTTTGGTTATCTGTATGATATAAATAAATATATTAATATATAATATATATATATATATATCTAGATATATATATTATATATATTATATATATATATATATATATATATATATTATATATATATATATATATATATATATATATATATATATATATATATATTATATAAACAAAATAGTTTTAATTTAATGATAATAAAAATAGATTTAATTTTAATTGTATAATTAAAATTTTAAATTAATTTTATTTGTTAAAGCTCATTAATTATAATAACTATTTTTTATAATTTAGTGGCTCATGTTCCATTTATTCATTATTTATAAATAGTATTTATTTAGTAATTCACGTTTTTTACTTAATAAAATTTATTTATAAGAGTAACATTTTTTAAAAGCCCATAAATTATAAAATAATTTTGGTTGATATAAGTAAGAATAATTTTGATTTTTTTTTAAATGATGAAAGTAAAAATAGAAATAGGTTTAAATTTTAATTCAATTATGTAACTAAAATTTAAATTAATTTTTATTTAAATTATTCATTATTTATAATAATATTTCTATTTAATAAATATTTAGCAAGGTTAAACCCTAAGTCTCCTAAAGTAAAGGAAGGGATCCAAATATTTAGCAAGGTTAAATCCTAAAGTATAGGAATGGATCCAAATATTTAGCAAGGTTAAACCCTAATCCACACCATTATAAATACTTCATATGGCTGCAGCGAGAGGGAAGAGACGAAAGAGAGGAGAGATACAGCAGAAGAAGATACACAAGGCAAGGCAGAAGTAAGAAGATTCACGGGCAGGGAAAAGAGAAGCAACCATAAAACACTCATAGCCTGAATAAGAACAACACACATACAATGAGCAAGCTAGAAGAATCAAATCCTCAGTAAGTGTTCATTATGGAATTTGCATCTAGCATGATTACCTTGCAATACTCCTTAATTCATGCATGAATAATATTGGTTTAATATATATATTGAGAGGATGTATTCATGGTTTGGTGGATGTTGACAGTGCTTTATTCAAGTATGCATCTGTTCTTGATATGTCATAGCATGTTGGAGAAATTCTGTTTGCATGATTAAAGAATTATATCTGCCATTTAATTACTATTATACGAGTGTTGTTTCTAGCATGATTATGTTTATTTCACATGCTGTTATTACATAATAATGATGATGATGATATAATGGTGATAATATAAATCCTTGGTTGTCTTTAACATGTATGTGTAAGGTTTGTTTTATCATTATCACTTGCAGTAAAGAGAACTAATACATGAGTAAAATAATATAAGCTTCTTGATTTGTGCATGACTATTTTTATTATTGCATGATGATTACATATGATCTTATTTTATGTGGGTGGTTTGATATAAAATGAAGTGACAGGTTTGTTGTATTCACATGAAAGAAACAACATGAGAAAAAATAAAGTAGTTTGCCGTAAGAGAGAAAGCTGTAACATGCATGGTGGTGTTGTGTCAAAATGGAAAAATCCATGTAGAATTAATATATATTTTAATGAAGGCGAATAAATAACGAATGAACCAACATGGCTCGTTGGTAGCTCCCCCTTTACTGCAATGTAGAGGTCCTGGGTTCGGTGTTTTTACTATGTTTACTCCCTTTCCACTATAATTAATTCACCACTATTTTTCTATTATTAAAATAAAACCCATTAATTAATTTTCTAATTAATATATTATATTAGTTATTTAAACTAGGATATAATTTAATCTAGTTTATTAATTAAATTTTCATATATCACTTAAATAATTAAAATGGGCTATTTTGAATAATAAAAATCTAATTATATTTTTTTTCTCTTTTCTTTTAAAATTTCTATCAATTTAGTCTAAGTTTTTTCATAAATTCATAAAAAAAAAGTTTATATTATTATAGACTAAAAATATTCTTAATTCATTCTTAAATTTTTTTATTTCTTTCTTTTTAGTTTAATTAGGTTTTATTATTTTGTATGCCCTTTTAATTTTGTACTCGTTAATTAAGATTTAGATATTTTATATCCCCTTTTAAATTATGTACCCCCGTCCCGAAGCCATGTAATAGCGTAGTCTTATTTTTCGCACTTTAATTTTTCCGTATTGTGAATATATCTGTCTAGATGTATGCTAATAGGATTGCATGGAAAGATAAACAATCGAACTTAGATAAATTAATTCAAGATAATATATCCGAATCCAATCATTTCCATACTTGCACCTCTAGGGTAACCCTCTCTTTGTTGCCTTACGATATTACGGTCATGTCCCGCGAATGTGGGGATACTCTTAGCAAAGACCTTTTCGATTAAATCATCATCATCCCTAAACAGATAAGTCATAGTCCCTTCGATCAAAAGGTCAATGTCCCTACAAGATAAATCATAGTCCCTCGAATGTTACCTTCGAATATATGACCTTATCCCTCGAACATTGCCTTCGAATATATGACTTTGTCCCTCGATGACCCTTTGTTGTAGCCTACGATTAAATGATGATCGTCCCTTCGAATGCTAAGGTATCCTTACAAATGTTGCCTTTAATGACCAATCGACGACCCTACGATGTCCCTTTACATCCAAAGGATAAGACTACTTACTTCTCAATAGTAAGGACAGTTTTACCCTCCTAAGGATAGGAAATACCTATAAAGACCTTGGTTAGTTATAACTCTTAAATGCTTGCTCACAGCTTAAAATACTTTTCACACCTCACACTTTTCAAAACATCTTTTAGAAAATCACCACTTGGTCTACATTCGCACTAGAATCATCGCCGAGTTATATTTTTCTAAACATCTTTCAAAATCAAACGAGATAAACACTTTGTATACATTCGTACAAGAATCATTACAAAGTTAAACTCTCCTTTCAAAATATTTTCTAAACACACCATATTTCTCAAACACTTTCTCAAACAAGGAAAACATAAGTGAGTTAAGCAATTAAGAGCCCATGGATAACCATGGATACAAAGGGTGCTAACACTTTTGTCGCATTACGCGAAAAACCGGCGGGAAAAAAAAACAACAAAGCCGCCACCGTGCGTTATTTATCCCAAAAGAGGGAAAGGAAACGCTCGAAGTAAACCTGGAAAAGACATGGTCTCGCAACCAAAGAGAGATGGGATCGGGAGTCGGTTATGCGAAGGGAAGGTATTAGCACCCCTATGCATCCGTCGTACTCGACGGGATCCACGCTCAAAAGGAAAGATAAAGGTTACTAAAAACTGATCACACACTGCACACACAAGGCTGGAAGGAAACACAGGAACGACAAAAGAAACTAACTCGACAGGATATCGCATCCTGGGCCTAAGTAGTCTGTCAGGCACAGACATCAGAGTCGACGTAGTTCGGGACAAGGGGAAACATGCTCGCTAGGATGTCGCATCCTATGCATACGTATCTTCTCGGACTAAAGAAGAATCAGAGCACTCGTAGCTCGGCTCACGCACGCCAAACAAAACCACACCGGAAATCGACTGCCAATCGCTGGACTTACGTCAGACTCCACACAAAACAGGCAAACATGGAAACCGAATGCCAATCGCTGGACTTACATCAGACTCCGAACCAACAAACCCACACTGGAAACCAAATGCCAATCGCTGGACTTACATCAGACTCCAAGCACACAACAATAGGATACGGAATGCCAATCGCTGGTCTTACATCCATCTCCTAACACACACAAGAAGAAAAAAAAAGGATGCCCAGAGAGATCAGCTCAATCTCCTGCCTACGTACCTCATCTGGTATGAGGATCAGGGCGACGTAGCTCCCCTACACAGGAAAAAGGACTAGCCTAACCAGATACAAAGGGAGACACAAACTACTAGGGAGACTACGACTCGAGCCTAGAAGTTGTCATGCATACGATCCCTAAGTTAAGGTTGCTATATAACTTGCACAGGGAGCAAGCTAACCTAACAACACAAGCAGTCAAAAGCATAAAAGCAAGCACACACACTATATACAAACAGAGGGGCTCAAACAAGGCTAGGCTTTAGTCAAGGGGTCATGTCAACCTCGACAAACAAGCCACTGTATCAGGGTGAGGTTGCTCTTAACCCTAACATTGAGAGTTAGGGTGAAGCAGATGAAATGGGGATGAGGATGAGACTTCACAGCTCTTATCCCTGGCCTGGGAGAGCTTCAAACAAATGAAAGTGTGGGAATCCAGAATGTGGGACTCTACTCCACATGACTGACACAACATGATCTTGGGTTATTATCCACAATGCATCAACACAATGGTGTGAGCAAGGTGAATGACACACTGAATAGCAGGGGATGGACTGCACATCCCTTGTATCTGCTAATTGCCTTATAAAGGTCTTTTCCTGCTTGGCACAAAAATAAACAAACACAAGCATTGCCTCTTAAGGAGGGCTTCAGACAGGTGCCTGCCCAAGTAACAGGACAGGTCTTCCAGACTACATGAAGTCAGTGAGTTATACCTCAAATGGTTAAGCAACCAAGCAAAGTAAAAGCAAGTTCACAATGAACTTAAGCAACTAATGTACCTGAAAACAATCCAACTCAATCAGTATACAAGTCAAAAAGTCAAACAGATAGTTAAGAGTCAACAGTCAACAGACATAGTCAAACAAGCAATGCAACAAGGTGCAAGGCACAAGCTCAACTCAAAGGAGCTAAAAGCCACCTACAAAACAAGTCCAGGTTAGCCAACATCAACCAAATAATCCATCCAAATGAGTGAACCACTTCACTTAAGGCAATGTGCTTCTTTAACCTGAACCCAAAGCTCAAACATAAGCACAAACCACTAGGACAAGGCCTAGGGTCAAAGAGGGAGAAAAAAATCCAAAACAGAACATGGAATTCAACATGAATCAAGCTCAATCAATTAAGAACATCATCCAAAAGGTCTCATCTCAAAAGCATCAACCAAATTCATTTCACAAATCAATCATGGCAATGTATGCAAGTTGAAAGCTCATGGAGGCAACAGAATGAACAAATCCACATTAATTCAAAAATGATTCAATTAATCTCAAGAAAAATCATGGCTAAACAGAACACACAACATGATCAACACACCAAAAATTAGGGCATTTGGACAACATTAGGCATGGTGATCAAATTCATCAAGTCAAGGCAAGCACAAGCAAGCTCAAATAGGGCACCAAATGCTACATCAACTTAGCACAAGCCTAAAACAGAATTGACAAATTATAAACACCTCAAACCAAAGCCACAACAAACATCAATATGTCTAGAAACAATGTGCAAAATTTCACATCCATATGATAAAGCATAAGCATTTTACAAACAATTGAAATTCAAGACTATCCAAAAGTGCACAAATGACTATCCAGAAAGGAAAATCTCAAACAAGTCAGAAATGTATCCAAAAATTCCATAAAAAATCATGATCAATCACAACATCCACATGGAGCATCACACAAAAAAAATCACATCATTTGGAATTTATTTGGCATGGCAAAGAAATTCATCAAGTTGAGCAAGCAAAGGTGTGACACACATTGTCACACCTACATTAACATGAGCATATCTCAGCAACCACAAATGAGAAAAATGCAAACTTAACACCAAAATGCCTAGCAAGATGTCTAGTTTAATCTTGTAAAGTTTCAAAGGCATTGGATTAAAATTCATCATTTCACAAGAGATATGGCAAGCAAGGTACCAAAATGAACATATGCACACAAACCCTAGCACCAATTTAATTCCAGCCATGCACAAATTGTGGAAAAATGCTCATAAAAAAATAGATACAATGAGGAGCATGATGCAAAAAATCCCACATTATTTGGATCAATATTTATTTAGTTATGATTTTTGGAAGTGGAGAAAAAAATAAAAAGAACATGAAAGCATAGCATGAATGTCATGGATGAAAAATGAAAAATAATGAAATGCAATTTGGATTTGAGCCGTGGCCAGGAATCGAACTGAGTAAAATTTTGAATGAGCGCGCTTCATAGTGAAACGCAGCGCTTCACTTAATCTACGTGGCCAGGCGAAGCAATATCATCCACTCATTATGCCATGCAAGCAACAGCTGGACCAATACATGTCCACAAACACACAAACACATGCAAAACACGCTGGAATGGATCAAACAGATTTCTGGACATGAAACCCTAGCAACTTCATCGTGTTCTTCATGGATGATGAACAAATTTCTCAGAAATGCAAAATAACCATATCATCGTGTTCATCTTTTAACATACAACATGAATCCAGGCCTAGTTTGTTCTAACTCAACATATATCCAAAGATTTGAAGCCATGAATGTTCATACATCAATCTTAAATCTAGCATAACTAACTCAATTTTTCATGAAAATTAATGATCTAAAGCTCAGTTTAATCACCAATGCACGATCTACAACAAGCACCTAACAATTTCATGAATTATGGAACTTGATTTCTGACCTTGATGAAGATGCAGAAGTGGAATTGTTGCTCTTAGGCCTTGTAATACACAAACAAATGCTCCAAAGCTCTTGTATGATTGAATGGAGGAAGGTTTGAAGGTTACTCGAGCTTGATTCCAACAGAATTCTCAACTGCCATGGATGAATGCAAACTTCCAACTAGCTTCCAATTGCACAATTCTTGCTGGATCTTGCTTCAATGATGCTCAAATATACTTCTAGATGAAGAATCAATCAAGAACAAAGCAATGTATGTGGATAAAATTGATGAAAAGTTTGAGAGAAGAATTTGTGAAAATGGATCTAGATCTGAAAAAGTGATGTGTTAATGCTGAATTCTGTTATGTTTTAGCTTATATATGAGCTGCTAATCATATCCTTAATCATGCTTAGCCATATGGTAATTGGATTGATGAAAAGAGAGTTTAAATGCAAATTGGCCAATGCACCTTATGCATGAGATTACCAATGGAACAGTGCACGAATTGCCTTGGAAATTCACTTGAAATTCTGTTTTGGGCCAAGGGCAAGTGTTAAAATGTAAAAACAATGCACCATTTTCAAATTTGAAATTTCCCTCCAAAATTCAAATGAAAAACCAAATGTTTTTGTGATGGAAATACATGGCATGTGATGCATGTTTTGGATAGTAGAGATCAAGAGAAAAATGTTGCAAAAAGAGCCACTCCATTTGGACATTTGGTGTGAAAGTTATGCATGCTTGAAGTTCAAATTCACTTGGCCATGATTGATCCATATCTCTTCAACCATACATGAGAAATTCATGATCTTGGACTTTTTGGAAATGGGAGAACAATATATACAATTTTCATGTTGGAAAAAATTTCATTTGAAGCTTTCTTGATGATGTAATCTTGAGGAGAAAACCTTTCCATTTTTGGCAATTTCAAATTACAGGTCACTTACTATTTTTGGAAAGTTTTCATCTGACCTCAAATTCTTCATTGTTGATGTTTGAAATGTCAAATGAGACTTGTATGGACATGAATGAGGCTTCTCTAACCATCTCCCACCTTCAAATCCATGATTGAACTGACAGTTGACTTTGGTTGACTTTCTAGGGTTTCAGATGAATTGATCATTGACTGATGAGCTTTGAGCCTCCAATGCTTGACCAAATCTTTTCAAAATGATCCTTGGATCACATGAACTCATTGAACCAACCCTAGGGCTTTGATTCCATAGAAAATGCACTTGCTTGCTTGCACAACTGAACCTCCTAACCAGTCTAGCTGATGACTTGGTGGACTATGCAGATGATAATGCAATGAGCTATGCAGTGGACAATGCAATGTTAATGACCTAAAATGAAAATGTATATACAAAATGAGAGGTGCAAATTTGAGGTGCTACAACCTTCCCTTTGTATAATGTACCTCCCGAACTCAAAATCTAATCAAGGTATTTCCTGTTCTTTTCCGCCTTTCCTTATTGGATAAAAGAAAAGTTTGTGGCGACTCTTGCTATCCGCAACATTGCTTTTCAAAGCAAAAAGACAAAGTCAGTTCAGCGTATCACAATTGCCATCAACAGAGTCCTCAACATCATATTCTCCATTGTCATCACTGTCGTACCCCAAAATTCCCCCTCTCATCTTCATCTTTTCATTTAATCCTTGACTTAAGATTCATTTGAGCCTAATTCATAACTCATTCATATGCATTCATGAACATCAATAGATTCAAAGCTATGTTTTGACTCGAACTAGGGTTTTGTCTGAGGAATGGAGGATCACTCACCACGTGGAGTTGAAACCCTAATTTCATACCCCTTGGATCTTGGTTCAAAAGATTACAATCATGACATTTATTCATGTGTTCAAAACCCTTGTTCTTGATTTAACCACCCTTTGACCTCATGAGCTCCTATCTATGCATCTGAAACCCTGATTCATGCCTCCTAGTTGACTTTGGTCAACTATTGACTTTTTAGTCAACCAGTTGACCAAAGTCAAGCATTCTAATTTTGGTCTTTCTAAACCTAACTTGTCTTGTTAGCATACCATTTCCATGTCATTTTTAACCATAACCAATAATTAGATTTGTAGAGTTGATATTGTTTTTGTTCCATTCACATTAACCAGGTCATGAAGAATTAAGATTCTAAAAAATACTTCATTCAATTCAATTTCTCAATTAACATTTCCAAATACGCCAAAACAATTTCTATTGACTAAAAAAATTCTAAGTTAACAATCAAAACATTTTTAATTAACCTTTTAAATGCATTCAATTAACTTTTCAAAATCGGTTTTGAAACCATCTTAAGTTAACTCAATTAACCTTTAAAACCTTTCCATTGACATTTTAAAACATTTACTAAAATTTAAATATTTATTTCAGAATTTTTACAAAAATAACTCAAATTTTCAAGGAAATTCCCAAAATATCCCTAGTTTCAAAAAAATTCCCAAACTACCTCACTTTTAGGAGGAGACACCAATTCAATTGGCGACTCCTCTTAAAAATTGAATGGAGGCGCCAATTGGATTGGCTAGGGCACATGCCCTAGCCAATCCAATTGGCTCCCATGTGTATTACCTGAGAGGAGGCGCCAATTGGATTTGCACCTTAGTGTAAAATGCAATTTTTTTTGCTAAATGGTCTACGTGATACATAATTTTGAAATAGGACCAATTGATATTAATAAAAAATTTCATTTACACAAAAAAGCCTAATGGTGATGACCGAGATCGCCTAACCGACCTCCGGTCCCACATCCCCTAGCTACCCTAACCCGTGGCCCTAACCCACGTTGATGATTCACTACTGGTGTTTGAGCATATGAGGGGCCAGGAGTGTCACTACAACCTACAGGAGATGACCTGTTGAGGTAGTCAGACAAGTCGGTATAATCTTCAGTATGCATCGAGGGTGTACCGTCGTAGTTGAGTTCATGAACCATGCCAGAGTAGTTGGGTTGTGTTTGACTCATTGGTGGGCGACCAAGACGGTTGAAGGGGGACATGGGTATGAATGATGCGTCGAGGAAAGGTTGGAAAGGTTGTTGGGGTGTTTGGTAGAGATTGGGTTGTTGGAGGTTTTGGTTTTGTGAGGTTTGGGCTTCTTGGATATGATAGGAGGAGGGGCGGTTGGTGTTGAATGATCGTTGGGTGTTCTGGCTAAGGCGGCTTTGGTAGGGTGATGTGTTGGATGCGAAGCGATGTTGGATCTCAGGTTGACGGTAAATTTGTTGGTGGTGGTATGGAGTATGCTCTTGCTATTGAGGTTGGGTGTATGCACGTTTTGGTTGTATGTTTGTGTGTTGGTGGAACAGAACGTTTGACGGACAGGGGGTTGTGTGTATCCGGTCTGACAATGTTGTTAGGGGTTAGATATTTAGGTGTCTGGTGTGTAAGTTTGTTGGCATGGGTCGTACAGGTACATATCCTCGGCGATGAACTGAAAACCAACCGATTTGTACCAAGCCATATAAGTACGACTTGGTTTTTCTTCATTTGGCATGATTGTGTCAGTTAATACATGGTCATGGTGGTGCTTCCATTTGTGACACTCCGATCTTGTAAAGCTTTGCCATGGATTGAAGTTCCATTGGTCGTTAACTTTGCGCAACTGCCATTCTCCTAGGCTTGCTGGGGGATCTGGGATGTTTTGGGGCATACCGAACTGCAACTTCACACGATCAATGTTGTGCATCTCCACAACTGTGAATCGTATTATCGGTGTGTAGGAAGTCCATACAGCCGCGTCTTCAGCGTTGACCTCATGGTCATAATCCAAATTAAGGTATGGACGCCAAATGAACTGAAATGTGAAAGAAAATAGGATTATAATCTTGGTAGAAGAAGTTAACAAATTATAACGAAATAATGAGGTTATTATCCTTACGTCTGTCGGTCGAAGGTGGTCCAGCAGATTGCGATACTAAGTAATACAATGTCTAGGACATCTGTTATAACTCATACCACGTGCAGACCATCTGCACCAAAAAGGTCAAAATATTAGTTAGAGATAATAATCTTTGAAGAAGTAAGTAAATATATAGAAATTTAAGCAACTTAATTTTGTGCATACGAGAATGTGAATAGGTTGTTGTTGACGGGTGCTAGGGACGGTAGTCTTGACCAACCCCATGCTTGGAGAAAAACAACACATCCAGAAAATGTAGATGTGTCTTTGTGTGAGTTTTTGCACAAGGAGCTATAGAGATAGGCAAGACAAGCAGATCCCCAATTGTAACTTCCTATTCTATCTACATGTCTAAGTAAAGGTAAATACATAATATGCATACTAGAACCACTACCTTTGGGAAATAAAAAAGAACCAATTAAAAGCATAATGTAACACCTAGTTTTTATTATTTGAGCCTCTTCGGTAGAATGCTCATCTAAGTATAAACTATTATAGTATGACTTAAGGCGTGAAAGGAGTACACCTTGACCTCTTGGGTTATCATCTAACAAATCAGTCTCCAAGAGATCCATGCAAATTGAATTTGCATAGTTGGTTTTACCATTTACAGTCTTACCTTCAACGGGCGGTCCCAAAAGCATGTAGACGTCTTCTAACATCACGGTACACTCACCGATTGGGAACCAGAATGTGTGTGTCTCGGGATGCCATCTTTCGCATAAAGCAAGAATGATTTTGTTATCTATCGACCAAGATAAAAATCTTGCATATATGACCAAAACTGGCGAGTTCAACATAAGGTTAAATCATCGGGTCCATGTGGACATATTCGTGGACCCGAGTCCGGAACCGTGAAACATCCTATAAAAGAAAGAACAAAAAACTTTACTAAGTTGGTATGTTATTAAAACGGACTCTATTAAAACAAATAACAAAACAATAAAACACTTACATAAGTTGCTATGTTTGCGACCGTTCCTCTGTTCGATTCACCCATTGTGAGGATAGACATTTTGTCGGGGATAAAAGCGGTTGGTACATATGAAACTACAATAAGTTGTTGCAGATGAAATTGTAGAAGAAGTAGTGAGTGATGGTGTGGAAGAAGTGTTGATGGTGTGGATGTATTTATAGGAAATTAAATTGGAGCATGAAAAGTTATGTTTGCATGTGGTCTCCAATTGAATTGGCGCCCATGTGCATTTTGTACATGGTGTCGCCATTCAAATTGGCGCCTCCATAGGGACATGCATGACACACCTAGGTCTGATTGCTTGGTTTCGAGGTCTGCATGCATGCAAGACAAGGTGTCGCCAAATGGATTGGCGCCCATGTGCAAGGAATGAATGGAGGCGCCAATTCATTTGGAGTGTGTGTTTGCATGTGTGACACGTGGCTGTGCTCTCTCTTGTATGCTGGACATGTCACTTCTGAGTAGCTTGCATGGTTGACACATCATTTCGGACTAGCTTGCATGTGCGACACATCACTTCGAACTAGCTTGCATGTGAGACACATCACTCACCTATTTAAGTGTCTTACTATCAACATCCAAGACTAAACCCACATTCATCTGCAACAAGAAAATAGTTTTCATCTGCACAATGTCATCTTCACCAAAATACAGTGTCAACGTTCACTGCAACGGTGAAACATACGAGTATGAGTTATATGGTTTTTATTTTCGAAACACCGATACCATTCGACTTACGATCAAGAGAAATGCAACATTCTTGCATTTGAAAAAAAGAATACAATCCTGTATAGGATCGAGTATTATGTCAAAGATCACGTATCAAAATCCAATATTTTTTTAGAACAAGATCAATAGACCAACCTCACAGTTGCATTGCAACTAACGTTGAACAAGATCATCGTAAATTAAGTGTTGCATTGATATGTCAAGACATTCTGTCGTTGGTTAATAAAGACCCATCAGTGAAGGTGAGTATAATCATATCCCATATTAGAACAACATATAATTATACTCCATCTTACAAGAAAGCCTGGATTGCGAGAACAAAGGTTGTTGAACAGGTATTCGGCAACTGGGAGGATTCATACAAAGAATTGTCATGGTTTTTATGGGCACTAAAAACATATGTCCCAGGAACTGTGGCAATTATGGAGACATTTCCAGCAATGATGCCAGACGGAACCTGTGTTACAGGTAATAGAATCTTTCACCGTCTCTTTTGGGTGTTTGACCCATGCATCAAAGGTTTCGCATTCTGCAAACCTATTATTCAAATTGATAGCACTTGGTTATACGGAAAATACAAGGGTACTTTGCTTATGGCGATTGCACAAGACAACAACCACAATGTCTTTCCCATTACCTTTGCTCTGGTTGAAGGTGAAACGAATGGTGGATGGGGTTTCTTTCTTCGACATCTCAGAACGTATGTGGCTCCACAAGCTAATCTCTATTTTATTTTTGATAGACATGCTGCCATTGAGAGTGCCTACAACAACCATGACAATGGATGCCATGATCCTCCTTCTATCCATGTCTATTGCATTATACATATTGCACAAAACTTCATGTGTGATGTAGCAGGGTTTTTGTTACCTTTAGGTTTATTGACTAAACCAAAAGTCAACATACAATTCGAGTCGCCACCGCACTTTTATTTGTCCAAAGGAAAGGATAAAAAGCAAACAAAAGCCAAGTAAGAAGTTTTTCAAATCAAAACCTAATAAAAATGTCAGAGATCTAGGTAAGGGGGTTGGTTATGAAATGGGAAGGTTTTACGCACCCAAAACATCCTTAGTACTCTAAGGGAACCCTTTTTGCAAATATGTGTTGTAGGTTGGTATTTGTGAAAAGATTTATGCAAAAGATTGGAGGGTTGAGAAAAGAATAGATTATATTTACAAATTTTCTTGTTTGAATGGATGAACCCATTACCTACGTACCATCCCAAAGGAGGATCAAAACCTCGTAGTTCGGGGTAAAAAAAATCTCAAAGATTGGTGAATTGATTTGACCAAAAGCCTTAAGGTATTTTGTTATCAAAGGGAGAAAACTCAACCTAAACCAACAATCCACCATGTGAGGAAGGCTTCAACATGCTAGTGAGGGGTTAACCCTATAATAAGCATGGAAGACTTATAATCCAATCACTAAGGATGAGGTGAGATTTACATCAACCACTATGATACCTCAAACCTATGACTAATGTTTATGAAAAGTTTTAACAAGTGGCCATTGGAACCATAAAACAACTTGAAATGGGTTGTATTCACAAGTTAGACTTATTTATAAAATGAAGTCAAAGTTTGGATTAAAGTTTATTTATAATGAGTATTTATGAAAATAGTTTTGAAATGTCAAAGGCTTAAGGCATAGGTTTCTAATTTGAAACAAAGTCAAAGTTTAGAAAATAATTTTTGGCTTTGTTAGAGTGGGGAGAAGAAGAGAAGGGCTAGTCCTAAAGCATACAAAGATAAGAGGGGAAAGATAAACCCTTGGAGTTCCTCTTCTTGAAGTCATATAGATGACTCAAGATGCTCATTTCCTTTGGACTTAGCACACACAAACAAGCAATCAAACAATTGAATTCAAGCTCATAGGATCTCCATTTGGCTTGTCTCTTAACTTGGCTACTCATGACAATGGTCCTCTTTCACAATCTCAAGGTAGGATCCCTATCACATAAACGCAAACATCAAAAGGTTCACAACACAATAAGGGGAATGGACAAAGAATAAGGTTGGATGAGAAGTCCTTTAAGATCAACTTTTAACTTTAAGCATGAGGCCTATTTGCTCTTCAACAAGTTTTGCATTCTAAAGGCATGAGGCCTAGTTGCTCTTGAACTCCTTTAAGCATAGGTAAGTCCTAATTCTAATTCCTTTCTCCTTTTGCATTTGGTTCACACAAAACAAACACAAAAGCAACACAAAATAACAATATATTTATATACAATAATGGGCTCAAATGAGCAAAAGAAAAATGACATAAACATAAAATATGTGCTCAAGCGAGCAAAGGGAAAATCAATATGAACAATGAGCAAGAAATAAATGACATTAAAAGTAAATGACAAGAAATTAAATGCTAAAATTAAAGTTAGTATTTAATGAGGTTATGTTAGCTTGTCATAAGACAATGTAGCGCTATGTTAAGCAATCGTAAGTGGACTAATGTAGTAGTCACACCTATCTGAGGTCGGTCAATAAGAATATAGGCAAATAACACAAGTTAGAGATCATGAGTAGTAAGCCAAGCTCCATAAACTTGCCATGCCAAAACAAAGGGGAAGGACCTTGTATAGACTTTAGGTTATTTGCTTGACCAAGAAGCAACCTATCTTGGACACAAAATAACTCACATGATCATGGATCAAGTTGAGTTTGGTTTGGATCAAAGAAGGTTAAACCTCTCATTTGTCAAGACCAACCATAAGACTTTAACTCATTGACCATTGATGGAAAGAAAGGGATGAAGATGAAAGGGAGGGAAAAAGAAGACCACAACCAAATCCAATTGATTAAATGTGAATCAAATCATCATCAATCAACACCGAACAGAAGATAAATGAAAATAACAAGTCAACAAATCAATGGTATTTTTTTGGTATTTTTTGAATTAAAATAAAATGCAAATAAAAAATAAACAAATAAGGTTGAACCTCAAATTCAATTCAAATCAACTTCAATAAGTTCAATTAAATTCTCATAGGTTCCACATTGTTAAACAAGATTTGACTAATTTTCTCAATAATTTTTGAAATCAGAAAGCAATTAAAAACAATTAAAAATAGCACAATATGAATTAAAATCTCAAATAATCTCAAATCAAATAAGAAATTGATGAGACTATTTTTCATTGTCTTATCATGATCCATAGATGCTATGAAAATATATTTGGATTTTTCAAAAGTCAGAAAGTATTTTAAAATGAATTAAAACTATTAAAAATCAAATAATCCATGAAAAATATCAAATGAAGTCACAAAAATAATTAAAAATCAAAATATGAAACTAGATTTTTCAAGATTTTTTTTGGAATTGGTCTCATATTTTTATGACTTCAAATGAATTTTTGAAAATCAAATGAAAATAGAATAAATGGAAAAACCAACGCCATAGGATGAAGCTCATTAATTGACGTGGCGGCCAAGAACGGCCCAGATGTGAGGGCGCAGCGTGTGCTTGAGTTAAACACGAACACAAATAATTAAATGAAGTAAACACAATAGAGGCACACAATTAAAACGTGAAAACCAAATCCAAGGGCTGTGAAGGTGCACACATGGTGATGGTGGTGGAAACCACCATCTTCTCCGGCGAGACAACCACTTCCGGCCACCAGTTGCAGAAAAATGAACTTTAATGAAAATTAAAAACAAGGCCATGGAAATGAAGCTTGTGTGATGGAGATCATCACTGTATCCATGGATCTTCCTCACTCTTCCTATATTGAGAGAAACGTGAAGGAGAAGATCATGGTGTTCAACTGAAAGTTCATGAAATGGAAAATTGAAAGCATCACAAGTTTACCTCAAGTGTGAGGACTTCAGAAAACCATACAAACACAAGTATGCTACATTGAATTGAGAGTTCTAGATCCAAAAAGTTTGAAGGTATACCTCTGATTGAAGCACTTCAAGCCACGAATCCTTCAAGACCTTGGCTTCTATTTGCTCTAGGGATGAAGTGAAAGTGAAAGGCTAAGGAATTAAGCTTTGAAGATCAGCTAATGATGTTGAATTTCAAGCTCGAAAGTGAGAAAAACTTTGAACAAATTCCTTTGGTATGCCTATGGTTTCAATGCTGCAGCAATTCAGATCTCCAAAAGGTTGGTGAATGAATAAGAGGGAGTGGTTATTTATAGTTGTAGATGGCTGAATCCCACGCTTTGTTCATGTGCATGTCCATTTGAAATTGGATGCATGGGCCTATAAAGGCGTGTGGAAGGCCCAATGATGGCTGCAAAATCATGCTGAGTTCATATAGAAAGGATTTGGACATGCACATGAAATGGAAACAGCTTGCATACCAAATTATAACATGAAATGCCAAAATGCACATAAATGGAAAGGTCTTCGAAACTCCCAAATGGTAAGTCCAAAAGAGCAATGTGAGTAATGGTTGGAAAGCCCTTATAATAAGGAACAAAAGTCATGTTTGGCAAAAATTCATTTGGCATGTGCAAATCAATGAAAACTAGTCTGGAAGATCCAAGTACAAAACATGTTTAAAGCACTTTGAAAAATTTCACTAAAAGCAAGCTTAATCAAACCCCTCTGTTTTCATGATGAAAACTTAAAGTGGAAAAACTTCCAACACAAACATTGTAGATTTGTTCAATATAATCAATTTAGACTCAAATTTTGCATCATTTGGATTTTCTATGACAAAGTTATGGGCATTTGAAGTTGGGTACTTTTTCAAATTCAATGAATTAGGTACAATATGACCTATAATGTTTTGTATTATCACATGTATTTATCTTAGGATTATGAAGTTTTGTCAAACATAACCTTTTAATTAGACATCTGAATCTTTCCAATGTCTTTGGTCTCACCTCAAAATCATAAAAATTAAGGAAGTTATGCCCTTGTCAAGTTGACCCAAAATTAGGGTTTCAGTCAAAATGGCCTATAATGTTTTGAAATGAATTATGACCTTCCAAGTTTCAAGTGGATTTTTGATGAACATGAAAGTTGTTAATATGGTTCTTAAGAACATTTTTTATCTTCGGGTCATCTTCATTTGACAAAGACATCAAAAGTTATATCTTAGTGATCCTCAGTTTAGTCAGATGACTTGACTGGTCAACTTTTCAAGGCCAAACTTCCAATCTTGATGAATAAATGATTTAGGGGCCTCACATAGGCTCATATATGCATAAAATAATGAATGAAAGAACTTCCCTTGATTAACTTTGATTAGAGGTTGAGATTGTTTAATCGGCAAGGCACAGTCAAAGCACAGTTGAATTAGGGTTTCCTTGGGAAACAATCTTCAAGCCCTTTGGGTTATCTTGATCAAATTGGAAAATTGAGATACTTGGGAGACATATATGATGATTAGGAGATTTTTGGACCATTGTCATGCTTTTCCTCATCTTCATCTAACCATTTCATTGGGCTTAGGAGCCTCCTAGGAACATTGGAGCACATGATCACTTGAGCTTCAAAACAAAAAGAGTTAGTGACATATTTTTGTGCTTTTGGTTAGTAATCAAATAAGAGAAGCAATAATATACAATACAAGCATGCTTGGTGGTCGCAAAACACTCAAACAAGTCTCAACCCTAGGGTTAAGGAGACAAACATGCCATAATCCTTGAGGCAATGCACTTGTGCAATAACATGATGCCATGAGGGATCTTAGGTTCAAAATTAGGGTCTTACAGATGCCCCTATTTAAGGTCGTTCTAGCCAGAGATATGAAGGTCAAAATCTTCGTCTTGACGAGATAGAATGAGCTTAAATAATAACAAAGAGACGAATTTTGTTCCCTAAGAGACCTCATGATGCAAATGTACGCATGCAAAATAAAATCTTCATGGTGAATAATTACAACAAAGGCAAAGAAATCAGGAAGGACTGAAAAATCCATAGGATTAACACACTCACCAGGAAGACAGAGACTCTGGGAGAAATAAGGTAAAGATGCGTGAGTAGGTCATGACTTGAAAACTTGCTGGGAGACACGAAGGGATTCCACGAAAATAAATCGATGGAAAGACCCGAGTTGACGCAAAGATGCATGTATCGGGGAATATGCCAATACAACAAAACTATCCATAAAGGATAAATCGGATAAAATCCGGACTCAGACGAAGGTGTCCGCAAAGGACTCAAGCTGAGGAAGAAACAACGAGATATTACCGGTTACTGGGTAATAAACTCAAAGAGAGACATGTCATAAAAACACCGGTTACTGGGTGAGAGGACAACAAGCTCAGGGAGAAAGAGTATCTAAGACCGGTATAAGGGTGAGATATATCAATCATCCGAAACATCTGAGGAGGACCCAAAAGTCACATCTCAACTCAGGAAAATCTGACTCCGCAGGGGACAAAAAAAGTCATAATAGGGAGCAGAAGGAAGGAACACCAAGGATACCGGTTACTGGGTATATAATAGGTGACCAACCAGGCGTGAATTGGGAATAAATCCAAGACACTCATCATCCGAAAGGAGGGCTGAACAAGCAAACTCGACTTACATGATGGACATTTGATTCCATAAGGAAATACGAATCTTACTCGACTGAGGAAGAAAAAGACTTCAACTGAAGAGCGCATGAGATATATTATCTATTACCGTCATAATGTAGATAACATACTCACATGGAAGATTATCCACAACCGGTTACTGGGTTAATGAAGGATAAATCGACCGAAAAGAAAGGACATCCGGATACCAGTTACTGGGTACAAAATGATGACCAATCAGAAGGAGAAACAATCATTGCCAAACAAGGGTAAATGAAAGATGACTCGCAAGGGATAAATTGCTTGACAAAAGCAATTATCCAATAGATATATCACCGATTACTGGGTGGTAAACTCAAAACGAAGGAATATCAATACCGGTTACTGGGTAAAGATAACCAACCAAGAGGGGATTATATCTACCGATTATTGGGTAGAAAACCAAAGATGTAGTAATTACAACTACCGGTTACTGGGTAGAAGGCCACAAGATCCGCTGGGGAAGGGATGAACAATTACTGGTTATTGAGCAATTGAACAACTAAACCACAGGGAACTGCATGGAATAACAAGAACGGAGTCAGTTTAGGAACAAACTAGAAAGACACAATCGAACAAGACTCAACCCGATGAGGATATAGCTCAGGGGAATAATTCCATCCCGATACATAACGGGGGAGGAAACTGAAACAACAATCATCCACGAGGATCTAACTCAGTGGGGAAGAAAGACGGAAAGATAGACACTTTCTGCCTATGAGGCTGACTCTATATGGAGAGATCAGACACGAACATCTTCCTGGGGAAGAACATTTCACCAATAGCAGCGGATAACAAGCAAAGATATTTGGCAAAGAATGCAACATGAATATCTGAATGCTATGATTATGCATGTATATGCATGATTTGTGTATAATTAATGTTGACAAACAGACATATCTAACACAAACAAGTCCGAGAATCACGAACGGATACTCGGCACAACATCTCGACAATAAAGGCAAAGCCTACTAGAGAACTCAGTTTGGGAATAACCCGAGCAAGATGAAAAGAAATCATCAGGGGTATCAAGCACTATCCCAGGGCTACACTCGCTGAGGATACAAAGAAGACGTATTCAGGAGCAGCGAAAGAGGATGATCAAACAGAGTACTCAAACTCTGGTGGGGATTATCTCTGGAAGAAGAAAAATCATGGGAAGACGTCAACCACAGCTGGGGATAGGCAAAGTCATAGCTTCCAACTGCAAGAAACAACACCCTGCACATGAGGAGTCTTCCAGGGCAAACAATCTTGACATAAGGAAGACGCAAAAGATATTCCTGGTATCGCTCCCCGGATTTCCCGAATCCAAGTACAAACGCGAAAAGAGTGGCGCAGATGAAAAGAGTAGAGTCGCCAGCTATGTACTTTTATCCCAAGAGGAGGGAAAGGTAGTACTGCATAACACAGAGGGAACGAATAAAACAAAGTCTCGAACCAAAGAAAACTGAGTAAGGGGGCCGGTTACGTGAAGGGAAGGTTATCGCACCCCTTCACGTCTGTGGTACTCCACAGGATCCACGTTTGCTATTTATGTCTAAAGTGTGTGTATAAAAAGTCCTATATGCGATGCGAAAGATAGAAAATCAAAGTAGGGAAAAGAAAGAGTTATTGCTCGCACAGGCCCTACCCTGCTGCATACGTATCTCAAGAAGGATTGAGAATCAGAGCACCGTAGCTCGGCTAACCTATTTTTGTTTGTTTTGTGTTTTTTAGATGACCGACGTTACTACGCAATCTACCGGATGCTCCACCTTTGGAGACTTACTCACCTGTAGTAGAAGGAGTTAACGTGTCCTTAAGAAAAGAAAATCAAAGAGTTTGTTTGTGTTTTGGGAATGCTCATGCAAAAAGGAAGTCCTAGACGAAGGAACCGTGCTACCTTAATTGACATGTAAACGAGAGACTATACGAAGCCTAGCAATCCTATGGGGAGACAATCAAACCATACAAAACAAACATGCATAAAGTAAACACGCCAACAAGGGGGCTCAAACATCCGTGGGTAGGGCTTTAGTCAAGAGGGGTCATATCAACCTTGACAAACAAGCCATGGAAAGGTAATCAAATGGGCTCTTAACCACTGACATTGAACGTCAGGGTGAGCAGATCAAAAGGGTAATGAGGATAAGACCTCATAGCTCTTAACCCTGGACAGGGTGAGCTCATGACAAAAAGTGGGGATTCAGGAAGGTGGAACCCTCTCTACTGAGTGACCGGACAAATGATCTTGGGCTTTTGTTCTGAAGCATCGACACGTAGTGCGAGCATAAAGAACGACACACTAAATAACTGGGGATTGACTACTAATCCCTTTTATCCGTCAATTGCCTCTTCGTGGAGGTCTTTAGCATTGGTGCCTCTTCTTGGAGGTCTTTGGGCACAAAAGTAAACACGCAAAAACATTGCCTCCTATCGTGGTCTTCCAGCTAAGAAAGCGGTAAAATGCTGAAAAAAGATGTAAAAGGGATCAAGGGATCTACCACACGGATAAAGATCTGAAGTAACAACAACTAAAGAAATAAGAAACCCAGAGATCTCTCAGGCTAGCACCGTCAAAGAAAACAAGTCAGTAAAGCAATCAGAATAAACATTCGATAAAACCGCGCCTTTGCATTCCATCGTGATATGCAGAGCTCTATTGTGATTGCGACCCTCAGGTGTCAAGTCTAGATCCGTGAATCCCAAACCATGTTTCGTGTTAACATTTGCAATAACACCTTCGAGCTGGTTAACAGAAATCTCTTGAGGCACATAAGCCATATTCAACATTTTCAACATGGCGTTACGATGTGCTTCGGAACACATTAACAGAGAGAGAATAGAGATTTTTGCCGGTGTCTGCTTCAACTGATCCACGATCTTGTAATCACTTTTCTTGATAATTCTCATAAATTCCTCCACGTCCTTCTCAAAAGAACCCTCGGGCACTTCCTTTCGCACTGGTTCTTCTTCAACTACAACTTGTTTTCCTTTTGTTCTAGCAAGAGCCTCAGCATTGTTATCCTTCGGAACCTGTGGTGCAAACAAATGACCACTTCTCGTAAATCCTCTGGGTCCTCCCACATTACCCACAGCCGAACCAACTGTTACTGGAGTATGGTTTATTGATCTGGTCTGATTCTCTGGTCTTCTATTTCTTTAAAAAGCATTGTCATATTGCCATGGAGTTACTCTACTATTCTCAAAAAGTCTTCCACTAGAAGCAACAATAGTGGTAGGAGTACTGATAGTCATTGGAGCATTAATAATCGCGGGAACACCAACAGTCACCAGAGCAGATATGGTCACGGGCGCAGCTACGATCACAGGAGTACCAATAGTCACAGGAACACTAATAGTTCCTGGAGCACGTGCAGGACCTTCTGACGATGTAAAGTAAATGGTAACAGTTGATACCTCTCCACGGTCTTTCACTACTCGATCAAACTGTAAACAACCTTCATTCATCAATTCCTAGATACCTTCTTTCAATTTCACACAGTCGTTTTCATGATTACCACAATTTGAACAATTATTGTCACATCCCGGGAATATTCCCCCTCTAAGCAGACGTTCCTTCACCACAAACAACAAAGTCTGAACGTCATTAACATCGACTACAAAGTCCAAAATTTCCCCATCTTCCACACTGTTTACTCTGGGCCCTCCATGTTGAGGCATAGGATTATTCACCACATTTGGAGTAGGAGCAAAGTTAATCATCTTGGCATCGATCAAGTCTTGGACTTTATGGTGAAAAGCCCGATAATTCTCGATGTGGTGCCCTGGCGCACCAGAATGAAAATCACAACGGACATTAGCATCATAACCAGTGGGAATCCTTGTTAATGGAGCCATAGTGCGAAGTTCAACAAACTTTAACCTGAGCAGTTCAGGAAGTAATTCAGCATAAGTCATTGGCAACGGATCAAAATGACGATCTGGCATTCTTTGTCTTGGTTGGAATTGGCGTTGTTGTTGTTGTGGTTGTCCTCTTTGTGGTTGTTGAGGTGGGGTTGATGGAATAGTCACAACAGAACTTGACGGTATTGTTGTCCTCTGTTTCCATTTCTCTGATTATATATAGAATTTGTCTCACCTTCTCTCCTTTTGGTTGCCCCTGAAAATGGTTTCTTAGCACTTGAAGAACTTGAAGAACCAGGGTCTTGGATTTTTCCCGCTTTGATAAGACTTTTAGTTCTTTCTCCGCAAATCACAACATTCGAAAAACTACCAAACGGGCAACTTCCCATACGATCCATGAATACACCTTGCAGGGTTCCAATGAACATATCTGTCAATTCTCTCCCCAACATCGGAGGTTGTACTCTCGCAGCTAGCTCGCGCCACCTCTGGGCGTATTCCTTGAAACTCTCACCAGTCTTTTGAAACAAACTCTGCAACTGGGTTCTGCTCGGAGCCATGTCCATGTTATGCTTGTATTGCCTCAGAAAAGCTTCACCTAACTCTCTCCAGCTTCTGACAGATTCTTTTTTCAAGTCCATGTACCAGTCCAAAGATGCTCCAGACAAGCTGTCTTGGAAAAAGTACATCCACATTTTTTCATCATCAGTATAAGCGGATATCTTCCGGTAGTAAGCTTGCACATGAGTTCGGGGACAAGAAGTGCCATTGTACTTGTCGAAAGATGGCGCTTTGAACTTGTACGGGATCCTCAGCCCATCAACTAAACCCATATTAGAAACATCAAAACCCAAAGAATTCTGGCACTCCATGGCGCGAATCTTTTCAGCAAGGGCGCCGACCTTTCTATCTCTCTCTTCCGCCTTTCCAAATTCATCATCATTATTGGGAATAGTGAACATATCTTCTTGCTTGTCAACCAAATGAGAAGGATGGTGAACTGGGGCACGTGCCGCTCGAGCATTAGCAGCCTCTGTAATGATGGGTTGTCCATCGATTCTAATACCACGCAATTCGTCACCAGTAGCATAGTTGTTGACAGGGCCGATAGCAGCAGCGGTGTCATTGACAGGGGCTCCTTCTGGCGGATTCTGACTGACAGGGGGAATCACAGTTTCTTGCCTCTGGGCCAAGGCTCGGAGTTCCTATTTCCCTTGCACTACCCCTTACATCATATTCATGAATTGGGCCATGTTGGTCCTCATCTCTGCTAGTTCTTCTTGAACTTGATCCATGATCTTCTGTTGATTCTGCCTTGTTGCGTAACGGTGCGGACGATGCTCAGCAATCCTGCCTGAAACGGGAACCAAAATGAGAAACCCTCTTCAAGAACACTTGTAATGATGCAAGAATGATATGTGTATGATGAGTATGCTATGTTTTATCATTTCTCAGGTATTCAAGAGTCTCGTCCATCTTTTGAAAAATGTCAACCTGCACTCGTAGGCGGAAGATAAACAACAAAGAAGCAACATACACTTGACGGAAAGCAAAAGTGAAACATCAATAATCTCATCCATAGACATAAGAAATAATGTTCATACAAACGTAGTTCAATCAAAGATTTAGTTCAATTGTGTAGAACAAGGAACCCCATCCAACAATCCTAGAGGTGATTCTCAAAATAAACAACAAGACATAACTAGGGAAGTCGTCCTTCAGGAATGATAGTCTTCAAATACTGGCACTGATCCATCAATCGGTCACACTCTGAACACTCAGGTAAAGGGGTGAGCTTCTCTTTCAGTTGCACATTGAGTTCAACAACTTCCTCTCGGAAATGAGATGCACAGATGTCACTTCCTCTAAGCTGGCTCTCTGCTGCATGCCTCAGATCTACCTCTTTCTTCAACTGAGTATCTTTGTCTTTAAGCTGTCTCTCTAAGTCTCGTATCTTCTTTTTGTAATTGGCTTCCGCTTTTTGTAATCTCAAGCGTTCATGGTGTTCTTCATCCAACATTGTTTCTATCTCATCATAGGACCTCTTTTTGTTTCTGGATCTACTAGCACTTTCACTTTGCACTCCTTTGAGTTTATGAGCCAAATTCAGCCTATCAGCTTTTGCTTTGTAAAGCTCAATTTGGATCTCTTGTTCATTTTATTTCAACTGGCGATTCTCCATTAAGGCTTGTTTGTAATATTCAGCAGGCACACTTTCAGAAAGGATCAAAGGCGGTTGCTCCTGTAATGGTTCCCTCCGGTCATATGGTAGCAACAAAGTCCAAACTATTTCCTTGACCCACTCAGTGTAAGCAGGCATAGCAATTGCAAACTTCTTCCCTAAAACAGATCCATCTTTTATACCAATATTCTCCCAAGCTTTTCCCACTTGCTCCAATCTTGTCGGATCGCTCCCTTTCTCAAAGTACACATTTTCAGCTATCTCGACATCTTGCGGCCTTTCGTTCATGACAAAACCCAACTGACGGAGAGAAAGAACTAGGTTGTAGTTGATGCAACCTCTAGTCCCTATGAGTGGAACATTGCGAAACTCTCCACAACTCATAATGACGTTGCGCACGTTAATCCTATAAGCTTGCCACTTGATATGATAAGATGTAAGCGACATGATCCTCTGAGTCCATTTGTGAGTATTCTGAGTATTCACAAACGGTCCATTGGTTGGTAGAAAAGACAAGAACCACTTGAGTAGCAACAGGAGACAACACGTGATAGCTCCACACTTACCATGCCTGTTGTGTATCGCATAATAGGTGTCAGCTAACAAGGTAGGCACCGGGTTTCCTCCAATGAAAATAATGATTGCTGCTAGGTCCACGAAACTAGGCATACTAGGGAACAGAATAACTCCATAAATCATGACAGCCAACTGAGCGTTGAAAGCTACCCAATTTCCTTTCTTCACTTCTTCCTTAGCCATCCTTTCCAAGAATTTCAAGGATAAGCTCACAACATCACCGCTTGGTTTCCAATTATTGCTCACTTCCTTGATCCTCAAGTAAAGAGCCTTAGTGACATTTTTGAAATCCACCTCCTTTGGCACATCCAGGAAAGGTACTCGATTTTTGATTCGGACATTCATAAGGATGGAATACTCTTCAAGAGTGGGAGCTAGCTGGTAGTCCTGAAAAGTAAAGCAACGAAGCTCCGAATCATAGAACTGTAAGAGAGTCTGTAGAGGTACCAGATCAACTACCATCTTCAACAATGCCAAGATACCCCCATACTGATCATCAAAAACTTTCTGATTACGGTCGGTCACGATATTACCCAATTCTTCCAAAGATGTCAACGACTCACGGTAAAAGCTGTAGGTGCAAGTCTTCCTCTTCAACTCTGGAATGGCAGCCATCTCTCGGTGTGAACAGACTCCTGAATAAACCTGAAAAATGATATGCATATGCGGGTTAACTTTTTTTCTTTTTTATGCATTGTTTTTTTGAAAATAAACATGCTATGATGCAAAATGATGAAACAATGGCTGGTTGGCTGTGTATCACAAGGCACAGGTGTAACACCTCAAAATTTGCCCTCTTCTCTTGGGACTAGATTGGCATATTGCATCTCATTTTTAGGACATTAGGCATTACATCTTTGCATATCATGTGAAATAAGCAAGTCATCCTCCTAGGTCTTTCTCAGAAGATGGAGAGGTTAAGAGATGCAAGCCTGAGGGTTTTATTGAATTGATCATTAATCATCTGAGGGTATGTGCTTCAATTAGGGTTTCTTGGTTTCTCAAGGAGATTGGGTATTGTCTTGGTTGGAATGGTACATCATCATCATAATGGTTCATTATTCCTGATCAGACTCCTTGGGATTAGGGTTTTGACCTTTGGTCAACCCTAATCAGCTGCATTTACTAGTCAGGGTTTTTTAAGGAGATGAGGTCTTTATTGAGGTGGGGATCATCATGTGATTTTTTTGAGCTTGTACAAGCTAGGGTTTCATTTTGGAGCTATTTTATCAAGAGGTTGAGGCTCAAAATCATCTGTGCATGATCAAGTCATCTGTCAACCACAAAAGTCAACTGCAAAGTCAAATGTTGGATTTAGAGGTGGGAAGTGATTAGAAATACTTCATTCATGTTCAAATAAGTCTCATTTGACATTTCAGACATCAACATTGAAAAATTTGAAGTCAGATCAAAACTTTCCAAAAATAGAAAGTGACCTGTAATTTGAATTTGCCAAAAATGGAAAGGTTTTCAACTCAAGATTACATCATCAAGAAAGATTCAAATGAAATGTTGTTAAACATGAGATATGATCAAATCTTGACAAAGTGTACATGAAGATTCAAATGGGCATAACTTCTCAACCAAAATTCCAATTTAAGTGGTTCTTTTTGCTAAATTCTCATTTTGACCTCTAGTTTCCAAAACATGCATTGCATTGCACAAATTGTCATCACATAATCATTTGAAAATTCTTGCATTTTTGGAGGGAAAAATTGGAGTTTAAATTTGGTGCATTGTTTAAGCATTCCACCACCACCATTGGCTCCAAAATGGATTTTTAAGTGAAAATGAATACAAATTCGTGTACTGTTCATTCATGATTTTCATGCATAAGGTGGAAAACCAAAATTGCACTTGCACCTCATTTTACTAATTACCATTACCATTTGGCTAAACATAATTAGAAGCTTGATTAGCATGACATATATATACCATAACCCTAACTGTTTTTTGAGATTAACAATCACAATTTTCAGATCTAGAAATTTCTCAAACTTTTTTTCTCTCAAATTTTCTTCAAATTTCTTCAAACCAAATCGCAATCCATCACTTGATTCATCACCTGGAAGCATCATTGAGCAAGATTGAAGGAAGAATCAAGAGAATTGGTGCAGTTTCGAAGCATTCTCCAAGCTTGAAGCAACAATGGTGGATTCAGAT
This sequence comes from Lathyrus oleraceus, assembly GCF_024323335.1. Classification (NCBI taxonomy): domain Eukaryota; kingdom Viridiplantae; phylum Streptophyta; class Magnoliopsida; order Fabales; family Fabaceae; genus Lathyrus; species Lathyrus oleraceus. The sequence goes on along the minus strand of NC_066585.1, from coordinate 324,044,607 downwards.
TTTTGTGGAATCGTGCACAACTAAGCCTCAATTTTCCTTCCAATCAACTCTACAAGCATTCTAGAGGAAGTTTGAAGCATTGCAAGGCCTTGAACTACACAAATTCCAAAGCTGCCCTTCAAGAGGTTAGGGATCGAATCTCTTATTTCTCAAAATTGTTGTGATGTTATTGTAGATCTCTTCATGCTTGTTATTCTGAGCTTTGAACCACAAATTTTCGTGCAAAATTGAGTTAGATATGGTAGATTAAAGTTTGGTGTGTGAAACTTGATTTGCTCGATTCCATGTGTACATGATGAATTATGCTTAGTTGTTAGTTGATTCATGACCTAGGATGAAAGATCTACCTATTGCTATGCTTATTTTTGAAATCTGGAAAAATTGTTCTTGAGTGATACACTGTTCATGATGAACACGATGAAGAAGATGATCCAGGCTTTAGGCAACGCTTTTGATTCGTACTGGCCACGCAAAACCGTTGCTCACGTGTTAGGATAGGGCTTGAATCTGATTGGTGCATGCAATTTCCATGCGTGCGTTTCTATTGGCTCATGCTTGCTGAGCGTGCCATCGCTTGCCACGTCTTAAATGAAACGGCTGCGTTTCATCCAGCCAAGGCATGCTATTTGAATGTGGCTTCTGTTCGATTCCCAGCTATTCCAATTATTTCAAATGCCTTGCTGATTTTACATTTTCCCTCCATTATTTCCATGCCTTGGTTTCACATGATTTTTATTTTTTTCTCATCTTCAAAAATTCATAACAAATTGAATATTGCTCCAAAAATTATGTAGTTTTTTGCATTGTTTCACATTTTCTGTCTACTATGTTTTTAACATTTTTCCATAAACTGTGCTTGGCTGGAAAATTATTTTGCCTAGGAAGATTGAATACATGTCCGTTCTTGACATTGCCTTGATATATCATTTGTGAAATGCTGAGATTTTATCCAATGCTCATGAAATTTTGCATGCTTTAACTAGACATATTGCTTGACATTTTGGTGTTGATTTGGTATTTTTACCATTTGCCATTGCTGTTTTAGGATCATGCTAAGTTAGGTGTGAAAATTTGTGTCACACCTTGTGATGTTCAACTTGATTGATATGTTTTCCATGCCAAATGATCTCCAATTGCCTTGATTTTTTGTATGATGCACATTAGGGATGTTGTGAATGCTCATGATTTTTGTTGGAGTTTTTGGAATCATTTCTGATTTAATTGAGATTTTTCATTCTGGATGGTCACATTTGAGCTTTTACATTGCCTTGAATTTCATTTGATCATGAAATGCTTGT